>NC_134457.1:141576651-142826651 GCF_047948215.1 Lycorma delicatula
TGCTAGTCTGGAACTTCTTAGATGTTTGTATATTTTAATACTCTTAACCATCTGTGGTTATGGGTAATTTTTACTTAAGTAACATATTGCATTAATACTTGTGATTTGTATTTTGACATTTTAACAAACTATCATTGTAAAAGGTTTGTTTATATAAGTTCAAAATGACAGCAGCCTTAATTGTTATGGTTTTGTTAGTAAATATATTAGAAATACCTGCTAACATGCTTATAAAAACATATTTTTTTATTTAACAGAGCATTGAGATTTCTTTATTCATTAAATAGTTTTGTATCACTTACAATATTTAATTTTTGCAGATAGTACTATTTTATTTTAATAGTATTTTATTTATTTTTTAATATTATTTTAAAATAGTACTATTTTATTTTAATGCAGTTTTTGAAATTGTTTAATATCTCAATTAATTGTTTTTCCTGATTAATTAGAGAAGGGTTGGTTTTTCAGCTATGATAGATACTGTAAATCACATAGTTTCAGTTACATAATATTTTTTAAATCAATGAAGATGCCAATATACATCCTTACAAAATTATTAACCCAAACCTATAAAAAACACATTTATTTCATGTGGGTTTTTTATAATACAAAACACATCCAGTCAGGCATGGCATTTTCACGCATGCTACAAATCATTGATCTCATCCTCTGAAGCAATAGCTAATGGTGGTTAACAACAGTTATCAGAAATGTAAAATAAATGAAGTATAATTGGTCATTGGTTTGTCATATTAAAAAAAAATCTGTTATGTGGAATGGAGTAATATAATGTCATAGCTGAAGAGGATGAATTGTTGTGATCTCTTCTATACATACTCATTACCTAACATAGTAAAATCATAAGTAAAAGGGTTCTGGAAAGTGAAAGTAATTTTTTAGTGAATAATCTATCCTGACATGAAAGTAATTACTTAAATTTTCAATTTATTATAAATAAATTATTATGGGAATGAGTGAATTTCCTGAGAGGTTGAGGTGGAAAACAATTTAATTTGAGAAGGTAAAACACCTTCTCAAGTGAATAAATACTTTAAATTTATTACAGAGAAATTTTTCAATCTAAATAAAGTAATTGAACCAGAAATTTTGTCAGATGCTATCTTTTGGGTACTTCTAAATTCAAAACAATTACTGTGTCATTCAATAATATGGGTTTTAATATTTTCTTTAACTATTTTTTATTATATTTTTATCTGACTATATTAAGAAGAGAGTAATATGTTTGTTTTTTTGTGCCCTGATAAATTCAAAACTGTTACTTTTCTATATGTACAATTTGTCCAATTCAAAAAGTGGATAGTGTTCAGCTGTTCACTTACATTCAGAACACATTATGTAACCTGCACATAAGCATACAAAGCTGAAAGTGCTAAAATAAAAATATTAATTTTAGATCAATGAATTTGATCCATTAAAATAAAATAATATAAAGTAAGTAAACAGATTGTCCTGAAATACATTAAAACCTTGAGCAGAAAAACATTTATTACACATTTGGATTACAAAAAGGTGTACCACTCTTTAAATGGAAAAATATTGCTATAAAAAGAATACAGGGTGGATAACAAAACAACCAGACACACAGAGCTAACCCTTGCAAACACGTTATCAAATGTTAAATTCAGAGGACAATAATAATTTTGCTTCCTTCAAAATTAAAATAGGATTAAGACAACTAAAAATAGGAATCAGAGACTAACTTCTTCCCTGCTTTTCAATCTCATCCTGGAGAAAATTCTAAAGATCTTGAAAAAGAATGAAAAAGAAATAAGGATTAGAAAAAAACAGTGGTACCAAGGTCTGGTCTTTGCGGATGACCTAGCTTTGCTAGCAGAAAAAAGGAAGAAGCAATCAACAAGTAGAAGATCTAAAACAGGTGGCTAAAAGAGCAGGCCTGCATATATGTTTTAAAAAATAAGAAATAATGCCCAGCATCAAAAACTTCCCCATAAAAAAAATTAACATAGAACACAGAAATCTTAAAGTGGTGTCTAGTTTTAAATATTTAGGGGAAACAATAAAATACAACAATATTTTTAGAATGGCAATAGAAGAAAGAAGAAACGAATTGAGTAAATTATATTTTCTGATCAAAGATATCTACAATACGAGTAAAAGAACCTAACCTTAAAAAGAGTCAAACTCAGACATTATGCCAGAATGGTGAGACCTGTGGTACTGTATGGAAGTGAAATATTACACCTTACCAACCTGGAACTGTTAAAGAAAACAGAGAGAAGAATACTGAGAACAATCCTAGACCCCAAGAAAACAACAGAAGGATACAGAATGAAATTGAACCAAGAAATAGAGGATTTTGAAAAAAACAATAAGAAGGAGACTGAGATTCCATGTGTATAGATTGGAAGAACAGAGACTTAATAAACAAATATTCATTAAATTCTGGGAACAAAAGAGCAACAAACATGTAACTACTACAAATAAAAAACAAATTGCAGAACCTGAGGATCCAAGAACAGGAAATGAGCAATAGAAAGCTCAGACAAAAAATACACAAAATTGAGTTAATGGGGGGGGGGGGAGAAAGAATGACACTAAAGTGAAATTATTAAAAGAGAGAAATACAAAATACAAGGAAAGAATGAAAGAACATATTGGGAGAAAAGAAATAGAAACAAAAAGAAGTGATTGATATTTGCATGGTTCATAGTTCTAACTGCAAAAAAAGAAGAAAAAAACAATAAATAAACTGCAATTAAACATACACTAAATATTTTGTAATCATTGTTTTCACCTTCATTGCTATTGCTGTTACTTTCATTTGAACTTAAATTTGTAACAAAATTGATATAAGGTTTTAACAAGTCCTTTTGCACCTGCAATGCTGGTCCTCAATTTTTTTTAAATGTTTATAGGACTTTCTCCAACTGTCTACACTAATGTTTTAAAATTTTGACTTGCATGCTTCCATAACATCAACTGACTGAAATATAATATTATGATAGTGACTCAGTTAATCATATTAATTCTATGGGATTCAAGACCAGGTGATAGGATAATAAATGTAACATAATATTTCCTTTTTTAATTAGTTCATCCAATTTTTATTTTATTTTGTCATTTTAATTATTAAGTTGAATTATCCTGTAAAGTTCTACTTTTAACATTTCTTTTGTAAATCTGATTTTTTATTTCTTTAGACATTCTTCTATAGAATTTTGGTGCCTTGAGTTTTATGGCATATTGCATTCAATGTCTGAAGTTGAAGAGGCTTTTGATATAGCAAGATAGGAATGATGCCAGTATCACCTATAGCGTAGGTAATTATTATTTTGCCACTTTTCAAAATTGGAATTGATCTTTTTCCTTACAACTTTGCCATGATTTTTGTTGACAGTGTAAATCAAAATGTTGATCTCATCAATAAGTACAAGGAGTCTTTTGCTTCAGCATGTTATCGAGCAAGATGTTTAAAAAGCTAATACTTTTAAATTATGTCAGATTTTTTAGTAAGAATTGACTGTTATTCTAAATTCTTTTCCATGTAAAACCAACTGAGTTATTAAGCTACTTTTGGCATTAAATTGATTTTTAATTTGACAACATTTTTTTTTACGGGGCAGGTAAGCAACCTTCAGACAAATGGAGATTAATTATTGTGTGGCAGATGGCATTGTTATCAAAAATGTTTTTCTGTTTCTGAGGTGATATTACTAGTTTTGAAGTTATCTATTTTATTTCTCTTAGTACTTCCTTTGGACACCACAGTAACACTTGCAACATGTCATAAAATTTTCATGGGATCAATAATAAAAGTACTAACTTCAGCTTCATCAGTCATAAATTTTGTAACATTTACAGTAACTTCTTTCGTATGCTGATATATGACTTATTGCTTAATGTAGACCTTATCTACACTTATAAACAAACATTATAACCTTAAGAATGAAATAGATTTTCTGTGTAATAAAAATATAGATCCTAAATTTACAAATACTGATAGAATCACCTAGTAAATGTAACTAAATCGATACTTAGTATCTCCATAATTAGAATTGCTGCACTGAGATCACTGAATATTATTTCTATATATAAACTAAGAATAAGACAAAGTAACATTTCTGTGTAGTATTATTAGGCAGGGAATAAGTAATATTAATGGTATAATATTGTGCTGATAAAACTTAAATGCAGAGTAGCTATGAATCACAATAGCAATTTGATTTATTACTATTACAGTTCAGTTTTTTTGGGGGGGTTTTATTGCACTGCTGTACATAGACAAAGAAGTGGAGCAGTATGGTGTGTGTGAATGTGCGTGTGCATCCACACATGGGTGTGAAATCATCTGCTAATTTATTGGTGAATTTCTTAATTAAAATTTATTTTTCTTTAGAAATCATGTATGTATGTGTATTATTAGGAGGAATTCAGAAATTTTTATTTATGTTAATTCAGTTGCTGTACATTTCATTCATGTTGGGTTTTTATATAGCCAATCAAGAAAGCACAGTTGTCCCAGAGCAGATTGTAAGCTTGCATATATTTGTATGTCTGTATGTGACATACAAATATATGTCTGTATGTGTATGTGTGCATGCATGCATGTGCACACATTGTGTCTTAATTTGTTCAAAAAATCACCAAAAATATTAAATAACACAACGTAAATTTAATCTTATAACTTAAAATAGCTCAAAGCAGTACTAGAAATGTTGTGGTCTAAATAGATATAAAAGGTCTACTATTGAATTTCTTCATTGCTTTTTTATTTTAACATTGTATATCTTAAACGCATTATAAATATTTACAAATTTTTTATGAGATATGTTTTAATTTTTTATTATGTATTTTATCACTGGACTAAAATCAAATTTAGAAAATTAAAATTGTATAATCGTGCAGAATGCTTGTCTAGTAAATGATTCATATTCATATTCTGTGAACAACATCCTTTGTTTGTTTTTTATGGTTACAGAAAATCGTGCTAAGTGAAGCATTAATTTCTAATGATTTTTATTTGTTTTGATTTTATTAATGATTAGTAGATAAGCTGAATTTAGTAGTTTTTAAAAGGTTATTTTTATATGTACAAATGTTATTGTACCTTTGTTACAATTGTAACAAAGTTACGTTCCTATGTTATGTTCCTTTAAATAAAAATAATTTTTTAGCATTATTTTTTTTTTCTAATAAATTTTTTACTTGATAATCTGTTTATTTGTTCTTGTTGTAATTGTTCGTGACAGCCACTGCTGGATAGTTGAAGGGAACTCATGATTTAAATTGCACAAATGTGATTTGCTATTTGAAAAATGTTATATAACATTTTCGCTCAACTTTCTATTCTTTGCTAGTGTTTCAAATGAGTGGATTTACTACATTCTACAAGTTAAATTTGTAACATTCTCAATTATTTCTTTTGTTTTATGTAGAAGATTTCTTCATTAAATTTTGCTTATGACTTTTATTCAAATTCCAAGATCAGTATAAGAGATATTGATTTCCTATATTTGTTCAATTATCAAGAGACTTCTATTTTCATATAAAAGTTCTCATTGTTTATGCCACTTGCTCTTGAAGTCTACCTTACTTCATTCCCAATGTTTGATTTTAAAATAAAATATTTACATTTTCCAGTGTTTTTTATCAAAAAATTTACATCATTATTTATTCATAAAGGATTATTCAATAATTAAACAGACAAATAGCTGTATAGTAAATATTGTTTTATTAAATAAATACATTTTTTTGGCTTACTTTTTTCTATGTAACCTCCACCAACTTCTCTGCAGTTGTCCCATCTTTTTACAAGTCTCCTGTCTTCTTATCCCCTCAGCGAAGAATTCTTTACCTTGATTTTGAAGCCAGTTTTGTATTTTTTTCTTTACCTCTTCGTTGTTGAACTTGATGCCACACAAAGCTTCTTTCATTGGACCAAACAGATAAAAATTTGGAGGGACAAGGTCAGGGCTGTAAGGAGGATGGGGTAAGAGCTCCCAACCACTTTGCCGATAGTTTCCAGCATCAGTTGTGCTGTATGATGTTGAGTGTTGTCTTGGAGAAGAAGCCTTTTCCCTGCCATCCCAGACATTTCCCTTCGATGTGGGCTTGACTTTGTTCTCAATCACGGCTGTGTAGTATAGGTTGTTGATAGTGCATTGCTCCTCCAAATAATCACAGAAAATTGGATCATGGGCTCTCCAAAAAGATTGGTAATCTGACCTTATCAGCCAATGGTTGCGTTTTGAATTTCTCATAGACAGGAGATTCAGGGTGTTTCCACTGTATGGTTTGACGCTTGGAGTCTGGCCCAGAATGATATATCCAAGTTTCATCACAGGTTAAAATCCTGTCCAAAAATGTGTCACCTTCGGTATGGAAATGATTTTTGAGTTCGGTGCAAATGCAAAATCTCTCGGCTTTGTGATAAAGGTAAGCTCTCTGGGAACCCACCTTGGACAAGTCTTACAGTAATTAAGTTTGTTTTGAACGATGGAATGAGATATGCCAACACTTAATCGACATTTTTTCAACTGTAACTTGTCAGTCTTCTTGGATAAGTGAATATATACGATAATCTAACGCCAAGGTCGACACTGTTAGCTACCACCCAAGCTACTTGACACAGTAGCTTGCACATACCATGCAAACCACCTATCTTGCATGGTTCATGCAACTACTGCCATATTGTTTGTTCATCAGACAGAATATTTCTGAGGTTGTACACTTTCTGAAAGTAAAAATCGGATCACAGAACACTGTTCTTCAAAAGTACTTTCTTCAAGCAGACATGCCATCGTAACTAAGACTTTACAGGTTATGTTTACGTAAATATTAATCGGACAGCTGACCGATTAATATCGGTTGCCAACTAACACTTAAAAAAGTTTCAATTGTCTGCATTAAGTGTTTCCTTCACTAAAAATGTTTGTCGTTTTAATTATTGAATGACCTTTGGTATATGGTCATATTTCATTGCATTATATCATAAAAAGTCAGTCAAATTATTATACAAAAAATAAAATAATCTATTAGTGAATTTGTTAATTAAGATTTATTTTTCTCCAGAAACCATGTATCGTGTGTGTATTAGGAGGAATTCAGAAATTTTGCTGTACATTATGTGCAAGTTGAGATTTTGTACAGCCAAACAAAAAAGCACAGTTCCTGGACAGATCATAGGCTTTCCTAGGGCAATTATGCAGTAGACCAAACCTTGCAACCTTGGCAGGGATTCAGTTTTGTGTAGCTAAATTCCACAAAATCCTGAAGAAGAAGAAGAGTATGTATATATATATGTCAAGGGACTGTAAAAGGAAAAAAGCACTTGTTAAGAAGTGCTTCAAGGGCCCTCTATGTACCCATGAGAGGGTACATAACGGTAATATAAACATATTACTGTCATATCTTATTTAATCGAATCCTCTAACCAAGAAATTGTTTATTAATAAAATTATTCTGATTCAGTTAGTTAATTACATAAATAAATTAGTAACAGTAGTAGTGTTTATATTCAAAATGTTTAAACCATTTATGTAATAAAATTCCTTTGTAAATTTCTGTTCATTTTAAATTTATTTAAATTCATTTATATTTAACATTCATTTCATTTTAAATTTATGAAATATTCAAAATAATTTGCTTTTTTGTTAGTGTTTTGTTTGTAAAAAAAAAATAAATAGATAAAAACAAATTACAAAAAAGAATTGAGAATCCAGTTGTATGTCTGATATTTTATTATTTCATCTTGTAGGTTGGTAATTGGAATCATGACAAAATGTTTGATGGGCAGTTTAGAAGGGAGCTTTTACTCTTGGAAAAGTATATTGGGCTGGACCAGTATTATTAAAACTAATTTCACATGCTACTGTCTGAAGCACGTGAAATTAAAAAGAAGAATAACAGAAATTAAGAGAATTTGATTGTTTGAACACGTCAAGTGAGTGATGGATGAAGATCTAAGAAATGTCCATTGAGCAGAAACACTAGATCAGGGGGTTTCTCAATGTGTAGGCTAACATAAGTCAACAAGGAATTTCCTGGGATTGATGATTGTGTTATCAGTAGAAATGCAAAACTATTAAACCTAAACCTACATTATGTGGATGAATCCAAAGTGTATGTATGCCATATTTGTTCTTTACAGAAATTTGGGAATTCTTAGATTGCAGTTTTACGTCTATGTAGGTTTACTTTTAATTAGTTTTACAATGAGTATATTTTATCCCAAAGTCAAATAAAATCCTTATATGTGTTCTAAAGGACAAACAAGACCACTTTTCTGTATTAGGAATTGTTTCTTTGTATAAAACTATCGGTTCCCATTGTATTAATAAGATTATTTTACTAATAAACTTATTAATATAACGTAAAAAAAAAATCAGTATAATAACAAAAATGACTTGTTCAAAAAGATGTCTGGGATTATTAATATTTCATTAAATATGTATAAGTAACATGTGGTGTATTGTGTTTAATTTTAATAATGTATAAAAAAACAAGTGTGAATTAACTAAAATAAATACTACAGCGAATTAACTAAAATAAATACTACAGCCCTAAATAAATATTAATATAATAATTAAAGAAAATTTATGACTAGAAAATACTCATATTTTATGATTATTTATTAAGGTTTTAATTGTAATTTTTTACAAAAAATAAAAGATTTGAGTTTATAGTTGAGAAAGGAAATTTTATCTTAACTTAAATACATGGAATATTATTCATCACTTTAGTAACCAAAAATATACAGCACTAAATTGGCTGTATTCTTTAGAACAAATTTAAATATTAAAAAAAAAATGCTTATTTGTATTCTGGATGACATAACCTAATGTTTTTCTGTAATCTGACATGATACACAAATGTTTAAAAAAAAGGTATTGTCATTCTCATGAATAACAAACAAACCATGTACAACATAGTAGGAAAAGTAAAGAGTGAATGGTTTTATTTTTTTATTGAGACTTGTATGTTGTACTCTGTTACATATCAGCATGACAAGCCCCATGAACCCTGCAACCAAAGCGCATCCTGTTTACAACAAATGGCTGAAAAATATTTATTTTAAAGAAAGCAATTTTGAGCAGTTCCACTTGTCCCTCAGGTGCTTTATTTGTGTTAATAATCATTTTAAAGATAATTTTCTGTACGAAGTAATGTATTATAATACATTGTTTCCACCCAGTGTGAGAAAAATTAATATTAGGGAGTTTAATGTAGAAATATTTCCAAAATATTAGGAAATTTTATTTTAAATTCCAATCTAATTCTCAAAATTTTCTGCAGTAGGTGATAAAGCTTAATAGAATAATAACAATCTTTATTTAATTTCAAACTTCTCATATCATTAAGACTACTTTTAAATTATAATATAGAAGAACTATACAAAAGTATTTCTTTTTAAATCTGGACTGTCTTTAATGATCAGAATGAGGAATTATTTTTCTTTAAACAAATGTGATAACACTTTTTTAAAAGTAAACTCTTTCAGAGAATTACTAAGCGAGAATCACTGAAATAAATAATTTAATTGGGTGTGAGTAATTTTTGTTATTAATGTTTTAATAAACCTTATTTACACAGAATACAATTTAAATAATTTTTGAGGGTTAATTCTTTTATGTGACATTTTTCCTTGTAAAAGTAAACATTTTGATGTTAAAACATTTGGATTAAAATACCATTCATTGTTTAAATATGATAGCATAATAGTTTTTATAATATATAACAGTACTAGTTTTATATATATAAACAAATAGTTGGTGTTTGTTTACTGAATTAAGTATTTTTACAAATCTAAATAACCTGAAATGGATATATTCCTGGTTTAGAAATTAGTTTGTAAAATTTGAACAGATAAACTAGGGAATAAGTGTGTTAAATTTTTAATGAAATAATTATTTAAATTATTGCAGAATAAGTATTGTTAATTTATTTACTGTATTTTTTGTTACTTTAAAAAAAAAAAATTATTTACTGTGATTTTTTCTATAAGTATTTGTTAAATCGTTTAATTTTATTTATTTGAAAAAAAAGAATCTTTAGTTTCATGAAAAATTATCTATAAAGTAAGAGATTAAATTCAGTGTTTACTTATTATTGTTTAAGAAACACACTGTTCCCTTGTAGTACATTTCGTTAGTTGTAACATATTTGTGTGTTATTGTAGTTTATTTATATAAAACTAATGAGAAGGGATATTTATTTCGTTACGTTGGTAAAAGCGTTACATTGAAATTGATAAACGGAGGGGGTTGGAGCATGCGTCTTGGCCTTGAAAACATCCCTATGTCAAACGGAATCAGCTGTTGTCATCGCACTGTTTACACTTTCGCCTCCATTCGTCGACCGTGATGGTGTGGCAGGTCGCGTGTGTTGTCTAGTCCGGCAAGTTACGTTTCTCCGTTCAGTTGTGTTTTGTGTGCTGTTGTAGTAATATTACTTGAGAAGTCGTAATATCGGAACCAGTATTACGAGAATAATAATTGTTGTGCCTTGATAGCGACGAGAGTTTACGACAACGCCTTAACATTCATTCGTGTCGGTTCTACCTACTCGTTAAAGAGCGTAAGTGAAATTGATGTATCTAATTTATATGTTAATGTTATCTAATACCATTATAATAACCTTGCTCACGTCGTATTTTAGTTGTTTAACATCCAGCTACATTGATAACGTTGTGTTGAATTAATTGTTATAAAGGAGAATTATACTTGCCGGTCGTGCGTTTTACATAGATGCTTTACTATACTCTATCCTGCTAATAGATGTGTACAAACAATTACATATAGTTTTGTACTGACTGTCTAATTTTTGTTTTCTTTATTATCTTGCTATAATATTAATTAGTTACGTATATCAATAAAAAAAGCTATATGTGCAACATAAACGAACACTAACCTTGTTTTATTCGGCTTTTATGTATGTACCAAAGAAATAATTTAATTGTTGGTAAATCTTTACCGGGCATTAAACCGGGGGTTTATTTAAAACGGGATATACTGTGTTAGTTAACCCAGTATTACGAAGACAATTTAAAAAATCTTAAGTTTGTGGAAATTACTCTGTTGATTAAATAGAATGTCTAACATTTAAAAAAAAATATTTCTTTATTTGGTTAAATAAAATCATTTTTTGTTTGTTAAACAATTACTCTTATCGTTAATGAATCATTTAAACGATTTTTTGTGTTTGAGTTTGAAGTCAAAATTTGCGTCACATGTCATTATTTAAATTTTGTATCTTTTAGTGTCTAGAACATTTTTGTAATATTCCACAGTTGTACTACTTTTACTTTTCTTTTCTTTAATGCCCGGTCGTTACCGTCACAAATAACTTTAAAAAAGATCATTCTTCCTAGAATCATTTCGAAAAAATACTTTCAATAACGCTCTTCCTAAATCTACTTAGGCCTTTTATGTCCTTTTACTTAGGTCTTTTATGTCTTGTTAATGCAGGATGTATTTTTTTTTTTTATTAATCAATAATTATTTAGGACTAAACTGTTTTATACATAGTATTTTTTTTCTTGAATGTCATGAAATTCGTATCACTATTATTTACAAGATGTTGAATAATGTTGCTAATGGTAATGAATTAAAATTTATTTATATCTGGAATCCTGAATGTTGTAAAGCAGTAATGTTTTAGAACGATGTAAAATCATTAAAATGTTTTAAATTTTACTTAATTTTGGCCTAAATGTTTTTATAATTGCTATAAACTGATTTTTCTTCTCTTCTGAAAAAATTCCAAGTCGAAAGAGTTTAAAGAAAAATTGTAATATCATCACCTACATTGTTTTACGGCACAATCCGGCTTCCACGTACATTGTTAATTTAACTTTGATTTGTGACTGAAGTTTTTATTTAGGTTTTTAAATTTGTAGAAATGAAAGATAGTAAAATTCTAGTTGCAATATAATCGAACTTTACATGTAAACTAGTAAGTATTAATAACATTTATAACAAACATAGCTAGTTTTTAATCAAAGAATTAATTTTCAATCGGAATTTTCCTTCTTTTAACAAATAATATTTATATTAATGAAAATAGTAATACTTCCATTATGTAATAAAAAATGAATCGTCTCCTAAGATCATGTTTAGGACTTAAAAATATGTTATTAAATTATATGCAGTACATTTTAGTTATCAGTGTGCAAGAATTTCGTTATTCTTATTTATAATAATAATAATATCGATGTCGGGGCTAAGAGGATTAATTTTATTTGAGATAAGGTTTAAGGCTAAAAGGACTAAAACTCTATAACCTATTTTCCTACTTACTTGTCCTCTTGGAAGCAGAAGACTCTTAAAGTACGTTCAGATACTGTAATAAATATTTTATTTTTTAATTAACTGAGAGAGTCCTTTTGAGTAAGGAGTCAGAAATTCTTCAATTTTTCTTTTTTTTGTACTTGTTCCTGAAGGTAGAATACATTTTAAAATATAACTTCGAATATTGTAAAAATTTAGTTTTTCACCGTTAAACTATGAAGTTCTAGGAATTCACACCATTAAATATCTAGTGATTACTTTCTGGTCGTGGAAAAAAAATTACAAATTTTTGCGGATTTATAACCGACAGTTTTCGTGTAGTTACACTTTATTGTTTTTTAACATATAACAAAGAGAAAATGGTAGGATAGTATAATTAGTTTACAACTTACGATATAGTGAAAGATTAAATTTAAAAACGTGAAAAAAATTTTAATTCGGTTCTGTGATCATGATATAAAATGTCTTGCCTGTTTATATTGTAATTTAGATAACGTAAATTAAAAAAGGTTGTATTAAACACGCGCGCGCGGATATATGTATAAAACCTGCCAGGTTAGTTTAGTGGTTAAACTCTTCATCGCAAAATCAGCTGATTTTCGAAGTCGAGAGTATAAGGTTCGAGTCCGTGTAAAGAAAGTTACTTTTATATGGATTTGATTGCTAGACTGTAGATACCGTGTTCTTTGGTGGTTGGGTTTCAATTAATCTCACGTCTCAGGAGTGTGGACCTGAGTCTGTTCCAGACTATATGTTTACCGGTACATTTGCAGCTACGCAGCCCTGGCAAACTGTAGCAGTAATTGCACACACACACACACACACACATATATATATATATACACGCGCGCGCGCACGCACACACACGGCAGTAACTGGAAGACTGGTTGGAGAAATATATGTAATCGCATTTTAATGAAATTGTATTGTACTATAACAGTACAACTGTTTTGCTTTTACTAGAAAGTAACACTAATGTTATTAAAGTAATTATTGTTTTGAGTTTCGATACGGTTATACCCTTGTGCTAGGGGAGAAATGCCTGATCGGATGATGAATTAATGATTAACATGATTACAGTTTGAAAAATGATTTGCGTAGCTAGGCTACGTATCATAACCCTTTATGGCTTCCCCTCTTAAAATATTAATCTGCATTGTATACAAAATTATTTCTGTTCAATAGTCATTCAATTTATAGATTTAATATTGTGTATAGAGCAGTTACAATCAGTCGGTCGCTGAGCCAGTGATCAGTTCGCTGAGTTATCATTTGGTAAATCTTAGCCCTGGTCCGGCTTATTTGTCATCTATTGTAAAAATAGCTTTTTTTTCTTTGAAATCGGCCTATAGGCATTGAAAACGAAAATGAACTAAGTTAAACGTGATGGATTATTTAAGTTATTAAACTGAAAATGTATACGATAGTTTATTTGTTTGCTTAAGATCTTACTATTATAATATTTAATCTTAAACGTACTGTTTTTATAAACTGGTTTTTCCTGTTGAATAATCAAGGATAAATAATTAGAAAATTAAATTAGAAATAAAGATGAGATTTAATATTTATCTATTATGAAAACTTAAGAACAATAACAAACAAAATCCAGCAAAAAAAAAAAAAAAATCTTAGTGATTGTTCAATTTAGACTTTGTGACTGCAACACAAAAAGTTTTCTTTAATTACTATTTTTATTTTTTTTAAGTCCTGTTATCGGTTTTATTATGATTACTTTTAAACTGTATCATCTAATAAGGTCAATAACGACTACATTGGCGTTGCCTCATTATAAATGTTCCTGTTACTAACCGGGAATTGAATCCGGGACCATCAGTTCAGCAGACAAACACGCTTCCCACCGCTTTTATGAAGTCAGTTTTTTGTATTTGTTTAAGAAAGCTTATAATTTGGTTGCTGAGTAAACGGTCGATTTATTAAATTTTAATATCAACGAAATATTCTAAAATATTTATTTTATTTAATTGGATATTACATGTTCAAAGATACGTATTCATAAGCATAACGTGCTGAATTCAGACACGTTTTATAGAAATAAAATGATGTATAAAAATAGTAAAATATGTGTGTGTATGCGTGAAATAAAAGAAAATGAATCACAAAAATAATAATAATGATATTTAATAACAAAAAAAAAGAAATTATAATTTAAAATTTAAAATTCTTAATTTTTTCGAATTCGATTTATTATTTGAAATCGAATATTAATTTAAGTATTATTGTTGCAACAACTTCCATCAAGCATAGTTTGCTAAATTTCAACATTCTACTTTGTGACATAATTATTCTTATAATTTTTAATTTTAAATACCGAATTATCCTTCGATTTTGTTAGGGATACCATATATAAGAATTTTTTTCTTACATTTAACGCGTACTTTAATAATTTATGTAAATTATTCTCACTACAGATGTTTTTGCTCGTTTGATGTTTCAACTTGTCAAAAAACCAATTAAAACGGCCTGTTTTAATAGCTGCTAATTTATCTCCCTTACAAAAATAATGAAATGCAATTTTTATATTTTTACGGCTATATTTCATAGAGCTTTATTATGAAATTGTGTCATCTTACAGTTAAGTGGTTATTTTTACGTATTTTATAATGTTTAACTAGTTTTTCCTAACCTTTTAATACCTGATTACTCCTTTTAACATTTCAATGTAATATTTATACTACTTTTCAGGAAAAGGCAATTTTGTAGAACGTGATTTACCATCAAACTTTTTGTACAAATAATCTCAATGTGGGCTTTGGGTTGAGAATTTAAAAATTCAATTTATCATCCAGTATGATTACTGTCGCGTAGTTCAAGTTTTCGAGGATTACCGTTTTAGGAGTTACTTTACCATCCGTACAAATTGCAGATCGTTTAGGAAGTGAAACCAAATAAGAAATAATGTGCCATCAATTCTGTGAACGAATGATTGTAAATATAAACGAAAATACACGTAAACTTGTTTTATATATATATATATATATATATATATATATATATATATATGGATTAAAATGTAATAGTATGAATTTAGGTGTAAAGTATGTGTGAAAAACTGTCAGAGCGAGAAAAACATTTTTTTTGTTTACATTTCTGCTTCTTAATTTTTCTTTCGCATTATTAAAATACTAACAGATATATTTATGAATGATTCTCTTGCCATTTAACTAACGACTGCTTGTTAGTCAGATTGTAATTGATGATATATGGCCTGTAAAAAATATGTATCTGTTGGCTAATGCAATAATAAGTTTTTTGATAACTTTTATTTCTATAAGGGAAAGGACTGGTCTTTTTTTAGTAGTGATTCTGGTGGGAGTGTGGAGAATAAGTTCATCCAGGTCATAGAAGAATAAGGCTGATTATATAATTTGAGTTTCTCTGTAACTGTAATGTTAAAAACATTTTGAGTTTTTAGGATTTTTAATCTTGTGAATATATATATATATATATATATATATATATATATATATATATATATATATATATTTGTTACCTTATTATCAAATAGCATATATTTCTCAATTTAAAAATTTTTGTATCATAAAGGTTTGAGATTGCTTTGGAACTTGCATATTTTTTTCTCATTCATAATTATTTTACTGTTTCAATTTAACAAATGTATGGAACTGTGTAAACATGATATTTGGATTAACATATCTTGTTAGAATTAGTAACTATTGTAATTAAGAGATTAGGTTCTGATTAGGAAGTTTGGGTAGTAGGAAGGGGTGTGGAAATTATGCAGAAAACTGTTTTTGTATTAAATATCAAATACTACCTCTCGTTAACGTACTTATATCAACATTTCGTAAAATTTCTTACATTAAGTCAACATTTTAGTAGAAATTTACTTAGTTTGTGGTTGTTTACGCTTACTACTAACTTTGTTTCAATTGGATTTCCTTCAAATGATACTAATTTGACCGAATAACGTACTAATAGTTCATTATTTATTGATTTTATTACCGAGAGAGCGTACAGTAATTAATACATTTTGTTAAAAAAAGTCAAGTTTCAGCTTGTTTTCGTAATAGGAGAGTTTAAATTTTGATTTGTTTTTCATTTTTTGAATATTCCTACCACTTCAGTTGTAATATTTAAAAAAAAATATTTTGCCGTTATAAGATATACAGTTAAGGTGGAAATGGACGATTCAGTTTGAAAAATTTCATCCTAATACGGAGTGCTTTTAAAATGGTGGGCTGGCTATACTTTTTCGGATTGAACTTGTAAAACTAAACAAAAAATATCCTTAGGAAAAATGAAAATCTCTCTTTCGATCTCCCCCTGTCCGCCATTTTGTTATTTTTATATAAAAGTTTATATTTCAAGTTCGGTTAGACGAATCACATTAATATTTGGAAAGCATCTTGATAATAATTTTTTTAAATTAGCAAACAATTAGGACTTCAATACTTTCGCAAATTACAAAATGGCGGCTATGTTTATTTTTCAATCCGTTATATCTCCATAAATATTAGTTTTATTAAAAATTTATGTTATTTCCTAAAATATTAAGACTTTATTTTGAGCAAAATGAAAATTTATTTTTTTAAATCGGTTAACAAATAGTCGAGTTTGGGAGAAAATTGATTTTGTAATTTTGTGTCAATTATTAGGTCTATTGTTGTCAGAAAATTATTAGTTAATTTGATACTAATTTACAATACTAGAATTATCAATAAATAGAAATAATTAGTATTTCATCGAATTGAACGTAAAGTGGTGGACATGAAAACAGACATGCAATTACAACATCAATTTTCTGCCGTAACTCGGCTATTTGTTAACCGATTTTCAAAAATAAAAAGTTATTTTGTTCAAAATAAAAGGCTTAATATTTTAGTAAATAGCATAAATTTTGATAAAACTAATATTTATGGAGATATAACGAATTTAAAAATAAACATGGCCGCGATTTTGTAATTTGCGAAGATAAAGTCCTAATTGTGTATATCAGGTAAAACTAGTCGTAAATCAGCTGATTTTGAAGTCAAGAGTTCCCAGGTTCAAATCCTAACAAAGATAATTGCTTTTATTCGGATTTGAATACATGGTCACAAATGGATTTGAATACATGAATACCTTTTGAATATGAAGGTGTTCTTTGGTGGTTGGGTTTCAATTAACCACACGTCTCAGGTATGGTCGACCTGAGTCTGTACTAGACTACACCTCACTCACATGTCACGAGCAAGGGACGAGTTTGCCCACAGGCCCCGAATTCAAAAAGCAGCATGGCATATTTGAATACTTCCGGCTATTCATAAAATAATAATAATTGGAATGTTGTTTATTATAAGTTATAAAACGGAAATTTGAAACTGGTAACGGTAGAATGGTTTAAAAGTAAGGGGTAAAGTGGATATTTGATTTTATTTTTAGTAGCTAAATGTGTGAATATACTCTAAAGATATATGTAACACTCTCAAATCCATATGTTGAGGATGTGTAAATATTTCAACACGAAACAGCTGTCATTTGTTAAAATAATCATACTCGTATTCGTTCTGTAGTATGCTTCTAATTATAAATTTGAATTTAAAACATGAGTATGTATGAATGATATCCTAATTTATTTATTTATTTATTTTTATATAAAAAAATATATATGTTTTTGTAAGAAATAAGTTGAACTACATAAAAATGTAGTAGACATATAATATGTCGATTCTTCAAATTCAACTATAACACTTGCCCTAACGAAAACCAAGAAACTGTTGTAACTAAAACTACATACATTTCCCTATATTTTTTTCATTAAAATTAGTTGTGGACTGGTTAAAAAAATTAAAAAATCAATATTTTTTTCCCAATTAATCTATTTCTAACTGGTTTAAAAATAAGGAGGGAGTTCACAATTCGACTAATAGGTATATTTTTTACCGACTTTTCGAAGAAAAGTACGGTATTACTTTCGGTTGCAAGCTGGGATTAGAGAACAAAATTGAATTTTATTTACGTTTACGTTTTGATGTATGAGGAGTATGAAAATACCATTCACTTAAAATACAATTTCCTTATATATGTAGATCTATGTATAAAATTTGTGGCTTGGAAATCTCCAAAACTACTGATTCAATTTCATTGAAAATTAGATATGCTGTAGTGGTGTATTTGAAATTGTGCATGTGAAAATTGGTCGGGTCGTTGTTCAGTTACACTCAGTTTAAGGTCGACAACGGACCTCAAATTGAGGTTACCGTGATTTTTATTGGTGTACTCTTCATACGAGCTTATCACTGTCACAATGGTGAGCGAGCTTAAACTTGATGCATTTAGGGTCTACTCGTTAATCAAATGTATGCAGTGCGTAATACTCTGAAAATCAGAAAAAAGTCGATTTTCTTGCGCAGAACTGCGCAAGAATTTTTTCTTTTCATAATGTTCAAGCTTTCACTAGGTATTTAAATTTCAACTATTTTTTTTTATTTGCATAACAAGTTCTCAATGTTGTCCTGTGATAAGCTTTCACGTCACTTTAGTAAAAAGGTTTTTAACGAATAATATTCAGTTATGATTGACAACGTGAAAAGTTTGAATAAATATTTCATTTTCATTTATCCTATCATCGCTTAGTATGAAACTACTTATTAGTTGTTATTTAGTGTAGTCTTGAGAAAAAGTTGAAGAAAATTGTATAATAAAATTCTCGCACATTAGAGAGTCTTTAGCTCACGTTCGGTATCAGTTACTTAACGTCTTTTCTTTGCATTCCTTTTCTTACTTTTTTATTAATACACAGGTTTCTTGATTTTGTGTTTTTTAACAACGACTACTTTCATATGGATAGCATTTTTTTAGATTTACATGTATATATTTTTTTTTAATTACAAAATTTAAAATAAAATTGATTTCAAAAAATTAGTTATTAAACTACTAAATCAAAAAAATTATTAAATTAAAAGGTTATTAAACCTTTACGGCCTTTTTATTAATTAAATAAAATAAAAATTATTCTTTTTCTAAATTTTAATTTCGGGAATCATATAGCTGTTCAAACAGAACATGATTCAGTTAGCGACTCAAAATATTACTGTACGAAAGGTGGTGATATAAAATGCGAGTAATGTGCAAATTCCCTGTTTAAGTTTTACTGCTTACTCAATGAATGGAGTTATCTTGATAAAATTACCGCTTAAAACCATCATTAAATCTAGACAATCGATGGTAATAGAATTTATTGAGATATGTTCCGCGATTCCTGAGTTTTACCGAACTCGATTCAAGCAGATCTGTAATATACAAATGACCAACCTGATTCTTGTATAAAATTTAGGGATCAATTTTTTTTTGCCGATTTATTGTTGAATAACTAGTATGAAATAAATCATAGAGTAGAAACTGTAGGATTATTTTTATGCAGTTTAATCCATTTTATTATTATTATTATTATTAACATAATTATATTAACTCGCTCTTGGACTATGTTTGTGAGATTCATTGTATGGAACTTTTCAGTCGAATTTTGAAGCACTTCCGCTTATCCATTCGCTCTGAAATTTTGCATACAGGTTTGCTCCTAATGACAACACGTTAGTAACATTTTCAAGTCGCTAAGATGCGTTAATTAGTGAAAAAATGCCCCTTAAACTTATGCAAACTCGTTTACATGCATATTTTCTTAGTGAAAGAATTAACTATTTGTGATCTCGTTTCAGTTGATTAAATTGAACGGAAGTATTTTTTCTGCGGCTGAGCCAAAAATTCAAATTTCATATAACAGTTGCATTTATTAATATTTATGTTGCAAAATTAATATTTATATCTGATGATTCATGATACGTATGAGGAAGTGGATAAAAATCATTACACCTCTTCGATCATGAGAGAGAAGTGCGTATTCCCCCCCTCGGTCGATTACAAACTAAGATAAAAATCACCTTAAAATTGCAAAAAAAACCATCAAAAAAGTTCAAAATAGTACAAAAAAAATCAAAAAAGTAATTTTATTGCCGGCAAAACTTAAACACGCGATCGCACACACGGTGAAAAAAAATTACCCGCTACTTTTGTTAAATTATGACTGAAGTTTGGAAATCCGGAATTTTCTTTGGTTTATTGATTGACATTACTGACTGGTTCGGTAGATGAATAAGTGTCAGCACATGAGAGATTTTATTATGTGAGACTAGAGAGAGACCTAATAATTGTGATGTTTGAAATGTATATGAGTATGTACAGTAATATTTTAAGATATATGAACTCTTAAAGCTGCCTATACTCTTGTCAGCGGTATTGGAAATTGGAGGCATGAAAACTTCGAATGATCGCTGTGCACTAGCGCAGCTGTAAAGTATAAACTTATGAAGACTAAAAACTAATGAAGAATAAAAAGTAGAAAAAAAAAAAATATATATATTTTTTTTTTTAAAAACCACTCATATTAAATGCACTAAAAAGTAGAAAATAAAAGTATGTAAAAATAATTTTTAGATTACCACTTTTAAATTAAACGCACTAAAAGTTAAAAAATAACTTTAGAACGGTATCTCAGAATGGATTTGACAAGTTTTGATGGTAATATGTAAGATTATGTGAAAGTCAGCTTCAAATTAAAAATTTTATGTTTTTGCCAATTTTTTCATACGCATGTTGAATGGCCTAAAGAGTGAGGAGTCATGTCAGAGTACAAATCTTTGCTCTCTACTCTTTAGGTTATTTATCACGCATATGAAAGAATTGGAAAAACCTTCAAATTTTTAATTTGAAGCTATGACTTTCACATAATCTTACATATCACAATCAAAGCTTGTTGTCAAATCCATTCTGAGATATCGTTCTAAAATTATTTTTTACCTTTTAGTGCGTTCAATTTAAAAGTGGCGTTTTAACATTTTTTTTTTACATATTTTTATTTTCTGTTTTTTAGTGCATTTAATATGAGTGGTTTTTAAAAAATATATATATATATATATATATATTTTAATTTTACTATTTGTTATCAGATGGGTTAACGATGTTATTTGAAAGAGTATATTAATTTACATAAGAAAAAGAATGTTTTCAGTCTTCAAATTCTGTAATTGGAAGTTAACTAAAAGGTTAAGTATGTTAGATTATAAATTAATTTAGTCGTAATAATAATCACCTGATTATTTTTCACTTTACATTTTTATTTTAATAAAGATAATCGAATTTATATGTTCTGATATACCTGAATATTCTAAAAAATACTTGGTACAAAATAGTTTAGTGTTCTGAGACTGATTTTCCTTGAAAAGGTATTAACTTAAATGTTTTTGAACACACCTACTACACTTCAAGGTCGATAATGCATTTACACTTTTGATAGGTATGGCCTGAAGGTTATGTATTTTGAAAATAACAAAATTCTTACTGCATGTACAAATAGAAAGAATGTTTTATTTATTTTTTCATTAAATCTAGCGATCTTAATATATAATTAAGTAGTGAGCACAACTAATTACATATACTTCACTGTAATATTTGTTTAAATATTTTACTAGTTTATTAACACAAAGAATTTTTATGATTTTTAAAGTTATATTTTGTAATCTAAATAAAATATTTTACTGGTATCTGGAACATATATTTATGCAATATCGACGTTACCACTGTTACCAAAGTACAAGCCGTTACCCTAATACAAATAATCACCCAAATGCAATATGGAGATAAAAAATTAAAGTTCAAAAAGTATTTAAAAATTTTTTTCGGAAATTTATTTTGATTACATTTATTTGCAACACTTGAAATATCCCAGAAAAATAAAAAGGATTTTCTGAAATTAATGTAAAAAATAGGTAGAAATAGTTTAATTAACTGCTGATCGTAGATTATTAAACTTAAATGGTGATCGGTTTACCTGTTTGGTTTACCTACTGCATACATGCCATACAATCCTAGAGATGGGCAAAGGTTTTCCATAAGGAAGTCGCGCCTTATGTGATTTTTTAGTATTTGAAGAAAAAGCAGTTTGTTGCTGAAGCTGATCTGTGCAATGTCATCGGATCAATAAATGTGTGTTCCCATTCTAGATGAGGATACACCGATCCACCGAGGGATTTTGGTTGGAATGAATAGTCACTGTCTGAGGTGACCTGATGTATTACTTCGGATGACATTATTTCACTCGTTTTGTGGTCCATCTTTGGATAGATTTTCCTTTTAACACCGTTCACCTATTTTCCTTAATGCTTATTTTTCTTCCTGCCGATTTTCTTTGAGTTTTTTCTAGATGTCGATTGAATCTTTATTAAAGATTTCAGGTCCTCTCTAAGTTAGTACATCCTTTGTTGAGAACAGTTATGCCTGTAGATCTGTCCAAAGATGATCCTGCTCCAAAACCGCAGAGAGTGGTGAAGCATTAATCGGATAAAGCCGGTTCTTTTAAATAATACAGTACAATACAATACTATTGTGATTTTCTAGGTATGTTTGAGCGATAATTTCGTTTTTCTATTGCCGTTAGGGAACAGGGTTCATCGTTCCAGAGTATTTTCCTCAGATAATTGTTATTAAATCTTAAGAAAAGACTACCTTTTAATCTTTACGTCTTACATATTTGAAAATTATATTACGAAAACCAAGGAAAAATAATAGTAATACAGTAAAAAATTATACCGAATGAAATAAAGTAAATGTTAGTCATTATGTTTCAAATTATTAGGTTATTAGTGTATTAAACAGACAAGTAAATCCTTTCACGATTTTCTGTTTATTGATATTAGAAAAACTATAGGGGTCAAGCTATATATTTTATGTGTTTAAATATACATATTTCGCTTGCTTCATAAAGAAATCTACGTTAATCTTCTCTTACTTTTATTTAAATTTATTTTTATGGTTTATAACATTTTGCTGCAGATAGATAGTTTGCTTGCTGGCGTATTTCTATACGAACACATATTTATTTAACATCAAGCGCATTTAGTTAACATATTTAAGTAAATAAATACGTGAAGGTTAATTCGCGTAATCTACTGCCAGCATCTTCTACTATTCTAGTAAAATGGTTCTCAAACTTATATAATCTCAATTCAATCTCTTTGAAGCATACGTAAGCAGTTTTGGGACATCATTTTTTCGCTTGTAATGTGAAACGTCATTGATTGTTATTAATATTTTTTACACCCCATTTCAATAGTCGCTAGTTAATGACAAAGAATTTTTTTTTGATCATCAAGATTAGAATTAATGGAGAACGCCAAATTATTTATCTGAATCGAATCCAAAACCAGCTTAAGGGTATGGTTCTTGTTTTTCTTTCTGTAAAACAGGAGAGATTTTAAGGAAAAATTTGGAAGAATGTATGTTATCCCACGATATCTTTTTGTAACTTTTAAATTGGAAGATAAATAAATATTTCTTTCCAGTAATCACGTGTAAAATTTAATAGTGTACTCTTATGTCTGCAAGATAAGTAATAAAAAATCACTGCCTTATTATGCCTTTTTCTAAAATGACAATATAGATTCAGGTTTATTTTAAAATTGTTTAAACAATTATAAAATAAACAATAATTTTACAGTTGTTTAAAAACGTATCATTTTATTTTAGAGAGTTTTGAACTATATATTTAAATTGTTAAAAATTATTAATTTTTTCCCTTGGTAGTCGCGTCCAATAATTTCAGGACTTTGGTGTTAATAATATACCTAATATTAACACATATATTCTGTTATATAAGGAATATTAAAATGAAGACTGTAACATCAAGAAGGAGAATAATCTTCTAGAGCCATTCAACTGAAGAAACTTAACAAAAATATCTAAACTTAATCTTATTTTATTAGGTTAGCTGTTTAAAAGTGCGATATTAAAATTGGTTTTTTACTTAACCTTTTAAGTATTTCTCGTGATAAATTCTGTTTTTATCATTTCGTTCTCTTTTTACAAATTACTCTAGCATTTTTTTAAATGCTTAAGTATAACAGACTGTGGCCAGTTGATTAACTTGCAATTTTATTTCATTATTTTTAAGTAACTTTTTTTTTACTGTTATTCAGTGTCCAACAATAAAAATAACTTTTCTAAGGTCATTTTCCCATAAAAAATTTTATTAAAAGATTATAAATTATTAATTGTAGGTTTCGAAGAATCTTATCAGAATCTCCTACATTTATGTATCTGTCTACTTAACCAGTGAAGGAAGATATATCTATCGTGGATGACAACTCGTGCCTATCGTATTTAACGTAATATAATATGATAGTAATCTAATAATATGGTACTTATCTCAGTGGTAGGAACATTTTTTATTGCAATGTTAAAAATCACGCAGACTGTTATAAATAGATCCCTTCGTTTCATCCAGATACTCATTTTAAATTCATTGCCGCAAGATAGGAAGAACAGGTATGGATTCGAAAGGGATCAATGAGATTTCCAATATGTATCTGCAACAGCAGAAGCGAAACAATACATTCATTTAACTTAGAACTTACGTTTAACTACAGTCCTGAAAAAGTTTTCCCGAAACGTCAGGTCAATATATTTGTAGTGAATATCATCCGCTTCAGTATTTTATCTATAATACATGCTAAATTTTCAATTTTTTTTTGTACTATTAAACATTGCTTACAGTTATAATAGATATATTATAACTGTAAGCAATGTTTCTTCCATGGATGTTAATGTCTTTGTATTAGATCATTAATTGTTCTACAAAACTAATAATTTTGCAATAACATGAATTTTTCAATTTTTGATATAAACATTTTTTAAATACATAAATCACTAATTGCGGTTTTAATAAAATTAATACGTACACGACAGCCATAACTTAAAAACTAAGCGTTTTAAAGGGATCTATGTTCATCTATATAAATAAAAATGTAAATGTTCGTTTGTTCAAATCTTAATCTCCGAAAGTTCTTCACCGCTTGCTTTGAAATTTTGACACAACGTTGCATTCGAATACGCGCGTGCTTTTATATATCTAAGATGTCACACTTGTAACAGATAAAAACATGCTTTTTCTGAAAAACAGCGCTATCTGTTGGACGTTAAAGCAACACACGCTCTACTAAATATTTTACGATTCCATTTCAGTGTTTCCTATATGTGTGTCCGCTATAGACTAAAAAACTACTGGACCAATTTACGCGCGGGGAAACAGGGAGAAAGGAAAAATTGGAAAAGGGATAAATCGAAAAAGGTAAAAGGAAAGAAGGGGAAAACGGAGAAAAAGAAGAAAAGGGGAAACGGGAAAAAGGAAATAGAAAGGGGAAAGTAGAAAAAAGAAAAGGGAAAGGGAAAGAGAAATGCGGAAATGAAATGGAAAGGAAATATGGTAAAATGAAAATGGGGAAAGGGGAAAGGAAAGGGTAAAAGGGAAAGGTTAAATTTTGTGAAGTTTCGTAATGTTCATTTTGTTAATGTTTTATCAAACTTTCAATTGTGTTTATTTAATCTATATATATATATATATATATATATATATATATATATATACTCAAATCTAGCAATAGCGAAGCATTGCCGGGTCTGCTAAAGAAAGAAGAAAAAAAAAATATATATTTTGTTCTTTCTTTAATGAGATTCTTTCGTTATTTTGGAAATAATAATAATAATAATATATATATATATATATATATATATATATATATATATATATATATATATATATATATATATATATATATATATATATATATATATATATATATATATATATATATATATATATATTGGCATTTCGTAGAAACTCTGATATTTCGTACTAAAAGTAAGTTAAACCTTTTTGAAAATCTTAAGATTGATTATAAAATTTATTGTTAAATTTAAAATAGTTTTGATCACATTAGTTTATATTGTGTTTGTATTATTTACATTTTTAGTTTTGAATGGTTCATTTTATGAATATATATGTCTTTTTATTATGTATGTATATTAAGAGTTAGAACATACTAACCACAAGGTTGATTGGTATTATTTTGACCGATTTCAAAAAGTTACAATTTAAAGGATTAAGAAAGTATTACTTTTTAATTTTTATTATATGGTTTAAAATCAGTGTTTGTAAATTTTATTTTATAATGCGTGGAAGTAAAATTTTTTATTTTTATTTTAAGTATAAACTTTTCAACCTCCCTTATTACTCATATCCATCAAAATTCTGTAATTTTTTTAACTTATGTTTATTTTAATCAACTTTAAACCTTTATATTGTGATTATTGACCCTAATGAGGTATTAACAATATGGAAATGGCATTCAGCTTTTGTTACAGGGTTTGAGATATATTTGAAAGTACGATGAAAAAATAATTTTTTGTTTAAATACTTAAAAATAATAATATTCTAGTTGTTTTTACTACATTTTATAATATTTAAGACATTTTAATTTTATACTTTTAGAAACTTTTTGTTTATACTTGATAATTAAATAAATAAGAAGGTATTAATTTATTAGTTTTGTTTGGCTTTAGACATTAGTTTTGTTTGGTATTTCTTTGAATAATTATGTTTGTAACGAACAGTTTAGTTTATTTGCTATCCAGTATTCTTATATTTTTGCTCAAATACGCAATCGGTGCTAGGTTTTGAGATTTTCAGCAAATATTAATCTTATGATAAATATAATTTCTTTAGAAAATTATACCGCATTGTTTTTTTCAAGTACTTATATTATGTATTATTATTGAGGTGAAGTAAATATTTCTAAAAAAAAAGGATGTAAAATGTTAGATATGAATTTATTTAATTATTTCAACTTTGTGTAAAAGTACCCAACTTACAAGTATATTTTAAAATTTACATAAACATCCTCTTTACTAAAAAAAAAAATCTAAAAACAAACAACTTAATCGTAGACTACACAGTGAGGTTAATGATGTGAAACATTCTTCAAACATACCTTTTTGATGATAGGTATTTAAACATATCGCCAAGTTGAAACGTTACGTATACGTGTACGAGTATATGTGTGCATTTTATTTATTTTTCCAAACTGATATTACGCAGCAGCAGAACATCCAAACATTCAACAAACAGTACAGCACAACTCGTCTAAATATAAATACTATACTTACCTGACACGTGGTGGCAAGTGGACGGCTAGTCGGCCTGCTGCTGGACCGATGTAAAGATGTTTAATATGAAAGAGTCCTTGGGTAGAATTTATGAGATTCTTCTCAGTACTGTTGTGAGATAACAGCTAGAAGGAGGTTTTAGTCTGCAGTCCCATTACTTGTGCGTGTCTATATTTTTATTTTTTATTTTTTTAAATAATCGTGCTTTAGTGATTTTTTCTTCTTTTTTTTTTGTAATGTGAATCTACATACTAGAATCAATTTAAACGTTTTTATCTACAGGTACAATTTTTTTATAACGTTTATTATAAAATATTGTCTTACTCCTATTTTTTATTATACTTTTAAAAGTGCCTTTAAGTTTGTCAAATTATTATTAGCTAATTTTAATATTGGTGCTGTACAGTATGTTTAAAATTATGATTATGTAGACATAATCATAGAAACACAATTTCAACCGCGAGGTTAAATAAAAGCAGACAAAATTTGCACAGACATGTATTATATTTTGCTTAGATTTATATAATATATTTATTTATGCATTTGAGTTATAAAAATTCATTCGTGTATTTTTTCGTTTCACTAAAACAAACTCCAAACAAAAATGCCGTTCTCAATTTGTTTCGTATAAATAAATTCAAACTCAAAAACCGTTTGATTTTTTTAATAAATAAATAAATCTAAACATTTAGAAAAAAATTCCGTAAATTTATTTCAGATTAAATATAAAAAAAAGAAATTCTAGTTTAATAATAAAGAATATATAAAAATGAAAAATACGATTATTTTTCAGTTAGAATCATCTTCATGTATAGTAAATTAATAATTTTGTTTTATGAATTAAATAAATTTCTGTAAAAGAAACAGATAAAATTAGGAAAATGGTAAAAAAAATAGTTTTGTTCATGTTTGTCTCCGTTTTTTCTTCTTTTTTTGTAGAAATAAAACTGAATTCAAATAAACTACGTTAAAAAAAACTAAAAAAGAAATTAAATCGCTTCGGCATTTAATTTGTAACTTGAAAGTAAGTGCAGTAGTAAAATAATGGGATGACATGGCCGGTCTAATTTGAGACTATTTTACAGTTGTTTTTCTACCTTTTTAACATTAAATAGTGTTACATTTTAGATCCTGTATTTACGACGCAATTAATCGTTATTTAAGTAATATACCACACAAGCCACTACTTTTCTTATTTGTATTAAAGAAGAAGCCAAAAGAAAAAAAGAATAGTTATCTGAGATTTTTCTTTGATTATATCTGCAATAAGCAGTTAAATGAATCTACTGTTCAGAAAGTAAAAAAATTCAGATAAATATTTACTATTCTGTAATTATATGGCTTTGTTTTAATAGAGGACTTAAAACGTAAATTAAACCCTTTAAACGTAAATTAAATTAAGTGATTGTTTTCTGAAGAGAATAAGGAAGCACAGTATTTACTTGGTTAGAATTTCTAATTATTGTAAAAATTACATAACATTCTTACTCTTGCAGATATGTATTCATGAAATATTCTACATTTGCAATGAAGCATATCAAAACACACACACACACACACACACACACAGAGAGAGAGCGCGGGCTACGCAGCTTGGTTACGTATGCATTTATATTTCTACTGTTGCGGCAAAATGAGATTTTAGAAAGATTTTGGTATAATTTAAGAGACTGTTCTATTGGTTTTCGTCAATGGATCTGTGAAATAAAATATTTATTAAACGAAATAAAAAAAGTAAGAGAAATTTCAACCTATCTACACCATAGACTGTTTTTCTGAATACAACCTACATTAAACTACGTTTGCCTGTTAGCTACAGAAATATTCGTCTTGCGTGGAATTATTTTAATTAAAAAGATAAGGTTACTGACAATAGGCTGTAGCCTTATGGATTGGTAAAACATTATTATGGATTGGTAAAACAAACCGACTCGATTCACCTTATGTGTTGATTTAATAGTGTACATTACAGAGAGCCTCCTTGACCTCTTGAATCTTATTATCCTCTCATTGCCATTATTAAAAAATAGTGACAGATTGAATATATGTACATTCACTACTTGTTTATTAATGTATAAATGTATATATTATATAATGTATACATTTTTTGTATAATTTATCAATATATATATATATTATAGCTGAAATATTTAATGATTGGTAAGTCGTACGTATATCAGAACATAAACTAAACCATTTATATATTTTATTTAAAATGATTTAAATAATTCATCTAATTTTCATTGTCACCCCACATTTATTTCATTCACTTACTTTTGAATTTTTTCCTTTAATATTTAAAATAATTCTAATCTATTATTTTCATTATCCCTTTATTTGCTTGTTTTAAAAGAATCTATTATGCTATTTGGATTTATATACCAGTAATAATTTTAAAAAGTGTTTCAGTTTTATTGGCTGTTTAATTTTTTTTTACACTAGCTAATTGAGGTTTGCTTTTGTTTATGTAATGTAACGCTGACCGATTTAAAAAAAAAAATATTTGCTTATCCTTTTCAAAAACTATAAAAATACGTTTGTCCATTCTTTCAAAGTGTATGCCTTGGTTTCCCCAGAAAATCACGGGAATAAGAGCGTAGGGAAGGAAATTCCCGGGCATAAAAATAAAACCCATCGGGTTGGTCTAGTGGTTAACGCGTCTTCTCAAATCAGCTGATTTGGAAAGTCGAGAGTTACAGCGTTCAAGTCCTAGTAAAGCCAGTTATTTTTACACGGATTTGAATACTAGATCGTGGATACCGGTGTTCTTTGGTGGTTGGGTTTCAATTAACCACACATCTCAGGAATGGTCGAACTGAGAATGTACAAGACTACACTTCATTTACACTCATACATATCATCCTCATTCATCCTCTGAAGAATTATCCAAACGGTAGTTACCGGAGGGCTAAACAGTAAAAAAGAAAGAAAGAAGGGCATAAAAATAAAAGAATAGAAAGAGATAATGTTGACAATTATGTTTCTATAATGATTCTATTTGTCCTTGTGAATTTACAGTACCTATTTAACATTTACAAAAACCAGTTACATATTAAATAAAATTAAGCTAAATTGAGGTCCTTAGTATACGGGTTCGTAATCTTAGTACTAGGCTACCTGATGTCTTACATTATTTCTTGCTTTTCAAAACCAAATTACATTAGTTTTATTAGATATTAGTAATTTTTAACGACTTTACTTATTATTACTTTTTATAATTAATAAATTATGTTTATATATATATATAAATAAAGATAGAAAGAAAATGTGTGTCTGTGCAGCGAATGAAAACTAGACATAAGAACAAAAAAATTCAAAAGATAGTCTTTTTAATACATGCAGAGCGTTTCATCCAGAGGATCCCGGGCCACGCTTAGCATATTTTTATACGATACAATATAAAATACATATTAAAATATAAGAAAAAAGAAAAATATAAATACTTATTAAAATACATAATCGATTCCGTATTCCCAAAAATAAATTTGAGCTTATTTTTGCGAATTAATCGTTTTTAAAAGAAAGAATCCTTAAGAATCTGCTGTATCAGTTTCAGTATTTCTGTATCAGTATTTTAATACGAAATGTGACCAAATTGTTGTGAGTGTAACCTGATGATGAGACGTAACATACTAGTACTGATATTTTATTATAGAACGTAGATATGAAGTTATTAAGATTATATTACTGAATTGTTTTTAATAAAGCTAATGCAGTATTTAAAATGGACTGTAATCCGCAGTGTAGTGTAAATATCGTACACCACTGGATTTGAGAATTTGTATTTTAACTAAAAATTACATTTTTGAACGATCTGCTCTTTACAGATATAACCGTTTTTAATTTGTACTACCTTTGTTGTTTAATATTTTCAAACTTGTTACAGAATAAATTGAACACTGATGTTTGTGTTAATCGTATGTAGTTCAAATAAGTAGTTATTTTGTAATCCAGTTTTTATATTACAAAAATATCCTTTCTGTCCTAAAAAATATACTATCTTGAGGTTAATGTTTAAAAAAAATTAGCGAGAAAAATAAATTTTACTAGTAAAAGCCCCATAGAAATATTTATTTTATTAAATATTTAAAGATCATAGTTTTTTTAAATATAAATCATATTAAAGTTGGATTGTGTCCTAAATATAGATAAACAAAAGAAATGTGGCACTTAAAAAAAATTCTCTCAAAATTTGTCAAAAGAGAAAAATATTTGGTGAACTCGAAATTAAAATCCAGAAAAATCAGGATCAAAATAGTAAAGTAATTATCAGCCATTTTCTTGGAAGAAAATGCCTGATAACAACTCTAATTAAAAATTAATCCTCCTTGAACTTCTTTCAAAGTCTGCTTTTTTAAGTAAATTAACGGTTTTTTTTTTATGAAAGAGCGGGTGTCAACAGCTGTGGTCATTAGTAGCCCGGTGGAAATTGATAGCGTATGAAAAGATGCCATGCCTGACCGGGCTGAACCCGAGACCTCCGCACGAAATACCGAGACATATTAATCAACATTTGTAGAATTTATATTAATGAAAAACGTTAGTTCCAAAGTTTTCCGCTGATCCATCGTTTTTATTTGTTTTGGTCTTTGGTGTAATAAAAAAGTACGTATGTTTTTTTACTTAAAATTTTATGAAATCGGTATAATTTTATTTAAATTATAATGAAAATAGAAGAAGGCAGACTTAATAGGTCACATCTTAAGGCATCCTGAAATAGTCGCTTTGATATTGGAGGGTCAGGTTGAAGCGAACACTGTGCAGGCAGGCAACGTTTGTAGTCAATTCCATATATAATTAATTAGAGGAAGAAATTTAAAGGAAAATTTCTAAGAGTACGTTTTTTTATTTTTCGTAATTAGTTTAAATTTAAAAAAGTAAAAAAGTTTAAAGAGAAAAAATATCTTATATTTGCAAATTAGATTTATCTGGCTTACTTATGTGTGTACGATATTTGTTTATAAATCAATCTGAATCTTTTTTGGGTAAAAATTATATTTTTTAAATATCTCATAATAATAAATTATTCATGACCTTCACTGAAAATTGTCGATTGAATAAGAAATTGATGCTTATTTCTAGGTTAAGAATGCAAATCAGAGCAACTGTAATAATTAGCAATTCAGATTTGACGTTGGTGTATAAGTTAAGTTGTATATCATTATAAATTATATCATAAGAAAAATGTTGTTATAAATACAAGACTATAATTAGTATAATTGAATGAATTAAAATTTGTATTTCCTTTTTTAAATCTTCGTTGTAGTTTCTTTATCAGTTTTATCTTTTTCATGTTGTTTTTTTAATATTGCTGTATTTTTTCTCTCCACACCTCAAGGTTATTTATTTCCAGTGTAAGATAATTTGTCATTGTACTAATGTAGTTACAGTTTACAATTATCTCCGTAGGTTGTTTTAATTTTTAGTGTTTTAAATTAATGTGTAGTTGTTTTTTATTTTTATTTTTTGTAAATAAAGAAAAAGTGACGTTACAGTTGATAATAATGGAATCATGATATTCATGCTGCCCTTTCAAAATTAACTATGTAATTATGTATTCATTAACTAATGTATAACGCATACTATTCAGTAGTTATTGTAAAAAAAAATATCACAAAATTCTAATTGAATTATTATTAAGTGATTTTACAAGTAATCTTTTTACTTTTTTTTTATACTGTTACCAAAATACCTCGTTTTACTTTAAAGAATACATACATCGTATTTACTTTCCTTGTACACCGATTATGTAATTGATAAAAACAGGTTATGTTTTTCGTTAATAATTTACGATATAAAATGTGATAATAAGTCATATTGAGTTAGATTTGTTTTTTAAAAAATCATACTTTTTCAAACGAAGACCTAAAACTTGGCTTTTCATAAAATTTGTTATAGAAACTTTGTGAAGATAACAATTTCTCTGTATTGACATTATATATATGTTGCGAAACTCAGTTTTGAGGACTTCTGAAAGCATTTTTAATTGAAATTCTACGTCAACGTTATCGAAAGCACAACCAGAACTGTGATTGTTGAGTATTCAAATAATAATAGGTGGCCCAAACGTCAGGATGTGGTTGAAGAACTAGCTAATTCTTTTGTTTACTAATATTTTATGAGTCTAATAAAGAGAACAACTTGGAGATTACGTAAAACTATGAACGGAAAATTAAATCTTTTAAATATGTTCCATTTTTGACTTCGCACAGACGAGCTCTTTCCTGCGGTATTTTCCATAACAGCTGTTAGTGTGTGTGGGGCTGTAGTGCCCTAATTTCTGCACGAATGTTTTCTACAGTTATAGAATTGTCTGGGGGGTTTTTTCACAGATACCTTTTCTTTTAGATGTCTCCATAAGAAGAAGTCAGGGATCGTTAGATCTGGATACACGGCAGTCAACCCACTGTAGATCTTCAGGAAAATATTCAAGATTTTCATACCATATCTTACGGAACAAAAATGTTGAGTAAAATTTGTTTTTCGGCTTCAGCTGTATGGCAAGTAGTCCCATCTTGCTGAATTCAAATTCCAAACTTGTTTTCAACTGCAAGTCACACGAAATTTTGAAGCATTTTCCGATATCGTTATCTACTGACCGTCACAATATCACCATTATCATTTTAAGGAACAACCATCCGATGATGCCCTGCGATATTACTCCACACTGAACCGCGCATTTGAGAGGGTGCAATTAATGTTACTGTATAACTCTTGGATTTTTGGTTCTCTAAATACTACAGTTTTACCTATTTACAAAACCGTTGAGGTGGAAGTGAGCCTCATCAGACATAATCAGATGGTGAATAAACCCGTTTTCTTTCCTTGTAATTTTTGTAATCGGACTGCATAATTCAGCTGTCACGGATAATCTGCATGTTCTTTTTGCTGTTCCGGTTGAATCTTGTGTGGGGAAAGGTTTAAATTGTGTAAAATGAGCTGCATCTACCTACGAGAATTTCGAAGTCCGGATCGAGGTCTCTGGTACTTCTTTGGCGATTTCTCGCACACCTTCCGTATTCGGCATTGTTATAGATGACCGTGATCTCTTGATACGTATAATTACTCCACCTTGTTGCTAGAAACGATTCATGTAGCTATGAATCATAGCTTCTGAAGGTGCAATTCTAATGTTAAAATGTGACAGTATTCTTACAACGTTTTCTAACAATTGAATATTTGTTTTTAAAGTGAAACTGAACGATTTTGGTGCGTTGTTAGGGTTGTGAATTTTTCCACGGTGAATTTTCAGACTACTGACCACAACCTGTGAAACAAAAGAAAAACAAAATTATTAATCAAAAAAAAGGTTATTACCAGTCCGAACCTAGCCGTGACTTGTGGGCTACCCGGTTGAATAATATTGTAACAGATATTTATTAATTTATTTAAAAAAAGACATTATTTAAATGGACTTTGATGGATAGATTAATATTGTGTTAATCGATACTAGATGGACCGTCTTACTGCAAAAATGTAATAAAAAATAACTATTGTCCAACTAAAGAAAATAAAAATTTATCTTCATCTATTTCTATGTGGATTAATAATAAGAGAGATTATATTCTTAGATTGTTTTTCAAATTAATGTTACATTCAACAGCTTTAAAAAATTACACAAAATTAACCCTGTTTTTAATCAAAATTTTGTACAGTCTTTGCCAAAAAAGACTATGTTATGGATTAATAAATTATTTAAATTTTATAATAATTAACAGATTTTTACTAAATTTAACTAAAAAAAATTCACTCGTATCCATTTTGATTTGGATAGATAAAGAAAGGAAATATCAAACTCTGATTCTACGGATGTAAATTATTTCTAATCTAGTTTTCATATGTTATTTTTATTTTTACTTTATATTTTATTACTTAGTTTAAATACTTCGTAGATTATAATTGTTGACGTAATTATAAAATTACTGAAGTATGAAGAGTTAATTAAATTTTTATTTAGAAAAACGCCTTCTTTATCCGTTAGAAAAAATAAATATAATTAGAATGTAACTTATTGCTTTCTCAGATTAGCTTTTCACACCCCTTTCTTAAAACCTTCGTCAAATGTGCATTTAGAAATATATCGCATTATTTGGTAGTAATTTAACAGACTGTTTTTTCCGTTAATTTACAATTTTCAGTGAATTATCTAAGAGTGTTTAGTATTGGTATCGTTTAGAGAATAATGAATTATATTTTTTTAATTTACTTTCCCGGTCCGTAGCTTTATATACAAAGCGAAGCTATTAATAGCTTTATGCGGTTTATAAAAGACATCTTTCTTCTATTTAGTATGTTTTAAAAAATATCTTTTTGATCAGTTGTCATAAAGCGCATAACATACTTCTTTCTTTATTACTTTTGTAATTAAAGATCTCCAGAAGAGTTTTAGTTAGATGTTAGTCACACTTTGAAGGATAATTCAATGACTTGGGAAATGAAACTTAAGTACAGCAGTTATTTTATTTATCTAGATCTAAATCGGTGAGGATAATATTTAAATTTTGTAAAAGTAATCTATTTTACTTTTTTCTTCTTTATTCTTTGTACGGCATACATTGTTGGATTTTTTAAAATAAAATTCTATTATTATTTCTGATTAGGGGACGATCTGTCATTGTTCATTGTAGCCGTCTGTTTCTCGTATTTATCCGGAACTGATGTGAAATGTGAATATTATTTTGGTTTAAATTTTATGAATACCTGGTAAACAATTAATATACTTTACAGATATTTTGACAATTACTGATCTGACGGATGTGTCTAAAAACGTACAGTTAGGAGGTCGATCCGGGTCAGGAAAACCGATGTTAGGTAATTTCATTAATTTATTTTTCCTGTTTTTCATATAATATTTCTCTTTTAATGTAAGCTTTTTAATTTGTAATTAATACAAACTAAAACGATATGGATCGTTCGTCGAAAATTACGTAGATAATATTTACTTTTTCTTTGTCCTGATATGATGACATTAAAAACGAAAAAAAGTCGATACGTTTTATAGTTACTACATTTTTTTTGCAATCAGATGTCCAAATATTTAAAAAGAATTTCTCTGAACATTTTGATCAAGATTTCAAGCGTCAGTTTTATTCATGACTATTATAATTGTTTTCGTTTACAAAACTCATGTCAATTCATTATTATTCCTTTAACCTAAATTTAGAAATTATTTGATGAAAATTAATACACATCTGGTTTATTTTATATAATATTACATACATAATATTCTCATTACAAATCTGGACAGCAGTCTTACTTAATTTTATATTTAAATAAATAAAAACAGAAATGTATGATGCTTTTATTTTTAGTAAGGTTGTGTTAAAATCTAATAAATCGTAATTTATTTTTAGATTAATCTTTATAATATTTGTTGTAATTATTTAAAAACTGTTTTTTTTTGTTAAAGGCTATTTATTAAAGTAATTGTTACTAAAAAAATGTGTGAAATGTTACTAAAAATGTGTAATTATTAGTCCATACACATTTATGAACATTATTATTAGCTGTAGATTTTAAAGATGACTTATCCTTCTTTCATGTTGAAAATTAGGAGAAAAATGTAAAGTTTCTTCAAAAGTTGGCTATTGTTTATGTAGACTTCTGTTTTTTTTTTTTTGTTTTTTTTTTTGAAAGAAAAAAGTTGGTTGAGGCGGTCGGATAATGAATGAGTGACAAAGATTCTCCTTAAATGTCCAGAAAATTTTAATTTATTCATATAAATTATGTAATATGTAGATAGGTTCGAATTTAAACTTCCTCAAATTTCTACTGATAATCGATATATTTATCCGGGTGAAACTTTGAATTAGCTGCAAGTGGAAATAATGAATTCAGACTAACAAAAACGGTAAGCTCCTTAAAAAACAATGTAAACCAGACTTTTTGAATACATTTTCTTAATTTAACTTTACAGGAAAGAAGAAAAAAAAATTAACTGTAGTTTTTGTACATCCTTTTCAGTTTGACTGGTAAAATTGATAACTTTTTATCTTCGATTTGAAGCGAAGTATTGCTTTTAAAAATTTACATGTATTGATAGTTATATTCTCGAGCGATTGAATACTATTGAATGATTAGAGTAAACAGGACATTAAATGCTGCATAAGATTAATTTGAAAAATTTTGTTTACATTTTACCTATCGTTCCTTAAAAAAATAATAAATATCTGTTGAAACAAATATTTACAAGTATAAATAAATACTTTTAACTATAAAAAAAAACATTAACTTTAAATCGCAATATTATGCTTTTATCAAGACGTAAACAATTTAATTAGCTTATTAAAAAGAAATACAATCACCTTATTTTTTAAATTAAAAGATGTAAAAATGTATCTTCGTGAAATTTTTTTTAACGAAAATGTTGTTTGGCACCAGTCGAGAAATCCAGTGCACTGCGGATTATGCTGTAAAATTTGTTGTTTATTGCGGCTTTATATGTTGTTGCTGCCAATTTTGCGTTACTGGATAAAACATTTTGTTCTGCCATCTTGTTTTTATTCCTTTTTTTGTATAAAATTTTAACGTGCTTTTATAAAAAAATACATCATATAATTTCTAAATGATAAATTTTTTCTTTGAGTACTAATTAGAATTTTATCAATCTGTTCTATTACAAACCTTTGATACTGATATCTAACTATAATAAACGTACTATGTAGTTAAAAAAAAGTATGTAAATGTTGTGGTGAATGATATAGAATTTTGTGAAGTATACAACCAATTTCGGATGTACCTAAATAAATATAAATTTTTCTTTGTTATTAGGAGGTGCTGATTTAATCTTGACTTATTCTTCTTCTATTTAATTTTTTTTTCTTAGAACTCCTTCCATAATTGATATGTCATTAAATTATTCTCAGAAAGATAAGTACGTTTCCTTTTTTTTTAATCAATTCCACAATATAATAAAAAAAATTATGTTTCTAAATTTTTTTACAAACTGTTATTAGTGGTTTTTACTTTCTTTTATAAAAGAAAAAACACGTAGACCTTGCAGATGAGAAGGTAGCGGTAGATAAAGGTTTAAGAAAGACTAACACAATACGTTTCTTTTCACAAAAAATTAATTATTTTTTGTCATGTGTTATTATTAGTTTGCTTTCCACGGAGAAAACCTTGATTAATATCTATTTTTGTGTATTAATTGGAATTCCTGATAAACTAGATTTGAACCGGTCGCTCCATTCAATTAAAACTGGTAAGGATTGGTTTATTGATAACTTGTTTACAGCTTTAGTTCTGAATATTTATGTAGAATATTGTTACACCTAGTTGCTTAGGTAATTATACCTAAAAAATGTAATCAATGTATCTTTTTCATCTATGTCGGAAAATAAAGTGAGATTTTGTTTTGGTAGATTGCGCTCAACTAATCATTGATTATCTGGTTATAATGATACGTGTTTTACAACTTCTGTTTCTATTATTCATATAAATCATTCTACCTAGAAGGGTGTATCTAACTCTATAAATAAAAGTTACTATTAATATTAACTGACTTATATTAACATGATATATGTTAACTAACATTCATGGAATAAATAAATAATAGATTGACTAAAAGTCATACCTTAGTACGTGGAGGAAGATTTATTCATGCATAAGTAATTTACACGTTGCACATAATTAAAAAAATAATAATTTTAACTTGAACCGGAAAATAAATTTCATTTTTGAAATGTATTTTTTATAGTTATTTCAAAAAACTTTGTTGGATGATTTATTAATTAACTGAAGTTCTTTTCTGAATATCTTAAAAATATAAATTAAGATATTAATATATATAAAATATAAATATATAAAATAAAAATATAAATAATATAAATAAATAAATAATATAAATATTAATTAATTATATCTATAAATATAAATTAGTTTTTTATTAAAAAAATGGGAGAAATGTTTGATTAGATTTCGTAAAATATATTCCTAGATAGGTAGGTACAATTTGCACCTATCTATTTACGTTTAATAAATGAAGTATTATGATCGCGAAAAATTTCGGTTTCCAGTTTTTAACGGAAATATCCATTTTGACCATCCCTGAATCCATTTTGACTAGTTTCGGCGTGACGTCTGTACATATGTATCTCGCATAACTAAAAAACGATTAGCGGTAGATGTTAAAAGTTTGGATTTAGGAATGTTGTAACATCTAGTTGTGTACCTCCCCTTTTGTATTTCAATGGATTGAACCAAAAGTGTCAAAAAAGCCCCAAAATTCAAAGAAATTTGAATTTTTGACTTCTTCTGAACTGCAGTAATAAACCCTAATTGAGCGCTTTTCAACGATATATCATAAGGGAACTTATTTTAATTGGTTCCAGAGTTATAGCCAAATGAAATTTTAATTAATGAAATATACGGATCTTAAAAGGGGAAGGCATATCAGTTAGAATCAATCTTCATCTCCTTTTTTTTAACTTTTTTTTTTTAATTTAAATATATTGATTTATTAATAATTATTAACTTCTGATTGTAAAAAAAAATTACGATAAATAATAATTCAATAATAACAATAAAAAAAAATTTCAGAAGTTATTAATGAAATAAATTTTATGTACTTTTCATTTAAAAAAAATGTGTGTATGTAATTTAATAGCCGTACAAGGAAGCCATGTTATGTCCACATCAGATTTTTTCAGAATATTTTTGATAAAATATCAATTGCTTTTAACCAAATTTCAATCAAACGATTAAAAACATAAACCATTAGTTTCTATTTTGATAGTCCGTGATTAAGTAGATGGATCCAACGCAACCCAAAAATATGGTTTGTTGATAAATGATGGGTAGAATATTTTTAACATTTTTTTTCGAGTTTTAGTTTAAAAAAAAAAAAAAATGTAAAACATACAAAGTTAGTTACTCTTTTAATGAGTACAACGTTTGTGATTGATTAGAGTGCATGTTGGCCAAAGAATTGTACCTGTAGGCGTGCTTTTTTTGTAACAATAATACAGCTTATATTCTCTGTAATTGTTTAATGTTACTATATTTTCATTATATTTATCTAAAATAATGCTCAATCAGTTTATAATTGTTTTATATTTTAAATCGATTATACCAGGTTACCCTGGAATAACTAGTTTGTTTATAGCTTCTGTTCTAAATATTTCCGCGAAAAAAATTATTAAATAATTGTCTAATAAGGTATGATTTTCTTAATTAAACGTAATTTCTTTTTACCAAATTAATTTAATATCACAACCAAGGTTAAATTACTGAAATTTACTGTTAAATTACTTTGTTAAAAGTAATCTTTATAGAATTTTATTTAAAAGTAAGTAACTAAAAATTATATTACATATCCTTACTTTGAACTCCTAGGTAACTAAATACTTGTATTGGTTACTATGAAGGTAATTATTATATTTTATCATTATAATCGGTACGTTTATCAGTATTGTTGTTGGCGATGAAAATTAAAATAAACTGAACAGGAAATTCTCTTCAATATACTCACCAGAATTGTGCTAAACATTTACATTAAAATTCAATAAGTTTTTAATATTTAATGAGCTAAAAAAATTATGCAAAGTATGTTTCCGTTTAAAACGTAATACAGCTTTAAAAAAAAACTATATCTGCACCTACTAACAACAGACTAATGCACCATTTCACGTGTTTTAGATTCTTTGATTACGAATCTTGATTTAATTTTAGTTTGGCTTTTTTTTTATGTTACAAATTGGCTTGATATCTTCTTGTCTTATAAATTTTATAGTTTAACCTTCTAAAAGATATATAAACTAATGAAAATTAATAAAATATCAGAACAGTACGATAATTAAAATCTTTTCTAGTTTACAATACAAATTTATTACTCGTCAATGACTGGATTACTCGTCAAATTTATTACTCTTCTTGCAGGGTGGGGATGGATTGCAAGACCGGCGATTGGCTTCTTGCTATTTAGGGTGTTCTGTAGCGTGCATTATTATTCCCTCTATTGCCGTCAACGTTACGCCAACAATACTTCAGACAATCCCAGACAAAAGACAGTATGTTTACGCCTTCTTAAATTTAACGAGTAATACATTAATAAATTTATTATCGTAGAATGAGTATGAGAAATCAAATTAAGTTATGAAAATACAAAGACGATATTGTTAAAATATGTACCGGATGATATTTAAATATGGAAAATGCTTTATACTGCATTCGTGAGAGTTATTTGGAGGCAGAAAGAAGTGGGGGTTTAAGTAGTTAAAAAATTGCGTTATGGTGGGTTTATAATTTTTGTCTTTCATCTTGGATCCGCCGGTTTCAATCAAACTATATCTTTTAAATTGGAAGATGGACATATGACAAATGATTTCGATTTAAAATTTTACAAGAAAAATAACTGTGAAATGCGTTTTTTTGTTAAAGCCTTCGTTATCGAGTTGTAGGCATTCAAAGTTACAATGACGGAAATATCGTGTTAACAATAAAACCGGTTAAACGCGCTGCATGAACTGTTTTATTGTATTTTAATACAATATGATGATGATGATAGTAATAAACAATAACTAGTAATTAACAACAAATTAAACGGCTATATCAACTGATATTATTTACTTTAAATATTACAATATTTATATTAAAATTTTAAATAAATGTTTTCGATCGTAGATTAATAATGAAGTAAATTTTAAAAGCATATTATACTACAATAAATGTTTGAAATGCTTCCCCTCTACAACTTGGCAATGTGTTAACTCAAGTAATATCCATTTATAAGTTGTATCACGTCTGGTGCTTCACGAGCAGATTCGTCTTTTATTCTTCTTTTCGATTCGTCAATGTCTGCAGGTTTTGTTTAGTAAACATTATGTTTCAGGTACCCCCAGAAAAAGTAATCCAGAGGAGACAGGTCTGGGGACCTGGCAGGCCATTTTATAGCTCCTCTACGACCTATCCAGTGATTTGGAAATTGTTCATTTAAAATGTTCCGTGCCTTTAGATAATAATAAGGTGCCACATCTTGCTGAAACCAGACGTTATTATTTAATTCTTGTCCAACATTTTCCGGATATTTGGTAAAATCTTATCCGCTAACAAGTTGCAGTAAGCAACTTAGCGAGCAACTCCTGTAAGAGTGTCATCTAAAATAAAAGGCCGTACAATACAATGACTACAGATACCCGCCCAAACGTTCACTTTCTGAGGGTGCTGTGTATGAGCTTCCAACATCCATCTGGGATTATTATCGCTCCAATATTGACAGTTTTGCTTATTCACATTACCATTTAAAATAAAAGTCGCTTCCTCAGTAAATATTATTGAATTAAAACAAAATTTGTGTCTAGGTCTGATTTTTGCATTATAATTACAATACTCAACTCGGCAGTCAACATCATCTTCCGAAAGTTCTTGTATCAGGTGTAGCTTATAAGGATGAAATTTATTTGTTTTAAGCATTTTTTTGAACTGAAAAATAACCGATATCACGTTGGACAACCGCTTTCCGAATCGATGAATGAGGGTTTTCAACAAAGTTTTGCAATACATCTACCTAATGACTTTGCATCAGTTATGACCGTTCTTGGTCTACCGTTGCGAGGCTTTTTCTTTATAGTACCGATTTCTTCAAATCGCTGTACTGTCTTGATCACAGTCGATTTATTTATTGGTTCACTGTTTGGAAATCTATTATTAAATAAATCACATACGTCTGTATAGGGCGAACTCTGCCACCATACTCTTACATCATCAACAGAGTTATTCTTTCGGTTGCATTTAAAGAATCCATTGTTATTTGAAGATTTAATATTTAATAAAACTAAATAAATGAACGAGGAAACTAATAATAAAATCTTCGAAAAAAAACAAATTTGAACCGCTAGGCCTACAACTTAATTTTTACTAGCGCTATCAAATTTTATCATTACAAATATGTTAAAGTAAAAAGGTGAAATGAGGAGTTAATAAATGCATTTTTTCAATGTAATACAAAGGGCATTGTTGTAAATTAACAGCTGAAAAGTAATAAAATCAGCTGATGGTGATTTTTATTTCGAAAATAAAAATAAAATAATAGTTGATATAGCGTGATAGTCGATATATCAGTTAATTATTAGTTGTTGTTTATTATTATCAATATTAAAGCGCTGTTTAAAGTTCGTTATTGTATGCGTTATGAATGTAAAATACAATAAAATTGTTCATGCAGCGCATTTTACCTCGTTTTATTGTTAACACGTTTTTTCCGTCATTGCAACTTTGAATGCTTTTAACTCGATAACGAATACATTAACAAAAAAAAACGGGTTTCACCATTATTTTTCTTGTAAAATTTTAATCTAATTATTTGTCATATGTCCACCTTCCTATTTAAAAAGATTTAGTTTGATTGAATATGGAAGATCTAAGATGGCGGAGAGAAATTAAAAACTCACTATAATGCAGATTTTTTTTAACTATGTAGAATCCCATTTCTTCCTCTGCCTTCAAATACCTCTCAAATATGCAGTTTTAAAGCTGTTTTTCATACTTAAATATCACCTTACATATATATTTGGATTTTATGATATTCGAAAAAACTGTACTGTTAAACTTTTTAAGCTGTCAATAGTAGTTTTTATTTTGTAAAATGTAATATCTATTAAAAAAAATCCATCATTCATTAGATATTTGGAATTAATATTAATATTATTAATATTTGCAATTAGATATTTGGAAGTATTTCCTGGTTTTAGTGCTGGAGTATTTGTTACATTACAGTAATTAGAAGTTTGTGTAGTTATGCGCTTAAAATATGTAATATTTTATTTATTTTTATCTGAATTACAGTGTGCTAAATGTAAAGTCGTTTAAACTTTAATGATGACTTTCAGTGTAGATTTAATTATTTTTATTTTATTTTTGATTGTTTGAATTCGTGCAATTCTACGTGTTTAAGTACTTAAATAAATACGGCTCTGGTTTATCGCAGAAATTTCAACAACTGAACTGCAGTGAAGATGTTTGTGCTCATTATACTCATTATTGATTCAATTAGTTTTGCGCTAATTTAAATTGAGTTTTGTTAGTGTAAAAAGTTTAAATTATAACAAAATTCTTCATTTCTATATAATTATCTATAAATATAAACTAATAATAAGTTATTGAGAAAATAAAATTTTATTGTTTATTCCTAGTTCCATATTTATTCATTATGCGTATGCAAAATTTCACAGAACTTGTTAAATGCTATATAACATTTTGTTTGTTATTAACTTAGTTTACGTTTAATACACGTTAAGTTAATGATTATTTATATAACTGTCTATTTAAGTTTCTGTGTTTATTTCTTGAAAAACTAAATCCTAGCAGTTGCAAGAGATTGTTATGTTAAAGCTTGTTTGTTGGATCCTTTGTTAGAATATTCTAATACATAGATTAGGTTAGGTTAGACTAATAATAAAGAGAAAGGTACAAATTCATCTTCAGTTTTTAATGATATTCGAGAAAAATTTACAGAGGAAAATTTTATTATTTTTTATTTCAACAAATAACACAAAAGATAGTTGGATATTATAAATGATATTTATATTATAATTTGATTTCATATTTTTGGGATTGTGTCATTTAAAAAAAAATATATAAGAAATATAAGCGTTTGATAAAATACATTTTTTATTCTAAGACGAATTTTATATTGAAATTAAGTTTAATCTGTTGAAGTAATTTTATCTTACTAGTTTTATCAGTTTCAGACATTCTTCAATGATCACTTAGAGATTATTTATTTTGTAAAACTACGCGTAGCCCTTGTAAGAGCTTACGCGTAGTAAGAGCTGCTTACTACGCGTAGTAAGCATTTTACTTTTTTCTGTTTAAGGAACTTTTTGAGGTCCAGTTATCACCTGATGATATTAATATTGTAATGTCTTAGACTATTTTTTTTTTGTGTAGTTATACACTGGAAAGACAGTTGATGCAGTTTGTAAAAAAAAGAAACTTCTGTAATTATTCTAATCTAAAAATATCATCACTCCTGTGTTTCTCAAAAGATGGATGGATCAAAATTGTATTTATAAAATTTATTCTGACTTGTAATGCCGATGAAAATTTAGCATTTTTTGAAAATATTTCATAGTTATTCCTTTTAGTAAATCGGTGTAGTTCTGAAGAACGAATTTAGAAGTATAATTGTTGTAAGAGTTCAAAGATTTTCTTGGCATTTTAATAAAGAAAAATTATGATAACATGTAAGTAAAAAATATCTAAGGAACTTTTATGAGGAAAAGTGAAATAACATTTGTATTATTAGATATACAAAACATGAATAGAAAAATTTGTTTTTTTGTTTTAGATTACGATAGATTTTTCTTAAGTATGAAGTTGTTTAAAGGTGATAAAAAGATAAAAAATATTCTGAGGTATGAATCTAGAATAGAATAAGTAAAATAAATCAAACGAAAAGAATAAATGTTCAGAAAAACAGAAACATGTAAGGAAATATTGACAAAATAAATTGATATAAATGATAAAGAAAACCGGGTTGAATATTGCATAGGAACGGATGCTGTTAATGAATAGAATGCAAAGAATGTTTAAAAGAAAATGTGGAAAGTAGGAAAAGTTTCCAGATATTTATTCCTTGGTAAAAAAATCCAAGAATCTTGAGGAAAGATGAATAGGATATTAAAAGACAGAACTACTTGAAAAATTATTAAAAGAAAGACAACTGTTCGATCGTCCTTAACTAAAATATTTCTGGGGATTGTAAAAAAATTCAAATAAAACATATTTATATCAGTCATATTAACTTGATTAATTATATTAAATGGTACGATATTCAAAGTTTGATGCCATAGTAAAACTCTATAAGGATTAGATTTTCCTTTAAACTATAATTATAATTTATATTTATCAGATTATTTTCACACAATACAGAATATAATTACATTTTTAATGTTATTGTTCAATATTCCTGTCAATTTCTTTTGCTATGCTTTAGCTGTTTGTTTAAGTAATTAGTTTCGATAAACAGAGCGTAAAATGCAATATTATATCTTTTAGATGGAATCGACAAACAACCTGATTATTACAAAATGCGGAAGTTTATGAATTTAGCGTAATTTATCTGTATAAACCCAATGTTTTATTTAGTTATTTTCCAGCCTATATATATATATAAAAGCTTCAGTATATAAAAGCTGGCCACGATGTTTTGAGGTTTACTGGAAATATATTCAAGAATCTACTTTAATTATTCGAAACGAATTTAAGAAAACGAATTTCTCTAAATCTAACGTCCCCTTCAATAAAGGTTAAAATAATAAGAAAAATAAAATTTTCTTAAAAGGTTTGCTGCATTTTAGGTCCGGGGTCTATAATTTAAAAAAATTGTCAACATTATATGAAGTATAAAATTTCAAAAATATTTAAATCGAAGGGAGATAGAGAAAAAAACAAAAGACATACATTTAAATTTTAAGAGATTGGGCTAATTTTTAAAAAAAAATCTGTTTTTGATTATTTATAAATCCATTTTAGGTAACAAATTTGCTTTTTTCTCTAAAATGCCTCTGAAGAAAATCGAAATTGGTTTTTTGCGAATCCTCCGAACCCATTAATGAATGTATAGAAATATTTGAGCCATTCTGAAGAAAATCGGTTTAGTTAATCCTGAGATATAAGGCAAAAACAGTACGACACGCACAAGCACACAGACACACAGACATTCGTTTTTTGTCTGAGTGAATTACTTAGCTCCTTAAACGTACAGATTTGCAAAAAACCCTGATATCTAATTTTTTACATGATCAATAGTTTCCCCTTTAATATGCTATTCCAGCTTATATTCGCCGGGAAAGTAGAAATAAATAATTTCTTTTTAAAAAGAAAAAAATCTGTATAAATTAACTTAAAGCGGTATCCTTTTCTGGTCGTTAATTAGGTTAATATCAATTTGTAGAAGGTAAGTAAGGTATAATTATGATATTTCATAATTATTTCTGACCTTAAAACTTACATAGCAATTTTTACCTATGAACTAAATATTATAGTAAAATTCTGTGTGGCGTATAAAGTGCCTTATAATCTTGGGATAGTAAGTAGTCGAAAGAAACGGTCAGTTTTTAGTAGTTACCTGTATTCCACATAATAAACATACTAGGATTTCATTAAAATTAATTTTTAAGACATTCAGCTTTATCATTTTTCATATTACACTGAGGAAAAAAAAAATTTTTTTTTGTCTAGAAGAAAAATATGTGATTCTGATAGTATTTTTTCTCCTAAATTCAAATATGATATCGGTTTTTTCCCATCACGCATGGTTTCCGAGAGAAAGGCATTTATAATTTTAAACATTTTAATACTTTTTGCATTCTTAACTACACAATATTCAAATATTTGTTTGACTCGCGTAAGAAATGACGATTTTCTATATTTCGCCTGTGGAATGGTTCGCCTCTTGATTGTCGCCTCTTGATAGTCTGACAATAATCGGCCAGCGTATTAGGATACCATTTGCTTTGATACGTCTTTTCCATAGCTGAAATCTCCTGACGAAAGTGTTCCCCTTGCTCATCGCTCACTGCGCCAAGATTTTTTGGGAAGAAATCTAGGTGTGAGTGCAGGAAGTTCTAAGGACATATTACAACCCAAATTTTTATAAGATGTTATAAGATCGTTGAAAATAAGGTAATTTTCCGCTTTTCGATTTTACAAAAAACTCTGAGTAACATTTTTGAATGCTTGCCAAGCTGCTTTCTCCAGTGGATTCAATAATTCTTCAAACTTTTCATCTGCATTAGTGATCATATTTGTGGACCCACAAATATTCCTTCTTTAATTTTTGCATCACTAATTTTGGGAAATTTCTCTTTCAAGTACATGAAACCAGGAGTATTGTCCATTGCCTTGATGAAATTCTTCATTAATCCTAGTTTGATATGTAAAGGAGGAAGATGCGTATTCTTTAGGATTACACAATGGGTCATATTTCACATATTTCTGCTCAGGAATGAGTGATTCACACTTCGACCATTCTTTTCTAATGAAATGGCTTTTTCTGTCCCTACTATCCCATTCACATAAAAAGCAACAGTACTTGGTACTGTTCCAAAGTATTGGTATTGTACCAATTACAACAATACTTGGTTGTGTAACCAAGCTGCAGACCAAGAATAAGTGCAATTACCTTCAAATCACCACTAATAATTCATTTGTACACTGAATATTGAAATATAAAGTTTTCGTATATTTCTTTCGTACTAGCAGAATGAGCTACAGGTACTGATGGGAATTTATTGCCATTATGCAGAAGCACATCTTTTAAACTAAATTTAGAGGAATCAATGAACAAGCGCCATTCTGTTGGGTTATGTTTATTACAAAATGTCTCCATAAGAGAAGAAATGTCATTACAAAACACTAAGTCATTTTCTTCAGAAAAATAGTCTTTAAATTCAATGATGAATACGATAAGTACATATCTTTGTATTCTTTTGAAGAAGATTCCATCCGTTTAGCCGGAAAGCAAGAATTTCAGACTGTTTTTGGATAACTTTAAATCTCATATGAGACCGTTAAGATTTTCTTGAGTCAGTAAATGAGGTTCAGATGAACTGCTTTGTTCAAAAGTTGTATCACCAGAATCTATTTCATTTTCTTCCTCATCAGACTTTGCGCTCTCTTCATCTAATGTCACATGTTCTGGAGGCTTTAGTATGGGCAATTCTTCACAATGTGGAACTGGTCTTATTGTAGATTGCAAGTGTAGATCGCACTGTACGTTTTGATTTTGACGTAATCCCTTTAATGATTGTTAAGCGGAAATAACAGTCAGAAGAGTGATCTTTGGATTCTCTCCAAATCATAGGGATAGCAAATGGCATGTGGCATATGCCATTTTTCCATGCAGTGAGAAGCCTAGAACACGATAAAGAACAGATACGTGGGGCCCAGGCTCTTGTTTGGCCCCTACTGTACATTCAAAATAAAGTTCATAACACTTTTTTACTGATGGAGTAAGGTTTCGCCTTTGTGACTTGAGCGTCACTTCACCACATACATAACGAAAATTGTTAGGATGATTTAAACAAACACATTTTGTAACTAATGACTAATTAAAAGAAATATTGTTGTAAATATGTAATGCACAATAATTCAGACACACGATGCACTCGCAATGACATGTTTATTGGCTCACTACTATCTCACAACTAGCATCGTTCTGATGAATGTGTGCTACACTAGATATCACATTTGTATATCTCTATACAGGTCTGAACCTGCACAACAAGAGCAACGCTACTCTTTGAGGTAGATCATTTGGTTCCATCATATTTACAATGCTCTTGGAGCTTTTACTTGACAGTGGACAAATGGACGAAAAAACGTTTTAAAATAACAAAAAAAAACTGTGGGTGATAAAGAAATTCCAAATACATATTTGAAAACAGGATATAAAACTGCATTAACTACACCTGTTGGTACTCGTGAGACAAAAATCATGCTGACTATTGTTATTAGTCTTTCTTATATTGCAAAATTCATAGTATTTACATTTGGTTGAGGTTGTATTTAAATTTACAGCTATCGGATTAAACAATAACAATCCACATAAATTTACATAAATATTCTTATAGAGTTAAGTTTTATAAAGGTTTATTAATTCACAAATTACTCAATAGAGCTTTTATGACTAGGTATGACGCAAACATTTTTTACTGCGTGAGAAATGCCAAGCTTGATTGATTCGAACTCTGAAAACCTTCTAGGTAAAAGATAGAGGAGCAATCACACCGTCATAGATTGGACGCAATTTTTCTTAATTTGAAAGTTTACTTAACCATTCGGAATAAATAACTAGATTCTTCTTTTTTGTTGTTGCTTATTAACAATCCACTGTAATATTACAGTCCCACTGTAATATTTATAAATACTAGACTCATATAATATCAAGAAGTGATTACCAGTGAATAATTAATCGCTTAAACAAATTAGATAACTAAATTAAATTATTACATTATGCTATTTCTGTAAATTGAGAAATGTTTAAGTAAATTTGATGTGGTTTTGTTCCTGTTCTGTGTAAAACCACGGTAACCCCGATGGTGATGCAGTGTGTTAAACATCAATGTGTAGCCTGTACCACTTTCGCCACAATTCCTGAGGGTCTCAAAATTTTATCATGAATAAAAGATTAATGGATTTACTTAAAAACAGGTAATTTTCCGTCACCGGCGAAAGTAGAGGCTTCAGCGATAGGTGTTGGTATCTAGTATAATTAAAAAATATTTTCAAAAATCTACTGTGACAATTTAGTCTTGTGTGCTCATATTATAACTTCTAAACAGCGGTTGGTAATAATAGAGTATTATCTTTTCGGTGAGCATTTGTAATTCTTAATTTTGGTTTAATAATTTTTTTTTCATTTCAACTTACTGATATCTAGATGAATATGATATTTTATTTGTGAAATGGATTATACTTATTATTTTATGACTTAAAAATAAATTTTTTACGAAATATTAATCTTTTATGTAAAAGATTTTTATTTTTTAAATAGTGGATCAATTATAACAATTTTTTTTGTATTAATAAATTAAAACTTTTTCAACTGAAAAATTAAAAAAGTAATAATATAAATAAAAACACCTCATCTATTTTCCTCTTTATTCACGATAGGTTACAGTTTCTGTATGGATTGGAAATTTTTAATCGAGATCAACATAATTAAATTTAGGTTCGAACGATTATGACCGAAACAGAATATGCAGTACGACAATCTCGATTTTCCAACCATTCTAGCGAAAAAAAATAATTTTTTCCTCTAGATCGTACAAAAGTTGAATGTAGATCACATTTATCATTTTGATATTCAAATGAGTACAAGAGAATTAAATAATAAATAACTAAAAAATGAAATAAAATAAAATTGGGAATAAAACAATTGAGAATCTTCAAGTTGTTTCAAATTAATAAAATTATACAAGCGATATTTGTACCGGTAAATCTTAACTATATTTATTTTTTCTTGTACTCAAAACTTAGTGTTCCTGAGTACAATGGATGAAAAGTGTATATTTAATAGAGAATATATATACTCGTATGTGGAAGTCAGAATATTGTGTCAAACCTTTCTACGCAGTCGCATCAATATAATAAACAAACGAAAACTACATTGAAAGCTTTATTTAAAGATTTGTTCATATTAATTGAGAACAGGATACTAAATGGTTACGTAGATTACAAACTGTTACAGTTAAAAATTACGCTACTGTTATTTTTATTTGTCAGGATAATTTTACCAATTAACTCACAAAAGAGAATAAGGGGTGGAAGAGTGAAGCGATAACTTCAGTTGATCACGACTGCTTTCAAATAGAATTGTTCTCACAGTACTATAAAAATAAATAAATTTTCTTTAAAATGTTATTGGTTGGCTAAATTTGTTAAAGCTCTGCTCTTTCATCTAAAAAATTTACTATATACATATATCAACTTTATAATTAACTGTTATTTGGAAGATAGCCAGTCGACTGCGATTTTTTATTTCATGAAATAAGGTGTTTAATTTTAGAAATTATTAACAGAAAAGTAGTGTAAATATTTTCATACTGCTCATTATTATCATCGGGTTCTATTTTTAATAGTATTATTTGTGTTTTCATTTTTATAACATTTTATAGATCGAATGAAGTAAATATTGGACGCGAGATAACCTGTTGACACTAACTGCCGATTTATGTAGAAAATTCTTCAATTATCAGGACTAAATTTTTTAATATGAGATTATTATGAAAAGTAAGATTAAATTTAATTTTATCCAAATTGGTTCTCTGTCTGTTATTTTTCTGTAGAAATTTTAATCATGTAGTGACACCATGAAATGCTAACTTAGCTGATTATTCGTGTTTTATTATTTTGAGAAATCACGAATTTAAAATTATATTTAAAATATCAATAATATTTAAAATTTTCTTTTATTTGTTTCTATAAAAAGTAATTAATAATCTTGCAGCCATTTTAAATAACTTTTTGTTTGCTAAATTGATTGATAACACTAATTTTTTTCTTGAATACGGATTATGTAAGGCTTTTTTTATATTAAAAACGATGACTCACCTGGTTTTATTATTACTGCTTTATAGTTAATGGTTATTTAATTATACTCCGTTAAGCAAAGCAGGAATTATTATAATTTTAGTTAATTGGTTTAGTAATTGAGCTCCCGTAGCAATTTTCCGTTTATTTTTCATTTATCCCTTTTGATATTGTGTACAATCGGTCGGTTTAATTCTAACACAAGAAAAATAAATAAGTTATTTTTATTTATTTCGTGTTTTAACTTTATTGCCGTTTAATCTATAAGATTTTTTGTTACTTATATTAAAAAACATTCGTATCAAAACATTTTTTCTTTCGGTAATTCGTTGATAGCAAATCAGAACATGAATAGAACGATTTTAGATTTAATGTACAGTAAATACTGTATTTGTAAATGTAAAAGCGAAAGATGTCGCTTTTACATTTCGTGAAAGGTATTGTATGTATGTGTTTTCTGTTCTTGTAAAATGTCATCATACTCGTAGTTCTGTAAATGAAATGAATTTATTGTGGTATGAGATGATAATAATTGAGTGGGTTGTAACCTCCTTGCCATAGATAAAATCAATATTACTTGTTTCATAGTGAATATGTGTTTTACATGCTATCTTAATTTACTTTTAAATTAATGTTAATAAATCTATTAACTATTTAATCTCTAAATCGATTTTGTATCCTATTGCAGAATAGTAATAGACAAACAACGCACACTTGTGTCTAGTATTTCCGTGTACGGTTTACATTTTTAATTTAACTGTAGGTCTTATAGATTTTCCCCTTGATTAACTGAACTGATTGATGAGAAGGTCATTCGTGCGTGAAACGTTGAATAATCTGTCTTTTATCATTTTACTTTGATAATTAAAATAAAATATCATTTCCAATTTTTTTTTTGTCTTGAAAACAATTTTCATTAACCATTTAGTGTCTATTTTTATTTTTTATAAATACGTACTCGAATATTAGCTTATTTATTTATGCAAAATTATTTTGTGCCGTAATTTGTTTTATAACTAGAACACATTTCCTTCATTTTGTTTGCGATCTGACCTCATAAGGATCACGCGTACATAGTTCTGGCTTAATTATTTTCCAAACTTTTTCAATTCTTTCCCTTAATTTTTCTCTCCCCTTTTCGGTCCATCCACTGTTTTTCTCTGGAAATATAAATTCATCTATTGTCAGAAAGATTATCAGTCGAAAATTATTTTTTGGAAATATTTAATAATTTTAGATCTTTATCACTTTCTTTGAATCATCCTCTTCTGGTTTACTTTTTTTCAAAAAAAGGTAAATATTTGTTTTTGTAATTTAGTTTCATCCATTCAGTGTGACCGTCAAATTTCAGTCTTTTTTTCTCATTGTATGATCTATTTTAAACTATGGTAAATCTCTTCATTTGTAAATATTCTTTTCGAGTTTTGGGCCGTGAATTTTCCTTAAAATTCTTTTACCTATTACTGGGTTTTGTCCTGAAAAATTCTGTACTATATAATGCTTCCGGTAAAACTATGATTTTATAGTTCATTAATTTCGCACTTTTGGAAAAGGAACTAATAATCGTTATAAAATATAGTTTATTATTACCTGAGCTTTTAGTTTAAAAATAGATTCTTAACTATGAAATCGTTTTGTTTCTTTAAGTTGTTAAAAAATGTGTGTAGTAATGATAATAATAATAATAATAATAATAATAATAGCACATAAATAAAAATGAAATTTCACATTGTTCAGCTTAACCAAAGATAAAATGTCTTTTAAATTTACTATTTTTTTATGAAACAGGAATTACTTGAAAAACAATCAACAATTGGAAAATCGTTGTCAAAAACTCATATATTTGGTCGGGACACTGTGAAAAGATTAGCTTTGAGGCATTTAAGAGCACTTGTTTTTTTCTGCATTTCACACGTAGCGTAAAGTTGAGTTGTGAGTAGCGTAAAAAGTAAATAAGTAGAGTTGAATATTCTATATTTTTTATGTAGAGATTTTGAGTAAAAAAATAGGATTGTATACGTTAACAGGAAAATAAATAACTAAAATTTACCTTTATTATTTAGTTAGCTGTTAACCTTCAAATTTTTGGCTGTTGGCTATAGGGTGTGTGTGTATATGTATATATATATATATATATATATATATATATATATAAAGTCATGTTAAATAATTTTTGTGCTATGTTTTATTATTTAGATTTTTTAAATATTTTATTATAAATCTTTATTTTTGTAGTTTGATAATTTGTGATAATTGATGTTAGTTACAACATAACTAAATAAACTTAATAATAAATAAACATCGACAAGCTTTTTATCTATTATTATAAGATTAACTAGAAATGAAAGAAGTAACTAGACAGAAAGTAAGCTCATCATAACTATTTTAAGTCCCATTCCAAAACAGATTACTTCTGCATTCCGATCTTGATTATTCAAAACTAGACGATTGACAAAACTTACTTGTGTGTATGTGTGTGTTTGCATGTGTGTGTTAATAGATGAATTGAAGAGAAGGTAAGAAAGTAAGAGGGATAAAAAGAAGAAGAAAAACTCACGATGCTGAAATTAGATTTAACAATTTCATTACGGAATAAATTAAATATACTTTAATTCCGCAAGTTCTTATAATAGCAAAAACAACCAATTTATATGCTAAATATTTATGTAAAACTTCATATAGTATAGTAAAATAAATTCTATTCTTCACACACACACACACACACACACACACACACACACACACACACACACACACACACACACACACATATATATATATATTTTATATATATATTTATATATATATATTTTCAGTTTTGAAAAGTCGTGAAAGTTATGAATCAAAATCAGGTAGTTATTTTATATATAAATCTTTTGTGATTATGCGAATTTCCAGTCATATTGATCCGTAAATACAATTCCGAGAGTTCTTTTTATGACACATATAGATAGCATATAGGAAGATTTCAAATTGCACGGCATCTCTCGGGAGATGATTCTATAATCAAAAATAAGAAAAATAGTTCATATACACATAGGCCAGAAAACGGTTCGTTAGCTAGTCTCGGCTCGCGAATAATTTAGTCCTGCTTTCTGCTCCCTCTGTGAAATTAAAGCGTATTAAAATTCTTGGAATACAAATCGAGGGGCAAATTTGGTGCTTCCTTATGGATTTTGATCTAAAATTAAATTAAGGTCATACACCTCAATCTCACTTAGATTTAAAAAAACGGGATAAAACACGAAAACGTTTAGTCGGAAAATACACTTTTTTAGGTTTGAAATAAAATAACTTTGTTAATTTACTAATAAACAAATAAAAATTTCTAGTAAACTTTGTAGAGTATCTGATTTTGAGAAAATAGATGTAAACAACATCTATTAAAGTAAACACAAATTTGAGAAGTTCAACTTTAATTAGAAACAAAACGCACAAACTGAATCGGAAAAGTGATACGATTTTAAACAGAATAATTTAATGCGATGTTAAAATTTATAAAAATAAATTTGAAAGACATCCTTCTAAAGCATATTAACATTTTTTTTATTTTTTTCATAAGTTGACAATAAAAATTGATTAACAATAAAGTTTAATGTCTAGCATTTGTATATTGATCTGAGCGGAGTTTGTGCTATTATTTTGTTTGATTAGTCATTCACAATGGGTGACAACACAATTTGTTTTCATTTGGAGAGTTGACGAAGATGTTAATTTTGGTAAAGTAATTAAAACTGGATTGGCTGCTCTGCGTGAATACCGAGAAAATGATCAAGGTCGAGGAAAACCGGATAGTAAAAAATTTCAGCTTTGGAGAGACGAGTTCGAGGAACAGGTATATACTTAAATCACGATTCGATGCGTGTCGTGAACGTTTTGTGAGAAATGCAACTTTGAAAAAAAACAATATTGAATGTGTTACAATTATCTCCCACCTCAAGTACCAGAAGGTTGACACATCTTTCATTTTTATCAATCAAGTGTGTGGCGAAAGTTATAGGAGTAGCAATTATAACCATTCCGTACGTCACGTGAACATGAGTTATTACCATCTGATTTTGATAAACGGCGGAAATTCTGTCGATGGTTAATTAGAAAATGTGAACATCATCCCGATTTCCTAAGTTATATTCTAATTACTGATGAATCCTGTTTTACAAGAAATGGCATTGCAAATCATCAAAACACTCACACTTGGGCAGAAGAAAATCCTTATGAAACTCCCTTTTTCTGTTTAACCTCCGGAACCACTAAGTAAGGTATTACTTTAGAGGATAATATGTATGAATGTAAGTGAATGTTTTAGGATCTTGACCCCGAAGGGAAGACATCTGGTGACGGGTCCGACCGTCACACCATCTCCTCCGTACCTAGCCCTTCGGGGCTTGACCTTAGGGGCTTTACCGGAGGTCAAGCCCCTAAGAACTAGGACTAGGGCAAGGGTAGTCATTTCCCTACGGACTAGGACAAGGGTCTTGAGCATCAGCCTCAGACATATTCCAGTCTGGCCGCTATCAAGATGCCACCGATGCGAATGCCACAAGCGACATTCACCTATCGGTGTACTACGCCTAACTCGGAAGCTACAACAATAATTTTAATAGGTCACAAACAGGACTACCCGATTGAGCTGATCTAAACTACAATCCTACCCGGTTTAGGGTGAGCTCAACGCGCAATTCAAGCGCCGTACACTAACCAGAAACTAATAAACTAAATAAATCAATAAATACCAAACTAATAATAAATACGAAAAATTAAATAACACTAATAACTATAAAACATCAGAGTAATAATTAACTCAAAAATACAAAATAAAACTAACCTATTAAAACGCTAATAAAACAGAACCTAACAATTCAAAACCTAATAAATTAAAATCATAAATCTAAACACAATATATCAACAAGAAAACAACACTAAACCCAAAACATCAAATATAAAAACATAAAACAAACACTAACAAACTTTAACAAAAACCATCATAACCAAAACACTAATCACAAGAAAGACTAAACAAACAAAACACTAATAAGACAAAAGCCAAATAATTCAAAACCTAATAAATCATCAAAGGCAACAGAAGAAATCAACACTAACGTCTAACATGAAAATGCAAACAATTTTTAACCCCTAAAACCTCCCCGTCTGCGTGTCTAGAGGGGGAGGTTTTTTAGCGAGTGAGAGCCCCACACTTGCCGCCAGAGCAAGCCTGGCAGCGGCTGGTAGAGCTTTTCCCTCCCCTACACAAAAAAAACCACAACAAATCCAAATAATAAGATAACCAATAACTTAAAATAAAATAAACCCAACAAAACACCTAAAAATAACATAACTCATTAATAATAAAAATAAGAAACCTAACATACCAAAAACATACAAACAAAAATCAACAAAATTACAAATTACCGGAAGCCATGAGAACAGCTAACTCCGATAGCCACTTAAATATCTATTCTAGAGTTCCCGCGTATGCTTGTACGCGGGACATTCCTCAGAATGACAATCTTGGTTCGTTGGCTTTCGAGCTCGAAAACAGTTTATACAGGTAGGAGAAACTTTGTCCTTCCTAACCTGGCAATCCTTGGAGTGATGCACATCCTTGCTACAGTAGGAACAAAGTTCCTTCACTTTACAAACTTTAGTCACATGGCCCAGGCCCAAACACCGAAAACATCGACTAAAGTTCAAGCAGTCCTTTATTTTGCATTACTGGACCTTTATTTTGCAGCAGTCCCAAGACACTGCAAGTGTCTTTTTCTGTTTAGCCTCCGGGACAACCGTAAGGTATTATTTCAGAGGATGAGTGAGGATGATATGTATGAACGTAAATGAAGTGTAGTCGTCTTGTGCAGTCTCAGGTCGACCATTCCTAAGATATGTGGTTAATTGATACTCAACTACCAAATAACACCGGTATCCACGATCTAGTATTCAAATCCGTATGAAAATAAGTGCCTTTTCTAGGATTTGAATCGTAGAACTCTCGACTTTGAAATCAGCTGATTTACGATAATGAGTTAAACATTAGACCAGTCCGGTGGATTACGATCTCGGGACTGCTGCAAGTCATTTCCCACGCACCTTTTCGTTTAATGTGTAGTGTGGTCTTCTTGGTGATAATATCATAGTCCTTTTTTCATACCGCCAAGGCTCATTGAAGAGCGGTACTTGTATATTTTGCAGACAAATCTGATGGAACTGTTGGAAGATATTTAATTTGCAGTTAGAGTACAGATGTGATTTATCAATGGTGGCGCACCTGCTCATTACTGTCGTGATGTGATGAACCATTAAATAACACATTTAGTAAGCAATGGATTGTTCGAAACGGACCAGTAAAATAGTTCTCAACTCCCTATCTCACGCCGCGGACTTTTTCCTTTGGAGTTGGATGAAGTCGTTAGTCTACTTCGCTCGTATTGGCACACAAGAAGAATTAAGACATCGTATAATAAAAGACAGAGCTAATATTAGGAATAATATTGATGTTATTAGACTTGCCCTATTTGTTTTCATTTACATTACATTGTTCAAACGTTAATGAAAATCATTCTGTTTAAAATCGTACCGTTTTTCTGATCCATTTTGTTTATTTTATTTCTAATTAAATCTGAACTTCTTAAATTTGTGTTTAATTTTAAAAGACGTTATTTTCATCAATTTTCGCAGAATTAAGTTCCTTACAAAGTTAATTAGAAATATTTATTTGTTCATTGGTAAATTAACAAAACTATTTTATTCCATACTTTTTTTTCTGTTAATGAGGTGGGGAATCCCATTTACGAACGCCTAGCAGTGTTGGGCTCGTTAACAGGTGCCGCGAGATGTTATTAATATGCGTATGTAAACCTGCGCACTACCGACTAAACCGCCACCCCTGGCTACCACCCTCCTGGAACCGCTAACGAAGCATTCCTTCTGGAAGGGGGTTACACGCCCACTTACAAACTCATACGTCATAGTGCAATCGCATCATAATAAGATTATCAACGAAAATACATTAGTCACAGCAAAACAACACAAAACAAGATACATCACCATACATCAAGATACAGAAAACTACATACAAAGAAAAAGTTTTATTATGAAACTACATACAAAGAAAAAGGCCGCACAATATATACAAATACAAGAGAAAAAAAATTCAAGAAAATAAGTCTCACAGCAGTATTTTTTTTTTGTCTTCAGTCATTTGACTGGTTTGATGCAGCTCTCCAAGATTCCTTATCTAGTGCTAGTCATTTCATTTCAGTATACCCTCTACATCCTACATCCCTAACAATTTGTTTTACATATTCCAAACGCACAGCAGTATAAACAATATATACAAATACAAGGGAAGAAAAATTCAAGAAAACAAGTCTCACAGCAGTATAAACATCATATCAAAAAAATCATCAAAACCAATAAAACAAGAACATAAAAATACGACTGAAGAGAGACATTCATTATTATTACACGATCAGTGCAACAACACTACAATAAAAATGCATACATCGGACAGCAGTAAAAATCTGCAGCCGAACAGCTAATCCTCACGGAATGCAGTAAAAAAAAAAAACATTATAAATCAAAAACATTACATCATAATATCAGTGCAGCAAACTTACATCATAAACTAACCAACCCCTTATACTTACTACTTGCGGACGTCATCAAACACGGGAGTGGAGTGTTCGCATTTTATTCCATACCTAAAAAAGTGTATTTTCTGACAAAACATTTTCGAGTTTACCCAGTTTTTCTTAAAACCTAAGTAAGATAAGCGGTCCGGAACCACTTTGATTACTAAATTACTTTGATCTACACACACCACCAAATCATTTGGTGGATCATACAGAACCACTAAATTTACCCCTCGAATTCGGTGTCCCAAGAATTAAGTACGGTTTAATTTTACAGAGGCACAGAAAACAGGGCTAAATGTTTCACGAGCTGAAACTCGCTAACGAACTGTTTTCTGGCCCTTGTTTATATCAACATTTTTTGCTTTAGAATCAGTTACCGAGAGATTTCCGTGAAATTTGGAATCATTCTCTGTGAGCATATATATGTACATTGATGATGTTAAGAAATTAAAAAGAAGCTTTTACAAAATCGTTTTTTATTCGGACGTCTAATTTACTTACAAATTAAATTATCACCACATATAGTATAACCTCTACTATGTATAAAATTTTTAGAAATATCTCAAAACATTTTTGTATTATTTAAAGAATAGAGAACTACTGTATTAGCGCTTGATATTTTGTTTATGTCACATAATGAATGAATAATAACGTATAAATAAATAAAATAATTTTTGTTTTGTTTTTTAAGAATCTTTCTCTTGCTTGGCTGGGGATTGTAGCACATAAAGTAACCTCAATTTAGAGATACACCATTTTTTGTTATACTTTTTCAAAATTACAATTTATCTGAACATGATATAATTTATTTAAGTTATATAATTTATATTATTTATTTAAGTCCCAAACAGTAAGTATTTCGTTTCTAAAATGCGTAATACTCTCATATTAATAAATATATAATCTTATAATGAAGCATTTACAAAATCGTTCTTTTATTCAGGAATCTAATTAACTTAAAAATTAAATTAACATCACATTCGTATAACTTACGAGCATAACTTACAAGTAAATGTTCTATGAAAATTAATTGTTAATTTCTGAGTTATGCAATGTAATATGTTACAATGTAGTTAAAAGTAGAGTGAATTTATTGCAGAATAAACTTTCATTTAGTTTGTTGTATGATATATATGAGCACGAATATACGGGAACAGGAAAAGTAGGAGATTTGCAAAATTAAACGTTAATTTTTTAGATGTCTACTTCTACTTGTAAACAAAAATTCGGCTTTCCTTTCGCGTATCTTTAATTACTTAGCTACTGTTTGGGAAAACATATATTTTAGAATGGTAGCTCTTTTGTATTCCATTTTAATATATTTTATATTATTTCTATATATTTTATTCCATTTTCTATGATTTTTTTATTTATTATATTTTGTATTTATGTTTGGAAAAACTAATGAGGTAAGCTAATCTCTTTAGGTGTAAGCATAAATCTCTTATGAGATTTGTGCCGGTTTGTATAGACCATATTTTCTTGAGAGAGAGAGAGAGAGAGAGATAGAGGGAGAATGCGAGAAATCCAAGTTAAAAAGTATTTTCAGTATAATTAAAAGTATTGTGGTAGAAATTTTATTTGCACTGGATTAAATTATTGTAAGGTTTTATCAGTTGGCTGTTTCATCTATCTTTCATTATTATCTGACTTAACTGATAACAAATGTAATTTATATTCTTTTTTGTGTATCTTTGAAACGCTAACGTTACCATATATTTTTAACTGATTTATAACAATTCCCTAAACAATTTAAAAAAAAAAAACCTAAACGTATATATTATTTTCTTTGTCTGAATACACGTATAAATATATACGTATAGAAGTTAGGATAAATAAATTAATCTGTAGATTTTGTTGTTAATCGTGTCAATCTTAATGATTGATTTATAGCAGTTAAAAAGCAATAAATAGACTAATGGGTTTTTTAAGTTCTAGGTTTTTTCAGGGAATTTCTTAGCCCGTATGGAAGGTGTTTTTTTAATGTAAATACAACAAAACCTGCTTATTCTTATATTCGTAACAGAAATTATTCAATCAAGTATAATACTTTAGCGCAGTTATTTACTTAATATTTTTGTGGATTAAGGATTATCACAATCATTAGTATAAATTAGAACGTATCACATTAGTTTGTGAATTTATTTTTAGATTATTACGTATAATTTTTTTTAATGCCAGTGATGAAAAAAATTTGCTTACGTCATAAATTCCTTAATTTAATATAATGGTAATACAACGCTCTTACGTTAAATTAATGTAACAGATTTATATCTATTTAAAATATAGGGGTAATTTAACGAAAGTGTAAAATATTCTTGGATCAATTTAGTTACAATATTAATCTTCCAAAGTTGGTATAAACACTAAAAACAAAACAATGATAATGCAAAATTTTAACTGTTACTGAATTATTTTTATTTACTTGTAATTGTTTTGAGAAACGATGATAACTTTAGAAAAAACTGCTGAAAAATGAATTTAATTATATATAAATAAATATATATATAAAATTATATTTTTAATAATTATTTTATATATAAATGAACTTAATACTTGAAACCGTATGTACTATTTAAAAAATATCTTGATAAATCTTTGTACATTTTAAACATGTTTGTAACAAAAATTTGGATATTTTTTTATTGTTTTCTTTTACGACAAATTAATCATTATACAAAGGTACCAACTTCTAGAATCTTTGTTTTATTAAGTTACAAGAAATTTCGTAATCACGTCACCAGTATTTATCGTTTTTAAGTTAATGGTACCTTTGTAATTTTTGGAAATCCTTGACAATGCTCTTCTTTCTCAATTTGTGCTGCAACTTCAACTGGCGTTTATGTAAAATGCCTGTAAATTGCTGTGAATTCGGATGTAATTATCGACATCTATTTTAAAGTGATAGCTACAGAAACGGATTCTTCGCGGCTTACTTCTCTTAACCAACAATCGGGAGACTATATACAAGGCTGCTTGTGATTCTGTAAGATCACTGATAGTGCAGTATTACTATAAACGGTGAATAAAAAAGTACTTATTTATCCCATACAGAGAATCTGTTTCATTACCCAGTATTCCTATAAATAAATATTCCTATTGCTTTACTTTATACGGTATTGGTTTCGGATTTATTGATTTCATTAAACGAAGTATTACACAAAATATTTCGTACTCGGATTTTGCTGAAAAGTGAACTTCTGATCATTTATTATACGAAACATATTTTAGTCTATGATAAAAATCCTTATTTAAAATTAGTCTTTGTTTAATGTTTTTTTCTCTGAAAAATATGTACTAATACAAAATAAATAGTAATTTTTTTTTTTTTTTTTTTTTTTTTTTAATAAGCAGAATATTTACAATCGGCTTCTTAAGTGGAACCATAATAAGTCGCTTGACAAGAAGCACATGATAGGGGTTCTTAAGGTACTCCCATAATAAGTAGTTCATAATAATAGTTATCAGTAATCTTAAAGTTCATTAGAAAAAATATTTCTGTCAACACTTCATTGTCCATAAAAACAAAACATTAATAAATGAAAAATAAAAAAATAAAGATAAATGAGAATAATATCGCTAGATTTGTCGTTGTCATTTATCCCATTTAACTGTCATGTAATAGCTCCCAAGTCATAATATTTGGACAATTTGAAACTTAAAGTAGATTTAATTTTTGAAAAATTTAATTATTTTTTTTTTAGTTAAATTGTTCTATAATATTTTCGGGGTATAGTTATCTAAAAAGGAAAAAAAACCACACTCAAGTAATAAAAGTTTGGATATAAAAAATAAACTTATTTAAATAAAAATTTAGTTTTAATAAACCCCTTTTTGAACTTCCCTACGAGAAACACTAGGTATTTTTCATTTTAGAATTTAATTTTGGGTTATGAGTTTCAATTTGGTGAAAAGAAAGGATTTGTCAAATCTCTCTGCGGTGAATCGTAGTTGTGACAGTTATCGTAAAATATCTTAATAAAATAACTGGCTTGGATTTTGTTTTCTAAGTTTAAAATATCTTCAGTGTTAACATCTTAAAGCTGATGTGTAGCTTTATTTCTGAACAGCCTTTGATTGATCTATGTTATATTTTCAAGTATTATCTAATTATTATTTTATACATATATATATATATATATATATATATATATATATATATATATATTCGTGTATTATTGTATAACGTAATATATCTTTAAATATTATCTTAGCGCTTCATTTTAATTTATTTAAAATGTTTTAAAATTAAGTTACAAGCTATATTTATATATTTTGTTGATATTATTATCTAATTGTCAGTTATACCAATTGTTTAACCTCGTTAAAAGAGTTACTATCATTGATCTCTGAGGTCAGCCACCCGTACTGTCTGCTACTCGCAGATGTTTGTCTGGAAATAGGTTCTAGTGGTTTGTTAAGAACATCAAAATGCAGCTGCCGTCTTTAGCATTCAAGATAACATACGTAATGTTTGTTTTTAGACGTCCGTTCCATTGTTAAACCCGATTCAAGTACAGAAAGCCTCTCACATATACTCTCGAGTAAAAATTTGACAAGCATTAACGGCCAAGTTTTCAGCGCCAATCGAGTGTACGTTCATAGATATTAAATCGGTACTTTGCATAAGATTGTTTCAGGTTAGTGACTAATTTTATTTAACCTTTGAAATAAAATCATCACAGAATGTTGTTGGAGTGAGTAAATTTCTTAATGTCATAGTTCATGGAATAATTCTTACGTATTTTATAAACGTAGATTATCATTTTTTTTTATTCCTGAATTTTTCAGAAATGAAAATAAAATGATTACGTTTTGCGAAAATTATTGAAATTATTATCTAACTTTTATTCAAATTTAAGTTATTTTCGTATATAAAGGATTATTTTAAATAACGGTTAAATAATCTAATTATTGTTGTAAATTAATAAATTAACTGTTTTCTTTTTTTGTATTTAAATAATGTGTTATGTTTCTCAAATAGAACACTTTTCCGGGTAGTAGAAAACATGGTTTTAATAAGTGTTGAATTACAAATGATTACTATAATATTGAAGAGATTTTATGATTAAGCCAAGAAAGTTGAGTACGATTGGCGCGCAATATGTTTGCAAATGAGTTTGAAGGTTACTGAGATAATTCTCTTCATAATAAAGTTAAAAATTCCAGTGAGATTTTACTTTTATTTCTAAGTCTCTTTTCTGTTAATCACAGCAATTTTATTTTATTATAAAAATTTTTTCTTCGATGTAAAATTAAAGAAAATTACCCTTTCTGATTACTTTTTAACTTGATTTTCCGCCATTTGAATCGCGCAAAGAAAATTCTAAAAATGTGCTCCTGAACTTCATAGTAACTGATATTTTTTCATTGTTCTTCTTAATAGGGCGTTGCTTTAGAAATTTTATAGGAGCTTTTTTCAGAGTCTTAAAGTCGAGTGAGTTAGGTTAAAAAGTAGACAGAAAGAGTGTTTTTTCATTTTTTGAAAGAAAGATTTGAGTAATGTAATAAAATATTATATGTTGGCAGGAAAAATATGAAGAATAAAATTGACTTGATTTGATTTTTTACTGTAATTTTTTTATGTAGAGTGTAAACTTCAAACTTATCGGGAAAGAGTCACCGTTTCGTAAGTGTAACTGAGAGGAGAAATGTGATAGGCTAAACAATAATAGCGAGAAATATTCGGTACGAGTGTGTAACGTACGTACTAAATCACAGAATCACGTGATTTAACAGACTGATGGTAAGGAAAAATATCTTTTTTTACTGTGTGAAATACGTACTGTAACTATTGTATGTAAACATATTTTTATTTTAATTGATTATTATTCAAATTAAAACAAGAAGATATTTTTAAATAGTTACATTTTAAGTTTTAAAAAAATTGTTAACTTATTTTCAACGATTTCAACATTCTTCTCAGTTTTCTAGTTTTAAAAACGTTGCGCATATTAACTAAAAACATGGATTAATCTTTTAAATACAGTCATCTAACGTCAGATTATCAAAAAAGTAAGGATTTTATTGATTTATATTTTGTAAATTGTATTTGATTAAAGACTTGTTATTGTAGAGTGCATTCGGAAATTCGCCGTGCAATATGCTTTAGAATTATATGATGCATTTTGTTCTTTCGGCCTTAGTTGGTCGCCCTGTGGGTTCGTTGTAAGATCAAGATATCGGACTTACTGCCACAGTAAAGCTGCAAGAAAAGAACTGAAACTTTTCCCCTACAAAGTAATGTGTGTTGAAGAACTGAAACCTACAGATCATGCCAAAAGACTAAATTATTGTCAACGGTTTAAACGTTTTATTGAACAAAATTCCGGAGGTATCCTCAACATTACGTTTTTACAGATGAAGCGTGGTTTCATCTGGAAGGCTATATTAATTCACAAAATACACGACTAAGATCATTATCAATCTTTACACGAAGCGAAAGTTAGAGTCTGGGACGGTGTGAATAGAACGCGCATTGTGGGTCCATTTTTTTTTCGAAAATACAGTTAACCATGTATTTTAACGGCACAATAATTGATTCTTATTGTGCCGTTTTAACAAACTTCACTAGTCAGGTAGCAGAAGTGGAAATCAATCACGGTTGGTTCCAAAAAGATGGCGCCACAGTGCATACAGCTAACAGTTCAATGACGTTTTTACAAAATGTCTTTGGTGAACGAATCATTTCGAGGGGTTTGTGGCTGGACATCGTCCGATCTGACTTCGCCAGATTACTTTCTATCAAAGCAGCAAAACATGCACAGTATCGCAACAGACCACGCACGATTGACCAACTGATAACGACATACGTACGAGACATTCGAGTACATCAGCCGGTTAAAGTAACTGAAAACAAATTGAAACGCGTGCATTGTTTTATTGATGTTGGAGGGGGTCATTTTCAACACCTTTTTATAAACTTTTCCAGTTAACTGTTATATCCGTCTCTATAAAATAATGAAATAAAAATATAAAGTAATAATTAAGAAAGTTTCGTAGTTACACTTTCATAATTTCAGTGCACAGCAACTTTCCGAAAGGCTGTATTAAGGATATTACAGTAAAACAGAAAAATTAAAAAAGAAAATTATGCTGATTAATTTCTCTTTTTTTCACGTTTATTAATAATGACGTAATATACATTCTAGTCGGGTTTAATTTTATTCATACGTGATGTCAAAAGGTCATCTTAAATAAATGTACTGCAAATCTTAGGAGTGTCTTTGTCTAATCTTGACTTTCATGAAACTAATAGTGAATTAAATAATGTACAGGCAACTGTGCGGTAAGTAATAACGAGTAGAAACATCTTAAGTGTGTAATATATTGCATTCTTGCGATGTTTAAAAGATGTATATTATGTTTAATTTTAGCTAGTTATGCAATACTTATTGTTTAAATTTGTTTTCTGTGTAGATAATATATATAATTTTCAACGTACGCAAAATTATATATATATATTATATTTAATACTTGTATGTTCATAAGTAATAATTACAGTGACATCTTACAATAAAAATTGTAGTTATTTTACTTAAGTTATAATTTTTCACTTAACTTTAAATTATGATGGAACGACTTAAATGCAGAGAAAGCTAGGAATCTGTAGTTATGAATACTGTAATTACGACACGGTCATGTGATAGAGAATTTAATTGCCTCGGTCATCAATTTATGTCTTTAATTCAACGGTGTAATTTAACCATCGAGTTCTTCTGATAGTCGGAATTTATTTATTTTTATAGAAGTTTTTCTTTCTATCCTTAGTTTTCCAATTTATTTTTATGTTTCCGTAATGTTTCATACTATTCCTTATTTAATATACAATATTCAAAATTGTATGATTTTTATTTAAAATTAAATAAATTATATTTTTTAAGATTTGGATTTTGGAAACCCTTTTCTAAGTCCATAGTGAGAAATTTTCAACTCGGTTCTGTAAAGATTTTCTTTAGCAATACTCGTATATAAACTATTCAAATCAATAATCCTATTTAGTCGAAATTAAAATTTTTATTTTATTTGATTATTGCTATGGAAAATAAATAAAGGAGGATAAAGGGAAACAAATTTTATATGGTGATAAGTATATGATTTTTTTATGGAGCCTTAAATGTTTAATATTATGTGTCGAATGAGTGGATTTCTCTTTTCACTGGTTATGTTACTGATGGCTAATTACCAAAATTTGTTTGCCTCAATTGTTGATTATTCGGAACGATAGGAGCCAAAAAAATAATATAATATAAAAAAAATAAAAAATGGATAAAAGAGTGGTTTAGTTTGTAAAGGTGTGTTGTACACGGTTTCTGATATATTTGAATATATTAAATCCCAGGTCATTGACAATTTTTGAAAGGGACGATGATCATCACTCATGCTGAACCAATGTAATAGAAAAGTACTTCTCAATGGTTTTTTTGCGGGTTAGTACATAACTTGTACGTTGCAAAACACTGTACTTTTACAGAATGAATTTAAATTTATTCATTTAATTACTATTATTTTATACATTATTAAATGAATACAGAATGTTTTAGAATATCATTGAAGAGAATACAAAATAAAAGGCTAATTAGCCTGTACTAAAAAGTGAATCCAATTATAAAGGTAGCTGAATATCCAAATCACTTTAATTTTCCCGTTTCCCTGAGTACTTATTAACATTTATATTTTACCTTCAATTATCTACACAGGACTGACTACATTACCTTACAATCTAGACGGCTTGAGTGTTATAACGGCTATACATCGACGCATACACATATGAAGTAAAAATAAACTTTATGGCCGACGGGATTTTAATATGCAGTAGCATAGTGAATTTATACATAAAAACAAATTATAATTCAGATGATTGGTAAAGGGCTAAAGTGAGTTTACAGGTTAGAATTATACGATCTTCACTATGAAAGATTTCTTAATAAAAACGTTGGTCGTGCAACAGTTTTCGTAGAAATTTTTATTTTACGTTGCAATGAGTTATTTTGTAAACAGTAACAGGCAACAGCAACGTCTTTGCAGTTTTTTAATAGAGCCAAAAGAAGAAAATCATTCTCGTATCTGATTTTGACGAGACGAAGAATTCGGTCAGACATATTTGAACATATTTTAATATAGTATTGCACAAATTTTCAATATACTTTGTATTTCTTACGTGGACTGTTATTGGGTAGTACTTATTTTTTTCACAGGGCCCACTAGACGGGGTATTACTTTAAAAGGTTAGGTTAGTAAAACATTTTTAATAAGCTAATTTTTTTTCTTTCTACTGCATAAAGCCAAGGGGCAAATAAAAAAAGGATTTTTGAGGTAAAAGTATAGTCTTATAAAAGTCGTAATTTTATTGTTTATTTCTATAATTGTATATATTTTATTTTTTTAAAAGGTTACGATTCTTTAGGATTTCTCTATTTTGGTAAACATATTTTTTCTTGCAGCTTTTGTTTTCTCTGTCTCGTTATAGCGTCAATGTGTCTTCCTCATTTAGTCCGACTGAAGTGACGTATAACATTGTTGTAAACTATATATAAATAATGAGCTATTTTAAAATTTCTTTTGACCCACCTTTATGTCACTTTACCGTTTCCAATTAGAGGAAAAGGTTAACTTTAAGAGTTGTACAAAAGATAGTAACAAGTTATCATGTGTTTTGCTGTATGGGTATTTTTGTGTTATATTTCTACTTCGATATCGATCAACAATGCACTTTCGCGTTAGATATCGATTAGATAAACGAAGAATGTAATTGCGATTAAATAGTAGTTCTGTTCACGTTTAAAAAACTTAACTTATAGTTTCTTATAAATTTAAAAATATTTTCAAAAATATCGATACGAGGAAAATGCGGTCCCATAATATTTCATCCAGAGGTTCCGCGTTTGAATTCCGGTCAGGTATGGCATTTTCACAGGCCACAAAAATTGTTATTCATCTCATCCTCTGAAGTAATATCTAAAGGTGGTCTCGCGGAGGATAAAAAAAAATATATATTAAGAGGTTGAGTTTATGTCTAGCTCTTGATGACTACGGTTGCGTTTTTTATAGCTCAGAGTATTCGTAGTTATTATTGCGGTTTTAGTTAATAGTTAGTTTTTCGTTTTTAGTTGTTTAGTTATGTTTTTAGTAGTTTGGTTGCGTTTTCGTGTTTTATTGTGACACGTTTAGTTTACGTTAAACTGAATTTCGCTGTTGGTTTGTGATTGTAAAAAAATTACAATAAATTATTTTTTTTTGTCTTCAGTCATTTGACTGGTTTGTTGCAGCTCTCCAAGATTCCCTATCTAGTGCTAGTCGTTTCATTTCAGTATACCCTCTACATCCTACATCCCTAACAATTTGTTTTACATATTCCAAACGTGGCCTGCCTACACAATCTTTTCCTTCTACCTGTCCTTCCAATATTAAGCGACTATTCCAGGATGCCTTAGTATGTGGCCTATAAGTCTGTCTCTTCTTTTAACTATATTTTTCCAAATGCTTCTTTGTTCATCTATTTGCCGCAATACCTCTTCATTTGTCACTTTATCCACCCATCTGATTTTTAACATTCTCCTATAGCACCACATTTCTAAAGCTTCTAATCTTTTCTTCTCAGATACTCCGATTGTCCAAGTTTCACTTCCATATAAAGCGACACTCCAAACATATACTTTCAAAACTCTTTTCCTGACATTTAAATTAATTTTTGATGTAAACAAATTATATTTCTTACTGAAGGCTCGTTTCGCTTGTGCTATTCGGCATTTTATATCGCTCCTGCTTCGTCCATCTTTAGTAATTCTACTTTCCAAATAACAAAATTCTTCTACCTCCATAATCTTTTCTCCTCCTATTTTCACATTCAGTGGTCCATCTTTGTTATTTCTACTACATTTAATTACTTTTGTTTTGTTCTTGTTTATTTTCATGCGATAGTTCTTGCGTAGGACTTCATCTATGCCGTTCATTGTTTCTTCTAAATTCTTTTTACTCTCGGCTAGAATTTCTATATCATCAGCAAATCGTAGCATCTTTATCTTTTCACCTTGTACTGTTACTCCGAATCTAAATTGTTCTTTAACATCATTAACTGCTAGTTCCATGTAAAGATTAAGAAGTAACGGAGATAGGGAACATCCTTGTCGGACTCCCTTTCTTATTACGGCTTCTTTCTTATGTTCTTCAATTATTACTGTTGCTGTTTGGTTCCGGTACATGTTAGCAATTGTTCTTCTATCTCTGTATTTGAACCCTAATTTTTTAAAATGCTGAACATTTTATTCCAGTCTACGTTATCGAATGCCGTTTCTAGGTCTATAAACGCCAAGTATGTTGGTTTGTTTTTCTTTAATCTTCCTTCTACTATTAATCTGAGGCCTAAAATTCCTTCCCTTGTCCCTATACTTTTCCTGAAACCAAATTGGTCTTCTCCTAACACTTCTTCCACTCTCCTCTCAATTCTTCTGTATAGAATTCTAGTTAAGATTTTTGATGCATGACTAGTTAAACTATTTGTTCTGTATTCTTCACATTTATCTGCCCCTGCTTTCTTTGGTATCATGACTATAACACTTTTTTTGAAGTCTGACGGAAATTCCCCTTTTTCATTAATATTACACACCAGTTTGTATAATCTAGCAATCGCTTCCTCACCTGCACTGCGCAGTATATCTACAGGTATTCCGTCTATTCCAGGAGCCCTTCTGCCATTTAAATCTTTTAATGCACTCTTAAATTCAAATCTCAGTATTGTTTCTCCCATTTCATCCTCTTCAACTTCCTCTTCTTCCTCTATAACACCATTTTCTAATTCATTTCCTCCGTATAACTCTTCAATATATTCCACCCATCTATCGACTTTACCTTTCGTATTATATATTGGTGTACCATCTTTGTTTAACACATTTAATTTATGTACCCCAAAATTTTCCTTAACATTCCTGTATGCTCCGTCTATATTACCAATGTTCATTTCTCTTTCCACTTCTGAACACTTTTCTTTAATCCACTCTTCTTTCACCAGTTTGCACTTCCTGTTTATAGCATTTCTTAATTTCCGATAGTTCCTTTTACTTTCTTCATCACTAGCATTCTTATATTTGCTACGTTCATCCATCAGCTGCAATATATCGTCTGAAACCCAAGGTTTTCTACCAGTTCTCTTTATTCCGCCTAAGTTTGCTTCTGCTGATTTAAGAATTTCCTTTTTAACATTCTACCATTCTTCTTCTACATTTTCTACCTTATATTTTTTACTCAGACCTCTTGCGATGTCCTCCTCAAAAATCTTCTTTACCTACTCTTCCTCAAGCTTCTCTAAATTCCACCGATTCATCTGACACCTTTTCTTCAGGTTTTTAAACCCCAATCTACATTTCATTATCACCAAATTATGGTCGCTATCAATGTCTGCTCCAGGGTAAGTTTTGCAGTCAACGAGTTGATTTCTAAATCTTTGCTTAACCATGATATATTCTATCTGATACCTTGCAGTATCGCCTGGATTTTTCCAAGTGTATATTCTTCTATTATGATTTTTAAATTGGGTGTTGGCAATTACTAAATTATACTTCGTGCAAAACTGTATAAGTCGGTCCCCTCTTTCATTCCTTATGCCCAGCCCGTATTCACCCACTATATTTCCTTCCTTGCCTTTTCCAATGCTTGCATTCCAATCTCCAACTATTAAATTTTCATCTCCTCTTACGTGTTTAATTGCTTCATCAATCTCTTCGTATACACACTCTACCTCATCATCATCATGGGCGCTTGTAGGCATATAAACGTTAACAATCGTTGTTGGTTTAGGTTTTGATTTTATCCTTATTACAATGATTCTATCGCTATGCGTTTTGAAATACTATACTCTCTTCCCTATCTTCTTGTTCATTATGAAACCTACTCCTGCCTGCCCATTATTTGAAGCTGAGTTAATTATTCTAAAATCACCTGACCAAAAGTCGCCTTCCTCTTCCCACCGAACCTCACTAATTCCTACTACATCCACATTTACCCTACCCATTTCCCTTTTTAAATTTTCTAGCCTACCAACCTTTTTTAAACTTCTAACATTCCACGCTCCGGCTAATAGAATGTTATTTTTTAATTTTCTGGTGACCCCTTCCTTAGTAGTCCCCACCCGGAGATCCGAACGGGGGACTAGTTTACCTTCGGAATATTTTACCAAGGAAGGTGCCTCCATCATTGCTGTATGAAAATGCAGAGAGCCACATTTTCTTGGAAAAAGGGCAGCTGTAGTTTTCCATTGCTTTCAGCTGCGCAGTACTCCGAGGACTGAGTGATGTTGATATGGCCGTTTAAGTCATTCTGACTCACGCCCCTAACAACTACTGAAAGAGCTGCTGCCCTCTTTCAGGAATCATTCCGTAGTCTGGCTCTCAACAGATACCTCTCCGATATGGAGAGTAGCTGGACCTTCGGTCCAGCTACTCTGTATCCCTGAGCACTCAAGCCCCCTCACCAATGGCAAGGTCTCATGATTCATAGAGGAGGTTACGATAAATAAGAATTCAATAATAACATTAAAAAAAATCAGAAGTTATTAATGAAATAAAATTTTATGTACCTTCCATTTAAAAAAAAGTGTGTATGTAATTTAATAGGCGTAAAGGAAGTCATGTGTTTCCCACATCAGATTTTTTTTCAAAATTTTCAATAAATGTATATGAAATCTTAGATCTATATTTCCATTTAGAAAATTCAATATCCATCTTGTGTTATGATTTTTGTTTAATTTTCAGCGAGACTGATTTTAATTTCTTGTAGGAACAGATTTACTTTGCTGCTTGACTTCTTTATAGATAGTCGTTTAAAAATTAGATCATTTTCAAAATAATTTTGCAGCACTTAAAAAGAAAAGTCTGATTTTGGGAGTGGTGTAAATGTGTGCTAGTTCAGTTGAAAAGAAAGTACAGTGTACTTTCTTTAAGAGTGTACAATGTAAAAATAGGGGAAGATTTTTAATTTATTATTTGATTAATATGATTTTTCTTAATTTTACTTCAAATATTAAAATCATATAACTGTTATTTTACTTTTCTAGTATTATTAATATTGCAAGAAAGTAATATTTATACATACTCCTACCTTCATGTGGAAGAGTTGCAGCAAAAGTTTAATGGTATGTGTTTTAATGTGAAGCACTTATTGTTTTTATTGGGAGTCTGTATCGCATGTTTCGTTCCATTTGCTTTAAAATATAGCACGGGTGGGTGCGTGTGTCCGTACCAGAGCGGGACTTTAAGAATTTATAACCTAATACTAACTAGAATATCTACAGGACTCTCTTACGTAATGTATTTGTTTGCTTGTGTGTGTGTGTCAGACAGAGAGTGGTAGAGAGTGCAAAATATCCGATAATTACTGGGGTGATGTCATTTACAAAAAGAGAGGGTGAAGCAGTTGTGTTTAAAATAAATCTTAGACCGTGTCTTATTCTTAGAGGGCTTCTTGGAACTTCCCCTTTATTTAGATCTGTTGTCAGATCCCTTCTTAAAGTAGTTGTCGTATCTACGAAACACAGCCAAGCACTTTTGAATATTGGCACCAATTACTCGTATATATTCACGTCTTTAAAACATCTCTTATCTACTTTTTTTTAAATTTATTTAAAAGAAAGAACAATAATAATTTCATTAAAAACTGAATTTACTTGTACATATTAAAATTTAAACATTTCTATTAAATGATTTCAACAATTCAAGTTTAATTATATCAAATTATTTAAACGATCAAAAAATGCTTTTTTATTTAAAAAAATACTGTACAATGATTACGATTATTTTGCTCCTTTAAAACTACAATAAAAAAATGTATAAAGCTATCTTAAACTTAAATATGTGTATTACTTTTATGCTATAATTTATTCCTATTTGTGTATACCGATTTGTTAATACGCATCTAAAGTGAAAGCAGTTGTAAAAATAATCGTGAAAATATTGAAAAAATAATTTATAAGTGTCATTCAGTAATTCAATATGCTTTATATATTTACTGAAAATAAATTTAAAATAAGTTACTGGATATTTTTCAAAGAAATAATTTGAAATTTTTATTGAAAATAAGTTAAGTAGATAAAAATTAACAAAATACAGGACTAATCTCATAAAATCTATCGAAAAAATAAGTAAATTATTTTAATGATAGAAAATTATGTGATTTTGATTGTAAGATTTTTTAGCCCGGAAATAACCCCAGAAGTTTCCTAAATAATAAACTATATTTTAAATATTTTATAAAAACATTTATTTATTATTTTTTTTTGACAGATTATTGATAGGATTTAATGTTTTAAACCGTATTTATCGTTTTATAAATAGATGGTATTTTTTCTTGTTTGTCAGTACCAATTTTAAACTGCCTTTCTAAAGCTTTACCAGTGATTTAATCTAAGTTTATTTAAAATTATCTATCCCACAATAATTACTACGTGAGTATTAAATGATTTTAAAATGTATTTTAATTAAATTTCTAATGTTTCCATAATTATTTCTATATTTTTCTTTGTAGGAAAATGTTTGTATTTTACTGTTTTCAGTGTGTATAATATTTCAAGTACTTTCGATATTTCACTGTATTAGTAAAAAAAAAATTGGATATCTGTTATCCAACATTTTATTTTCTTAAAATCTTCATTCATCAATTATTAATTACGAGATTGAAACAAACTCTTTGATAGTAATTATTCCATGAAAATCGGTTCAGCCATTCTGAAGTAAACTGAAAGAAATAATTAATAATCACGCTAATTCATTATAACCTTCCTGTTATATTAAGTAAAAAACTAAAGAAAGAAATACGACTCGTTATAAATTAAATTATCGGTGCGGTTTAAAAATTGAAGTATAACATTAAACAATATAGAATTTTCATAAGTTAATTCTTTGTCTGTTCCCTATGATGGCATTCTAATTTCATTTATCTGTCCTACTTTTATTTGCATGAGTTAATAAAATTAATTTAAGCAATAATTAATTATGAAAGAAAAAAGAGGATCACAATGGAGGTCTTTCCATTTAACTTTAAAAGAAAAGAGGTAACTTCTTTTTGCATGAAACTAATTGTAATGTAACAGGATACTTATTAAGAAAGTTCAAAATTAGATTATAACTTATACATACCATATTGTAAAAAATTTAAAATTAGATATTTAAATTTGCTACTCCTATGAGTATTTATGTATTTCCTCAAGGATTTGTTATATTAAACATTTTCACAATATCCTATTATAAAATCTAAAATTTTATTGCGTTTTTATAATTTAATTCAAGAAAATTTAACAATTTCATTATATTCGATCAAAGATTTTATCTTGTTTTAATTTTTATTTATCCCTACTGTTGAGAATTAAATGTAGAGCTAAATGTTTGGACAATTTAGTAGTTTTGATCGCTAGATAAGACTAAGTTAGTCATAGAATTCCTAGGGGTTTTACTTTTCCTTCTATAGCGAATATCTACATCTAGCAATAACAGGAAAGAACGAGTATATAGATGGGTTAAAAAAATAGATTTTTTTGTAAGCTTTGTGCCTTAAGGAGAATTTTTAAAAAATAAATTTAAATGGATTGTAAATAATATGCAAAAAAACTTTTATTCAATGCTTCGAAGTCCTAAAAAAATCTATGAATATTTTTGTCAGACGGTCGTAAAAAACAAAAAAGTGTGTATGTACGTATAAATGTGCGTTTGTATTTGGTATTACAACTCTGGACCCTGTGGACCGATTTTCTTCAAATTTGGTAGAAAGGTATTACCTTCGGGGGAAAGAATGTATTAAATTTTTATAATGTAAAAATTGGAAAAAGAGATTGAGGTGTTTTGGCCGAAACAAAATTTTAAATCTTTGCCGGGGCACTTTAGCAAAAAATTTCTCTTAGTTAAAATTTTAAAGTTGAAGTTGAAGTTTTTTTTTTATCAAGATTACAAATTAGTAAAACTTTTTATTTAATATTATATACTCCTTCCCCAAAAAATGACTAAACATTTTCCTTTTTTTAGCTACATCTTTGTTAAGAAAAGGAGTTATGGGAGTTTTTTGCATTTCAACTATATTTTCTACATCAATAGGCCTTCAAACCACTATAAAATATTTTTACCCATCCGACTCCATTGGTCTGTAGTAACAAAAAATATTTATTTTTATAATTTCCTTTAATAAATACTCGTATTTCACTTACCGCAACTTATGTTGCAGCAGGTGAATTTTATATTTCTTTTAGTTACTAAAAATCCTCATTTCAGTACATCTTTTCTCTATATTATTTTAGTAAAAATTTGGGTTTTTTCGTAAGCGATTTTTATGTTACTGTAAAAAGGAGTATCATTTGTTTGAATCATTTAATTTAAATTATCGTTGTTAAAAAATAATATTTTTAGTTAATTGACAAAATATTGATCAGACATATTTCATTTTACTGTATCTACTGATAAGAAATTATACGACTGTTGTAATTGACAGAACCCTCAAAATATAACACTAATTATTTTTTGGATTCTTACGAATTATTTACTTTCACTCGTTGAAACAATATGTACCTATCACCTATGAAATAATGATGAACGTGTCACTGTTCATCATTAATGTGATATACGTGAACGACAACAATTAAATATTTTCAGCTTGTTACTGTGACATACTCAATTATGAATACATACAGTTGATGTGACATCTTATTAAATTCACTTTCAATGACAGTTGAAAAAACACATCTCAAAATAACTTCAACGTTTTATGTTTTATTTAATTCAGTTTTATTTATCGATAATGAACTTTTTGATCAAAAAGATATATTTTTATTATAATGTAAATCTTATAAAAAAAATTTTTTTTGGAAAAAATTTAGTTGTACTAGTTACTTTTATTACGGTCGTAATCGAGTTTATAATTAATGCTGATATGAAGTTAGTATTTAAAATGTTATAACCTGTAAAAAACTGACAGTTCTTGTAGTTCTATAGTTTTTGATGAATGTAAAAAAAAAAAAATAGGTGATTTACGGATAAAAAAATTGAGTTACCAACTCACCGAGAAGATCGAACTAAGCAAATCTGTTTGGGCTCTCTCAAAAACTTCAACGCTATACATGTATCATTACCACAAGGAAGACCAGGAAGTTTTTCTTACATGATAGTATAAAAAATAAACTAATATTTAAAAAAAACATGCATTACACACTCAGAAATGGATTGTTTAATTTTAAACATATACATATAAAGAGGCCTTATGTTGTGTTCACTAAATAAAATAAATCTAAATGAAAATTCTACTTACTGTGGGGCAAAATGCATTCCTGAATATGTGATTAGCACCGTGTGTGAGATGGATGAAAAATTTTCAGTCTGCATTGCTATATAGTGAGTATTGCTATATAGTATTGCTATAGTGAGTATTGCACAAATTAACTTAACTACTCCGGCTAGAGAATGTTCTACACATGGACAAACAAACGTAGCTTTAAACAAAGATAGAATGAACACTTAAAAACTCACTATTACAGTTCTTAATAGCAGTTCTTATAACTGTAATTGTGAGTTTTTAAGTGTTCATTTTATCTTTGTTTAAAGCTACGTTTGTTTGTCCATGTGTAGAACATTCTCTAGCCGGAGTAGTTAAGTTAATTTGTGCAATAAATTTGTGTTTTATGTGTACCGGTTTATTCAGTCTTATTTGTGTTCTGATGTTTTTAATTTACGAATAACATCCTCGGAGTCTTTTTTTTATATACAAAAACTGTTTTATATACAAAAATTAATATACTTTTTATTTTCGTTTATGAAGCATAAACATAGAACGACATAGCGTAGTTCTGTTTAAAAGTATTTTTCGGGAGGTTTCAGGCTTCATTATTAGATTATATATTTTGGAATAGGTTATTGTAGTTTGAATATTTCGTTAAAGACTGTTAAGAAGGTATTCTTCAACAAGAGATTAATAGAGAAATAAAAATATTTACGGAAATTTATGTTAAATATCTCATATGTGTGGCTGCCTTTATCTTGTCCATAAAACACAAGTTATAAAAGAAATCGAAACAATATACAGATTAAAATATATATATACATATATATATATATATATATATATATATATATATATAAATTGTAAAAACACTACGTATTTACGGATGGGTGTGCACGGGATGTTGTAATCAGTTATTTACTTTACAAGCCTTAACTGTCCTGTTCTATATAATTCTTGAATTAAACGATTTTTTGTGTGTGTGCACGCGTGCGCGTTTGTGTATATTTATGATTTTATACAAGATAAGTAATACTAGCTTTAGTTGCAATATACGGTAGTGGTAGTTTAGAATAGTATTGTATAAGAATATTTATAATAAATTTTCCATTTTTCATTCTTTACAATACTTTTTTGACAAATACAATAATATATTGATTCGAACAGTATGTTCTCTTTATACGTCTGGTGAATATTAAATATCGTAATATATTTTAGTCACCGAATTCGTAAAGCTCTTATAGCAGTAATAGTAGGAAAAGAGTGATTTTGTGTGTAAATAAAAAGTATGTTACTTGTGTGTGGCTGTGTATTTGTATAAATTTATATCTCACATACATACTCAAAATCACTTTTTCTACTAAAGTCGTGTAATTTTGAAAGAAAAATAAGGTCTGATAAAGAAACGAGAAAAAACTGTAAGAAAAAAGATAAAAATAAATCCAGATGCATGGGGTGATGTAACCAATTCCTTTCTAAGTAATATTCCAGTTCGGTTTTTCATTACCTTTAAGGAAAATTAAATTGTTTGAAATATTTTTGAACAATCTTTTCTTTAATCTTGTGGTTGGTATATGACGCAGCATATTATGAATGAATTTCCGTTTTATGCCATAGTATAAATTCCGTATGAGTAACTTACTAGGAATGGATCTATCTTGAGTCATATTATTAAATGTTAAAAATTTGCTTTTGATTAAAATACTTTAAATAAATTTTACTATAGTCTTAAGTTAATTATTTAATTAGTTCTTGTTAGTATTTATTATTCATCAGTATTTGTAACATTTTATTAGGTTGAACAATATAAAAAAAAGGTCTTTACCAATAGAAAAATTCCCTGCACATTCTGTATTGTTTCAGGCTATTACATTAATCTTAGATTAATTCTGAATCATCTGGTACTTCCATTTGGCGTTCTATTTTATTTTTACGTTAGATTAATTATTACGCAAATTAGCGAAATAATTGGAGTTTTCTTAAATCTCTTCTGCTACAAGAAGCCTAAATAATTACGAAGGATATGTAAAAAGAAAGTTCCCGTGGGTTATAAGAAAAACAAACAAGAATATATATACATGCAGAACATTTTTATTGATGTTTGAAATACCCACCCTATGCTACTTTTCCTCATAGTTTCCGTCATTGTTAAACCCCTTGTCATAGTACTGCACGAGAGATTTATTCTTTTGTGTAGAAAGAAGTCGTCTGTGATACAGAGCACGAGTAAAGGCTTGTTTGACCTCGAGATCATCACTGACTCCCGGTCACTAAGGAAGGATTTGAGATATGGAATGAATTAAAATCGCTTGGTGCGACATCTGGGCCGCAAGGGAATGATCGAATCGTCCCAACCGAAGATTGTGAGATTTTGCGTTGCGGCAGCAGAGTATGGGCGGGCATTATAATGAGTTAACATAACGCTCCGAATAAACGAACCGCGTCGATTATTCTGGATTGCAACTTTTTAAAAGTTTCGCAGTAGACTTTCAATTAGTAGAAGTAACAACCTACGTAGAGGTTGCATGTAACAAGCGTGTAGAGGTTGCAATCCGCACGCTCTTTAATTATCTTATATTAATTGGTAATTATCCTACATTAAAGAGCAATGTTTGTTATCCGCTCGCCTAATGCGCTCAGATTGCGCTCATTTGAAAATAAAATGCGAATTTAAAAAATCGTACCCAGAAGTTTACCGATTCCGACCGCTAGGTGGCGAACTGTACTTGCGTCGATGCTAACAAAATAAAAAAAGGCGCTTGAATTGCTCTTGTTACATAACAATCACTTGTATGCTAGTGCACAAGTTGATTTCGAAATGAACAGTGGCGAAATAAACAAAGCAATCTTGCAGTCACCAAACAGCAAAATCAATTTGTCGAATGAAATGAACAATGTCGTTTCCAAGACGTAGGCAACAGGAAGTTTATAGTACGCGGGCATTTTAATCAAGGTAGCGATCGATTTGGAGCAGAATCACGCAGTCGCCAGTGTACGGCAAATGCTGCGACCTACATTACATATTCGGTGTTGAAGCCTCTGCCGAATAGTAGTTATCAGAATCGGACAGGGTTTTGCTACCGGGTGACAGTTACTTTTTGTAATGCATGGTGCACCAAGCATTTCCATATAGGCCAGAAAGAAATGTATATAGAAATCCATTATAGAATCTTTTTCCAATGGATAATAAATCCATTTATAATCTATATGGAATCCATATATAGAAATAGAAAATCTAGGCCAGACTATATGAATACCGAAGAATTGTTGCCTCGTGTGACTGTCGATGAACATGCAATTGACATGCAAGTTCAACAGTTTGTAGTTGATCAACTTAAGCCCACTGCGCCAAAATTGAGTTGAGCCTAATAATGTTGTTCAAAAGGTTCACCTCGTAATGCGTAATATTTGAGGGCCTCACTTATATTGGCATAAAAGCCTTCATGGATTTAATAGCAGTGGTCCGAAATTTAGGGTCTCCGCTTTTTTTACATTGCACTGTGGTGTAATGATCTGCACTGGCCGGACATCCTATATTTAAAAAAACTTTTTTTTGACAGTAGGTTTTTGAATCTTATTATTTATTTAAATTTAATTATAAAAAAAAAAAAATAGTAACTTATATCAGGCACTGCACAAAGTCCGATGCACCAAACGTATTCTTTTTTGTAAAATTAACTGAGTTTAGATTTTTTATGAGACGGTTTGAGTAAAATAGAACCCACTGATAGGTCCTCGTACTTTTTATTTTTTGTTATAGATGAGTCTGAAAAATGCCATTTACGCACCCCCCATAAAAGGGGGAGTGTCGGACTCGCTCTGGTTCGGCTAGATGTTATTAAGAGCCTATGTGTACTTGCACCCTACCGACTAAAACTCATATCTCACCTTTTCTCCTCCTCTGGGATTTAAGCATTGCGCGGGCCCAGGAGGTGCCTTTAGGGTCCAGAGTTCCCGTGCTTCATCATCGTTGCCCATCCGCACAAGTGCAAACGCACGTCGGCTCCACAGGGGGCTGTCCTTCGCTCCTTCACCTTCAAGTCACTTTCTTCGCCTGAGTCTCAGATCGTGTATGGAACTCTGATTCCTTGCTGGTGATCTTCAGTCCTCTTACTGATATGGGTCCTGAATCAGGCACTATCCCATTCTCTAGCTTCTCTCGCTTTAGTTTTCAGGATTATAGTAGCTAGGTGTACTACCTTGTCCCATTCCGTTCTTCCTGTCAACATGTACGGAACTGTTTCTTCCGGAGAAAGCCAGCTTAGCCCGGCAACTTGTCTTACTACATCCCACCTCTGGCATTGGTAGATACTGTGCTCAACGGTATCCTCAAGATTGCGATCTTGAGGATAGCTGCACAGCTATCCTATGCAGCTAAGGTAGCTGCATAGAGGAGACACTCCCTGCCAAATCGATGCAGGTAGGCTTCAAATTCGCCATGTCCAGAAAGTAGCTGTTTTATATAGAAACCTACCTCACCCAGTCCTCTCTGCACTCATACATCTATTCTCGGAATTAATTTACGCGTCCATACACCAGTAGGTGAGGTGTTCCAGGCCTCCTGCCACTCGGCCAGAAGTAAGTCCTTAGCCTCGGTCTTAGTTATACTAAGATAAACCCGCCGGAGCATCAATGCACGCAGTCTCACCGGGGTAATCCCGGAGATGACCTCAATAGCGTTTCGCGAAACCGTGCGGTATGCGACCGCAATGTTCAACGCAGCACGTCTTTGAAGTACCACGCAACGACCCTCTACCCACGCAAGGACGGCATAAAATATGATAGAAGAAGCCACCGTCAGTATTATACGTCGTCTAGAAGTACGACGTCCTCGTACTTAGAATTACCTGTGTACTTTTCAAAAAATAAGATGTTTATTATTATGATTTTTCCTTTTTCCTCCATCTTTTTCTTCATCTCTTCCTGTAGCAATCTATTTTATTCCTAATGTTATCATAGTTTTATTAAGAAGTGTTTATTGTATCTAGTACTTATAAACGATTTGCTGTATCCCTTCGATTTACCTACTCAAAATTTCGTGGGTAATCCCTGAAGTTCTCAATAGTATGAAAATATCACAAATATAATGTTGTTTTTATAATATTTTTTATTATTAGCCTATCATTACACATTTAGAAACGTAATTTAAAAAACTCATGCACACTTCTCCACAAGAAGACCAACTTTTCGTTTCCGACGCCCTCACTATTTTACAGTCAGAAAAGCATTGATTTTAAAAATACAACGCACTACATACGTTCTATTAACCAGTAGACTCTACATACAAGCATTAAGTTTCAACTCGCTCACCTCTGTAACTCACTGCATAAATGCATATGAAATCAACGTAATCTCAAATTTCCACCTTAAATTGAGCGTAACTCAAGAACGACTGAACCAATCTTCATATGCACAATTTCAGATAACTACTACACCATATCGAAATTTCAGTTACATTGATCAAGTAGTTTTGCAGATTTTCGAGCTACAAATTTTATACATAAGTTTATATATATATATATATATATATATATATATAAACTATATAAACTATATATATATATATATAGAAACCTCAACCCCATTTTAAGTGAATGGATTTTCGTATTCCTCATACCTCAAAACCTTAAGAAAATTAATTTTCACCTCTCACTCCAACCATGCAACCAAAAGTAATAACGTACTTATCTTCAACAAGTCGGTAAAAACTAAGAATAACATAACGCTAGTTTATAACTAGTAGATTTTAACAACCTAACAGTCCAGTTAAGGTTGATGTGAGGTGTCATCACTATTTTCGTTTAACGTCAGCATGACAGGGTTGTCAGAGTTTAAAATAAAATTTAATTCTGTTTTACAGTTTGCAAATTTTACTCTGTGATAAAATTAATACATTTATAATGCGGCAATACATTTACGTATTGCGGTAAAAATAAACCGCAATTCAAAATATTCTATTATTGAATTTAGCTGTAGAAGAAGTATACCAATTAATTTTTTTTTTAATTAAAGTGTTTCTATTTGTTTTTACTATTAACTCTTGTCATCTAAACTGCATTCCCAGCAAATAAATCAAATAAATGATAAAATTTCAATCAGATTTACGATAGATTCATTTCATAGTTTTCGTTAAAATCATTTCATTCCTTGTGTATATTCTTTAAGAATTGAGATTAAAAAAATATAAGTTGATTATTTTTTTTTGTAAAAATTTTATTTTAATAGTAGTATAAATTAAAGTAGTAAATTTGTTTATGTTACATAATATCTGTTCATTAATTAAGTTAGAGTTAGCTTTAATTAAAGAGAATTACTGCTATTAATAGTATGTTAACAATATAAATTTATTTGGGCCCAACAATTATCAGCACATCTCCTTTTTTGAACATCAGTCCTACGTTTCAGGGCAATTAAAAAAAAAGGTTTCTGCAGTTTATATTTTTTTGTATCTTAAAGGGCTTGTTATGCTTTAACTCTTTTACTCTTTTTTAATGATATTTGCCAATTCTTCTTAAATTCTATATAAAAAGTGTTGATACTGCGTGTAAATTTATGTGTATATAATGTATATGTATACATATATATATTAAAAAATATAAATATATTTATCTATTTCTTTAAATGAAAAAAATATATATAAATAAAAATAGAGGTAAATGTTTTTTATCAATATTCTTTTAATTTAATCTTAAATTTTTCTGTAAATTTACATTTTTACTAAGGTTTTCTATTATCCAAGAAAATTATATCTATAAAAAGAAACTACATACAACAAAATACTTAAGGGCTTTTAACGACTGCAAAAGAAGTCAAATCGCAGTGAAACAAAGACAGAGAAATTGGTCTTAAAACATTTAAAATCATTCTGTAAAGAAACGACCATAACGAAACGACAAAATAAAACAAGCCGACCAAAAAGGAAGATTTTTATTTTTTATTTTTCCTAAATTGTTCATTAATTATGTTTACACTTAAGCTAGCTAAATAAAAGTATTAATTAAAGAAAAGTAAGATCGTTCATATATCCTTAATTTAGTTTAATATGTTATCTGAAAGTAAAAAAATGTTTAAAATAAAATTATCTTTATAAATAACAAATAATTTAATAAAAATTAAATTACTTCTAAGTTTTAACTCTACATTAATATCTATTTCTATTAGTTGTTAATTTTAATTAGATTTAATTTTAAGCTAAAAAAAATGTTCAGATAATGATTAGATTAACTATAAATTGTATTACTAGGAAAAATTTGATCTGGTAAGATAGTGAATTTCGCCTATTGCAGTTGATTGAAATTAATTGAGTTCAGCTTCGGAATATCTACATTAGAAACGAGCCTTAAATATTTCCATTCGAGAATTGAGTTTAATTATCATCTTTAAAATCAATTTGATTTGATTATTCATCTTTAAAGGATGTCAGATAAGGTTGCCTGATATTTTTTTAAATAGCAAATGTGGGGCAAACAAATCGTGGTTAATCCAGAGAAGTTGAACTATATTTTGACCCGGAACGGGTCTTTGGCTTATCCCGTGAAGTTGATGAATAATAAAAAATACTATTAAAATTTATATAAATCATAAAATATTAATTTAAAACTTACCATTATGTTGCATAAAAACAAAATATTTTGTTTTTGCGTCATGACAGAAAATGTTCGTGATGAGTTTTAAGGTTATATCGACCTACACGCTTATTTAATTGAATAATATAACCCCAGCCAATAAGAATGAGTTGTAGTTATAAGTTGTAAATATACAACTAGTATAAATTGTTAATATGTAACGGAGTATAAATTGTTTTTATGTAACATTTAATCACATTTCGATCGCAGTGGTAGTTTCTGAAGAAGTTGTTTAGAACGAACTCTAGGTCAGACTCGGCTAAACTTTGTATAACCTTCACCTTAAAATAAAACATATTGTACTCGATTTATTACTTAATATTCAACCGTTTCCAATTTTCTAGGAAGTAAACATGGCTATTGAAATTATGTCATTTATGAAAAATTTCTCGTTAATTACGAGCTTTAATTTTTCGTATAAATAGCATGCAAAAATTTCCTTTGCCAGTTTCGACTGACAAAAGATAAGTTGGTCTGTTTGAAATGTAAGCTAGTAAACTGTTTATTAAATGGTAAATATGATTCTAATAGACAGATTAAATTCTTTTTTTTTTTACAGACTTTTCGAAGAAAAGTACGGTATTACTTTCGGTCGCATGGTGAACATTTTTTTTATCCCAGTCACTTAACTGGTTTTATGCAACTCTCCAAGATTCACTATCTAGTGTCAGTCGTTTCATTTCGGTATACAGCCTACATCCTTCATCCTAAGAATTTGTTTTACATATTTCAAACGTTGCCTACCTGCACAATTTTTCTCATCTACTTGTCCCTCCAGTATTAAAGTGACTATTTCAGGATGCCTTAATATGTGTCTTATAAGTCTGTCTCTTCTTTTAACTATATTTTTCCAAATGGTGGAAGTAAGGGATGAAAATGAATTTTCTTTATGTTTTGAGGTATAAGGTTATTATAATACCAAGGTTATAACAAAAATACCATTCATTGAGATTGGGGTCTCTTTATATATATATAAAACATTTGTGGCGCGAGAATCTTCAAAACTACAAGATTAATTTTATTGAAATTTAAGTATGCTGAATTTATGCATTTAAAAATTTGATGATGATTGATTTAGTCGTTCTTGAGTTACGCTCAATTTAAGGTCGAAAAAATTTGAGCAGAGCATGTTAGAAGCGTGGTTTTTGAGATGCTGCAAGTTGGAACGTTGACGATTTTTTATCTGCGGTATCTATTGTTAGCAATATTAAACAGAATTAAAAAATAATAAAACATAAAACCAAATTAAATTAACAAAAAATTGACCGTCTTGTGCAAAACTGCACAAGATCTTTTTTATAATTAAAATACAATCATTAAAATTTATTTTTACCATCTAAAAATATCTAAAATATTAAATAGTTTCTTAAATATTTAATCCTAAAAGTTTGTTTTAAATCTTAAAACTGTTAATAGTAGGCTAAACGTTTATGATTAAGCCCTTTTTTTTCTTGTTTCACCTCCGAAACCACCTTTAGGTATTGCTTCAGAGGATGAGATGAACGATTTGTAGCGTGTGTGAAAATGCCATGCTTGACCGGGATTCGAACCCGGGACCTCCGGATGAAAGGCCGAGACGCTACCCCTCGCGCCATGGAGGCTGGCCTTTTAATTAATTTTTTTCTTTTTCCTGTTTAGCCTCCGGTAACTACCGTTTAGATAATTCTTCAGAAGATGAAAGAGAATGATATGTATGAATGTAAATGAAGTGTAGTCTTGTACATTCTCAGTTTGACCATTCCTGAGAGATGTGTGGTTAATTGAAACCCAACCACCAAAGAACACCGGTATCCACGATCTAGTATTCAAATTCGTGTAAAAATAACTGGCTTTACTAGAACTTGAACGCTGGAACTCTCGACTTCCAAATCAGCTGATTTGGGAAGACGCGTTCACCACTAGACCAACCCGGTGTGTTCTTTTAATTAATTTGGAAAAATAAATCATTACGTATGAAAAAATTATTGTATTTACCAGAGAAATGAAAAAAAAAACTGAGAGCTTTAAACTTATATTTCGTTTCTAGAATACAGTATGAAATTTCAGGAATATTATGAAAAAAATGTATGTTCTTTTCGTAGTAATTTATCAAGTGATGTCATGAATTCTCTTTGTCAAGAGTCAACTACCCAACAAATGTTTCTTTTATTAGAATATCATTGGCTCGATCTAGATTGCATTTGTAGAGATTTGTTATAAAAATCTACGTCTCAAGTTTTATTCTTTAAAAATAAATAAAAGAAAGCATGCATATATAGATTCGCTTAACCCATTTTTATACCGTTTTAAATCCCCTGCTTCGTATGACATAACCAAACGAACCACCTTCCATTTGTTTTTTTAATTACGTAATTTTCTAATATTTTTATTTTTCCTGGAAAATATAATTAAGATAGTTATAAAATCTGTACAGTATTTATTACTTTCTTTTTATAATATGTTTTAATTATGTATACACCTAGTAGGTGCCATAACAGAATTATTGTAACTGGCCTAACAATGTACTTATCACCTCTGAAATTGGCTTAGCCATTCCCCAAAAACATATAAAGTCTAATAAGAAAGTGAAGGGTAAATTGGTTTCCCATTTCTTTATTTTCTTCATTAATCGATTGTACTTCACAACACGTCAAAAGTCATTTTTACTGTATTATCATGGAAATTGGATGTAAAAAGAACATCATTACTCTTAAAGAAATCAACTCTTAAGTCTGCTGCTTGTGTTTTAGACGATCTACAAGCGTCATATTCCCAGAAAGAATTAAATAGTATAAAAAACAATTTATTTTTTAAATTAATAAATTTTCCTATATTTTTATCAGAGGTGTATTTTATTTTTTCTTGATCACTCCTTAAAAAAAAATATCTTATTCTAGCATTTTCATAATTACTTAAAATAATTTTCCAAAGTAAGATTAAACAAATTAAAATTTTGTTTTTAAAATTGAAAGGTTCGAAATTAAAAATATATACACAATAGCTACTTTGTTAAGGACAAAAATAGATAATAAAATATTGTACCTCTTTACGTAGTAAATCAATCCATTATATTGTCTTAACTCAGTAGGGAAAGCAATTTTTTTTTTCTGTTTTAAGTTCTTTGATCTGATGCGTCTCTGTTCCTTTCTAATGTGGAACATACTTCTTTTACATCTTACATACTCAACTATCTGACTTTATTTTCCTTTAAGATTTTTTCTCCCTACAGTTACTTTCTTCTAGAACAATACTCTTTAATCCCGGATACGTTAACATAAATTTGCCTTGGATTCATTGCAAGATTCATAAACATCTCTGTTTATACATAAATATGTTATTTACAGAGGAGTTTATATTATTTTCTTCAAAAATTATTTCATCTTTTTATTACAAACTGATTTTCTAATTCTAATTCTGTAATTATGTAATTGTAATTGCACTATTTCATCATTTTATAATATTTAAAATTAAATAATTACATAAACATAGTTGTAATCATTTATGTTTTGCTATAACAGCTAAAATTTTCATTTATAGTTTTAAAATGTTAAAAATTATATTGAAAATCTTATTTATTTGGAATGTAAACTCGAAGCGTGGGGGAATTTGGTGTGGACATTTCTTGTGCATGACAAATTCGTTAAAAACTTAACCTGGATTTAAATCCCGGATCTTCAGAATAAAAGACAAGAGATTTCTATTCCGCTACAAATTGGTGGACTTTTGTATTACTCTCACATCTTACAGAATCATATTCAGTACAAAAATATTTAATTGAAAATTAATTATTATTGAGACACGGTGTTTTTTTAATTTAAACATTGTTATAAAAAAATTTTCAGACCAATGTTAAGATTTATGGCATTCAGTCATTTAAAGATTAAATCATTCTTGAGTTATTTTATCTGAAACGAGATTTTTTCCAGTAATTTAAAATTATTGTTTAAAACAAACTTTTTATTTGTTATTTTTAAGTCTGCTGAGGATAATGCAGCACATTTAAATAAATGCACGAGGACTACTATTATAATTTACGTAATACAATTATTACATGTGGACTAGATGAAGTCGTTCGGCGACTATACTGGAGTTGATCCACAAAAAATGTTGCAGACCCGGCTGGGAATCGAACATGGGAACTCTTGTGTAGCAGGTAAATACGCTACCGCGGCTTTTTTTAATTTTAATTACTTGTGTTGAACTAATACTTATTTAATGGTTATTTAATGGTATTTAAAACTAATACTTATTTTTTAATGGTTGTTTCTTTGGTTACAATAGTTTTATCTGGATTTGCTGCTTGTTTAGAAAATGATTTAAAAAAGATTATTGCCTTTTCTACTTTAAGACAATTAGGATTTATATATTTTACTCTTTCTCTTGGTTCTTTAACTCTTTGTTTTATTCATTTGTTAATTCATGCTTTATTTAAGTCATTACTTTTTTTGTGCTCTTTGTTCTGGATATTTTTTTCAATAAATTTTGTGGACTTATAAAAACGCTGTACGATTTTATTTACGCTGTGATTCGTTCCTTAGGATTTTATTTTAATTATTTCTGTGAACGCGTATTCTATTTGCCACCAAATCGATATTTTATATAAAATGCGCTTGTGCACATAACATTCACTGCATATGTACTTTTACTGTATTTAAATATTTTATATTAATGCAAAAAAATTCAATTTGTATTCATAATTTTGTATTAAACTAAATTCTATTAAAACTGAAGGAAAAAATAATAGGACAGCACTCTGCCGGCCGGTTGTGTTTTGCGTGTTCTATTCGTTGTTTGGCATGGGATCAGATCAGAGGGGAATCAGCTGTACTTGTGCTTGCTCTCATTGCGAAACCATCCTTTCGACTATCACCAGTACTGTGGTCAGTTCATAAAGTTAAACTCGGTTTCATAGTTCATACATATCTTGCGTTATTTTAATGTGCGTGGTTTTGTTTGAGATTGTGTTTTTTATAGTGTGTGTCTGTTATACTAAAGTAATTAATTTTTGTTAACCATTAACCAGTAAGGAAGATATATGTAATATTTTTCTATTTAAAACTTAATTAATTTGTGTTTTTTAAATAAGTTATTCCAACCAAAAAATTGGAGAGAGGATGATGCTATGATTTTCTTTTAGTTATAGAATAAGTTTTTGTTAGTGTTTTAATTATAAGAAGGAAATACTTGATAAATATATATCTGTTTATGGTATGTTTAATCTAAGTTTTCATTAAGTTTTCAACATTTTTATTGATAAAAATACCTTTTCGTCATTAAAAATTACAATATGCTTTTTATCTCTCTGTTCTTTTGTCAAATTTATCCGCTGAATAAAAAAATTGAAAAATATTATATGCTGGTGTTGCACAGTACAGAAATCTGATACTAACAAATCTTATTAATAATTAATATATTAAAAATAAAATGACAATTTTGTTAACAGTAATTGAAAGTGATTTTAAATACTTTAATTAGAAAAAACTCTATTTACTTAGTTAAAATTTATATTTACATTAGTAACCTAAATAAGATTTCTGAATATAATTTACAATTATTAAATTGTCTTTATCGTTCCTTTCTTTAGATGCTTTTTATTTTTATATAGAAGCAACAAATTAATAATTTTCACCGTATTATTTTACATCTAAAATCGGAAAGAAGCTTTATGATGTATAAATATTGATGAATATGATGTATTAAATATGATGTATAAAAATAACAAATTATATTTTCATAAATTTATTTTAGTTGCTATCAGTAATAAGTTAATAAAATTTACTTATATTCCATGTACGAGTAAGTCCATTATGTATAATTTTTTGACATACTCGTAAACTTTTAAATTATAATGAAAAAATATAGGATGGAAAAAATTTCCTTTTTAAATTTTTATTACGTTTCGCGTCTAAAAAGAGAACAGTTGAGATTGTAACATTTGCAGCGTACCTTAATCCAGTCTCAGGATGAAGATTATAAAGACGCTGCTATTAATATAACCTAAATTATCAGAGTGCAGCGCTGATACGGGCATTAAAATTCTTATAAAATAACTAAACCTTTAATTGTGTTTCAACTCAGGTACTTCGGAGTTACAGAACAGCTTTCGCTTCAGTACCGAATTAAATAAAATATAAATGTATAATTAAGTGCGTAGAATACAGTTTATATTACTTTATGAATTTATTTATGTTTAATGATAAAATGTGATGACCCGGATTCGCATGAATTCATTTATATTTTGACTGCACTACGAGTAGATGGTCAGTGGGAGGCTTTTATTTTATGTGAAATGTTACTGTTAGGTTACATGATAAAAAAATATTGTGTCATAACTTTCTCCGCGTACTGACAATACGGGTAATGTTGTGTTGTTAATATATATAGGCCTGCTTCACATAGATAAATTGTATTTTATTTATAATAGTAAAAAATAAATAATAAAATAAAGAATTTCTTTAAGATAAAAATAAACAAATAAGGAAATGTTACCGCAGTGGTTAATATTAACTTTTTTCTAATATATATATTTTTTATCATTCGTTTGATTATAATTGCAAAAATTAATTATACATTATTTTAATCAGTAACCTATGCTATATCGAGAATATTGGAAAACTATCATTTATCAGAATTTCTTTTTTTTTTAATTTAAGTTTATTAGATTATTGTGTTTTTTATTCAGCGGATTGTAAAACATATATTGAAAAAATTTGTAAACATTACCTACTGCAGTTTTTTCTTTTACCTTACGTTTAATTTGTCTATCTTTGTAGAAATAAAATTAAATTCTAATTTTGTTACAAGTTTAACGTTTCGAAAATTTCATTAATGGATATGTGCGAGCGCGTACGAAGGTTTACATATATGTACGCGCAGACGTACATAAAAATAACAGAGGTAATAAATTTTGTTCTTAGTTATCTCTTTAATCGTAAGATTTTATTCCCTGCTGATATAAGTCTTATTTTAGCTAAAACTAAAGAATGACTGTTCATCATTTATTTACGTTCTTTAATTTGATATAATAGTTCTACATTTATATAATTTAACTCAATTATATCAGAATTTATTACAGTCTATAATATTATAATGTAATTATTAATAATGTGAATCTATATATTATTAAAAAATCATTAGTTTATGTCATTTTTTAAATACATAAATACGTTTTAAAATGTTTTCTAACTATATTAATAATAATTATTGCTAATGACTGAAGGTGGTATGATAATTATTTTGTAAGCTTGTAAATTTATTTCTGGCTGTTTGTTATTGATCAATCATCGAAAACACATGTTTTAAACAAGAATTTAAACTTGTTGTACTCCATCATTCTAATCAGGTACTCTGTATAGGTGATGTCTAATCTTTTTATAAACGATAAATACTAAATATTAATAAATACATATATAATATATATATAAAACATACGTACATATACCTTTGGTAAATCAAAGGTACATATACCTTTGAAATCTAGTACGTATAAATAAAAGAAAATTGGAATAAAAATAATAAATTATTATTTGACTCGTTAATTGTTTTACATTTTTAGATTCTGTCTTTTAAAATTAAAAAAAAAAAAAATTTATAGATCAATTAAAAAAAAAACCTTTCGGCACGCTGGAAGGCGGAAGTAGATTTTACCGATGCTAAGTAGGGGATGAAAAAGATTGTCACCTTAAAGTTAAGAAAAACTTCAAATTTACTCAATACGACAATGGTTGCGTGTGAAAAAAGTTTTAAATGTTTATCATACGACAAGCCTCATCTTTTTACAATTCCAGCAACATTTTGGTCATCCCTTGCCGTAAGGGTTGGTCATATAAAAATTGTTCAGACGAAAGTTTTCGGTAATGTTCAGAGAACTTACGACCACTTTAAACTGATTCGATACTTTGCTGATTAAGAGAGGTATGATTATTTTTTGTCTTCGAAACCCCATTTTTTCACCCCCTGGGCTATTGGTTGGTGATATCAAAAACTTTACTTAGATAAGTTTTAGGCCCTTATCCAAAGAATAGTAAGAAATTTAAACGAATTCGATATTTTACCTAATAAAAAAGTTATAGCGATATTTTTTTCGAAAAAGTCTCCCATTTCCACCCCAAGGTCCGATTTTGGCCGTTAACGAACTCGACTGAGATTTTAGGTCGTTATATTTTATGTATCAAAAGTTATTGGCGCAAAATTATGGCAGTTATTGTGTCCACAAGAAAGTGAAATCTCGTGTGTATATATATATATATATATATATATATATATATTAACTTTTGAACTGAGGGTGGTTTTGGAATCTGGGGGATATGAAACGCGAAGGTATGTCAAAATTTTCCGGAAGTCGAATCATGATACCCATTACAATAGGTAGCTTTCTTCATAAGAAAGCTACCTTTTTGCTGATAGTTTCCAACTATCGTGAGAAACTTAACAGCAAAAATCCGTCTGTTTTATCTATATGAAAGTTATTTGCCTAATTTTTCGTTTTTTTCCTTTTGTTCAACAAAATATATACCCTTACATTTTTCCACAAGGGTCATCTGAAATTGAATTAAACTACGTACACATTAATTAAAAGAATAGCAATGATATTTGGCGGGGCTAGTTACTTCGTATAACTTCTTTATAAATGTTTGTTATAACGAAATTTCTTATAGTTTATAACTTGTGCTAACCTGAAATTTTTTTATCTTTATGTTTTTATCTGTCCTTGGCATTGTCGTATCCTTTTCGTTACTATACAGAACTAAAACGCTGTAAACTAAATAGTAAAGAATAATAATAAACTAAATAGTAAAGAATAATAATAAACTAAATAGTAAAGAATAATATTTAAAGTAAGGAATTAAAAGAAAAACAAATTTACATAAGAACGAAATTATTCTTTCTTAAAATATCAATTTAAAATTCGAAAATTTTTAAAAAACTGTCTATGGAGTATATTATTTTACGGCAACAATATAAGAACAGTGAGAAATTCGGAAACTAGAGGATTTTGTAATAAGAACTTAAGAGGAAATATTTTAAAATTAAGTGAACTGATAAAATTCGGAAATGAAGAGGATTTTATGGTGAATATGGGAACAAAGGAAGCTTAGTAGGTCGTAGATTACTAGACATCTAGGGCTAATTAATTTAGAAGTAGAAGGAAGGAAGGAGGTAAAGAAGATAAAAACAATAGAGGGGATTAAAAAATTACAATATTTAATGTATTCTCTTAAGAATATGCCCTGTGAAGAAAAAGGGAGCTAGAAATGCTTGTAACCTAACTGGTAATAAAATTAAGTAACTAATAATATTTAAGTATTAGATTAAGGTTCGATCAGTTCGAATTATGATAAAAATTGATTTACGATTACCTTTTGTTGCTTGTGTTACTCTACTTATTCGAAAAGGAACATTATATATCCTGAAATCTATTTTTTCTTTTTGTATTCCAGTATCTATTTATTTCTCAGGTACCGTTCATGTTTATTATCAATGAAATTGTTTATAATTCAAATTTTACACCTTCTATCTATTTTTCAGAATAAAGTATGGAATTAACAATTGCTTGAATATTCCGCGTAACATAACAGATTCGTATATGTTATATGGTTAGAGAAACTCACGAATATTGATTTTTGTGTTTAGACAAGGTGCTTTGTGTAAGAACAAAGAAAGTAAGAGTCCCTGTAGACATAAACGTGAAATGTGAAATATTTATCTCAGGAGGTAGTGTTTTCTCATTATTTTACCTTGAAGGAATTTTTTGAATCGTTCTCTACATTTTTTTAAATAAAAAAAAAATCTGAATGAATAATAATGAACTATAGAAAATCTGAACCGATTGAAATAATTTAAAAAGGTAAAACACAGTAGCATAAAGAATGAGATAAACGTTTTACATAACTCACCGGGTTGGTCTAGTGGTGAACGCGTCTTCCCAAATCAGCTGATTTGGAAGTCGAGTGTTCCAGCGTTCAAGTCCTAGTAGTTACTTTTATATGGATTTGAATACTAGATTGTAGATACCGGTGTTCTTTGGTGGTTGGGTTTCAATTAACCACACATATAAGTAATGGTAGAACTGAGACTGTACATTTCATTTACGCTCATACATACATCCTCATTCATCCTTTGAAGTAATACCTGAATGGTAATTCCCGGAGGTTAAACAGGAAAAATAAACCGTGTTATGTAATTGTTTTTATAATAATGCGGTCATGTTGTGTAGTGGGTCCACCGTGCCCCTAAATCAATGGAAACAGTCTAGTGGTAGTTTATATTCTTACAGAAAGCTTTTTTTTTATCCTGATAAACTTTCCCAACCTCTTCTTCTAAAGCAAAGTTAGAAGAATTATATTTCATGAATATTTTTTTTTTAATATTACATTTATTTCTAATAATTTATATTTTGAAATTATGAAAAAGATACAGATTTAATTTTATATTTTAATAGTAAATTACCTTAATTTTTGTATTTATTTTCTTAAAAAATTGTTTAATTTATTCATACAATCATTTTCAGTTACTGAATTAATTTACGATGTTTTTACATGTAAGAATTTGTTTCTTTGAGTAATAGTCATCAATTAGTAATTATTTTTGTGTACTAAGTAGTAATAATTTGTGTGTCCGTATTAAAAATTAAAGTTATTTAATTTAAAATTATTTTAAGTTAAGTGAAATGTTGTAATAAGATTTTTATTTCCAAAACTGCTTCAATTGTGCTGTAACGTTTTCATACAAACTATGTGAATAGCAAAACTCAGGAGAATTTATGTGGATGATCGTTTCATGTTTAAGGCCGTCAGCTGTGTAAAATGACTACTTCTATAAAAACTTAATTATTCAGTTTTATTATTTTCCAATAAAATAAAAACGCTGATGTTATTATGAGTTTTTATCAATTATTTTTAAAAGTAACTATTATTTAGACACGAACTAAATGTATTTCAAATAAAAATTCTTTTAAAATATATATGTTGACTTCTGAAGTGTGAAACTACTATAATTATCATATAATAATGTGGACTAGATTGATGCTGAAGTGCTACGCGTAAGGAAAGATAAACTAGAAAATCTCTTTCGAATGTTAGTTACATCAGTTGTTCAATCACAATTTTATTTTTAAATGATTTGAAAATTTTATTTTTACATCATCAATGAAGTAATAGTATATTTTTTCAGTGCTAAAAATTTTCTTATTCAGCTTTAATTCAATGGAATATACAGGTTCTGTTTTTAATTGAAGGTAATCACTTCTTAAAACTAAGAATTATTTGAAATATTAAAAAAAAAACTTTTGCGAAATTCTGCGCAAGAAAATCGACTTTTCGTTTCCGACGAAAAGTCATTTCGCAGTCAGAAACGCACTGATTTTCAGAGTACAACGCACTATATACATTCGATTAACGAGTAGACCCTATACATAAGCATAAAGTTTAAATTCACTCACCACTGTGATTCACTGCATAAGCGCGTATGAAAAATACACAAATACAAAGTCAACATAACCTCAAATTGAGCTTGTTTTGAGGTTGTCGTTTGTTGTCGACCTTAAATTGGGCGTAATTCAAGAAAGACTTAACCAATCTTCATCAAATTTTCACATGCACAACTTAAGACACATACCACATATATCTAAATTTCAATGAAGTTGATTCAATAATTTTGGAAATTTATGAGCCACAAATTTTATAAATAGGCATATATATAAAAAGTGAATGGAATATATATTTAAGTGAATGGTATTTTCGTACTCCTCAAATCTTAAAACATAAAGCTAATTTAGTTCCATCGTCGTCGAAAAGTAATATCTTGTAATATATTTGTCGGTGATCACTAGATAGGAATGTAGGTAAATAGCTCGGTTTATGGTGAAACATAAGATATTCTTTATCTTTCGTTTTGCAAATTTTTATTATTTCCAGTTATATAATTTTTCTAAAATAAAATCTTTGTTCTTTCTTTTGACTCTTTTAGTTTTGCAAATTAATAAAAAACAAATAAAATAGCCTACTATTAATTTAAAGATACGTACTCTAAAACAATATAAAACATTAATAATTAACTTTATCTGGTTTTTAAGGTAAATAGTCATGATCTAGTAATTCTGGTGCTTTATCCCTCCACCATTGGTTTGGCGCTGTTTAATTAGAATTCCTGCTTTTAACACGTTAACTAGGGGAAATACTGGGAAATTTCCTTTCAAGTAGTAGGGTTAAATGGAAGGCGTGTGCGGAAAGAAGCAAAAAGTATAGAAAGAGCGGCTGTCTGACTTTAATTTTTGAATAACAGTAAAAAAATAATCTAGGAAACTTTTACCCTTTTTACAGTTAATTAGAGAAAATGAGATTATTCATCTGATTTTTTTTTTTTTTTTTTTTTTTACAAAAGTATTAGAGATTTGCATAAAACACCCCTACTGAGGGTTGGTCGCTTGATGTATTATACCGTATCTGTAAAATTTTCATTTAAATAGATTATAAAATGCACATAGCTTTATATGTTAATTAACTTCACAAAAGGAAATACTTTTTAAGACATTTCTACATTTTACCAAAGCATTGTAGGGTTTCATACCTATTGTGTGTTGTCTGGCGAATCTACAACATTATGATTATATTTAACCTTTAAATTTCTTTAAAATCATGTAAAAATTCAAGTGTTTTGTATTTAGAAATTTTGTAATTAGAAAAGGGAAATTATTTAAACGGTTTCTTGAGTATATTTTTTATTTTTATAATTTTCTTAAATCATGCCTAAAGATAAAGTTAACCATATCTACAACAATCTGATTTCATAACTTCAAACTGTTTTACTCCTTTTCTAAGAGTATCTGAAATCATAGTTTTACAACTCAATCTGTAAAATTTAAAGAGAGGTTTGCGTTTGAAAATATAAGTTTACCCGGTCATTTGTTGTAATGGTTAGCGCAATTCTGGATCTGCTAATCTTGGGTTCGATTTCCAGTATGTTTGGCATATTTTTTTTTATTATTTCATCCATCTCCTCCTAGTCTTATTAATATCTGTGCAATAGCACATATCCGTGATTTTAATATTAAAGAATCATCTTATTCTTTAAAATACGTCTTTTGCACTTGGTTATAATAACGGAAGAAAAATTAATTATTAAAGGATTAATGAATAAATTCTTAATATTAAGTTATTATTATTAGTATTAATAGTAAATTTGTTACCAAAATATTCTGATGTAGAGAGAAAAATTATTTATTTGAAAAAGAATTCTTTTATCTTCTAATTCGCGTTTTCCATAGACATGCGGTTTAATAATATATATATATATATATATATATATATATATATATATGAATGTTTGTATGTCTAATTTGTATATAATATCTAATTTGTATATAAAAATGTCCCGCATGCATTCCTATACTATCACCCGATTGCGATGAAACTTTGGTGAGTTGTGCACAATCCCGCGAAGGTTTCTGAATTAGTTTGGGCCCGCTAGTAGCACTGGGGTCGAGATAATTCGAAAAATTGTATTTATGGCCCGATTTTGGCTCATATTCAGAATATGTGCTACTTACATGGAAAAAAATACGTCTGAAAAAAAATGGACCCGCTAGATAGCGTTGGAGTGTGTGTCCGCTATAGACTAAAAAATTACTAGACCGATTTACGCGCGGGAAAATGGGAAAGAAGGAAAAAGGGAAATTTCGGAAAAGTGAAAAAGGGAAATAATATAAAAGGGGAAAGGGTGAAACGGGAGAAGAGATAAATGAAAAATAAAATCGAAGAAAGGGAAAAAGGAAAATAGGGAAAGGGGGGAAAAGGGATAAATTGAACGGTTAATTTTTGTGAAGTTCCGTATTGTTAATTTTTTAAATATTTTATCAAACTTTCAATTGTGTTCCTTTAATCTATATATATATATATATATATATATATATATATATATATAATAGATTAAAGGAACAATATATATATATATATATATATTCGAATCTAGCAACAGGGAAGCATTGCCGGGTCTGCTAGTTATTAATAAAAGTTTCAACTAAATCTTTAGTTACTCTTGAAATCTTTGCCCTTTTCGTATTATACTAATAATAGTACATTTAAAAAAAAATATATATAAACAAAGTACAAACAAGTTTATGTTTTCGAAAGTTCTCTTTTATTGAAAATTAATACTTAGAATAAAAAAAAAACCTTGTGCTATCCTATATATTAACTAGTAACAGATAACTAAAAACATTTTGTTCGGTAGCTATTTATTACGATTTTTTGTATACTTTTTAAATGTTTTGAAAATTATTACATTACTGATCATTAGAACATTTTATACATTTTTGTTGCAATTTACTGTCAATGGAATTTGGAATTGTTTATCTGTAATTTTTTTAACATGATTATTGGATCTTATCCTTGTTTTTAATTTTTTTTTTTAAAACTGAGCTCATAAAATATTGTATTATCTGAAATTACTCCGATGTTATTTCTATTATAACACTTTTTTCTTATCATATTTGAACTATATATTTATTGATGTCACATACCATGCTATCATTTCTGTTTAAATCTTATCTCTTTTTATATTACCACATGTCATCATTATATTTAAAAATAATACAGATTTAACATAGTAATTGACATTTTAAATACAATTTACAGCAAAATAATTATTGCTGTGTTATGTAATACTCAATGTATTTTATGTATTGTTTTATATTTATTTTCCTTTTTCATTTATTTTTTTAAACAGTTTTTGAGATTCTTCAACAGTATTATTATCTGTTTAAAAATAAATAAATAAATAAAAAAAATAATAATAACAAAACGGATAGCCATTGTGTGTTTTTATAAAATTCTTAACTTTAATGTATTAATTTTTTTCTTTCTGAGATGATGAAGTGTGATCGTAATGCTGATGAATGTAATCATGATAACATGAAATGGATTTTTACTTATCAAAAAAGTAATGAATCCTAGTATTTTTATGCTTTTATTTAGTTTTTTCAACTCTAGAAATACAGGCTAATACCAAGCACAGTTAACTTATATTTTTAATAATGAAAAATTAATTTTGTGTAGTGTGAGAAAAGTTCCAAGCCAAAACTGAGTGGGATTCGAGCCTAGAACCTTGCGGATGAAAGGGAGATCGCTCTATTTATTCTAAAAATTTCAATTTTTTTTAAAATCAAGAGCTCTATAGTGTTGGAAAAGATTTAATATTTCGGTCTAATTGTGAAGTAAAAATGTGTTATTTTCATTTCGTAATACATCGATAAAAAGATATTTTTTTTGTTTTATATAAAGTTTTTTTGTAGATTTAAATTTTAAGTTCCTGCTCAACCAGTCCCTGTTGTGTACAGAAAATGTACCTTGTCGGGCTGAATGTCATAATACAAGTATTAATATTCATTCATTCATTAATCATAATATTCTGTATGTTCGGCTCAGTTGATAAGACAACTAGAAATCATATCCATTCCTCACCAAATTGGCTTGGGATGCTTATTATTGTTGAGAATTGTAATTTTCAGAAGTACATTACAGCTCACGTCAGGTTACCTACAACTATTATTACGGTTATCGCATTTAATGTACAAGATATATGATTAATAATTCATCACATACCATGCTATAATTTCTGTTTAAAAGTTATCTCTTTATATTACTAAACGTCGTGATATATTTATACGGAATAAATGTCGTCATAAAAGTAATACGGAATTAACTAGTAAATGATATTTTAAATACATATTTTCAGCATTCCGTTTGTCCTTCTTATCTAACAAATTAAAAAAAAAAATTGCTTTTTAAAAGGGTTTAATTAGGATTATGAATTTTTAATAACTGCAAAGTTACTGTATAGCTGAAAATATATCTATAGTTTGGGTAAAAATTCAAAACTTAAATTATTTTGACAGCAATAAAAGATAATTACAACGAATGATAATTTCGTTTTAAAAAAGAACTCTAGTGCTAACAACCGTAGTCTGTAAGAACGATCCACATGAAGATGATATGGTTAGAAATGTCTCAGTCATTAACTTATTTCTTTAATTAAGAATATCCGTTGTAACTGATAGAAATATTGAGTGTTTCTTTAGATTAAAATCGTAATCGGTTAAAATTTGTAAAATCTTCTATTAAACAAAATGTAACTGAGGCAATCGGCTGTTTGCGTGACGTATTAGTTGCGTATCTTTGAGTGACCTGTTTTGTTTTCTATGTATTAATTGAATTGTGAATTTGGTAAGGAACATTATTTGTGTTTAATCCGGTCTTGGAGCTGGTGAGTATTAAATAATATTTAAAATAATCCGCTACGGCCTACGTAAATAACGAACAATTGAGATAACTAGCTAACCCCAACATAACCTACTAAGTTCGGCTAATTAGACACTCGGCCCAGCTGATTGTCGTAAACAAACACTCCGACTCTGCTACTTCCTGTGAATAGTTATGAGTATGAACGCCCAAGTAACAGTATGTGAAAATGTATCTGAGAAGACGTCTGAGGGTAACGGATTACAAGCAATCTGGAATAATCACGATGAACCGTCGAGTGAAGCCAGTTGTTCAGGAAATGACGTCCGTCTTACTAAACAGATGAAGAAATTATGGAGTTACGCCACCGCAGCCAAAAAACTGACACCCCAATAAAACTCAAGCTATAGTACTAGACGCCATAGGTGATATTCCGATCAGTAACTAATGGTGGCCATCGGTAAATTAGTCTCTTCAAAAAATATCTTATATGCATCCAAGATCTCCATGAACCGAGTGTGTATCTACCCGGCGAATGGTGATTTTGTTAAATCGACAAAAACAGTAAAGTTAATGTTGGCAACTACCTTCCGGAGATTCGCCCCTTTTGCTGAACAAATTAAAACGAGAATTAATTTCTCGAACATGGTATCGCTGATATGTTAATTAAATAATATTAACAATTAATTAAATCCGCCTTACCAGCACATTGAGATAAGCTCTAGATCTTTTGGTTTACTTGAAAGCCATCATCAGGAGTTAAAAATATTTCATAAAAGTCAAAAATTAAACAAATCATAGGTTATAGTCATAACTGTCTGGTCTAACAGTATACCGAAGGAATATATATGTAACATATATGTATGTAAGACTAACGGTTATAATGTTGATATTGTAAACAAATTATATAATAAAATAAATATAAATAACAATACAAAACTATTACCAGATAAAAAGAATAAAATATATGTAAAAAAATGAATATACATCTTTTAGTCAAAAAAATGGAAAAACAATATATATAGAAAAGTGGCATAACACCTACATATTCTATTAATAATATATTAATTAAATATTTGAATAATAATTACAATAAAAAATCGTGTAATGATACCAAATTTTATAAATAAGGAATATACAGTCTTGTTTGTGAGAATTGCGACATGATATACGTGGGTATGACCAATCGCAAATTCTCCATACGTGCAAAAGAGCACATAAATAGGATTAAAAATAACAAACCAGAAAACTCCAACTTTGCCAAATATATAATACGAGTAGAATACGGTCATACATACAATCATAATAATTTCATGAAAATCTTACATGTTTCTTATACATAATATAATACTTATAATTTAGAAAAATATCTTATTTTCTGTAATAATAAAAATTTAATTAATGAAAAAAAAATGTTTAAAGATGATATAGTATTTAAAAACATACTAAATATAAAGAAATAATAATTTAATCCAATAATTATTTCTTTGATAACGTGGTTCCGTTTGATTTCATTTTAATCCACCAGAGTACATATATATTCCTTCATTATACTGTTAGGACTGGACAGTCATGATTACTTATACATTTTAACCTATGATTTTTTAATTTTTGACTTTAATGTAATATTTTTGACTCCTAATTCCTTTTATAACACCTGATTGGCTTTCAATTAAGCCGAAAGATCTAGAGCTTATTTCAATGTGCTGGTAAGGTGGATTTTATTAATTGTTAATATTATTTAAATTTAAACGAGTACTCCTCTCTAATGTGTGTCCAGTTACCCCAAATTAGATATTAGAGGAGGAACTTAAACGCTTTATCATCCGCCTTGGATCGGCGATAAAAATATCGGGTCGTTGTCCTAGAACTGGGCTACGAAAATGTCCTGAGTTTTCGTCGTCAAGTGTACGTGATGATTTTACAAAGTTACCAAGTATCATGAACCTAACCTACGATGATTCGCAGTATTGGATATATCTCTCGACCGATGCCGTATCCTACATCCTCTGTAAAAAATCGGGGAATGTAATGAAAAATTGCAACCTACAAGAGGGAAACCCCTGCAACCTGGAAGCGTCTTCAGGAATTTTAGAACATCGGGATTTAGAGACCGCTTTTCCTAGCCTCTACCAACCTCCGGAAGCACCGAGTAAGGCAGAAGAGGGCGTGGTCACCCAACTCTAGCTAAGACGATCATCGGGGAGACATCAGGAATGCAGCGGAAACGCCGAGCAATCCTCCAAACCAGCCTGTCAGTAAAATAAGATCAAAAGAGCCAAAAAAGAATAATGACAAACTTGATGCAAGCCTAGAACAACTAATGGAAATCTTACAAATCAAAGACAACTTCTAAATTCTGAATTATGTTGACTTTAAAAGCTTCCTGGAACGCTGCAAGGGAAACTCAGCGGTACTGGAGCTATCACTAGAATACACGTCCAATCGACGGAACTCATACATATGCTTCGGAAAACATACGTGAAAGTACCGGAAAGGAGTATTAAAAATAGGTTTACGTGCGTAAGTATTGGCGCGACACGTTTCGGTTAATGAGTCAATGGAGGCTGCTGAATTTACGAGCATGTCCGATGAGGAGTGCAACGACAGCAGCACTGAGATTCCTCCCGTCGATAGCCCGTTGACCGATCCAAGTGTATAGTCGTCCTTACGAAGAATTTCTCATACACAGGCAATATTCACCATATCAGTGACTCAATCCTGCAACGGAATATAAGTGGGTTCCACCCCCAGAGAAAAAAATTGCAGTTTCTTATTAATCGGCTTGGTCCGACTCTGATGTGCCTTCAAGAGACTAATTTTAAGGATAACTACTATGCAGTACTGAAAAGTTATAACGTTGTTCTCAAAAACAGGTTGAACGTTTCCAACGCCAGAGGTGGTGTTACTATTGAGGTAGCGATTAACCACTGCAAAATAACCAATATTTCAAGGGGATTGAACCCTAGATGGCTATTGCAGCACGCTGACTGGAATAGATTTAAGGAACTGATTTCTGAAGTTGTTGAACGTCTACATCTGACAGGCGACGGGGCACAAATAAATGAATATGTTAGGGACTTTGCGGATCTTGTAATGCGAGATGCTAAGCTAGTATACCCAAAATGTCTGGGTTCATTGGTAAAAAAACGTATTCCTTGGTGGAACAACGAATGCAAATTATATGCAAGCATTAAAGAATGCGTTCAACAGATACAAGTGGTATCGGAATGAGGTAACCTTTGTGGAATACAAAAAACGTCGCTCGAAGGCTAGTAGGACATATAAAAAAAGTAAACGCCAAGCGTAGTGCAATTACCTTGCTTCGTTTAACAGCCACACTCTCATGAGTGAAGTATGGAACAGGGCCAACAAAATCAAAGGAACCTTTAAGTCCAATCATTTACACGATCTGATTGAGAATGGCCGCGTAATACGCAACCCTTACGACATAGCGAAGATTCTAGGCGACAGGTTTTCACTGAATTCGAGTGACTTAAACCTAGACGACAATTTTCTGAGGATTAAGATCAGCGCTGAATTCAGCTTAGAGGAAATACTTCGGCGGGATACTAACATCAACCGGGAGCTGAACGTCCCTCTAACCTTGAGCGTATTACGGGTTGTATTTGCAAATTTAAAGTCTTCTAGCACTTAACCCGACGAAATATTATATGTCTTCATACGGGAACTCTCAGATGAAAGTCTCCACCACCTCTTACACCTGTTTAACACTGTCTTGGAGGAAGGAGTGTTTCCAGAAGTCTAGGGGAAGGCTGTAGTCATCCTTGTGACTAAGCCCAAACGTGACATCACTTCAACAGAGAAGTAACTTCTGATTACTTTAACATGCACCCTTTGCAAGGTGGTGGAGAAGATGATAAATAGCAGACAGAAATGGCATCTGGAAAGAATTAAATTCTTCTTCCGATACCAGTACGGTTCAGAGAAAAGAGATCTCCCATGGATCACCGAGTATCTATTCAGACGGATGTGTGTGAAGCATGTGCCTCTTTGCCACTGCAAGGCCTAAGTGTCTAAGGTTGAAAACTATCAGGATGTGGGGGATAAACTTATAAAGAAAAGGGATATAATATATTAGCTGTTAGCATTTTATCCTTACTTCACAACTTTAAATTTTCAGGATGTTCTTTATGCTTGCAATATTCCATTCAAACATCAAATAAAATGACATAACTACTTTTTGACTTTAAATAGAAATTGATCAGATAATTTTTGAAATAAGATGTGAGAACATTTGTATACATCTAACAAATTTTTTTGCATTTATTACATGTATATTGCAATTAAAATGTATATTATCAAAAATTTACAAACCTTATTAATTTCATGATTAATGCTCTAAGGTGTATATTGTTTTTCCGCTTGTTGAAACTTAAAGGCATCAATTGCAACTACAACGCACAAACGACGACCATACTGATCTCTAGGAGTTTGGTCCTTAACATTACCTGACCACATGAAACTACCTCCATAACCTTTATACTGATTATATCTTTCAACTTCTGTAATTATAAGGGCTAATAGGGTACTTTCAAAAGTCTTTGAAATTAAAAATGGAGTTCCTCAGGGATCTGTCCTAAGTGTGATGCTCTTCTTAGTGGCTATTAATGGGGTAGCTTATGTGATCACTCCGCCGGTAAAAAAAAAAGTATCTTCGCTGACGATATTACTATCACCTTTAGAGGCAAGGCAATTGAAACTACTAGGGAATACAGAATTCGCTGAACTCAGTGCAAAGATGGGCACAATGTAGTGGTTTCAAACTACTACTCGAGTGTTAGAAGTCCTTACCCCAGTCTTTCAATCTCAGACTGCTTCGCGATCCCCAGGAACTGCCTGTTCCGAGGACTCTCGGAAAGGAAATAGGATGCGGCGCTCCTTGGTTGTGCGCATCTCTAAAGATCGAATACTTACCATCTGGAAATCGTAAACGGGAGACACGTTACCAGTCTAATGAGACCAATTTAGCGAGATGGCTATGAAGTACAATGGGTACACACACATCTATACAGACGGCTCTATCTCGGCCGACGGATGTGGAGTTCAATTATACTCCCTGACATCGAGATAATATATTAGCTTTGTGCCTATTCCTCTGCGTTCTTTTGCAAGGCTTCATACACAATTTACTCCGCCTTGAGAGTTATCGAGACCCGTAGTGACGACAGCTTCCTGAATTACCGACTGAGTGTATTGAGAGCTTGAGCTGCAGACGATCTGAATCCACCGTCCAAATAATTTATGATACCCTCTCAAGAATAAATAAAACTGTGGTATTGGTATGGGTTCCTGGACATTGCGGCATGCTCGGGAACGAAGGGCTGATGAGACTGCTAAGAGAGTGGCAATAAATTGTTTCCAAATAGAATAACATGTGAGAGCGACTTCATGAAAACGGTCCGTGTTAAACTACGTTCTCAGTGGAATAAGTTCTGGCTGCTAAGTCCTCCCACGGCCTTACATAACATCCGGGAGAACGTGATTGAGAAACCATTTATCCCAAGCAACAGAAGAGACCAAGTCATCTTAACTCGGCTGAGGACTGGACACACTAAGCTTATCCACCCCCATCTATTATGATCTCCTCACTAGAACTGTGGTGAGGCATGCAATGTAAAATGGTCCGTTCACCACTTTGCCCAATCTTCTTATCTATTCGACAGAAATAAGACCTGGGTTCAGATGTGAAGTGTTTACAAAACCGGAAGGAATGCATAAAAAGATTTACGGTTTCTCTTTGATAGTGGAATGAACGTAATTTAGCGGTTTTTTCGTTTGTGTAAATTAGTTTGTGTTTATTGCTTTTGGTGTTTATTATTTACGATCATGTAGTTATATTTAAGTCGATAATGACTGTGTTTGTTGATGCATAAATAAAAAGTATTAAAAAGAAAAAATGGAACTAAATCATTGCATTATTTTGAATTCTAAAAAAAATTGAGAAATTAATTTTTTTTTATGTAAAAATTTATTATAAATTTTTTTTATTGAAAATAACTAAATTTATCATAAGGATGAGAAAACTATTACGGACTTTCTATTTCTGTGGCTAGTTTTACCATGCGTGATGTATTCTTAATTGAGATTGATTGTAAGTTCGTTATAATATTGCAAGCCAAAATGTACTCTGCTTTTCAACAAAAGTTCTATTTTTATAACAAAGTAAAACTCAATCTTGTTATATTTTTATTTTTTTTTTATTTATAGGTTAATTACCATTTCGTAATTATTTCATTGATTTGCTGCAATACTAGTACTGTTATAATTGGATATATAGTTAGTTTTTCATGTAAGCTTTTTAACATTAAGATATACAATATTTTTTATGAATTCAGTCAGTCGATATTAATAAATAAAGTTATTATCTGATTTTACGTTTCTTTCTGAATCTTAAAAATATTGAATCACTACGTCCTCCACAGCCATATCACTGTTCTTAGTTAAACATCATTTTTAGGTAATACAAATTCAAAGATTTACTCCCTCTGTTTCACTTATACAAAAGTATATTTAATGTTTGTTTTTTTATGTATTTATTTAAAAATATATCAAAATTAATTTTCAGATAATTTACTTCAAGGGAAATCTATATACCTGGTTTCCAGTGATATTCTATTAAAGACAATTTTAATTCTTTCTCTATTAATTGTCTGATGTTAATGGATTTCTCTTTTTTATCAATTCTGATAAAATGTATAATTTGTCAGATCATTTAAAGAATATTTTGTGCTTTGTTCTATTTCTTTGTAACATTAACGACTGTGACTTATTCCTTAATAAATAAACACAAAAAAATTCTTCTATAACTGAAATTCAATTCCATTCTCTTAGCTATTAAGTTAATTTAATATTTTCAACTTCTTTCTTAAATTAATTTCTCTCTGTCTCTCAGTTGTTTTGGTTATGTCAAGGCAATGCAATTCTTGCATTGAATTAAGATTAAATATCTAGCAATAATTTAAACTAAAAGAAAGGACAAAACTTAAATATAATTTTAAATAACAGTAAAAGAATATTAAGATTAAAATAAAACTAATGGATGTTTTACTCAAGCCAAAAAATTGTTTAAAAGTTTCTTGGTGAATTTTGTACTTAGCTTATAGTAAAAATAAAACGAAATTGCGTTTAGTAATAATATTATTGTATTTGTTTTTGAGATTGTATTGTGTATACTAGTGTAAAAATTATTTTTTTATCTTTTTCAAAGTTCATTTTTTCCAGTTTTTTCTGGGATTAGACTTGATTATTATGGATGGGTGATTTTCATAACAGTAACTAATAAAAAAAAAAATAAAGCGCAAAAATTTGTACTGTGTGAAAAAAATAACGCCATACCTGACCAAAATTCTAGCTCGGACTTTTCAGATGTAAGAAAGAGACGCTACAACTACACCACGAAGTGCTATCTTATGTTACGTGAATTATTATCAGTAAAATTTCCAAATATAGTTAAGAATTATAATTATATTTGGAATTAATAATAATTATAAAAAACATATTATATTATTAAAATAAAATAAATTTTTCATTATTCATTCTTCCATTTTATTTAATTTTATAAATTTATTGAATTCTATTTCATTTATTTTTATTTTTGTACAATGGTAATTATTGTGAAATTTTTTAATGTCTGCTTTTGTTGTAAATAGCTTACCTTGATTTTTTCGTGACTGAAAATATTTTATTTTTCACTAATGCTTTTACTGTAAAATGTTTGGTTACATTTTTCTAATGCAAATTATTATTATTTCATCGGTATTACATTATTATATTTAATAATAAAATATTCGCTTAAGAAACTTTTAGTCTACATTTTAATATATTATAAAAAATGTAGATCCTATTTTTCATTATACATTTTAGTAATATTATTTTCTTTGCCTTCTTTATAATCAGTAGTTATAGTAAGTCTTGTTATATTTTAATAAATATTTTTACAGTTCTTTATATGTAATACCACGTATTTGATATTAAATCTAATGACCTGTTCTTTAACATTATTTGTTTGCTTTGACACTACATCCTACGTACAATATATTCGCCTATGAATTTTAATGACTAAAACTAAATTAACGATTATTAAATATTCGGTAATTGACTCTCAATGGATATATCTCTATTTGTCTATCCCGTGCTTCTGTAGTTACTTCTTTAAGTATGACACTTGAAATCTTATACTTTTCTTATTTTTATGCTAATTTTATGATAATGTTTGACAGTTTTGTTATTGAATTTTTAATTGTAAATTATCTCTGAAGTATCTTGACCTCTATGCTATCTCCTTTATGTTTATACATAACGGTACCTGTAACGAAATAGTTAATGTATGACCGTATGAAAATGAGCAAGTAGCTCATTAATCCTATTTTATTAAAATAGCAATACTGAAATTTTGGGTAATAGAAAATATTCATATGTAGGAATGATCTAAGTTACAGGAGTTGCTCGTAAATATTTTATCTTTTTAATTATTGAATACCAAAAATATATTTTTTCTTGTTGACGTTATCAATATCTGATTAATTCAATAATGGTTTTGGTTACTAAAGGACTTTAAATTTTGGATTGCACGATAAAGAAATGCAACAAACGACAAAGCACTATATATATCCGGCGAATGTAGTAAAAATAAATTCTTCAAATCGTTTTTTTATCACATGATTTAAGGTGGAAAGATCTAGATTAAAATCAATATTATTACAATTAAATAAACAATTTATTTTGTATTAGAGTAAGATTCCTTTTTTATTCTTTTATTATATCTAGTGTGGCTTATTCATTATTTAATCATTAATCAACTTAAATATCGAATAAAATCGATTAAAAAAAATTTTCTGTTTTTGAAATCAGAAATATTCCTTTAAAGAAACGGTTTACTTCTCAGGTGGGATTAAACACAGAAATTGTCGCCAACCACTTTTTCATATCTTGATATCAAAGATAAAAGAAAATGTAAAGTTATATTAATCAGTAAAATAAAATTAAAATAACATAAAATTTTACTGATCAATTTTATTTTATTGAGAACTGGAATACATGGGATTGCCTTAGATTGGTTGCTTCAAGTCAAAGGGAAAGAATGCAGAACGTTAGTATAGGGAATGCTAGTAATAGTCACACTATAAATAATTTATTAATTATACGTGGTGTTCTTCAAGTTATATGCTGGGTCCCGTTTTGTTATTCATTACGATTTATTTTCACATAAGATCTTTTAAGTGGAAGGTACACTTTTGATGGTGATGATATGTTCTCTATTTTTATATAATTAACACATTTTCTTAGTTTTATATAACAGATAAAATGTAAGTGTTCTGGTGGAATTGAATATGAGTTCCAAAATCGATAATTGTCCAAAGAATTGAATCAAGGATCTAAAGATTAATTCTACCTTTTTCAAAAGTTTTTTCTTTTTCTTAATCCAACAAGTTTTAATTTCTTACTAAGCAATATTATGAAAATTGCATCTACCTGAAAGTTTAAAGTAAAAACTAAATCAGGATTCTCATTCATTTTCCGAAAGAAAGAAATATTATACGTTTTGGTGAGATATAAGTCTTATATATATATGTCTTCTAATTTTTCGACCGCTTTACACTTTTATTTTTTTTTGTTTTCCCTTTCCCCTTTGCTCTTTCTTGTTAATAATAATAATAATACACACACACATATATATATATATATATATATATATATATATGTGTGTGTGTGTGTGTGTGTGTGCATAATTGAAGAAAACTAACAAGTTTTAAGATACAGATGTAATATGTGTGTTCTTACATCGATCAAGAAACACAATCACTCGTACTTGTAGTATTTTTGTGTACTATGGGCATGACATAAATCTAATATTACATATTTGACGTAAATATGACTGAAATAAATAAGCAAATAATATAATTTAAGTTCATTACAAAGTTAACTCGCTTACATTTTTGTATATGGAAATTTTTCTATCGTTATAAGTTGGAAGCATAACTTATATTTCATAACGTATACTCATAAATGCACATTTATTTCACAGCAGAATAAGATATTTTTTGAAGAGACTTAAGGATTGTGTGTATCAGTCAAAAAAATTGAAATCGGGAAAAATAAAAAAAGAAATCCTTACAATCTTGGACTTAGAATCTTAATCGTTATTTGTTATTAATAATTTTTACACAAAAAAGTATTTTCTTTTGTGTATTGTATGAGGTGCTATAAACAATCACGAATCATGAAAACTAAATTTGTTTTAGTATCTCCATTTACGCTGTTTAAAATACAAGTAAATGGGCCATAATAAATTTCCATTATAATTTTGTAAATGTACGAAAGCATCATTTTAGGTAATCTTTACCAACATTTCTTATGTCCGTAGGCTGTGAAGTAAGATGATTAGTTGAATCCATAACTACGCCTGAAAATGGATGCAGCATTTAGATATTAGTCTCTGAATATAGTCGGACGCCCTGTTTTAAACCGCCCCACCCTAGATTAAAAGTAAAAGCCCATTAGAGAGGGCGTCTCTTTGTGATGAGTTTTCCTGACATTTACACCCTTCTTGTTTCCGAAGGGTTACTTTTCTGCCCTTTGTCAATGGAGGAGGGAGTTGAATTAAATTACTTCTTTACATATTTTAGGAAGTTTTCTGTCGGATGGTATATATTTTGTTTTTATTTAGTTTAAAAAGATATGGTACGGGAAATTCGTCTTCTCCAACTTTCCTTTATGATATTATTTTTACACTTCCGTTCGTGTTCATAAGTACGCACAAACGCTTTCATTTAGTCACTCACTCGCTCTTTTTATAATAACTGATTGTGTAGGTTAAAATACAGGCGTCTGAATGTTGTATTCGTAGAAACAAACTGACACTATTCTTTACACAGATCTATATCATCCTGAAGAAGAGTGACATATAAAAATACTACAGAAATAATAAATAACTTACGCAAGATAAAATATTAGTATATGTGTTTTCTATTTTATTTACTCGTATATTATATAAAGAACAATATTTCCATTCTTTCCTTGTCTGGAAAGCTGTCTAATTAGACAATTTACATAACTTAATTTATTCATTTTTTTTCTTTACCTCCTCTGAAAAAAAGTACTTGCATGTTGAATAAAATTGAATGAGGAAAAAAGCGTAGTTTGTTTAATTTAAAATTTTGTTTTTTTAATTTAATTTAATTAAAATACGCTATTAGAGATGAAAATATAGTTAATTGAAATAATTTTCTTTTACTTTTAGAAAAATAATTGTTTTCCATTTAATTATTAATTGGTTTATTGTTTAAAATTAAGTTAATTATGCAGATGCTAAGTAATTTTTAAATTTGTTAAATTAATAAGGAATTTGTAAATTACTATTAAATGTTAATTTACTTAATTTTTCAGGTAATTTGATTTCCTCCGTTATTTCCCTGCCATTTATTTTGTGCATATTTCTGGCAGAAAATTGCACTATCATTTCGGGAAAAATATTTTTTCCCGAAATTATATTTTTTTTAAAATTCGCCTAGAAATCGCCTAGAAATTCCAAGTCGTGCTGCTGCTTTTCTTGTTGATTAGCCCGGGCTCTTCGGCAACGCTGCTCTGATAGCTTCGTCATTTTGTGGAGAACGAACGTCGGCAGGCCGTTCGCGCTTATTTTAAAATAGTAAACCATCACTATTAAATTTTTCGTAAATACGCACGAAACCGTCTTTGTGTAAGCACCACACTTTTTGTTTTATTAAAAAACATCACAATATTTATGTGTTATTCAACAGTCAGTCTTCCTTTGTCAGCCATCTAGGAACGATACACAAACAGCGCAATGGGAAAGAAAAGAAACTTATATTCTTAAACTGCTGTCAGTTCTGCCAACATAAAACACATTAATAATTAACCTAAACAATTATTGCCAAAACAAATGTTGGATCATTTCGCGCGCCATTCTTTATATTCCAGAATTGCTTGAAACACATTGCGATCATTTGTTTTTACTTTTTTCCTCCATAAGAATTCGCATAAGTAGCTGTCCAGAAATTTTCCTGTTATGCCTGATTTAAACTCAAAAAGTTAATTTACTTAAATTTAATTTAATCTTAAACCTAACTGTATTTAAACTTAGAGGAATGAACCAAGTTAAAATTTTCGTTAATACAGTCTTTTGTACTTGCAGTAATAAATGAATAAATGTATAATAAATCGTGGAGTAATGACGTTCGACAGACTGAGAGGAGAATAACAGAGGACGACTGGTAATTTATTAGATTTTTAAATTTAAACAATTTAAATATAGGGGGAGAGTGAGTCAATACAATTTTTATTTTCCTAATGTGCGTTACAATCTGTTCAACTAGTGAAGAACCCCCCCCCCCCCCTAAGTAAAATGAGGATGTTATGTATTTAACATATAAATGAGGTGTAGCCGTGTACAGATTCAGGCCGACCATTCCTGAGACATGTAGTTAATTGAAGCTCAACTACCGAAGTACACCAATATCCTCTGTCTAGTACCCAAATCCGTATAAGATCAACTAACTTTTACTAGGATTTGTAAAGATCTGCGATCACGATTTAACCATTAGATCAACCAGGTGGGCTAGTAAATAAATGAAACTGTTTGTGAAACTGTGCGTGTCTGTCTGACTCTCTCTCTCTCTCTCTCTCTTTGTGTGTGTGTGTGTGTGCGTATGTGTAAGCACACGCGCACGCGTGGGTATGTAAAATAACCCTATTTTATATTTTCTGGATGAATTAATCTATTTATTATTTTTTTAATAAAATTAGGAGTTACTTTTTAAGATAAATACTTTATATAACCTATGATTTTTTTAGATAAAAAGTTCAATAGTTTTTTCAGGTTAATTTTTTTCTTAATGATTTTTTAATTTTTTTTAAAATATGAGATTATTGTCATCATTAATTCCTACTTCTGGCTTCCAAAAACCTTTATTTGGGAAAATTTTAGTGCAGAAGTTCTCAAAATGAACACTATTGTATTATTTAAAGGTATTGTTTCTCTACTTTAGCTGTATAAGAATTAAGAACCCAGCATGATAGGGTGCAGTATACTATATGAATTTAAATACATAGGGTCCATTAGAATGAATGTAAAGTATTATTAAATTAAACATTTTAATAACTATCTTAGATAAATTGAAATTAAATAAATCAATAAAAAACATGCAGTTCATCTCTGTAAATCATATTAAAAAATCAGTAAACATTTTGGTGTTACGTTTCAAGGCGCGTTAGAACTTAAAAAAATTATAACATTTTTTCGTTCGTGTTACTTTTGTAGATTAAAATAAACTATTATGTAGATGTACATGTAGATGTAACTATTATGTCTACTATTATGTAGATTAAATAAACTATTGTGCAGATTAAAATGATACGTTTCGGAACATCTGATCATGTTTCACCATCAACATTTTCACTCGAATAATATGATTAATATGTTAAAAGTGAGTAGTCATTTGATTTAGGCACGTTGCGTTACTATCTGTAACGCTATTATGAGCTGTTTATTAATTATGGAGTAAGCAATAAGTATTTATTCAGTAATTTATTTATGTTACTTACTTTAACTATCTTCGCTAGAATATAAAATCTGAAAATGATAGAAATTATTTTTACAAAAATTCTATAAATTTTACATAAATTCTATTCTTAAATTAAATAATACTGAAATGCATTATTGTATTATTATTTTTAATATGATTAAAAAAACGTTTTTTAATCATTTGCTCCTGTGACAACATCACAAGAAACATATAAAAAGAAACATGTCGGTACAAAATCTAATAAAATTAAAAATACAATTTATAAAATGAATTTATTTTATATGAATTATAATTCATACAAAATAAATTTATTTTATAAATTGTATTTTGCTCTACACATGGAAAGCGATAATTCTTTTTATCTGTACAATAGGTAAAGCAGATAAAAAAAAAAAATATGAACGTTATTGCGTATTATCTTACAATATTTCACTTTACTTCTGCGCTTTTTAAATTCTATAGTTTGCATAAAAAAGACGGTTATTCATTTTGTGTTTTACGTAACTCTTATCTTGACAGTTTACTAGAAATTTCGCTGCTTAAAAATTTACATTTTTAATGGTGTTCGAGAGTTTGATGTAAATATTTCTGAGGGTAGATCATTTTTAGCATAAAATTACTACTTCAGAAGGCGTCCTTCAAATAGAGTGTAATCGATTTTTCGTGGACTACCACTACTTCTTAAACTCGTTTTTAACCCCTTTTCTATTAATGATGTTTTTGTAATTCAGAGTATAAGTAGCAGTTTTGTAGGGGAACTGGAATAATACTTTTGTTGAGTAATTCTTATATTCTACAGCGTCGCATGTTCTAAAAAGACTTTTGAGTGGTTTTGTGAAGTTCTTTTATCCAAAATTGAAAAGAAGCATTGTCCTCTTTTCTAGTTGTTATAACTGCTTGATATATGTTGTTATTCTATGATGTGAAATAGAAATCGTAGGAGTTTTTGGTATAGGTTGATGCAAGTGATTTTCGTAGGTCTCGCAGCAGGATGGTAAAAATGATTGAATTTTACTAAAATAAAATTCTTATTAGTAAAATAATATTGCATTAAGCAACCGACTGTGTGTGTGTGTGTGTGTGTGCGCGCGCGCGCGAACGTATGTAAATAAAAAAAAATTGCTTGATTGTTAGTACAATAGTTAAGTACTTGATATTTCAACAATACATGTGTTAAATCTGATGCTGTCCGTTTACGTTTTGCAGTTTTTTTTTGTAGTTTATACCAAAGTAGTAATAAAATATATATATCTCATGCTTGATTAATCCATTCTAATTTGTTAAAAAAATTATATTGTAATTCTTTAAAAGGGTTGTGCATTTTTTTAGGAATGTTCATAGCTTACTTTATTTTCACGAGTTTTTAAAAACTATGCATGAATTCTGTATATTAAAAATATATTTTTTATCTGTGTTCATGCACTTGAAATGGAACAGATGCCATAGAGTTTTGATTGTTGACTTCATATTTTGCATATTGTTGATTTTCTTAGTTGTGTTTTACATTTCATATAATTCCTCTAAGTTTTATATTACGTTGCTGAAGATTTGCTGGGATGTAACAGAATTTCGTCTTAATTATAATAAGAGAAGGTGTATCATGATCTTTTTAAAACTTCTTCAGCTAATGGATTTTAATATTCTTTTATTTTTTAGACGAACTATTTGTTTTTTAATTTATTTTTAAGGCATGATACGATATATTATAATACATATCTGAATAATTTAAATCGAACTCAACTTAATTAAAAATAGCGATAATATTTAAAAATTACAAATGTAATTTTCAAGGTACGTAGTAATTGTTCTTCCGGAGGATCTTTCATTGCTAATTAACAGCAGCGTGACCACTAAATTTTATTTAAAAAAAGGTTTTACTTATTATCTGCTTTGGAAGACAAATTTCAGTGTAATTTAATAATTACTTAATTTTTCAAAATTTAACCATTTTCGTTTCTATTATATGAAAAGTTTCATATACTCACTAATTTCATTATTGTCAACAAACTTTATTTATATTTATTGTGCTTTTGCTTGTATTATTTTTTTTCTTGAAACTGAAGTAATTTTATTAATTATTCTTAAAAACTACAAACCGATTACCCGATCACAGTCGCTTTATTTTTTATTTTTTTTGTATGGTAATTGAAATAAATATTTTTAGCACTTGAAAAAGTTCCAAACCTGACTGGGTTTGGAACTCAGACTTTTCCGCATGAAATGTGGGTCTTTTATTAAAGGTTCGTACAAGAAGTGAAGTTTTTCCACTTCGTACAAAAAAGTGAGCGACTTAGTAAAAAAATTTGAGATGAATTTGATAAAAAATTACTTTTCAGAGTCAATTTTGAATATGATGAAAATATTATCTTTTGTCAAGAATTATATACACATGTTTAATTATAGTAGCTTTCTGTGTAATACAAATAAAATACTTCACGAGTATGAATACCGTATTATGGCAAATCGAATAACGGTTCGATTTAATTTAACTTGAGCTGTTTCCTGCCGCATTATCAGCAGATTTGCAGCATTATCAGATAAGTGATCACTTTTTAGTTATATTCGGTCGTTAGAAATCAGCGGTCTACATTTTACCAAATCTTGAAAAATTCTAATAGTTCGTTAAAGATTAGTTTAAACGTACTTAAATTCGTGTGTTATATAAAAATTGATAGTGCATTTTTTTATTCAGCATTCTTAAAATTCTTGAAGTTTGTTTATTCATCTTCATTATTTTCTATCTATTTTATTGTAAGGTAGAATAATTAGGGGTTCCCTAATTATGAAAACATCCTCTTCAATTGGATTTACATCTAAATTTAACATAAAGAGGGAGGCTAGCAATTTCGTATACAGAAGAGAAAACGGTCACACATAATGATCTCATGGCATTCACACCAACACTTCAGGCCACAACCTCGCATCCTAAGAGTCATTGTGTGATATTTGTGAATGCGAGTTTTATGCTTTTAGGGAATATGTCTACAATTTATTTGGATAGTAAGCTTCAGTGAAAATTTTTACGTTATTAAAATAATTGTTATCAGTTGTTTCCGTTCAAGCTATCTATTACATATAAGTTATGCCTAGTAATATAAGCTAATATAAGAAAGGTTGTATAATAAAATATACACGTGAAAAAAAAAATATGCATCACGTAACACTTTGCTATTGTTTGTTTATTTAATCTGATAAATAATTTTTCTGCAATTTTCCAGTGTATTTAAAAAAGTTAATTTTCATTTTAAAAAGACTGTTAAAAAACAAATGAAAAAAATAATTTTTTTTTTATTATTATTTAAGAATGTTAAATTTGATTCAGAATATTAACGTATTTGTTTAACTGAAAATTGAATTAAATTAAGATTATCAAGTACTGTTTTAATAATGATATCGCAAATTAAAGAATTATTCTTCTATTTAATATTTTTCCTTGTTAAAAAGGAAATGCTTAAATTTATTTATACTGTAACAATACATTTATTACAAAAGTAATAATACAAGAATAACATTTATTACAAGAAAATAAAGGATTTTCAAAATATCAGTTAAAAAAAAAATGTTAACTTTCGTGTTCTGTATTTTTCAGATTTTGCAATTACATTTTCTTGTTATTTTAAAGTAAGAAACTAAGTATATGTTCAAGAATTATTTGATGTTGTGAGGGATTTAAAAAAAATTCAATTATACGACATTGATAAATCAAGGAAAATGGATATAAAATTAAAATTATTTTTATTTTTTCAATTATATACACTATAATTTATTCATTATAAAACTGTTCTTGAAAATATTTTCTAATTTTATTAAAAATCATTTATTTACGACTAACGTTAAACTTAGACGTTATAAAAAAGTAACAAAAAGGAAAAATTACAGTTTATTACCGCATAACAAATTATGAAATGAGGAATAACATGCCAATTGCCCGTTTGCCAAAATATAAATCAATATAAGTTTCTTGTTTGTAAAATGAATTTAGAATGTTTTATTTTTAGTTAAGATTTATATAATCTATACTTTGTGTTAGAGGTCAAACACTTTGCTTTATTGTTGGTAATGGCGACTTTGTAGCAGAATAATCTTGTGGTTTTGCTGTTGGTAACATAGTAAATATTACTGGAAGATTACTTTGATTTTTCTATTAATTCTAGGAATTTCTCTACAAATTATGAAAATAAATTAGAGACTTTATTTTCTAATTTATTTTTTTACTATTAGGTGATTTTTTTTTTGCTTGGAATAATTGTTTTCACTTATTACTTGATGTAATTCGTTAAAACAATATATATATAATATTTATTATTAATTATGCATGTATGCAATGTATTCTATATAGTCTATATTATATTTATTTTTTGTATATCAATCTTAGTTTTAATAGTTTTATCTTGGTTTTAATAATATTATATTTTAAACCTTGTATCATTTAAGCATTTAATACCTAACATAAAGTTAAATAGTAACTATTTTAAAATAATAATTTTTTTTTTGAGGTGTAAATTGCAACTATCACGCTATTACGTGTAACGACAGACACGTGTGTTACAACCTGTAATTCGTGGCTATAAGACTCGCAACTCTGCAATGCGGACGAGTTGAAAGCAGTTTTATTCTACGACTAAACCATAATCCTCTCGTAATTTTTATGCTGTCAGTTTAAATAGGTCATTATATTATGATATATATGTTATTAATAAACAAAGAAAAAAAATTAAATGATAATTTTAAAATAAAATAATATTTCATCGCTAATTTTTTTATCTTAAGAAGGTTATTTTTACGATTAAATAGTAAAGACTAAAAATATGACATTAATTTTTTTTATTACGAGGAAAGAACTCTATTCTGATCATGGAAATACTTTATTTACTTTTTTATCGATTAGTATTAATTTAAAATAGCATATCAAAATTATATATATATACACACATCGTGTTCGAAAAGTTGCTGTACACTGGAATCATAAAAGTGTAATGACGAATATTTCTTAATTATTACTTTGTGTATTTATTTCATTATTTTATAGAAATGGATATTACAATAATTGGAATAGTTTATAAAATAAGTTGTAAATGACCTCTCCAACATCAGTAAAATATTGGACGCATTTTAGTTTGTTTTCAAATACTTTAACCAGCTGATGTACTCGAATGTCTCGTACGTATGCCGTTATTGTGGTTTTTAGTCCGTTAATTAGCCTTTTGGCACGGTCTGTAGGTTTCAGGTCTTGAACACACATTACTCTGTAGAGGAAATGTTTCAGTTCTTTTCTTACAGCCTTATGTGCGGTAGCAAATCCGATATCTTGCTGCTGTTCTAACTTACGCGTTGAATTTAATGAACTTTCGGCCATAGCATCCGAAATATCAAGTAGCTTCTGTTCGTTTAGTTTAAGTGATCTTCCACTTCGATCAGTATCTTCAATAAAGCCCGTTGTTCGATGTTTTTCGATAAGAGTTCGAACTGTATTGCGGTGAGGATCAGCAATATTTGGAAACTTTTCAGAAAACTTGTGCTTTCAATAATTCGGTATACTTATCACCTTCACGAAAGACGTGTTCGACGAGAATGCGTTCCTCTACCGAAATAACCATTACGTTTCTCGCAAAAATTGATTCCGATAAACGAAAAGAAGCACGTTCAATCACAATTCAGCAACTGACGTTTTAGTTTACTACTGAGGAATGCCCAAAGACCCACAGCGCAACCAATCTAACGTCGAAAGAACAGAATGCACCACATAATTCTAAAGCATGCTGCACAACTTTTCGAATGCAATTTTATATATATATTTATATATATATATGCCATTAAATTTATTCCCATGGAAATTTAACAAAATATCATAGAACATCTGTCGGATTTTTAGCATAAATTATTGACCTACTTTTGTTAGAACTGCAATAATAATAATTATTATAAAATTACAGTTAAATAATTACTGAGATATTCAGTTTATTTTAATTCTGTAAGATTTTTTAAAGATTTGATAAGAAGAGAACTGAAATGATTACAGGTAACCTGAATAGCAAACGATCACTTTGTCTTGGTATAGAAAGATAACATAGCAATTTCTAATGAATAAAAACATCACATGCAAGAATTTTTAAAAAAGTGAGAAATAAAGACCATTAATTTATTTTCATCATGTAAAATTTATAAATACAATATTTTATAATAAGAAATTATTAAATTTTTTATTTACCATCAAATTTTTATTCTTTTTCCAGATTTCAATCGTTTGATCGAGCGATCGACTGCAAGATCTGTTGGGTAACAACAATACCTGCTCAAAAACAAAATATAATAAAATGTTTAATTTTATAACAAGTTTATTTTTCGTGAACTGAGATTAAAAAATAAATTATAATTAAACTAATTTAATTAAATATAATGTGAAATAATAATTAAGTGCTGATAGTGACAGTGAGTGAAGTGAAAATTAAAGAAATGACAAAACGTGAAGTGTGTCTTGACGGCGGTGCCCCGTGGGGATTTCGGATGAATGGGGGAGCTGATTCTGGACATCCTCTTCGCATATCTAGGGTAAGTAATTTAAATTTGCGTTTGGTAATTAAAAAATAATTAAAGTTTGTATAAGCAGAGCGTACTCTTTTTTTAACAAGTAATAAAAGTTGTCCCCTATAAACTTCGTGTTTACAATAAATTAGCATTAGCTTTCGATCATAAAAAAGAAAAATGTAACAGCAACCGGAAACTTGAAAAGATTTTTTGTGCCTTCATAATTTGCTATTCTCATAACCTTTTTTGATGTGGTTATTATAATGATAATACGACAATTGTGCCTAGCACAATTCAGCACACAGGTTTTTCTGAACACAGGTATAAGAGAGGTATTATGACCTTGCTCTGTCGTTTAAATAGAATTTATATATAATAAAAACTATAATTATTGTTATGTAAATACAAACTATGTAAAGCTGAGGTAAAAAATGTAAAAATCAGTTACTGTGAATATTTTGTCAGCCTGCTAAAAAAAAATGGCCAGTTTTAAGTAATAATTGAATTGTTTGAAAATGTCGCCCGTTGTGCAATTGAAAAAAAAACAGTTATTAGATTTTTTGACAGTTAGAATACAGATTATTCTATTTTGTATTCGGAATAGCTGCGTCGCTATCAGGTCTATACCGAACTAAAATAAATCATAAGGAATTCTCAAAAGAGTACACTTTCGTCAGGAATACAACTTTCTGCATTTTACTAAGGGAGTCATTTCCTTTCTTTTTTTTTATAAAAATAAACTGAATGGCAAAGAAGAACTATGTTTTTTTCATTTTCGCAAATACAGGTATGAAAAATTAAGTTTACATTAGCTGCAATAAAATTTTCACAATAAACGTGTCAGAAATAATGATCATTAAAAACTTTAGTTTAAGTACTTTAAATATGGCTTGTAGAATTTTAGCTGGGTAAGAGATTCGTTATAAGTTTTGTTTTCAATTATATACCTTTTATTATCGTTTTTTTGTTGTTGAAATGCTGCGTTTTAGGAGATTTCATAAGAATTCTACCTTTTGTAATGGGTACCATGATTCGAATTCCAGAAAATTTCGACATATCTTCGCGTTTCACATCCCCCAGACCCCGAAACCACCGTTAGTTCAACATTTTATATATATAGTCGTATATCGATATATTTATTTCACTTTCTTGTGGACACGATAACTGCCGTAATTTTGCCATTCACTTTCAAATTGATACATAAAATATAACGACCCAAAATATCGGTCGTTAACGACCAAAATCGGACCATTGGGGTGGAAATGGGGGGGGGGGCTTTTTCGAAAAAAACAAATTATCTCTATAACTTTCTTATTAAGTAAAATATCGAATTCGTTTAAGTTCCTGTTATTTGGATAAAGGCCTAAAACTTATGTAAGCAACGTTTTATGATATTGGCCCAGGGTGTGGAAAAATGGGATTTCGAAGACAAAAATATCATACTAACCTTAATAGGCAAAGAATCGAATCGGTTTAAAGTGGTCGTTAGCGTTCTAAACATTGCCTAAAACTTTTGTCTGTAACAATTTTTGGTATGACCAACCTTTACAGCAAGGTATGACCAAAATGTTGCTGAAGTTGTAAGAAGATGGGGCTTGTCGTATGCTTAACATGTGAAACTTTTTCACATGCAACCATTGTCGTATTGAGCAAATTTTAAGTTTTTCTTAACTTTACGGTGGAAATCTTTGTTATCCCCCACTTAACACCGGTGAAATCTACCTCCGCCTTCGGCGAGCTGAATAGGATTTTTTTAATTAATTACATATCATTATTGTCTGTACAAAGTATAATGTAACTTCATCAGAATTATACAAATTAAATATATAGTAAATTAATTTTACACACACACATACACACACACCACAATGCGAGAGAGAGATAGACGAGTGAGAGAGAGGCACGCACACAGACATACATACACACACGATACATGTTCTACAGTGAAAATGAATATAGATCTGCAAAGGGTTAGTTTTTGAGTTATAGCTTGTAAAAAATGTTTTTTTTTTTAACAATTGATTATTTCGTTTCTAGATATTTTTCAATATCGAAATAACTCTTGTTTTTCTTTAAAATTATTACTCAAAAAGTTTCTTCCACGTTACGGTCTGTTTTGTTTTTAATAAAAGTCAGATTTATTATACTCTTCTTCGTGCTTCACTTGATGTTACTTACAGAGATTTTTTCATAATTAAATTTTCTAAAAACTTTGTTGAAAGATTTTATTTGTTTATTGGTAATTTAACGAAGTTACTGAGTACGTAAATCCTAAAAACGTTCTGTTTTGGGAGATCAGTTTTTGTGTTTTACAATAATTTAATTTTTCCGTTCCAAAGCCTTATGTAACCATGAAATTTAAGTTTTAAGAATCTCAGTATGATTTCATTTGGTTGGAAATTTTTTGTAAGCTATAACTCAAAGCGTTTCTGTCCCTACTTTTATATGAACATCTTTCTTTATTTTCATTTGTAGAACATTTTCTGAAATTTTTCCCATTTATACATGAGACACTATATATACGTTTATTTAAAACCTACACTTCTGGATAAGTTACAAATTTGTGTTTTCCTTATCTTCTTGGCATTCCTATTAGTCATGTTCTACTACCAAAAAGCGATACGATGAAAATTTATATGTTTGAAGATTCCCTTCTAATTTGTAAATATCAGCAAATTTCTTTTGTTTTACATGAAAATTTATTTTTTTATTTCACGCTTGAACAGACCATATTTTTTAATTTTTCTGTTTATTATTGGTGTAATCTTTCAACTACTTATGTGGTTGTTTTCCTATTTCAACAATACAAATGAAATCGGCACGTATTAAAGTAATCTAGTATTAAAGTAGTAAGGAAATTTCATTAGCTTAATTTTATTTCTGTTTAAATTTTAATTTACATTTCTTAATTAGCAATTATTTCATGTTATTCTGTATTTCCTTTTATTCATTTTTCTTTTTAACTAAATGAGCAATATTTTCAGAGAAATTTAACGTTATTTTATTTTAACATTATTTTATCCTTGAATTGTTAGTCCTCTTTTAAATTTTCTTTCTAATCTTTTGTGATTTCGTTATCTTCTTTCCGTCTATGTTAAATTCAACAGAAATAGACAAAATCTTTTGTTTCGGTCTGTTAGATGTTGCCTTTATAAGCGTAATTACGAGTATGTAATAAGTAAAATATGTCTTAATATTTTTACTTAATAGAATCAAACCCTTATATTACATTTAACATAATCAAAATAATAATTTTGTACAAAATTAATTTACCTTTAGAAATACTGGTTAAAAAAATATCGGATTCAAAATGTGCGTATTTTTCATCTTTGTAACAACATCTTTTCCTCATGAAATCTTAACATTTTTAAGTAAAAAATTCATTTCACATCTTGTTATGGGAACCCAAAAATAATGATCGAATGATAACATCTATAAATTATTCAACATATAAAAAGATTAAATTAATTAATAATAAAAAAATGATGTGCAACAAAAATGTCTAATTTCAAATATCTAGGGGGAAAATAAAATACAAAAAACACTACTTATAGAACAACAATAAAAAAGAGAAGAAAAAATGGATAAATAACAGTTTCTTGACCAAAGATATCTATAAAATAACCTCTCAAAAAGACGCAAACTCAGACATTACGCCTCTACGATGAGACCATTGGTACTATAAGGAAGTGAAACACCTTACCAAACTGGAACAGTGCATCATGTTATTTAAAATTCGCTATTAATGAGAAACATTAATTTTCATTTAAAATAGGACATTTAAAATTTAAAGATCTTCGGCTTTGGTCGGATTCACATTCCGCTCCTGACGATTCAGCAGCTCCGTACACAGTATATAAGCAGGCTCCGCACTTCAAGCAGTCCTCTTCCAGTCTTCTACGAATCTTCTACACGTTTCCAAGGACTCAACAAGTCTTCTTTTACTCATTACATAGTATTATATATATTAATACAATAAATTTACATAAAGATTCACAAGTTAATTTATAATATAATATACACGGAACACGGAAAAAAACATCCTAGGCTCAAAAAGAGCAGTAGAATATAAACTGAAATCCAACCAAGAACCTTATGAAGAAATAGGGGATATCGAAAGGAAACTGAAATTCCTGGACCATGGGTGCAGAGTGGGAGAACAGAGACTAAATAAACAAATATTTATTAAACTCTGGTAACAGAATATCAAGATTTGTTTTAGGTATCTACAACAAATGAATAAAGAATTAAAGACTTCAGGGATCCAAGAATCAAATACTTGTAGGAATTACATAAATTCTTAATTAAATTACAATTTTTCATCTGTAATTGAATTTGTCCTTGAAGGTTGAAATTGTACTATTGATAAAGCAGGGGCAAAACAAAATATTTTTTCGTAATTTTCCATACTTCCACAGACTTTTTCATGCAAATTGAAACACTGGAGAGCATGGAGAAAAGAAATTGTTTAATACGGTATAAAATTAAATTTTTTTCACAACAAGGTTTGCAATATATAATTAAACAAAAACAAGATTCTTCTTTTTTTTGTGATGAGTAATATACAATAGCTCTTATTCAGACAAAAATACATTAAGTCGAATTTGAAACCGTGAACAGGGAAAAAAATCACTTTTTCTTCTTCAAAGTGAAATGGTTGGAAGAAATAAAAACCAAACATGCTGAAACGATGAAAGACTATTAGAAGAAGGAAAACAAATCAGAAGAAATTATATTTGTGTGGCCCATTGTTGCCAAAACCGCAAAAAAACAATGATGTTAATTTTGGCACATCGAATCATTTGATTTGTCAGATTAGGCGGCAGAACTCTTTGAGAAAGACGTTTAAACTTGCTACAGGTAGTAAACCTCCACTTTTTATATTAAATTCAGTGCAATTGGGTTCTAGCATAGTATTCTTGCTCTGTAAAGTAAAACGATAAATAAAACCGAGCGAAAAGACACATTGTCATAACTCTTTCTTTCATTTTAATCGGTCTTATTTTCTCTATAATTTTTAACTGAAGTTTTCGGTATGAGCATTTACGCTACTGTGCAAAAGTAAAAGTCTTCCAAATTTACGGATATCAATTTTAGCCTGTTGCGTCATTAATTGATATAAGTAATTTTTTTCCTATAAAAATAGATATGACACAAATACTATGATGCAGATAAAATATCTACTCTCTGTTGTGACAGAAGAATAAAAATTTATAATAAAATATATTCTTAATTGAATTTACTTAAAAACACGCCATTTCTCGTTAATATATTGACGAACGTACTTCATATGTATATATATATATATATATTTTTTTTTATACTAATAAATTTTAACCTCAGACATTTTTTTTGCTGCAGAAAAAATTTACAATCGGTTTCTCCTGACGAAATCATGAGCAAATATTATGTTAAAATCACATGAGAGAGAGCCATCCAATGATGAACCCTCAAGAAAACAAACAGTAAAAGATTATAATAACAGAAATGTCCATTTTATTAAACATACTTATAGTAACAACTAAGATCAGAAAACACTCATTATGTCAAAAGTATTATCAACTTTGTTCTATAATTTATCCAATCTATGGATCACCTATGATTCAGTTCACGCACGATATTTTTTATCAAATTGTAGATAAACACAGCTAGATAAAAGAACAAATGAAAACAGCGTTAATCTGTAATAAACAAACGGTAATTGCGTTAAAACAACAAAAATAAGGGTTTAAACAATAGTAAATAGAAATAGTAAAAAATACTAACAAGAAATAGAGCCGGAAAAGAAAAAAAAACAAAAAAAAAAACAGGAAAACAGAATATCTTCAACGACCATCACTAAGGTCCAGCACATGAACACTTTCCAATCGTCTAATGTCATCACCGTTGCCTAGCAGGTTCAAAGCGAGGGGATTTACATGTCTATTTAGCGGAAACCATATATTTAGAACTGAAGGGGTCAATCTGATCCCGAACATACGGATCCTCAGGTATTCATGTATTTATATTTCGTGACGAATCAAAGCGGTCGGGTCACTTTCCTCAATATCTTGTTTTGTGACCTTTGGATCACTTTAATATTGCTGTCACTAGTCGTCCCCCAGAGCTGAATCTCAAACGTCCATATCGATTTTAATAAGGTCTTATATAGAAAGACCTATTTAGAAGAGACAACTGAGAGCCATACCCATCATCCCAACCCCGTAGAGGAAGATACCCGCCTTGTGACGCTTCCCCCCACACCACCCCATTCCTACCCCTCCATTCTTAGCCAAACACCTCCCCGTTCCTTGCTATGATGGGCTTTAACGGGAGCCATACCCAACATCCGATATATACGCTCAAATTTCTGGTCAATCTGTCTCTTCTTCAGTATGACCTTTCCATGTTATACGTCGATCTAGGTGTAAGCCAAGCTACCTCACCCTACTTATATGACGAATTTCAACTTATCTAAGTAGCCTGGAGGGCAGTCTCTTCTCTTAGTCGTAAAGGTAACGAGGGTAGATTTCGCCGGAAATCTATCTCAAATCTGAAAACTTTAACATGGAATTAGCCTATTAATTAATTAGAATTCTTAAAACTTGTTATATCCGTGTAAAAGAACAATTTTTCTTTAAAATGTTATAACTTACAAATCACATAATGGAAAAAATTGAGTATTTTATTACATTGAAGCTTTTTTTTTTGCTGCGTTACATTTGATTTTTTTAAATTTAATTAAAGAAAACTTGTAGGAATTACGTAAATTACATATTAATACACTACGATTGTTCACCAATTAATTGAATTTGCCCTTAAAAGTTGAAATTGTACTACTGATAAAGCGGAGGAAAAACAGAGTAATTTTGGGTAATTTGCCATAACTTGTACAGGCTTTTTTCAAGCAATTGATGTATTCGACAGCATAGTGAAAAGAAATTCTTTAATATAGTATAAAATTAAAATTTTTTCATAAGATGGTTTACACGATATAACTGAACAAACACAAGCGTTTTCTTCTTTTTCGGAACGAATACTCTGAAAGAACTCTTTCTTGATAAATAATTATACAAAACAAATAAATAACATATTTTTTGTTTAATATTGTAAAAAACTCAATTTTTTTTTGTTCTTTGTAACTAAATTCTTTTTATTTATCTATTACGAGTATTATTTTTATTTTTTTAATAGCTAACGTATTCCTTGAAACAAAGAACATATTAATGTATTTATCACTTTATATTAAATTTAACTTTTTACTACATAAATGTTATATCATTAAGATAAATTCTAGTTATTAGTAATAATAAATACTGTCATTTGTTTTTCTAGAATAAATTTTATTTATTGCAACATTTCTATGAATATTGAAACAGGTTATAAATTTGATAATTTACTTTTCATTGTACTATTCCATTTAAAAGGTCAACAACTGTGAAAATTGCGGGTATTGTGTTTATTATTACAAGATACACTGTTTAGCTCACATAATAATTATCATCATTGGGTTTAAAAGAAAATATAATTCGCAGATAATAATAGAATTTATTACTTTCGAGATATTATATGACTTCACCTTGATCTTTTTATTATTATTATTGTTAAGTTCTCTTTAATTATTAAACTCAATTCTGATACTCTCACAATATGTACGTTAATTTATTTAGTAGTGCAACAATCCATATACATTGAGCCGTTAAGTCATTAAAGAGTATACTTTTTAAAATAAATTTTATACTATATTAAAAATTTTGTTTAATTTATTTTTTATGTTAATTATTGTTCCTATCATTCATTGTAAAATTATATTCAGTTTCTTCTCGTTAAAAAAAACCAATCTAAAAAAGCTGTTGAGAAAATTGCTTGTATCAAGATACAATCAGTTCTCTTTTAAAATAGAAGTTTTGATTTTAATTTAGTTGCTTTCGGTTGTTATAAGTTGTATAACTTTACTGTTCTTCAATTTTTGCGCATAAGATTATTTTAAATACTTTTTATATTGTAATCTGCGAATTTTAAACTTTTCATTTTCTTTTTTGAGATATAAAAATATTATAGTACATGGTCGGCTTAAAAGAGGAAAACAGTAATTATAAATCACTGACAGTTTACAATTTTTTTAAACGATAAATAAAATAAAAATTAAACAATCAAATTTTATTGTTTTTGATTTGTCCGTCCATTATTTGTACCGAAATGAAAAGTTTCATCTTTTATTGCCGTTTTCTATGCAATATTTTTGCAGTATTAGTGAGATATTTCGATCATTATGGCTTTCTGATTTATTAATCCATAACCTCCATATGTTAACGGATATAATGCAATGACAATTTGATAACAGAAACTTGCATGATAAATGCAATTGATAACACAAACTTATCACATCACTCAAATACCAAGAAGAAGAAAAATGTAATTAAAGTTACTACTCGTATTGTAGATAATAGTTAAGATGTTTTATCTTTATTTGTCTTTCCGGTTTAAACAAAATTGCAGCAAACAACGTTTTTCAATGTCTTTGTTAATTTCAATTTGTGAACATTATAATATATGTTATATATGTTCTATTCTTTTTATGGAATGAAAAAGTAACGTTCTACATAAAAATGAATTTTTTTTTAATCAGGCATAGTTATTTTTCTTTAAATCTTGAAAATTTTCCTGCAGTCCTTATTCATTAATCCTATGGACTTCTTGCAATCCTACAGAAAATATTTCAGATGAAAAGCACAACGGATAAAAGAAAGAGGTGGATGGTAATAAATGATAGATATGTCCATAAAGTGAAAAAATGAAACCCTATCCGAAGAAAAACCACTAGCTCCATCCATTCCGTACAGATTTCATATGAAGGTCGAATTATGTTTATCCTGAAAGATGTATACTTGTGACACAAAGCTGATCAACGGTTTTTATAGACTGGTTTAATACGTGCCACAACAAGCAGTTTTTTCCGTTAATTATAGATCCATTTGAGAGAGACTTCGTTAAGAGAAGATTACATAAGAATAAATCAAAACATGTACTTTAGTTACACCAAGCAGGATGACATAAGTTTACTGATTTTCTTTTTTTAAAAAACGTAAAACCTTTTTCACTGATGTTATTGAAAACATGTTTCCAATAAAACTGATGCATGTTAGTAGGAATATGAGAGTAATGTCTTATATTAGTTGATAATAAAAAAGGAATTTCTACAACTCTTTCAAAAGTAATTAGTTTACAATATAATAAAAACAATTTATTGAACAAAATACAAGATGTTAATATTTACATAAGGAAAACTCCTGTTCTCTGAATTTTGTGGCAAATGGAAATGTCGAACTGCAAAGTACAAACCCTCTGTTCACATCCCCATTGGACGGTTTGGTTGCCGATATTAGTTATACTGATATTAAACATTACATAACATAAATTTTGGAATTTTAAAATAGACCTGATCGTAATATTCTAAAATTTTTGTTTAGATTCAGTGGAATAAACTAGTAACAATGGTACTGAATATTTCCGACATTTATATAAATATTAAAATACTTCAGAAACAATAATAACTATTTAACCTTACTTTCACTAATTTTGTTTATTTTCTTCTTTTCCTATTCATATTTTTTCTTATTAAAAAATAATTCTAGATTTTTTTTTTTTTAAATTTGGAATTGTTTATTAAAAGTTTTTAAAACTCTCAGAAGTTGTAATCATTTTGATATTAGATCCCCTCCTTAAAAAATTCACAATTAACATAAAAAACTTTCGATTGGTTGAAACCATAAAAAATGTTTAAAATCTATAAAATTGAAATATTTCGTGAGTAGTTTATGATTATATTTTCCCAAAAACGTTCTGCTATCATCTAAATATAAAATGTTTTGCCATTTTTTTATGTTAAATTATTTAAGCTAAAATAAAAAGGAGTAAAACTTTTATTTAATCTAAATTTCTTGTTTTCTCAGATTTGAGGATATGTATATATTAATTTCGCAACAACCAAAAGTAAAGCAATATTACTTGTTGCTTCGTACTATCTCCCTCGATTTTTGTTACGGCGTTGACGCATTTAAAACAATTGTTTTTTATGAATGGCATCAAACAGAATTACTTTTTCTGAGATGATTAATGTTCACAAAATGCTTAGTTATTCTCGGTAAAGAAAAAAAAGTATCAGAATTGAATATTATCTGCGTTTCGGTGATTAATCATGCTAATGTGTGACAGTATATTCGTCTTGGTGTAAGAGACAAAGCGAAACTGTTTCATTTTCTTTCCCTAGTAGGTATGGCATAGGGTGCTTTTTATTCTTGACAGTGTTGATTTCGTGAGAGACTTGTAACTGTTTTCAGGTCAGCATAATCGTTATGATTACGGCATGTGACATAAATATATGATCGAATTACTTTGGAAATGGTAACCCTACCTCTCCAACCTAGAATTAGTTACAAAAAATAATAAACGTATTATCGATACCCGTAATAGAAGGCCGTCGTACCAATTATCATGTTGTAGATTAAAACTTTTCATTTAAACATGTAGGAAAATGGTCACCAACACATATTCATACACCCAGACATTTGTAACCTACATTGTAATATTTTTCAATTAGGAGATCTCAAAACGTTGAGAAATAAGATTATTTTGAAGGGTAATTTTTGTTTGTTTTTTAATGATAATAATATTTTTATTTTTCTACACACTGAAAGAACTGGACGAGGTTTTAGATAACATAAAATAAATTAAAGCTGGGTATTTATTGAAAACCAGTATTACGAGTAACAACGATTGATAATAAATCAATGCATCCATAAAAAAAAAGTACATGATAAACTTTTAACTATATAGATAGATGTTATTATTGAATTAAATGAAAGATACAATGTAGCAAAACAAAATAATATGGGGAAATTGTTAAAATATATTTATAAATAAATTGATCGATAAATTTCAATTTAAACATAAAAGTACAATAAATAGCCGATCTACGTGGCTAAGTAAGTAGAGTCTCGGCATTTCGCATGGAGGTACCGGGTTGGAATTCCTATCAGGCACAGCATTTTTTTCATTTGCTACCAATTTCCACCGGACTAATGACTACAGTTGTTGATGCCTGCTATTTCATAAAAAAAAATAAATAAATAAAAAATAATAATTCACAATATTAATAATGTTAATATACCTTTAAATTAAAATACCTTTAAAAAAACGAAATTTATAATTAAGCTAACAAACAAATATTTAATTTATTAATCATAAAAATAAATTTAATTATATTATTTATAATAAAGGAGATGTCAATAAATTTGAAAGCAGAGAACAAAATTGTAAACCCTAATTCTACTAGGGATGACAAATAGTTACTTAAATAAAAATCGCTTTCAGAAATACTTAAATAAGAACATAAATTTAATAAAAGTCAGGTTACGCCGATCATAATAGAGAAAGTGAAAACATTTTATGATGTAGAAAGCTGACAATAGAAATCAATTGTTAAGAAATCCCTTATACTCAAAAAATACTCATACGAAAAACGGCAATAAAAATATTAAACAGTAACAAAGAATTAATATAGATATAAGAAATAATATAATTTGAATATGATGACTGGTTTAGGGAAATAGTTCATTTAAATATTTCAACATATATAATTTATATTTAAAATTGACCCCCAATAATAGTTTCATTATCTTTATCATTACCAATAGATTTTACTAGAAATAGAATAATTCATTTTATTTCCATCAGTGAGGTAGTAAACATCTATTTAATTGAGTTCAATAAAAAAAATCTGGTTCACCAATAATATTCAAACCGCTTCAAAAACTTTCAAGAAGATATAAAAATCTAAAGATCCATTGAAAACATCAGTAATAGACAAAATACCAGAAAGATACTGAAAAAGAAGGATTTAAATCTTTAAGAAAAAGTCTCAGTCAAAAAGGAATTCAAGATGTCGAAAGAAAGGAGGAAGCCATCTAAAAAGAATGAAAGGATATTGGATGAAAGGAAAAAAATAACACACACGGAAATAAATTGATCTAATGTAAGCGGTTGAATATGATGAAAAAAAAAAAATAGAGAAAAAATGAAAAATTCATTTTTTTCTGTTTTTTTTTTTAAACTATTAAAAACTTTTCACCATGGAAAAAAGGATGTCGAAGATATGACAGTCTTGTATATATATTTAAAAATATGTTGGTAGGATTAAATTTAGAAGTGACAATATCGTTTGAAAAATATGATAGCAGGCTCTTGATAGATACAAAAAAATTTTAATAAATTTGAAATAAAAATAAACACATTAAATTGATAAGAGTTAGACTTTGTAAAACACCTTTACTATTTCTTTCATAAAATATTTCGATATTATTGGTTATAGAATTTATTTCTTTCTCTTATTTCGTAACAGATATTATATTTTCAATTTCAATTTGTATTTTAACGTAATTTATTAAAGAAAAACTGCCAAGTGAGGATCTTTGTAATTATGTTTTGTTTCAGTACTACTTTTATTATTAGATATATTTTTCAAGCATAAATCAAAGATTTCCAATAAAGAAAACTAAATAAAAAATATTATCGGATTGAAATCCGATAATAATATTGTTCAGTAAAAAAAATATTATTATCAATTTAAATGTTTATCTTAGATTCTGCAATAATAAAAAGAATACATCAAGTTATACGTAAAGTATTAAATAAAAAGGTGAACAAACTTAAAAGGTTACAGCAAAAGATTAAGACAATAATAATTAAAAAAAGCTGACAACACAGTTCTAGGACTTTCCCGTGAGGCTTTTTTCTGATGCACGGCTTACAAACACATACACTTACAACTTAATTTTAAATATTTATCATTTCATTTAAATATAATATTTTTTCTTTTATTATATAATAAGTCTAACTAAAGCGCGCGCGCATACCGTATTTAATTCGCGCGGGTGTGGCGGTACTAGCAGCCACTTTAAATACCTTTTTAGACTTTAAATATTATTCATTTATTTAATTTTACTGATCACCTGTGACGTCACAACATAGCAGACGACAGCTGCATAGCAGACATAGCTGCTGTAAGACAGTACTGCACTCCTTTTGTCAATAGAGGTGCTATTGACGCAGTATACCCACTTAGTCACTAGTCACGAGTGGGGGTACGATTATGTAAATGTTTTTGCAAATATTACTTTTTAATTATTAAGAAATGTGCCTAAGAAAAATAAGACCTTAATTAGGTGAAATATCGAGATGATAACCTTGCTGTACAGCCTCACCCTTTTGACCTTTTAATTTGAAATTTGAATGGAATCAGTGTTTTATATATAGAAGTAATCTGACTAAGTTTGGTAAAAATCGATCCAGTAGTTCTGGAGATATGAGGAGCACATACATACATACTGGACCGAACACACATACGAACATTTGGAAAATTTTCATCCGGTTTTTGGGTTTCTTAGGTATCAAAACGCCGAGAACCGGTGAAAATCGCATATTCCCAAATTGGACCGATTACAATACTTTTCCTTCTAAAGCTGTAGCTCTGCTACAGCGTTAGACAGGAAAGTAATATCCATAAAGATTTAGAAATAAACGTTTTTTGAAAAAAAGGTAAAGAGTTTTATATATGTAAAATAATTTAGGTAATTTTTGTCTTAGAAACTTTGGTATAGTTTTAAAATTTATGAGGGGAAAAGAATAATTTTACATTACTTGTATGAAGCTTTTAACTTCTTTAATAATAATGAGTTTAGTGTCTTGTTACTCTTTCTAGTTTCATTTTTATGGAATTATTTATTGCGTAATAATTATAATATGATGAGAACAATATTTTATAGGTTATAAATACTTAAAATTATTACTTAAGTTTTATGTTAGATAATGTGCAGTTGTGTAGAGCATAACTAGTACTTTGCATTCATCCTCATACAGAATGCAAATGAATTTAACAATAAAGGAGAAATTTGTTAAGTCACTAAGTACGAGGTTTGCATATTAAGTGATTTTAGTGCTTTGTTTTGCGTACTAAGTATTTCACTTGTTATATCGTTAAACTTTTATTAATCATTACAGGATAAGTAGATTATTACGATATGAATACTCGGTTCGTAACTATTGTATTTTCCGATACTTATAATAAAGTAATTTGAGTTATTTTATAATAAAATTCTTGCTCAGTTCTGTGCAAGAAGACCGAATTTTCGTTATTTTATTTTGAATATTTTTTTTTTGCGCAAGACATATACAAAACAGAAATTAGATAAGTGAAAGAGGCATATTTTTTATTTATTAAATATTAAAATTTATTTTCAGTTTATGAGAAAATTAAATTATTATAACCGTAATTTGATGAAATAATTAAAAACGTAATTAATAACGTGTAGACTCTACACACAAGAATCGAATTTAAACTTCCATACCACTGTGACTCGCTGCATAAGCGCGTATGAAAAGTACACAAATACAAAGTCAATGTAACCTTAAATCGAGGTTACGTTGACTTTGTAACCTCAAATGTTATTTTTTACCTCAAACTGAGGTTATGTTTTCTGTTGATCTTAAATTGAGCTTAACTGAAGAACAAATCAATGAAACTTCATCAAGGTTTTACATGCACAACGTCAGATTCACTAATACAGCATATCTAAATTTAAAAGAAATTTATCTAGTAATTTTGAGGCTTTTTGAGCCATAAATTCTTTAAATAAATAAATATATATAAGGAAATTAAATTTTAAGTGAATGACATTCTAATAGGTAGAGAAGCTTCCATTCTAGAAAGATGAAAGAGAGAGAGAATAAAGAAAAAGAATCTAGAAGAAAGGAGAAAGGGATTCTTTTTAGAAAAGGACTGATAAAAAAGCGTAGAAGGCGCGGACAATGAAAATTATTACGCTTGAATAATCAGAAGGACGAATCGCGAATACTGTTTCTGTAGGTCGGGAGGGATAAATATTTCCGGGGACCAGCGGTGAGACAGTTAGTAGTTTTTCAAGTTTGCAAAGTGTGATAAAAGCGATAACAGTAAGGGTTTGGTAACAACGAGTTGGAAGATTTTTATCATATGCATCATACTGTGCAATGCTTGTGGAGTGGAATTTTCGTTTTGCGATCGGATTAAAAAAAAGTTGTAATTATGGGTAGTATTATTTCATGAAATTGTTTTCATCAGTTTTCAATTAAATTATTGATTAATATAAATAATTTAATCCAACAATACAGGTATGTTACATTTTATCATTTTCCGTACCAAAATTATTTTTGGGCAGATTTGACGGTGGAATAAGAAACGAAAAAACAAATATAAAACGAGATAATTAGCCTCGATTTCTAATTTTAATACCACATCTAAATTATGATGTATTAATCTAATTAAAATTAAAGTGTTCGTACCGAATTCTATCGTAGTCGTTAATTTTCTGTAATTTTTGTTTTTGATAAATGTTTTTGTTTTCATTTAAAATGGATTAAGTTAAAATTTATGCAAATAGCCGTGGGATGGGAATTTAATATTTATGATCTTTTTTCAAAATTTAGTTTACTTTTTTAAAGTTTGCAGAGTGTGATAAAAGCGATAACAGTAAGCATTTGGTAACGAGTGAACATTGCGTCATGAGTATTCCTCTTTCTGAGTTAGTTGGTTGTATTTTACCACGCTGAAGGATGAAAAAAAGAAGCTGTTCGGTGAGTTATTTGTGAACAGGAGTGAAAATGACAATAAAAGTAAGTCTTTTTGTAAACAGTAAAAGTAAACGGTACTTGCAGAAAGTGAATTGTATGAATTTTAGATTTTTCTATTGTTATCTTATTTTTAATTCAATATTAGTTGGTATTAGTCATTAATGTTTTTAGTAAATCGGACTGTATTTTGGCATTTATAATTCAGTTGTTATTGAATCAATTTGTTTTTAATTTGAATTTTTATTTTATATGTTACATAGTAATATATAATATTAGAATATTTATTTATATTCTTTATTTAGAAACTAGAAATAAATAAATAATAATAATAATAATAAGTATTTTATATATTACAAATTACTATTATTTATATATTTTATTTTATACATTTGAGAGAAATAAAGTCGTATTTATAAGAAATTCTTGTGTGTGAATCTCTCAATATCATTGTCGAACTGCGAACACAGGACAGTAGTGGGTGTAAATTCAGTTTACCCTCCCCCAATCACACCTTGCAACCGAAAGTGGAGACGTTTAAAAGTGGTCTGTTTTTTGTTATTGATTTAGATCATAATTGAAACAATCATTGTTTAAATGGGATAAAAATTAAATCAAATTATTAATATTATTATTATTACATATCGACGGATAAACCAATCATGTTTTCTATAATGTTTAATTGAAAAAAAAATATTTCAAGAAATCCAGAAAGTTATTTCACCGAAATTTATGTTCTACAGAATCTTAATTTTACATATACAATGATGACAGCTTACACATCATCATTATACAATGATGACGATAGCTTAATAAAATCTACAGAAAATATATATTCAGTTCAGTAAACAAAGTAAAATTTTGGCAAAACTCTCATAAAAATTACATACCGGCTGAATTTTTTAATATAGCTAGATTTTTCTTTGTAGATTATGTAAAAATTACATAAGTTATGCTAATAACTTAAGTATTTTGCAGGCTGCTTTTTCAGGGATAAGCTGTTGAACCTGAAAAAAAACCGTAAACTAAACAAAACAAAAAGTTAAAAAACAAAAAAAAGCCGGCGCTGTATATAAAGGTACATTTCAACATTGCTTAATTAAAAGTTCGTAAAAAATAAACCGGACGGAAGTAATAGTTTTTTCACTTAAAAAATAATTATTATTTTTTGTTTATTGTTTACGGCTTCTAACTATAAACTTTAAAAACACCAGGTATTAAATTAAGCATATAAGACAGAATAGACTTGGAAAAATGGTTCTTGTACATTTTTTGTAGTAAATATTAAATGCATAGAATGCCATAAAAGTTAATGGCGCGTTGAACAGAGTTAGTTGGTTGTATTTTACCACGCTGAGGAAAACTTTGCCGGAATAAAAATTTACATGTTTAATAAATATCTGTCTATGATAAAGACCAACGTGAATATAAAAAATGTACCATAATTATTACACTTATAGATCTATCCTTGTTATATATAATTTTTTAAATTTAATTTAATGATTTTTCGTTGCGTTGGTGTCACATATACTTGTACGTATTCAATTCAGTACTGTTTTTTCAGTATCGTGTAACTACAGCATGTTATTTATTATTGAAAATAAAATAATTAAAATGGTAATATTACAAAATTCTATTTTATGGAAAAATTAAGATTCATTTTATTACTGCAAGTAGAAAATAAAGTTTACACTATCTGTTTTCAAGTACTTGAAAAAAAAAAATAGAAAAAGAAACAGAAAATATATAGTAATTATATTTATAGTCGAATGTAGTTATTGCACTTCAATCGATCTCAAATTAATGATCGGAATGGCTAAATGAAACTAAAAACTCTGCTCAATACTAGTCCTGAAACAGGCTAGAGTTGATATTATTTTTTTATTAAATCATAGTTATTATATTCTAAAAACCAATTTTATCGCGAAATTATTTACACTATTTTTATACTAAAACATTGCTTTTCTTTAAAGTAGTGTTGTTATTTGTTTTAGTTGATAAATTAATAATATTATATAATAATAGCATGTAATTGAACCTCAGTATCTAAGCAGTGGTTCACTCGATGCTTAAAAATACCGAATTTAGAAGGTTTTTAAACTTTTTAGTATTACACAAAAACTTGAGCTTATTTTTCATCTGCGATATTTTTTGTGGATATATTTATGAAAACCAAAAGACACATTTTTGAAAGATGTGTTTTCTTAAAATAGAAGTAAGTTTGAAGTAAATATGTAACATGTAATTAAAAACAAACAGCTTCCTCCTTAAATTAGTATTTCTCCTACAGTTTTTTTTTTAATATTTATTTTTCTCGTCACACTATGATCACGTCTATTTGTGATCACGTCACACTATGATCTAAATCTTTAAACATTACATTATTTTTAGATATTTATCAAAAGCCCAAAACCAGAATTTTGTAGCGATTTTATTTTAACCAGAGAAACATGAGATTTTTTTGCATTGTTATTCATCGATAAAATATGATATCTGTATGTAATAATTAAACCAGTTTGGTATTTTTTATGCTGAAATATCTAAATGTCTGAACTTGTAATAATATCTTTACCCTTTATACAAATTATTGAAAACATTTTCAGAATTTTATCTAATATGTTATATTTTATCGCGTTCCGGACCAAAGTAATGCACATTTACATCAGAAAAAAAAATAAGAAGAGAAGTCAAAATCAAGTCGTCTAGTTTCTCAAATACAAATGCTGGTCGGCTAGCTAGCTTAATCTAATACAAAGTATAAATTGTGAACAGTAATTAGTTTAATTAAAAACCTTCGGTTGATTTTTATCATATGCATCGTACTGTACAATGGTTCTGGAATAAAATTTTCGTTTTGCGATCGGATTAAAACAAAGTTGTAATTATGAGTAGTATTATTTCATGAAATTGTTTTCATCAGTTTTCAATTAAATTATTGATTAATATAGTTAATTTAATCCAATAATGCAGGTATGTTACATTTTATCACTTTTCGTACCAAAATTATTTTTGGGCAGAATTGACGGTGAAATAAGAAACGAAAAAACAGTTATAAAACGAGATAATTAGTCTCGATTTCTAATTTTATACGACATCTAAATTATGATTTATTAATATAACTAAAATTAAAGTGTTCGTACCGAATTCTATCGTAGTCGTTAATTTTCTGTAATTTTTTTTTTGATAAATGATTTTGCTTTCATTTAAATGGGATTAAGTTAAAATTTATGCATAAATAGCCGTGGGATAAGAATTTAATATTTATGATATTTTTTAAGTACGTTCTAACATTACCCTTCCAGTTTTTTTTTATTTTTTTAGTTTGTTTTTTTTGGTCCTTGGGTCATGAAACGTCGAGAAATGCATAAAACCCATACCCCATTTTCTTTACTGGTTACCATACTTTTCTTTTTGTTGCTTCTATTGTTGTTGTTACTCTTGAATTATGATACCAGGAAAGTAAAACGCAGATTGAACCTAAGGTATATTAGTTAGAAACAATGGTTTCTAATTAATATACCTTAGGTTTAAGTTTGTGTAAATTTTGGATTAGTGTTTTTGTATTGAAGCATTCTAGTAATTACAGCTTACTGTCATCAGAAAAAAAAATTAGCTTTTCTTTACTATAACTACTTACCGATTCGTATATATTAAAAAGCAGTTATACTAATATAATTGCTTAGTGAAATATCAGCAATCGCTTGCGCCTCTTCTAGAGCTAACGTATATATATTATTGAATATAAACGTCAAAATGTTGCTAAGGTTAGATTATTTCATTCATTCCTCCTTTGTCTTGTGTAACGCGATATCCTAACATTTATCAGAGGTTTGATACGCTTAGTTTTTGAGTTTCGCTCTCATGTTTTAATCAGCTTCGGAATTATGAACTTATTTTAAGGAGTTTTCACGCTTAAGCGTGTGTTTTAATTCAAAGTATTCCTCCTCTCTGTATTTACTACCAATATTTTATAATACCAACTTCTGATCGATCGGACCCTATATATATAATACTAATACGAATAAACATAAATCATTTTTTTTTTTTTTTGTATTATCGAGCCTCCAAACAAATGATACATTGTTTATTGATATTATACCCACGATAAATTATCAAAGTTAAAAATGTAGTAATAATAAAATACACTTGACACCTGATATAAGTGTGTAAATGAAATTCTGTGCATCAATAAATAATGACAAACTTGAACTTAAATACTTTATTCTCTAAATTTAGCTCTGTCATCGTTATCGTTTGCTCTAGTTTTCTGATTTCCTTCCACATATTTTTATTTTTTGATGTTATGTTTCGTATACCCAACCCTATCAAAAATTTACGTTATTAAGTTTCTCTTTTGGTTTAAAGAATTTACTTTGTACAACGCTTCCATATTTAACAATGTCTCGATTATAATATTTTTTCATCACTATACAAAATAATCATTAAAGAAAGATTCTGTGAATTAAACTTTACTCTTATACTACAGCTTTTAATAACTATCCTACAATACAATACTATTGCGATTGCAATTACGATTAACTGAATTAAAAAAAAAGAAACGTTATGTAATTTTTAACTAGCGTATTTAAAAGACTTTTTTTGTTGAATTTACAAATAGTTTTATAAAGAACTGATAATAGACTATAAAATATCTTTTCCCAGAAAAAATACACATACATTTGTTTTATATCATTTTAATGATTTGTTTAGTGAGGTTTCAGAACAGGAATTTATGAAAACGTATAATTGATGTATCTCTGTAGCTATATAAGAATTTATTTAAGTATTAAAATGAAACGCTTTTGAAATGTTACTTTCAGAAAGTTTTATTAACACTCTCAATCGGTTTATTTCTAGATAAAAATCTATAAAATTGTTTTAAATATAAGTAATTAATCTATAAGCAAGTATAAATTTAAATCACCCGCCGGGTTAGACTAGTGGTAAATTCGTCGTCGTAAATCAGCTGATTTCGAAGTCGAAGTTCTGAGGTTCAAACCTTAATAAAGGTGTTACTTTTATTGGGATTTGAGTACTAGATCGTGGATACCGATATTCTTTGGTGGTTGGGTTTCAATTAACCACACATCTCATGAGTAGTCGACCTGAGTTTGTTCAAGACTACAAATTTACCGGTACAGTTACATTATACTGATAAGTCGCTAATGACTTTAATTGTTGATGCGACTATAAATAAAACTATAAAAAAAAAAAATTTTAAATAATTGAATATATTAATTAAATTAGTACATAAAAAATTTCGTAAATGTTATTTTTAACTTAAATTTATACTTTTTTTATAAATTAATTATGATTATATGATTTAAATGATGGTATTTTTAATAATTTGATTCTTAAAGTTCTTATATGGATTTTTATACCTTGTATTACGACGTAATAAATATTTTTATTTTAAAATGTCTTCCTTGTAACTACTGAATTAATACGACCAGTATACAGATATATGTATTCTCGCATTTTGCAAATTTAAAAGGCAGGTCAGGAAATATAGCTAGCTCCTGTAAGTTTGGTTGCGATGTTGGCAGTCTTTACTTTAGATGTAGTTATTTTTAGATTTAAAGTAAGAAGGGTTTAGTGACCTAGTTGTTAAGATAACATAATATGTACTGTACCACCATGATGAATCATTTAATTTCGGTATCGTTTTATTACTTGACTATTTAAACGATAATTTGCCTACCTACGAGTTCTAAAAAAAGAACCCTAATGACATGTTCTCAAAGTGATGAAATGTAATTTTCTTCTTCGATGTTAATAGCTATTCTGAGTGTGTATAAAAGAAATATTGTATAATAACAAAGTCATCTCGAAAAATTTTAATTTATCGTAAAAATATTCTGTTCTTTCTTCTAGTCTAAAAAAAACATACTTCCTTATTTCTTAATAAACAATTTCTTAAATCGCTGGAATATAATGTAATCTTTTATTAGCTAATTTTATTCACTAACAAACATCAGTTACTGTTTACGTCTTCATATCAGTTATGTTTACGCATATTGATTTAATTTTTATATTACTGAGTGTTTTACCGATCAAAAAACTCTTTTCCTCTGAGTTTTTATGTTTATTGGTATTTTATTTCCTTAGTACAAAATTAGATTTATTTGTAAGCCAGAATTTCATTTTGCTTATACAGTTCTGTATGTGTGATTTGTTGAACTCTATTGGATTTGTATCTCAGAAACGGTTAATCAAGAGATTTGACGTGGTAAATTCTACATTAAGGGGAACGGCCCATTTATTTATTTTTTAAATAAGACGAGAGTTTTGAGAAATATGGATATGGTAAACTGGATTTCACTAGCTATAGTACTTCGTGTGCAAAACCCCTTTTGATTTTAATACATATCATACAGCGTCTGGAGATGTGATTATGTTCTGTCAGATTATGCCCCAATTGATCTGAAGGCTATCATATAATCGTATGTTTGATGAAAATCTAGCAGTTAAGTAAGGTATAGGTAGAATATATATTGTAGTTTCTAGGGGGCATAGAACAGGGGATAACGGAAGCATGTCGGTAAAGGTGAGACAATTTTATTGCGGGTATGTTTATACATCGCCTCATTCAGTCCATTTCTCAGAAATTATCTGAAAGATAAGTTGTCAAAAATCATTTGTTGACAAGCGATGGAAAATTCAATCATCGGTTAAGGAAGATGAGAATCATTGATGATGTTGCATATAATTTATACGGGGGTTACCAGGATGTATATCATAACATTTTTGGTCCTTTTGTGGAGGATTTCGGAGATCGTATTATACTAGGGGAGCTATTTAGTAATAGAACAAACAATACTCAAGTTTTGCATGATTTCATCGATCAGTTGTTAAAGTGGAATAACTGTAGTGGAATTTTTCAAAATAAAAAAGAAATGCAGAACGTAATTTAATTGTTAGGAAGTTACTCCGGAATTCGGTATATAGTATCTATTGATAAAGGTAAGAACTAAAAAACTCGTTACGCCCATACTTTCTTATTCCCTGATCTTTCAACCTCATGACAGAAAATTTCAATTGTTCGTCTGATTACAGGCTGAAAAATCTATCTATATCTAGCTTGGATGGGTTATCAAGGAAAAATGATGTTTATATGGAGAAAATTTAAAAATCCACTACTTTAACGAAGAATATGATATGGATAGTTTGGTAATTGAAAAAAGACAGATTTTTGTTTAGAATCGAACGTAAGACCAGCCGATCGAAAAATCTTCATGATATACCTATTCCATAAGACCGTTACAATAAGAAAGGTTGGGATACGTCTGAAGCAGTTCCCTATGGTGTAGGTTTTCCATCGGGGCTATTAAAAGATAGATGGTTGGTTATCTGTTCTAATCTAGAAGGGTTCATAAACTTTTTACTCACGTTTGTTTTTAGCGTATTAAATTTTTCAATGCTTATAGGCAGGCAATATCATTAGAAATAATACGGGAATAACAGTGACGGAATATTATAAAAGAAGTCATACAAATAAAGTGATAAAACATAAATTTATAACATGTAAGATAATAAATAAATTACTTATATGTATAGTATAACAGCAATATCACAGTATATCGTACCATGTAATTAGATTTTCTTAAAGTAATAATCTATATCTGTTTGTAATGATGACAAATCCATTACTTAAATTGGTGTCGCGAGTGCATTCATCAATTCAGTATCATTTTAGCAAAGAGCTTGTTAGTTTTCTGATTTTAAGTTCCGGATAGAAATACTGTTTCCCTAAAAATAAAAATTGTAAAATAAAGTTATTTACGTAGAAATAAATATATTTATTTAATATATAATAAATATATATTTCTTATTAACATAGAAATAAATATCACAATTATTTAAGGTCCATGAATTAAATACATTAAAATGTCATAGGGTATTGTTGACATAATAACACTGGTATGCTGTTTTTATAGTAGTTTTAAATAGGCAGATGTCAATTATATAGATGATACGAAATGGTAATGTGTAGTATGGCTGTGACTATACTAGCAGCCTAGCAGCGGTGTCATTTTATCATCAGAATTATCTCGAGAAGGTCATAACAGGGGTCATTGCGGATGTCACAATCTACCAGGCACTTGCAGCCTATATTTAATACAAAGTAATATGTAATTTATCCATACCGTTTTACTGCTGGTGTTACTGATAGCGCTGAAACGTAACAGGATTTATGTTAAGAAATTATATGAACTTAAAAAAAATTATCTTATAAGACACTAATAACATATGTTTTGTAACGATTAACTTGCAGAGAATTTATAAATAATTTATTTAATTTGTACACGTATTACCGTTGATTTTTCTATGTCTCAAAAGAGAAGAAAGTAATTTTAATATCTTTACAAGAATGAGAATGAGTCGGATTCAAAATCTGTAATGATACCTTAATTTGGGCCAGTTAATGTAAAATTATCGTTCAGTATATGTTCTTCTTGGCTAGAGATATTTTTTTATCCGTATAATTTTAGGAGGATAGGAATCCAATATCTGGATAAGCTCTTTGAAGCACCTGTTTGGGTAAGGCTATCTGCCTCGTTTCATGATTCCTTTTTTGGGTTGTTCACACGTATTTTCCTTACTATACATACCTTCTCCTTATCTTCAGGATTTGTATAGGGCGGATTTTGTATAGATGTTTAATTTATCGGTACTAAGTAGGATGTGTGGGATGTATAAAGTTAACTGCGTTCTTTGCATATGGAAGGTTAGGTGTAGCAGGTTTTGTCAAATGGACTATCGGGGATTATATTTTTATTTGATGGCTGTAACCTATCTCGGAAGTGAGTATGTATTGAGTGAAGCTGCAGGCATTTTAATTCATTTTACATGCTATACCTAAGTGTACAAATGTCCGGTCATAAAATTTTATACGTAATGACATACATTAGAATCTTGGGATCATCAAAGATTTTCCTCGAAAGTGGTTGGTTATAAATTAATAAGAATACAATTTTGATTGACCCCCAACTCTGTTTTGAGTATTCAACCATCTCTGTATTTGGATGATTATAAATATATTTACTCGTGAAATAATTCTATATAGCAGATTTTCAATTATTTATTTTAAATTGATGTTTATTTAGTTATAAGTTTTTCCGTACATCTCTGTGTATTATTATTCTAACCAGTATTTTAAAAATATTAGTAGGCTAGAAAAAAACGTTTTATATTGAATAAAGGCTTCATAAATTTTTTTTAAAAATTGCCCGTATGCCTTACGGATATGCTATGGAATTAGTTTTTTTTACTTGTTATAATAACGACTATGAAATCAATAATTATAATAATTTTAAAACTTACTGTTTTCTTTTTAGCCGAATTCATAAAAATAAGAAGGTTTTCATTTCAGTCCTTAGTACGTAAGAATATTCAAGCCCTACTTGACTAAATGATATGATTTTGACGGTTCTCTTTTTATTTTATAAAGAAAATGATTCTGCCAGCCTCGGTGGCGCGAGTGGTAGCGTCTCGGCTTTTCGTCCGGAAGTCCAGGGTTCGAATCCCGGTCAGGCATGACATTTTCACACACGCTACAAATCATTCATCTATTCTCTGAAGCATGCCTAACGGTGGAGCCGGAGGTAAAAAAAAGAAGATTATGGCAATTCGGGAGTAAGTTTCTTTCAAATAATGTCATTAGCTCACCTGGCTGGTCAACTCAATGACGCAAATCAGTTGTTTAACAGCTGATTTTGAAGTCGAAGGTTCTGAGGTTCAAATCCTAGTAAACGTTAGTTTCTTTTATACAGAAATACTAGACAGTGTATACCGGTGTACTTCGATGGTTGAGGATCAATTAAATACATGTCTAAGAAATGATCGGCCTGAGTTTGTACAAGACTACACCTCATCTGCATGTCATACATATCATCCTCATATCAATGGGTCGTAGGGGGAGGGTTGCTTATTGTTCACTAGTTGTACAGATTGCAATGAACACATTAGAAAAATAATAATAAATAATGGAATTAGAAGATGCTTTAAATGAAACATTATTCTTCATATAGTTGATTTGAAGGTACTTTTTTTGTTTGTTATAACTTAAACGTGGTATTAATTACGATTGGGTTATTAATGATATTTAGCACGAAGCCATTTTAATATTGCTTTTATTTTCACACAAAACTTGAGAAACTTTAAAATTTGAGGTAAAAAAGAGAATTTTGCTTTATTCCAGAAAAACTTTTGCTCAAATCTGTAGTAATTATTTAAGTTTGTTTCTCTTATTCATTTTCTCACGGTATTTTTCATTTTTATTCTAAATAAGAGTCTTAAAAAATTCGAAAATATGATATTCAATTCCCTTTGAAATTTTGAATTTTTGAAGAAGATGCCGAAGTACGGGTTAGTAAGTTACTGATAATCTATGCAGATTCAAAAATGTTATGATCTAAAGCAGTGATTCCCAAACTGTGCGCCGTGGCGCCACGTGGAGCCGTGACCTCTTCAAAGGGCGCCGCAAGATATTGTAAAAGCTTCAAAATTAATTGAAGACATATATAATTATTAATTTAACAGTAATAAAGTAAAAAAAATAATGAAGATACACGAGTTTTATTTATTTTATCTTTTACTTACGAGTAGTCATACTTTTACTTAGGGTAGGACGCCATGGAAAAAATTTAATTGGTAAAGGGCGCCGCGACTCGGAAAAGTCTGGGAATCACTGATCTAAAAAATAATTTAAGAATAGTTTTATTTTATTTGTAAAGGAACTATTTAAAATATAATGAAATAATTATTTTTAATAGTTTTTCGAAACTTTCTTGCTAAAAATAAGTTAAAGAAGTAAGCAGAAATTACCGAACATTATAAACGCTTTAAATTAAAAAAAAAATTATAAAACCAAATAAGCCGCAGTTTTAAATTATAACAAATTGCGGTCGCGCTGATATGCAAAGGATACTTTTTCATTTTGTTTAGGCTTATAGGGTTAGTAGTATCTTTTGTTTAGTAACATATTTTCAGATAATTTTTACAATTATTAAAATAGATAACTAAAAAAAAGAAAGTATAAAATAAGATGACTATTTTGAATGTTACTAGCATCATCAGTAGATAAATAAATTTAAAAAAAATTCACCACAATGAAATAACAAGTAAACAAACAATACTTACGAAATATTTGTTTTTAGCTATGTTTATAAAATAAATACTGAAAAACTGCCTCTGGGTAATCAGTTGAGATTTAGTATATTTTTTAACTTAACTTTTGATGTGAATCGTCAAATCTACACTATATAGTTTTTTATCAACAATTTTTTTAAATATAATAAAAATTATTCTTTTAAATGTGTTCCGTATCTTAATTATTATTATTATTATTACTATAATTATTGTTATTATATTATATATTATACTATGTTTGATAATCAATTTTATTTGATTCGTATTGGGTTTGATTTTTTGTTTTTACCAATCTTCTACTATCTACTGATGATTATTAACAATAGAAATGATATCTAGCTGTAGATTTTTAATTACATTTTTTCTTGTAAATCGTTTTCGAACTTTATACTTATAAATTTATTTCAAAAATAATTTTTTCACAGTTAATAGGTATTATTACCTATTACTTGTTATATAAAACATTATTACCTATTACCTGTTATATAAAACATTATTCTTTAACACTAAAGAAATTAGTAAAACATAATTTTGAAATAATTTATTGTAGCGGTTCTTAAATTTTATTACATCAAACTTTGTACCTTAGATATCTTTTTTTTAACATTATGAGCTATTATTCCTCGCTGTAAGGATATTTTTATTTATATACTTTTTGAGAAAATTATTTAATTTCTTTTTTATTCTGTAGTTTACTACTCTAGCTGTAAAAGGGATTTATACTACCCCACACAGTGCCTTGTTTAATTTCAGTATGCATAAATTGGATAAATATATTTCAGGAGGTTTTTGCGATTAAACTTTTTATAATTGATACGTGACAGTTGGTCATCAAATAATAACCTTATTCGTCGTCTAGTTAATGTCGGATAACATTTTTATTACAGCTCTTTTTCTGATTGTACAGACATGAAATCATGTAATGATTTCTTCTTTATTTTGAAAAGAGTCCTGTGATTCTATAACTTCTTGTTATTCAATTAAAAAATTATTTAACGGACATATTGTTCTTTCTTTTAGTCTTTTATGATTCATCAGAGCGATAACATGTTCCAGTTTTCATTTTAGGATCCTCTCTCTTTTTCCTGTTTAGCCTCCGGTAATTACCGTTCAGATAATATTTCAGAGGATGAATGAGGATGATACGTATGAGTATAAATGAAATGTAGTCTTGTACAGTCTCAGTTCGACCGATCCTGAGATGTGTGGTTAATTGAAACCCAACCACCAAAGAACACCGGTATCCACGATCTAGTATTCAAATCCGTGTAAAAATAACTGACTTTATTAGAACTTGAACGCTGGAACTCTCGACTTCCAAATCAGCTGATTTGGAAAGACGCGTTCACCGCAGACCAACTCGGTGGGTTTCATATTAGGATCCTGGATTTAATCAGTCTATCTTTATAATCAAACGTTATATTAAATTTTACAGAAGGAAGTTATATGGTGTGGACTCTTTTAAAGTCTTTTAAATAAATGTGTCAAATTGAATAAATTACAATTTAAAGAACAAATATCTTGTTTACATCCATTCTTTAAACAACCGGCAATTCTATTTATTAGCAAAACAGGTAAAATGCTTGGCAATAATTGTACACGATATAATATTATTTCAATTTTGACAATTTCTAAGTAAAAATAAGTTAATTGCTCATTTCAAAACGAGAACATATTTTTTTTTGTTAAGATAGTATTTTATTAACAGTATTTTTCAACAAAAATTTCAATTATAAAAAACTGTAAGCAGTATCATCAGTGGGTGCATAACAAAACTAATCGCCTTGGGGTCGTATACTGCAGTTTGCCAACCTGACTGAATGAGTTTCTTATCTAATACCTAAAATGTTCTTATAGTGGTTATTTTAATACGGGTTATTATTTTAAGAGGGTAATATAGAATATTTATTTATTGAAATTATCAAATTTTTTTCTTTTTTTGGAAAGCTAATTAACTAATTCCATTACTTTTTTATAGTTGTTTTCTTAATTTTTTTATTTCTAAAAATATCAGATGTTTACAGAAATTGATGGAAATATTTCGTATACTTACCATTTTAAAAATATATGTTATATAATAATTTTATAAACATAAAAATATGGAGTTAAAATATGGTGGTTTTTAATTTTTCATTAAAATTCACCCTTAAATCAGCGCGGTATGCCTTTGAAAAGGTTACTCCATTCCCAGGAGTCTAGTCAAGTATTATTTAAACAGTAATAAACAATTTTACAATATATATTAAAAAATAATTGTATTTTTTAGAATTAATAAGCTTGAATATATTTACTTAACAGTACCGTTCAAAACACTCTCGAGCATTGTCATGGTCCAAAGAAGAAATTATCAGCATGCCACTCTAAGTAGGATAACTGAGAATTGAAATGGTATCCTGTTACCTTCTTCGCCGAGTTGAAATTATTGTTGGATGTCACCATGCAAGTCCACCGATTGAAGATGATTTTCTGTTTACCACAGACACTGAATATATTGTGAATTTCATTAATGTAAAAAAAAAAGCAATTAATTGGGATCTCTTCTCACTTAGTATGGACACAAATGTTTTAATGCTTCACAACTGTAATAAAAACTGCTAAAAATAATATAAAAAAATAAATTAATACACTGATTTCTGTTAAGAAAGAATGCATTATATATAATTGAATGATACTTTATAGGCTATTATTATAAAGGACATTAAATTCCTTTACACCGGTTTTTGTCTTACCGGACGTCATGCATGAATGACCGATTCAATTTATAGGAAACGTGTTCAATGAACGCTTCTGAACTCTAAATATGTGTTATTAGGAGTTATTCGCTCAGAATAAATTTAATTATAAAATATTTATGAGATAAATATATATGAAAATCCATAAAATTTTCAAAAACGTTTATAAGAAACATATTTCGAATATCTATAACTGTTTTCAGTCCTTTTGGTGAGAATATTTTTGTTATTTATAAATCGAAAAGGTTTTCTAGCAAAAAATTTAAACCAAAACAGTTTAAAAAAATTGATTAAAAAAAATTTACTTTAGGTGATACAGAAAATATAAATAAAATAGATATGTTTTTGATGCTAATTAATAGAAACTTATTAATTATTTACAGTAATATGAGACTGACGTTTTTTAGATTAACTAAATTAAAAAAATTTCCAATAATTTAAAAAAAAATTTAGTCAAAGCAAAAATTATAGTATAATAGACAACAATATTATTTTAAGATCCTGTTTCATGAATTTTAATTCAAATATTTATTTATTTAAAAATGTTTGTACACATTTAAAAATCAATACATAATATTGAGTAGAAGGCGTGTAAATATTATGACGGAATTATGCTGTTAAATTTGTTCTTTACGAGATAAGATTCTACGCTTGTATAATACCAAGAGAATTGGCCTGTGAAGCTTGTTGGCAGCCAGTCTTCCGTACTTAAATTAAACAGAGTAATCCATCCTTATCGTTCAGCTCCATCTTTCAACTGCCTGAAACAGACGGGAACATATGTGTGTTGATACTATATGAGTTTTTTTCATTAAAATATTTATTAATAAATGTCCTTATTTCTTTTTATTATTAATATAATTTTTTATATCTCGTGTTATCTTATTCATAGATGACGATCAAGAATTTTTTTTTTAAACGAAGTAAGTTTAATTAACTTTAACTAAATAGATGTGTAATTTAAAAATTCATTAGTTTATAAATATGTAGTAAAATCATTCGTAGCAGTCGACTAGTGGTTTATTAAAAAAATAATTTCAGCAAAGTCTGTTACTAAATTAGGATGTCGGAATTTACTTTAACTACAATACTTAAAAAGGATGTGAAATAAATTGACGTTTCACTATAAACAGCTTTTATTCAGTAGCTTTAAGTAGGAAGTTAAAAATTAACGAAAATTACAACTACGGGAAAAACCGCCATACCTTAATAAATTTTTAATGGAATTTTCATATTATATCTTTGCCGCTGACTTAATAAGTAAAATTGGAAAAATCTATAATAGTTTTGATTTCTTAATCGGCTTTCTGAAAACCAACCAGAAAGAACTTCATTCATTATTGAGCAATTTTCTAAAAAGAACTACAAAAAAATGAAGTATATTTTTTGACGACTTTACACGCAAGACAACTTTAGATTCGTGTGAAAAACGTAAATAGATTTAAAAATATGTGGTGTAAACTACTTACTAACGATAGATTTACATTTAAGAAACTGCTAAACCCAGAAGGTTTCTGTTTCGGAGTCGCCATCTTTGCTACTGATGGTGTGAAGCTGAAAGATAGGGAATCAATCTACGGCCATGTGCGCAACTGTTCTTTTTGCTTTTTGATTCTAGTCTAAATACTTTTAAACCACATTTTACATCGAAGTGATATTATGCCAAATTAAAATCCCGATTTTTTTTTTGTACGCTCTCGGTTCTATAAGTTAGATCTTCATATTATTTAATTTATTGGTTTTGCGATTGATTTTCAAATTATTTTCATTATTTTGTTGCTTTATATTAATAATCTTTTTTACCTTGATAATTACTTAAATTTGAGGAAGGTTTACATTTTTCCACATAACTCCTTTATTTGTGTGAAGTAAGGCTGAAATTGAAGTAATTTCAGGCCTCTGTGGCGCAAGTGGTTGCATCACGGATTTTCATCCGGAGGTCTCGGTCAGACATGGCATTTTTCATACACTAAAAAAATTCCATTTCCATATCCCACGCAAAAGTTGTGCAAAAGCATTGTGGTTCTAGTAAATAAATTTTAGAAAAGGATCTGAAGTTTTTTTAAGCATTTCATTTATTAAAATCTGATGAAAGGTTCTTGAGATAACAGAAATTTAGTAGAAAATTTTAGTTTTTGCTTAGTTTCGTTCATAGGAGATTATGTAACGTATATAAATGTAGTGGTATTTAATTTAGAGTAATATTGACAGTTGGACGTGGAATATATTAACTGTCGCGTCCTGTTGGAGATCATAACAACCTTTTTATATGATTATTAACACCATAATAAAATCCACGCTGCTGCCAAGGTGATTGTGCTATTATGAAAACGTAAGTGTGTTCCTTGTCGCTATTGAGTTATTTAATTGCCTACACGATATCATGTAATTTATTTTTTAATTTTACCGTGTTCTCGATTGAATTTTTTAAATATCTTTTGTGATTTTGTTCGTTATTTAGTTCTTTGATGACAGAAATTTTTTATTTGATTTAGTAAATGGTTTTGCTTTCTCTCTAGAAACACATTTCTGGAGCAAGAACACATAGCTACTTCTCAATGTTAAATTCAAATAAAAGATTTTTATTACGTTAGTGATTCTATATTGAAAATAACTGTAATTATTTAACACGTTTTAAAATTAGTGTTACAATTTTAGAATACAACGTACTTATAAACTGTTGCGTAGCAAAATTGTTCTTGTTGCATTAAGTATTAATACCATTTTAATTTTATTTAAAAATTTTTAAAAACTTTCTATTTTCATGTGTTTTTTTGTTTTACTAAAGAATGAAGAATACGTCTATTACACTGGTATTCAATCTAACTTATTATTCAAAATTCTGTGATGCTTTTAATGGATTTCACATAAACAGCGACAAATCTGTTTTAACGGAACTTGCAACATTTTAACCGAACAGAAATTTACACGATTGAAATCTTGATAATGTATACCATGTTAAACCAAAAATATTTACCAGTAAGGCACTCTTCCAAACGAAAAATACTCTTTAAGTATTCATTCACTCAAAATATACTGTAGAAAAAACAATAGAAGAAAAAATATTAAACGCATACCTTTTGGTGATTTTTTAAAATTAACTTGCTCTGGATTCAATTTAGGTAATAATTTCAACGAACAAAAAACTAAACTTTGATAAAGAATTCCATGACTATAAAATGATAATAAAGTATTATAGTAAATATGTTACGTTCCAAATCTCCTGTGTGTCATGCTTTTGACAAACTATAAGCATATAATCTTTTTTACGCTTTTCGTGATTTGTTTAGTAATTAGGGATTTTATGTTTTAATTGATATTTATACTTTAATTCTTTAGCTACGTATTTTGATTCTAGATTTTTTAAGTATTATATTCTTTTATGTAGGCTTGAGGTTTCCGCCTATTTTTTAAATTTAAATTTCAATTTTTTAATGATTTCGTTTATGAAGAACATCCTTCAGATAATTAATCAAATATTATAGGTTATGTAACTTTTGTACTTGAAATTTTCTACTTCAAAATTAAAATTATTTAGTTTATAAATGTGTATAAATAACTAAAAACAACAATGCACGATTCTCTATTGAGGACTTAATAATTTTTATCGAAAAAGACCGATCTTCTTATATATCTTGAACAAAATAAAATCCATTGTATTTTTTTACGTAATAATTATCATATTTCAGTGATAAATACCTGTAAAAAATTGTCTTAAAAATATATTGTGGTAAATTTTTTTATGCAACCATTAAATTGCGTTACTGGACTTTCGTAATGGTTAATTGTAGCACTTCGGAGAAGGTTAGTAGACATGATCTTTTGTAATCTTTTAGAATGATGGTTTCCTAAAGAAGGGAAATTTAATGTTGAAATCTAAATGGTTATATAATATAACTTTATTTTATTGAAATTGCATTTTGATTCATTGTCTTATGAACGGTTTCATTGAACAAATGTGCTTGTGCGTACACGCGATAATACATTTTTATTAAAAAAGTGAAAAAATATTGGTAAAGAAACGATCTAGATATAATTAACCGTAATAAAGTCATTATATTAGTAAAAAGTAATATAATAATCAAAATAATATTTCATGAAATTCTTGGCATAGTTAAAAAAATTAAACTCACCCTTTAATCCTTGTTAGCAGCAATAATTATCAATCTTCTCAAAAGTGTTAAGTATTTTTAAGGTTTCATCATTACTTACTGTTTAAAACACTCGAAGCCTTCTTTTAAAGATATTTTGATACTGACACATTTACTTTTCGTGCTAGATTCGTTTATTACAAAAGGAATAAAAAAAACTGGCAACAAAGTTCTAATACTTCTCTGGTATTGGTTATTAAATTTTTATATAATGGAAAAATAACGGTTCGTGAAAAAAGGTTCCTAAAATGTATTTTTTGGGATGGGAGTAATTTATAATGAAGTTTTATTGTAAAATTATCATTATATGTATAAATAAACAAAACCAGATTTAATAATTTAAAAAAAAATCGGTGTATTTCTCATCCCCATCTCTAAAATCAGCTTCCAAGAATATTGTTTTTGATTTTTCTACTTTTACTATGTTAACTGGAAGAAAACAAAAAAAACTCCACTAAAAATATACAACAAATAAAAAGTAACCTAAGATTCCTTTTTTTGTTGATGGAGGTGAATTATGATGAAATTTTATTGGTTTATTATTTAAACTTTTAATTAATAATATTACAAGTTTAAATAAACCAAAATAAACTTTGAAAGATTCAAAATATCGATATTTTTAAACTTTGATCGGGTCCCCTATCACCAATATTATCCCAAAGTATTTTTTTTTTTGGGTTGCATGCCGTATTACTATGCCTTGGAAGATATTAAAAAATCTGTTAAAAATATGCAGTAAATAAAAAGATAGCGTTTTCGATTTTGAGAACGTGGGAAATTTTCGGTAAATTAAAAAAAAAACATCACAAGATATACATGCTTTCATGTACTGAACTTAATGTAATAAAATGGGGTTATATTGTAAAAATTTTGAGAAAATTGATCCCAAAAAACTATCTACTCCATCCCTAGGAGATATTGACTCCAAAATTTTACCATCCTGACTCCGAAGGGGAAGATACCCACCATGTGGCTTTTCCGGTCGCCACGCCACCCCCTCTATACCTAGCCCTGATTGGCTATAACGGAGGCCAAATTCAAAAACCTCGGCGGTAGATATATTGCAGTCTCGCCTCGGCCAGGATGTCACCGATACGAAAGCCGAAAGCGACGTTCCCATCGGTGTACTGTACTTCTGACAAAGGTGGACACATAGAAACAAAAAAGTCTCAGTTAGTCTTAAAGAAGACTGAATCCGCAATCGTTGAGTGAAGTAACTGAAATCACCTACTCCTACTCGAGGAGGTATAAGTGAGACGCACACAACTTAAAATAAAACTAAAACGCACAAAACGTAAAAGTAAAACTTAAACCATAACGTAACTAGTAAAGAATCAACAAAAAAGAACAAGAAGAAACAAGAACAATAAAAACAAAAGAGGCAAAGGAAACAAAGGACGCTCAGCCGGGACTCAACCCCCTCCGATATACTTTATTTTGCTAGATAAACCATGAATTCCTCAATTATAATCCATTCGGCCTGGTTACCTCATTTCTGGTGAAAATTCAGCACTGACCCAAGAATGTCCAGTCGATAAATGATCTAGTTACGCTTTTCATCATATTTCATGCACTCACATAGCACATGAAACGCGTCATCTAACAGCCCGCACTATGGGCATAAACCCGTGTCAACCAGGCCGAATATCGCTAGCTTGCCCCGAAAAGCACCATGTCCCGAAATAAACTGTGTGACATACTTGTTTGAGGAAGTGGAGGAAGCGCGTCGCAAGCACCTAATATCTGGGAAGAGATCGTGCGTATACCGCCCGTCTACTGTCTCATCTCATCATGGGATTTGATTTCTTGCCATAAATCATTTCTTCCCATGCTGCTCGATTTCCCGGATCTTTTCGGAAGTAATCTCACCCAGATTCCTAGCAGCATATCGTTTCTACTGCTAGAATATCGATTGGTTTCACGCCCGTAATCACCAAGATTGCTTCTCGTGAAATATTTCGGTAACCACTCGTTACCGTCAGCAATATAAGTCGTTGAGCCCTCAGTAAAATATTCCAGTAACTTTGAAATTTTAGTCTCCTCGTCCAAACAGGCGCTGCGAATAGCATAATAGTGTCGCACACGCCTTTGTACAGGATACTCATGGTCTTAAAATTAAGATCCCAATCAGGATTAGGAATTAAGATCCCAATCAGGATTATACGTCGAATTCCGAAGAAGGCGCTACAGGTTTATCTCCGCAACGAATTGAAGGTGCTTTTTGAATTGCAAATTCTCTTCTAGAAACACCCCGAGGTACTTCTGAACCTGAACATATTTAATATGTTGGCCTGCCATCAAAACGCGGCTTGTTGACTCACAGCTAACCAGCTCTTGAGGGTATATCATTGTGGGTCTTATCTGGGCTGAACGTCATCTTGTGTTGATAACCCCAAAGCTCCAATATCCTGCACGCACGATGAGCCCTGCTGGTCGAAGGATGCTCGCGGAGGGAGGTTGAGCTCAGGGCCACTCCCTACCCACGCGACACCCAATGGGCAATCTCAGCTGCAGCCGAGAATCAAACTCGACCACCCGCAACAGAGGACCCAACACACTGCCTTGGGGACAACCCTTAGACAATGTCTTACCAACCTCATGGTTATCCTCACGGAGCAACACATCGCGATGACTGAAATAGCTTTGCAGTACCTGCAATTCGTTAGTACAATCTCTTCTTTATAACTGGTTAATAGCTGAAGACCACCGCAGGTTATTAAAAGAATCGGTAATGTCCAGTCAAATTTCCAAGACGTATTCCACCGTGGTCGTCAATACCACACTCATCACACGAAGTATGGCGTTCTCAGTATCTTTTCCGGGACGTAAAACTTACTAGTTCTCCATCAATAACCCACGCGCTATCAGTGTTTCATTTATACGAAGATACAAGACCTACTCAAAGACTTTACCAATAACCGGCAGCAGCGTCAGGGACCTGTAAGACGAATAACAGTGGGAACCTTGTCGCCTTCTTTAAACAACAATTTAACGATCCCTTTCTTCCAGCATACAAGGAAGCAGTACAAGCCAAACAACAACTTATTAAACACCTGAATGATAGTTGTCACACTTACCCCTACAAGAGTGAACAACACGTCAAAGCCCGGGGTCTTACCCCAGCCTAAACTACAAATAGCCTGACTCACCTCGGCCACAGCAATCTCCAAAGACAGTATACCCTCTCAGACAAATACGGCGACAAGAAAGACGAATAGAGCGACCTCACGCCTCACCCGCAAATAGTATGCCGTCTCCCCCGCCTCGTTGTCGTCAGGCAGTAAATCGTTTAATAGTTTGCATAAAATCATCTGATATTACGCCATTCCGAGTCGAGAGAGCAGAAAGAATAACGTCCTTTCTACTTTGGGTCCAAAAACTCTATACACAACATCATAGGGATCCCTGTTCCGCTGTTCACTAACAAAGGAACGCCAGAAATCCCTCTTCGCCGTGTGGACCTTATGAAAATAACGATATTTTCGATCTCTATACTCTGCAACCACGAATTTTCAGGCTCGACCTCTTCTCTCGAAGGACGACCTGAAATTTATCATTCATCTCCTTACTTAACTTACCAGAAACCCGCTGTTTTAAATTTACGGAAACTATCTCTGGTTGCTATCGGTTTAAACTGGCCTCTCGCTTTTCTCGCAATACGTCAGCATAAGGCTTACGCTGATAACTGAAACCTTTTCCTTTACCTCTCTCACTCTCTCCTTTACCTCTCTTTTGACCTCTCTCACTTCAGCAGTCCTTGCAGTTAAGTCCTTATACCCCTCGACTAGACCCACGAAAATGGATTTAAAATCACTCAACTCAGGAAACCAGTTTTCATGAACTCAATTTTCCACTTTTAGAACTGTCCAAAAATTGCATGAGCCTATCATACCATTCATTAAATTCACGCAGAAGTGGAGCAGAACTCCCTTGACACCCAAAAACCTACGAAATTCACCAGTAAGTTCAACGGTTTGTGTCGAAACACCGAACACTCCAGGCCTTCGGTTTCTCCTCTCCTGAGAACGAATCATCAGTTTGCACCTCACCGATAGGAATGGGCTGTTTGCCCCGCCTGGACCTACCCCGCTTCTCTTTTCCTGACATAACACACAGTAATTACGTTAAAAATAAATCATGAACGATAAATAACCAACTAAATATCGGAGTAGTTGTTTACAACTAAACGCCCAATCAAAACAAACGTAAACAGTAAAACGAGCCAATCAGGACAAGGCAATAAATAAGACGACGCTAAAACACAGCGACTAATCATAATGCAACTAGATGGCGACCGTTACTACGGTAAACAAACTATGCTCTGAAGTAAAAAAACTATTAGAAATTATAATAATTTCCAGTTAACCACAAATAAACAATACAATTAAACAATGAACACTTAACAAAACACAGCACTGATAAAAACCCACCAAAAGAGGTGAAATTCAATCAAGAATAACCACCTGATAACCCATAGCCCTGGTGGCGTAGACTACCCAAACTAAAATAAATAAAAATAATTAATTACACCAAAATAAACCCCTAGTTATTAACAAAACAACTTATAAAACCTTTCCTGAATTGAGGAAATAAAACTAACTAATGAACTGGAATAATGCCAAACTAAAAACTAGTATGGCTGGAGCAGCAAAAAACACGTCCTAACTCAATCAAGTCGTGCCTTGAACTCCCCAAAATTTTACCTACTAATTTCCTCATATACTCAAGTTTCTGTACAAAATTTCATCAAAATCGGTTTATTCAGTTAAAAGTTATTAAGTTTCAAACACGCCAACCCAGGTTCATATATACATTACCCCTTGGCAGTTTTTTTAGGGTTCTTGGATCATGAAAAAGTCGAGAAATGTAAAAAAGAACTCATATAATATTTTTTGATAGCAAAGTAAAATTATAGAGGTTAATTACGTTTAAATTTAATTTAACGTAAATATGATGTTAATATTTAAATTAATTTTTACACTGGTTGTATGCTTCTATTTATTTAGGAAAAATCCTTTAGGTTTAATTTATAGAAAATATATATAAAGAAATTAACGATCAAATTTTAAAAAAGTAATTAATTAAATATTCCTATTTGCTAATTTTAAGAATTTTCAAGAATATAGCAAAGAAGAATCATAATGGCAATCTAGTTAATTATCGGAACAATACACTTAATTCTCGGAACTCATTACTCTTTGATGATATAAAAAGGTAATTTTACCTCGTGTTCTTTCACTTATTAAAGCCCTGACGAAGTTGTTAAAAGAATTCAAAAGTTAGCTTGAATAAAATAGAATAAAAAAAAAAACAACAAATAAAAACGCACGAGTAAAATATACCCTAATACTCTTTTCAGTCCTCCTTTAAATTTAAACGTTAAGTCGAAATGAAAATTTTAATAAAAAGCCAACTACTTTTAATGCAGCTAATTTCCGAAGTTGGTTTTATTTATTTTTAAACTTTATTTTACTTAGAATAAAATTATAGTTTTATTTCTCTTAAATATAGAAATATTTAAAAAAACTGTTGTGAGAAAATAAAATAACGAGGAAATTATTTCGTTTTAATTATTAAAAATGATTAAATTAAGGGATTATTATTGAGAGTAATGTCTGTCTAGACCCAGAATTTATACACACACATACATATATATATTTACTGTAGGTTCTCGAATTATTTTTTGTTGATGGTGATAAAAAAATTAAAAAAAAAAAAATTAAATCGTTTATATAAATAAAGAAAGTAAAATAAATTCATAAGAGAAGTTAATTTACAAATTAAAAAAAATCCATCAAAATCAGTCCATCTGGTTATGAATCATGCTTGAATATACATTTAAAAAACATAAAGAGGATCGAATTTATAAACCCTCTTTGAATATAGTTGAAAAATATCAATTTATTCTTTTCCCACCAAACGATGAATGAGTTTGTCTGGATTATAAAATAGACCTTTTTAATAGCTTGTTTTATGCCTGATCATTAAAAAGTATATTTTATTAGTATAATTAAATTTATTAGTGTATTTGTATGTTCTTATTTACATTAAGTTCAAAGGAAGAATAATAAATGTTATTACTTCTTGCATGACGAATCACGTGTTCCATATATGTAGGTGCTACACTAAGAAGAATTAATGACTTAAAGAAAAGAGAAACAAATTTTATGTTTTAATAAAATTTTAATATTTTCTTTTGTCTCATTTTGCAGCGAGACTGAAGTTTTTATAATTCGTATGGTTTCTTCTTCTTTAATATATATTTAGATTTTAGTTCCTCATTTGCTATGTCAATTCATATAACCACCTCAACCTTACCTATTTCTGTTTGTTTTCCTTTAAAAACTAATACTTCTGATAATTTTCCGATTCTACTGAAACTTTATAAAGTTTTGAACTAGCTCTTATAGTGGATTAATATGGTATTGGTGAACAAAGTTACGTAATTAACTCCTGTAAATTTAACTTTGTTTAAACATTTTTGAAAATTACTGACATAGTTTCTCTTTAATTCTGATTTATTTAATTACATAAATTATATAAAATTCTGATCAATGTTGGATAAGTTGTATCAATTTCTATTTAACATACTTCTTTTCCAATTCGTGATATTTTTAAAATTACGAGTTAATAAAATGTCTATTGTTAATTAATCTATTGTTTTTGATTTTAAATCCATTAATTAATTAAAAGCTATCCTCTTTCGTGTTAAATGCTCTAATTTTTGTCATCTTTATCATCATCGTACTTTATTTGATCTGATACCAAGTAATCTCTTATTTTTTAAGATTCTTTGTACTGTTTTTTTTAATTCATTTTTCTTATTAGTGATCAATTATTTATAATTTTAAAAAAAAGTATTTTTTAACGCGTTGAAGAATTACTAATTTTTTACTTATATTTTTAGTTTTTTATTTCCTTTTTTTATTAATACTTTTGTATTACTAACAGCAAACTAAAGGTGCACAAGATTATATTAAACCAATTACGGAATAACAAACATTACTGTGGATGGCCGTTTTATTTGGTTTTTTCTCAGCTCTTTTTTCTGAGTATTGATTCCAACATCCCAGTAACCCGAGTGACATACATATCTTTTTTTTTTTGAAAAGTAAATTAAGAATGGAATAAGGAAGGATGTACGTATTATTGATGTTAACGTTATTTATTGTGTGTGACTGTCGTATTTTGGGTGTGCGATAATGGAATTGTTTATTTTTTATTGATGACTATTGTTGATTTTGATGTTTGAGAACAAATTTTAATTGACGTAACCTTATAAAAACAATTTAACCGGTGCTAATGTGTATTATTTACGGTGAATCTGGCCATTCGAGTAATTTCTTTACCGTGACTCCCGTGGGCTGATTGTGAATTCCGTTAAAAAGGCAGGGGGTTGTACTGTGTATTTTGTAGTGTTTGTGTGAGTAGCTATTGTTATAGAATCCAAACAGTTCCCAAGAAAAAACTAATATTTTTGACCCTATACATTGCATCGAATGTTTAAAAAAAATTGTGATTAAATTGACATGCAGTTGATCTAATCCTATCAGATTGTGTCTAAATTAATTTTTTTACTGTTCTTCTATGATTTTTAAACCGATTACCGTATTCCAATTTCACTTTTTTGTATAAAATGTTATTTTAATTATTTTTTTTTATAAAACTATAACATAATTGTATATTAAAATAGTTTAATATAAATAATAAAATTAATATACAATAACTTGAAAAGTTCGGGATCGGAATAAAATAATATTTTAAATATTTAATTTCAATAAAAAACAATTGTATGGATGTATTTCTGAATAGATTTTAGAGTTGAATATCTTTTACTAAAATAAAATAAATATCTTTAACTATTCATTAATTCACCTAATCGTTTTTTGTATACATTTATATCATTAGGTATTAGAATTTGTTTCAGTTAATTATTGATTAACATTATTGCTATTCTTAATTATTAATGTGTCTAGATACACTATGACCCAAGAAAGAAGGGTCTGTATCTTTCTTTAGTTCACGTATTTTATTTACCGAAAAATTTGGCATGAATTTCTTATGAACATCAAAATAGTAATAAAAAAAAAAATCATATTTTTGACAGAAAAATAGTGATGACTTTTCGTGTATATTTGATTCGGGATAATATGATGTTTAAAGACGTTCTTGGACGGATTGTAGAGAGAATCTAAGATGGAAAAAAAATTATGCAAAAAAAGATGAAACTGGACTTGTGCTTGGTGACTAAACGAAATTTCAGCCAAATCGGTGTGTAAATCAAGATTACCTGATGACAGTTAAAGGCCTAAAATTCTTTTTAGGATAAACCATGTTACATAACAATTTTAAGTTAAGTCATGAAAAATACATTATTCTTATACCAATATTGTTTGATTTAAAAAACGTAGTTTGCATTTAAGAAAATTGGATTAAAAATTCTGCTACTAAAAATATTTGTAATGATTATTAATTAATTATTTACGTTTTTTCTTTGCATAATACATGTAAATAAATTTTGTGCGTGTGAGAGTACGCGAGTGCGCACACTTAGGCTTATGAGATTTTTCCTGTAAGACAGTGGTAGTGGGTATTCGATAGATAATCATTTCTTATTTTTGAGATTAATTGAATATTTTTTATTTTTGAGGTTTCTTTAATAGTTAAGAATGGAGTAAAATCATTCAACTATTATTAACCGTTAAAAAGAAACTAGTACTTTACTACTATTTAGTATATTGAATGACTGTTATTTGTAGCAGTAATATTGTTATTATTTCGACTATTATTTTTATTATAACTCAGGATGCGGGTAATTCTGTTCAGTTAATACATGCCTTAATCACGTATTCAATTTAGTATTATGAAATTTCATTCAATTTAAAATAAAGCCATAAGTTATATTTCGTTTCCCAGTGAAATAAATTAAATATAACAATTGGTTCCGAGCTCCTTATAAATTTAATTTAATTTTATCTTTCTGAAAATAATTAATTAATCAGTTACTTGTTATTAGTTTTACAAATTATTAATGCTGAAATTATTAATTCCAACGATAGGTTTACTTAGTTGAGTAAAATATATTTTGAAATGAATAAAAAAAGTTAATAGCAATATTCAATCATTTCTTAAGATTTGTTTTTATTTATTTATTTTAAAGTAAAAGAAATAACTGTACATAGCAATATTTATTAGATTATCTTCCATCAATTAATACGTAGATTTTCCATAATTTGAAGTATAAAGTTTCCTTATGCTGATAGTTTATGTAGTTCATTCGACTGAACTTAAATAATTAAAACGGATTAAAAGAAAACCACACTAAAAATAGAAAAAATAGTACTCTTCCAATTCTTCTTAAAATTTGATTTAGATGACAGTCTGAGGGAGGGGGGATTAAAAACAATTACAACTTACTAAATGCTAATTTTGGGCCATCAAAACTGAAATTAAAGAATTAAAAAATTATTATTTTATTTATTTTAGTATAGTTCTTATTAACATTACTTAATCGAGCAGATATTATGTCGTATTATTTTAATATAGTTCGGCCTCCGTGGCGCGAATGGTAATGTTTCTGCCTTTCATCCGGAGGTCCTGGGTTCGAATCCCGATCAGACACGACATTTTACATACGCTACATTTCCATATCCCTCACACAAGCTTCATGCTGATGTGGCGATATCAACTACTAAAAAAATAAAATAAAATAAAATTAATGTTAATAATAATAATAATAAATGATTCATTTGCAGTTATTAAAAAAAGAGATATTTTTTAATAATTTGATTTATCAAGTGATTGTTATCATTAAAAATCTTATATATTAAAAAAGTTGAGCTAAAAACTATTTTTAGTCCGTCTGGGGATTGAACTGGACGGATCGGGCTGATTTTTTTTTAATCTCCTTGGAATAACGAACAAATAAATATGTCATCAAGCGGCATCGGACCCCAACTTGAGTCTCCTCTGAGAATTCCTAAACAAATTATCATTTATTACTTAATTGAGGAAATTTTTGAGGTCAGTACTCATAGTAAAATCTCTTTGAAGGTTTGTCGATAGTTGACATATCTACGGAACATTCCAAGCAGAATAAAAAAAAAATCAGCTCGATCCGTCCAGTCGAACGACTGGTGGACTGGAAATAAGTTTCGAGGTTGCAATATGAAAACCTATTTCCAATCCGTCCGGGCGTTCTACTGTACAATCGGGCTGAATTTTTTCATTCTGCTCGGAATAACCAACAGATATGCGTCATCGGATCCCAACCTTGAAAATCCTATGAAAAATCCTCAAAAATTTTAATTTATTCCTTAATTGTTTAATTTACTGGGGATATTACTTACAATAAAATCAGTTTGAAGGTCTGTCAATGCTTGATGACATCTGCGGACCATTTCGAGCAGAATGAAGTATAGTCAGCATAGATCCGTCCAATAAATCGTCGGAACGGACTGGAAATATGTTTTCAGTACACTTTTTATCTATGGTAGGAAAGGAACGAGAAAGTAATGTGGGGGGGGGGGTGAGATATGTTGTAAATGGAATAGATTTTTTGCCAATTTTTAAAAATATATAACATTATTTTGTAACAATAACGCTGCGGGGCAGCAAGGGGCCATTAGTAATATTAAATTTCTCTTAAAACAAAAATATAATACGCTGGTCGAATTATAAGTTTGTAATGTGATAAATGTTTTATGCAAACATGTATTACTTGCATACACAAGTTTGTAACTTAATTTTCTTTGCTATTCTGTTTTTTAAAAGAAAATTGTACAGTTTTATAGACCTACATATATCGTAGTTATTATTACTTATTAAGTAAATTTAAAGTAAATGCATAAATTATCTAATATAAACAAGTGGATTATTTTCGCATTTGAATATTATTCATAATAGAGTTAAAAATTATTGAGATACCTGATTTTTAATTAAAAATAATTATAATTATCTTCTACAAAGAGTTAACAGACCTTTTCTTCAAAATCCAAAACCAGTCAGAAGTAGTGGCATTTATTTATCCCAATAGTTTATATTACAACTCGGTGTGCTTCCGATTAAAGTTTTGTTAAAAGGAGTAAACTAAATTGTCTTCCTTAAAGTTGAGTACCTATTCGATCAATTTGCTACGTAAATAATGATAGTAAATTCACTACTTAAAATATAAATGATTTTTTAAGAAAATATTATAATGTTTACAAATAAATGAAAACAGAGGATAGAAATGCTACAGAGGATAGTATAGCTGATAATTAATTTTAGATTGTATTGTTATAACTTATCCTTATTTAGTACATTATGAACAAATTACATTTGTGTTATATAAAAAAAAAAAAAACAACAAATTTTTGTTGCTTGGTGTATTATACACTTTATAGATAGCTCATCTTTTTATCTTAGCAGATAAAAACCTTTGATACACCAAGTAAATGTTTGATGTTAACTAGTATTAATGTAATTATACATATATTTACATCTTACTACGTACGAGTAAACTCGTACTACGTACGAGACCACCCTGAGAGTCATTAAGCAAGGTATAAGGGTTCAGAGAATAATCGGATTAAGAACCAGATTAGCATACAGTACTTTGTTTCCGTAATATTACTGTGTAATGAAGTGCGAAGTTTCAGTAGTATTTAAATGAGGATGGATGATTCCCGGTACTTACTGAGGTCGTGAACTTTGTTCTGATTATTGGTCTTTTAAGGTTTTCCTTCCCTTATGGCGGTAAACATGCCAAATCATTATCATCTTATTTTTAATCACTTTGTAACATCCTCTTTTTTTATTTGTAAATTAATACAATGTATGTTTTACACCAAGAAACAAAGAAGCATCGTAGTATTAAAAAGAAAACAAAAGACTGCATTATTTAGCATTTTAATGAAATAATAAGGCATTATAAAAAAAAACCTGATGGAGTTTTATTTATTACTTAATTTACTCGATAATGAATGATATGTAATCCAACTCATTGCAGTTAATGGTTGCATAATTGAACAATTACTGCAATATATATGATAGCGTTGTTATACTAATTGCTTTTTCTAGATAACATTCGGAAAAAATTCAAACAATTTGTTTTCAATATTTTTATTGCTTTTGACGTTAATTGTTCCAGCTGAATTATTTAAAATTTGTTAGATAATATTTTTATGTTTTGCTTCATAAAAAAATTTGTTTACGAAACGGTTAATTACTTGTTATATTGAGATGTATGACCCCTTGCGAAGAGGAGAAACGATTGCGGTGAGATAACAAAATATATATCATGATATATAGATAAAAATATATTTATAATAAGTATTATTTTTTTCAAATCAATTCCGTACTTTGATTCATACGATTAACCTGAAATATTGAATAAAATGGGATTGTGTATTTTAGTTTAATCAGAATCATTTAAATATTGTCAATAAAGTATAGATGAAGGGTTTTAAAGATTGATTTTTTTTACATTTTGAAGCAGTTTACGAGTGATGTGGCTAAAATGGAATCGAATGTTATGCATGTATATATATATATATATATGTATATATTTTTTTTAATGATATTAGGAAGTACCCGTCTGTTAACGCGGAAGAAGGATATAACGCATTAATTCTATCACAGTATGACCTCTCTTATGAATGACATGGATATTCACGGAAGTTAGTGTGATTTAAAGTATTCACAAAATTGATTTTTATAATCAATGCGCTTTTTTTTAAATGTAAAAATAGTATTTTTTTTAGGTTTTAAATTTTAATTAAATAATAAAAAATGAAAAGATTGGTTACTCAGAGTAAGAAACAATTTTTTTGTGTAATGTTTTCTATTTGATTTTGAATAATGTCATGTTAATATCGTTTACATTTCAGTTTGTTATTTTTAAAATATATATATATATTTATTTAAATGTTATAAAATAGAAACTTATATTAGTTTTTTAAAAATTATTAGAAAAAAAATTAATGGTATAAAAAATAAATTTATTTACAATATCTTCGTAATTATCTTATCTGTACGCGTATATCTATTATTTAAATTTTAGAATTTATGAACTTCATTGCTAACATAAATTATTGGTTCTCACCTTCTGTGTAAAGCAAAGAATCTCCTAAATTACTTTAGTTTCTAATTTAAATATATGTTTATAACTACAGGTACAAACATTCAAATGGAAATATAGACAAACAGTTTTTAGTAAATTGGATAATTTCATACGCACCACAAATCTAGGGATAGGTGAGGATTTTCCTTAAATAAATCTGGCCCTGTTCTTGTATTTAAGAAAAACGATTTGATGTAGCCTTATTTCAACTGATAAAAGCTATTCCGATTTTGAGGATTCTAAGGATTTATGGGCGGTACAAGAACTCGCTATCTAGAAGATCTTCAAAACATTCTCTTAGGCTGTTTTCCTCGTTTTACGTTATCAACTGGAGGTCTTTCATTTTCATCCCTATTTCTTATCCCTGATTTTTTTCCTAGAAGTAACGTTTTGGGTTTGTTCATCCTGAGAATCATGATAGTAATTTGAGAACTTTAGAGTATTTGTATCTTTGAAGTTTACAAGTTTGTGCAAGGTGCAGCCGCCTAAGAATCAGATTGGGAACTGTTTTGGACTGATGCGAAGGTCATATGGATGGCTTGATGCGGAGGAGGAACTGTATCAATCCAGTTAATTTCTATAAGTATATAAATTCTTTTTTGAAGGAATTCAAAAGAATAAGACCAGTAAATGTTGGGGACGATGTCACGAGCTTGCTAGTAATACAAGTGACAATGAGGAATGAAGATGTTACTTCAAGAATTAAGAAATTGAGAGTGAAGTCAGCAGCTGAAGTTGATGGGATTCCCTTGTATGTTATTACTGGGCTTGATGACCTGCTAGCTGTGATACTGGAGTTGGGTTTACAACTTCAGACTCAAGTTGGATTTGTTTATAGGAAAATTGCAATTATTTCACTGGTGTTCAAAAAAGGGGATTTACATGATATAAAGAATTATCGGTCGGTATCTGAGTTATGTATAATGGTGGCCAAGGTTTTTGAGAAAATAACACCACAATTTTGTGTAATTTTCTTACGAGGAATATGCTCAGCGGCAATATGGCTTTATGAAGAATAAATTCACAACCCCAGATTTGGCTGAATTGATGAATTATTTTGTACCGGAGATAGAAAATCAAAGCCAGGAAGATATAATATATTTTAATTCTAAGAAGGCGTCCGACTTTGTACCGCATGGTATACTGGTACGGAAACTTAGGAGTACATTGTTCAGGGGTAGTTGATTAAATGAATTAGGTTTTATCTATATCGAAGAAACTTCAGGGTAAGAGTTGCTGGTAAACTGTCTAAAGTACTTACGGCGACGTCTGTTGTGCAACAAGAATCTGTCCTGAGCCCTTTATTATTTATTTTGTTTGTCAACAAATTGCTTGAGGTTATTGTATCTACAGCTCTGGAATTTGCTGACGACTTGAAAATTTACTAAAAGATTGACTACTATAAAAGTATGATGGTCTTACAGGATGATATTAACAGAGTCCATGAATGGTCAGTAAGGACAGCTTGCCCTTGAACCTTGAGAAAATTTCCATGATGACTATAACAAGGAAAGCATTTGCTATCAAGTATGAGTATAAAATCGGAAGTTCTATTATCAGGAGGGTAAAGACAACTGTTGATTTAAGTATAAAATTTGTGGCAAAATTATTGTTCACACAGTATGTAGATGCTACGGTATCAAAAGCTAGCAGAAACTTTGGATTGATACCTATGGATGCGCCGTAATATTCTTAACATTGAGTCAATCTTAAAATTATACCGAACTAACTTTCGATCGATTTTGGAATATTGCACAGTAGTTTGGAATTGAAAGAGGGTGCCAATGCACCCTCAACCAGTTAACCAATTGGTCTAGCCATTAACCACGTCAATCTTAGTGTCAGTATACACTAAGATTGAGGCGGTTCAAAAGAATTTCTTTTACTATCTGCGAGAAAGAAGCTTCGGCGGACATAATATTAGTTGCTCGGAGCAGTGTACATGTTCGGGCTTACCCTCACTAAAAACTAGAAGGACACTGTATGATGCCATATTTGTTTATAAGGCTCTTAATACCAAGATAGATGTTGATATTTCGTATGTTGGACTTAGAGTGTCGAGATTAAGGGTAAGGAATCATCGTCTCCTATAACTGAGTAGAAAACGCGTCTTTCGCCGTTGGCTAGAGGTATTGATATTATTCATGGATTAAGCAGGGACACTGATATTTTTGATATGAGTTTTGTTAAGAAGGTCGAAGATCAGCTTTATGTAATGGAGTTTGATTAAAAACCATTAATATTAAAATTGAAATTAATAAAATTAATATAATTTGTATCACTTGTCTTTATTGTGCGATACACCAAGGCTTTTCTGTTCTACTATACAAAATAAAATAAATAATTATTATTATTACTACAGCATGTGATATTGTATGTGTGTATGTGTGTGTGTGTGCTAACGCGCGCGCGTCTCACTCTCTCTCGCTCTCTCTGTGTGTGTGCGCGCGCGCGCGCGCGTCTCTCCCCCCCCCCTCTCTCTCTCTCTCTCTCTGTGTGTGTGTGTGTGTGTGTGTGTGTGTGTGTGTGTGTGTGTGTGTGTGTGTGTGTGTGTGTGTGTGTGTGTGTGTGTGTGTGTGTGTGTGTGTGTGTGTATTTTTTTACATACTTGTGCTTCAAATATGTTATGCAACTTTTAAATTTTACCGTAAAATCTTAGCTTTAATAAGTCAAAACATTCACAAACTTAATTTTTAAACTACTCTTTTCATATTGTTAAACTACATCATCGGGTTAAAAAATTAAAAAAAACGTTTTTGCATTTGTGTTATTTCAAATCATTTTTAATTAATTTTAAAAAACGTAAGAGATTCCCAATTCAACCTGTATGTTTTTTTTTTATGTTATGCTTAATTTTCTCCAAATGTACCTATTTAAATAAATCATTATTATATTATTGAGGTTTTTATGATGATTCTGTAGGAACTTTATACCAGATAACTTTCACGAAAGAGTTTTTAAGGAAAAATTATATGGTCTTCATAAACGAATAAAAGTTATTTCTTGTAGTTATAGTTTCTTAAAACTGAACTGTTAATTTAGGTAACCTGTGGTTGTAATTTAGGCGTAATTTAGGTAACCTGTCATTAAAAGTATTTTCACGCAAAACTTCAAGAAAATTGGTTTGAAAATTAAAGATAAATAATAATGTCTACTCCGTTAATCCACTGAGTTGACAGTAGTCCTTTTGTGTCATAGCTTAGCGTCTTTTTCTTTCTTTTTATCAAGATAGATTTCTTATCTATTCCATTTCTAATAAATAATTTTGTTTGATTAAGAGAGCGATATTTTTAGTAAAATAAAGAAATATCAAATCAAAATAATGTAAACATAAAACTGACATCGGTATAAAGAAGTTGTACAAAATAATATTTCCAATTTTTCTTTGATTTTAGACTTTTAAAGTTGGTGCCAAATAAAAGGTTTTGAAGTGCTATTAAAATATGATTATTGTTATATAACGCACACACACATACATACGCACGCACAAATATTTGGTTTATTCTATGTATACTAAAAAAAAACAAATATATTTCATGGATCCTTATCACTTGAAGCGTGAGCAAAGTTATTTTCATTTTACTCTTCAAAGAAGACCCTGGGAAGCATAAGCTTCATAAAAGACATTAAGTAGACCATAAAAATACCTTTAACATTTTATTTATAATCTTAAGGCGTTTTTTTCATTTCCAGTCAGTAGAATTCCTCCATCATAAATGATACAATTTTTTCTTCTTCTTCTTTCATAAGAAAGATTTCTTATGAAATACTTTCTCTTTCAATCCTTTGAAAAGAAATTTAATCTCTTTTCAATTAAAATAAAATTCGGTTGTAAAAGAAATATTTTTTTAGTTAATTTTTAACAATATATTTAGTTACTGAAGTATGGATACTAAATATTTGAATTAAATACCGAAATTGTGTTTTTACAATTTAAAAAATTTTAATATTATTTTTAGTATTAAAAAATTTTTAATATTTCAAATATTAAAAAATATTAATTTTTAATATTTGAAGTGGAGCAGTATATTTTTCTAATTGTATATATCATTAACAATAATTGTTTATTACTAAACACTATCATAATTTTCACTACTGTGATCGCGAAAAATTTCGGTTTTCAAATTTCAACGAAAATATCCATTTTGATCATCCCTGAATCCATTTTGACTAGTTTCGGCGTGACATCTGTACTTACATAAGCCCAAAATCCAAAAAAATTGGACTTTTTCTTGACTGAATTAATAAGCATTCATTGAGAGCTTTTCAACAATATATCATAAGTGGTACTTATTTTCATTGGTTTCAGAGTTATAGCCAAATAAAATTTTAATTAATGAAATATTTGGATCTTACAAGGGAAGGTACTTCGGTTCGAATCAAACTTTATCTCCGTTTTTAGAATTTTTTTTTTTAAATTTAAATATATTGATTTATTAATAATTATTAACCTCTGATTGTAAAACCATTTTTACGATAATAATAATTCAATAATAAGAATAAAAAAAAAATAGAAAAATATCAGAAGTTATTAATGAAATATAATTTTATGTACTTTTCATTAAAAAAAAAAAATGTGTTTATGTAATTTTATAGGCGTACAGGCAAGTCATATGGTATCCACATCGATTATTTGGTTTTGAGATTTAGTATTATTTTTATCCTGCCTACCAAAACCGTACTTTTTAATTCTACGCATCTATCTAGGTGGTCGCTTTTCGCGCATTAATTACAATCAAGAGACGTCAGCGTTTATCGATAACAACTCGGGGGTACCACAGGCTCAGTTCTACGACGGTTCTTTTCCTGATCTGCACTTCTGACCTGCCTACTCCAGCCAGTGTCACGGTTGCGTAGTACGCGGATGACACGACGATCTTGGCGCTTGACAGTTCGGCTACTGCCTCAGAGAAATTGCAAACTGCAATGGATGCCATCAGCATTTGGTTGAGTACATTGAGGTTAAAGGTTAATCCGGCGAAGTCCAGCCACGTGACGCACGATGAGTAGGGAAAAATACCCTGCGGTACGGTTATACGGTGTTAGGATACCCCGATTTGTAATTATCGGAGGCTAAACAGGAAAATTAAAAAAGGATACCTCAAGTCATTACGGTACGGTATCTCTATGTGTCCAGGTTGGATAAGCTTATTAACCATCTCGATTTGAATCTGCTAGACAATCTGCTAGACTTGATCTTGTTGACGGCCCGTTATGATGATCCGGTTTGGCTGCTTAGTGCTCATGTTTATCGTTTCTGGGGTGTTTCAAAGTTCCTGTATCGTTTATTGTTCTATTTAGAGTTGTTATTTATTTTGTTGTTTTAATGTTAATGTTGACTGCACATTCAAAAGCTCTATCAAGTGTTATATTATTTTTTTTATACTGTTGTTTGTTTTTTATATTATGCTATTTTTTATTTTTATTTAAGTATTATCATAGGGTGGTTCTCTTTCACGTGATTGTCAGTCATACGACTTGCTTATAGTTTCATTGCAGAAGCTGATTGTAAAATATATAGGTATTCAGCAAAAAAATATTATTTTTTAAAGTAATGAGTCATTAATTATTAAATTTTTTTTCTTAAAAATCTTCAATTTCCTATTGTTAATGTTACTATGATTGGTATTTACAGTTTATTATTTAATTGGTTATAGTTATGAATTAATTTTTTTTTAAATTACTTATATTAACTTTTGCTTATATGTTACTGTTCTAAATTATCCTGTATTTAATACAACTAAATTTCGTAACTTAATTCTGTTATTATTGTAACTTGGCAGTTTGACCTTGTCTTCTAATTTTGCATTTATTACAAAAAGTCATTTGTCAACGTTTTATGCGAGCTGTCTGCTGCATGTAAATTAGCATTATTATTATTATTATTATTATTAAAAGAATACCTACGTCACAACTATAGATGCTTCTTACAAACCCGTATTATTTATTAATATTTTAAATTGACTGAACTACTTTCTTGTATTCAGTTTTTTCTATTTAATTACTAAATTAAATAAAATTACACAATTAATCATTTTAGATTTACATTAAAATATCTGACCAGTTTTGTACACGTTCAATAAATTTTCTGTCCGACAGTGAACTTAATCATAAAACTGTTTATAATATTTTGTAATCTTTAAAAATATTAACGACTCTATTTTTTGGTTTGATATCTCTTTAACAACGGCATATTTATTTATTCTCATAAATATACAAGGTACAAGCTGACGACCGTCAGCTTGTACCTTGATTTGAATGAGAGGAAACTTAGACCGTGCAGAGTACAAAATCCATATACGTCTATAAATTTCAGCGCTGACAAGTACTTATTTCCGCTTTATCTCGGGTTTCATAGATATAAGTTAATAATTAATTCTATTCTATTAAAATAGTTTGTTTAAAATCTGTTTTATTTATTAAGCGGTTACAAATGTTCAAGTGGTTTATACTTTTACGTTACTAATAGGAAATTATTGAAATGAAACCTTAGACCTTACAAACATTAATAGACATTTCTAATAATCTGAACCTTCTAGATTGATTGAAAATACTGCCATGAGATAAGAATTATGTTTTATTTGTTCATGTAGAAACTAACATGCTAACTATTTGCTCATGTATTAAACAAATTAAAACTTTTTTTAAATTAATCGAGAAATTAATATATTCTATGCTAATTTTTAAGTTTATATTTTATATTAGTTAATAATAGTCCAAATTTTTGAGCTTGAATTAAGTGTGCAAGATTTTGCAGCGGTTACGTTATGATTTTGGTTTTATGTTGCTCGCTCTGTATAATCCTAAACCATCTTTCGTTTAGCGCTTTGTCACATTTTCTTTAATTGTTTTTATTATACGATATCGTAACGAAATTTTACATTAGTTTGGCTTATGCTCGGTAATGACATATTAACTGACAAATAGTTAAATTTTTAAAGCTGTTAGACTGTTATCAGAACTTTACTTTTTTGGTATTATTATGTTTCTTCTGTTTGGTTTTATCCCCTTATAGTTTCATTTGGAAGTTCATGCACGAGTGTAATGTATAAACACATTTCACTATAGTTTTTTCCTTAGAAATATTCAGCTTGTAATTCTACAAAATAATGAACGATCTTTTTTAAAGAGGTACCATAAATTGAGATGATTTTATTTGCAAATCAACGTTACTTTACTGTGAAATAACCAGAAAAAGGTTATCGATAAATTCTAGTTTGATGAAGATACATGAGGTTTAAGGCTTTAATTTCCATTTTGAAATATATACTTTGATAAAACTCCAACCAATTATCTCAATTCCTTTAGAATTTTGAAGAAAAACATCGAAAATTCTTTTGAAATGAGATAGTGTTTCAGTTTATGAATTTAAGAAAAACACACTAATGGAATATGAAAAGATTTAAAATTTTACTGAAGCTCAATAGATAATTTAAATAGATCCTCTATTGAATGTTTTACCTAACTTTTTTCATGTGAATAACGTTTCCACATAGATGGTATTTTCATTTTTCATTATTGTTGCCGAATATCTTTATTTTATTTTATTTTTTCATTTCAGTGCTAGTTATAAAAATACAACATTAAATTACAGAGAAAAAAAAATTAGTCCTACACGAACGTGAATAAAATTGTATCAAAATGTTTTCAGTTTTGCTAATGCTTCCAGGTAAAATTTTTTAAATAAACAGAACCCTTTGTTAAAGTATACTCTTACTGTATAGTAAGATAAAATAAAAAGTAAGAAATTTCCTGACTGTTATGAATTAAACAAAACACTTTTACATGAACTGTGTTTACAATCTTCTGATTATTATTTACGCATTTGAATAGAACATTTTTTACTCCCTCTGGCATTTACTTCTCTGAATACAAAATTATTTCTTTTTAAATAAAAAGATCGTTATTACAGTAATGGCAGCTTTGTAGGTTTGTACAAATTTCTTTTACATAACGGAATATTAAATTTATAACGTATTACTGAAATTATTTCATAATTATAGCAATTTCGATTAGTGAAATTTATATATTACTTTTTCTTAAAAAATGGGATATGGGTTTTTCTGTATTTCTTAATGTTTCATGACCTAAGGACCCCCCCAAAAAAAGTGGGAGGTAATGTTTGTACGTATTTTATACTAGGTACGTGCGTTAGCGTGTTTGAAGGTTAATAACTTTTGACCTGATAAACCGATTTTGATTAAATTTTGTACAGAGGCTCGTGTATATGGGGCAAGTTGTTGGTAAAACTTTTGGCTCAATATTATCATGATGAGAGAGGTTGGGGGGTCAATTTTATCATAATTTTGCAAACATAACCCCACTATTAAGTTCAGTACATTCGTGCATACTTATTTTACCATTAAAAAAAAATCAAATTTTTTAAAATTTCATCTTAAGAATAATAGTGTAAATGACCCCCAAAAAAAATCTTTTGGGAAATACTGGGGGGAGGGCGATCAAAATTTAAAAATATCGATTTTTTAATTTTTCAGAACTTTTTTTGGTTTATTTAAACATAAATAAAAATTTTACAATAAAATCTCAACATAATATATGAAGTAAATTTTCTCAATATAATGAAGTAAATTTTCACATTAATTATGTTATTTAAAAGACGGCAGCAAAAGTAAATTAATGTCTGAGAACGTCTTTATATTTATATTACATGAACGAGACTGTTTTCAAAGCTGAGAATTTAATAGTCCGTTTGGGTGATAGTAATTATTTAATGACTCCAGTTGTACTGTTAATTGATGTTGAAATGATGGTAGAAAGGGCTGACAGAGCGCGGCATAGTGCTTCTCTATAGTTATATAGACATAGAACACAGAACGTCTATTGTAATTTAACCCCTGCGGGTACCCTGCTCTAACACTTGTATACTTTTTATTTGACCTCCATTGTAAAATTGTACGTAGCTGGAAATGTGCTTCGTTATTTTATTTATAAATTAGTTAATTTTTAATTTAATGATAATATTTACAGTGTAAAACAAATTATTATGAATGAAAGAAAACTCTTGTTCGTAAGGTCGAGTTCCAAAGTCGTGAGAGCTGCAGTGCGGCGTTCATTCTCCCACCATCGCAAACAGTATTGACGATACTTTTAATAATCCAATTGATAAATAGTAGGTTATTCACGTCCAGTTATTGAAAGTATACGCTAATATAGTAATACCTTTTTCAATTTTTTGTAACTTAAAAAAACAAGTATTTTAAGTAATTTTTTATATAATTATTCTTGTACTTATAAATATTAACTCGATACAACATTATCTCGTTATAGATGATTCTATGAGAAAACGGATGTTTTTAGTTAGCATAGTATATATATTTTTCATTCACACCATATAATTAAACTACATTTCTTCCAAGTGTACAGAGGTCTACAATTCTATCCATTATATATACAGAGTGTGTGTATAACAGATAGACAGACATACATATCTTTCACTCATCCAAAATCTGTTTAGTTAAAGAAGCAAGTTTTTATCGTAAGGAATTTTACACAAATTTGCGAGAAATTAATTTTGTTTTTTGTATATGAGCTAAATTTTTTAATTATCAGTGGTGTAGTAATTTTTAAATTTACTGGTACTTGGTAGGTTAGATAATACATAAACTAAACTAAAGTCTGTTTGGCTAATATTTTTTGGTGGTTAGCCAATAAACTGATTCATAGTTTCAGTTGAAAAATGAACTCTCAAACTAAACAATTATAATCTATTTTATGTTTGATGTTATTTTTCGTTTAATGGTGAACGAGTGTACGTCTTGCCAACCTTTTATCCTTTTTAAAAATATAACATTAAACTTAACCTTAATTTAACTACCGCATTACCTTATTTTTACATACGAGTGTTTTTTTTTCGTTTACTTACAAAAGGTGAAAATTAGTAATTTGCAAACAACTTGAAAATTATTTTACAACTGTTGGGTGAATATTTTTAACTATTGGATGAATTTTTATTTTGAAATTTTTTGAATAAAATTCAATTAAACTATTTTGATTAAACGAATATTCTAGAAGTAACTATTCTATCACTCAATTTATAATTTCACAGAGTAATTCACGAAGAATGTAACAAACTTTCAGGACATATTCTGCTGGTGAAAATAAAGAAGAACGTTCACATTAACACAAGTTCGGAAACGCTTAGTTAGCGAATGTAGGCTGGTGAAAGGTTTCACCCAGGTTTATGCGCCTTCGGTAAAATTAAGCCAAACTATAGTTTTTTGTAAACTGTAATTAAGGGGTAAATTTAGTGGTTTTTTATATAAAATCTGACAAAAATTTGAAAAAAAGTTTTTTTTTTTTAAACAGGTCCTAGAACTTTAGTTATAATAATTTGGGGTAAAAGACAAAATATTGAGGTCGAAACACACTAAATTGTGCTTATTGTAAAATACGTAACTTTGTTAATGGGTAATACACACATAAGTTTTAAACCAAATGAGTACAGAATTTCATTTTGTTTAAATTGGTTTGAATAAAGATTTGAAGCTGTATATAAAAGTAAGAATTTCGAAGTTTGTTAAAAACAAAAAAATTCCTATATGTGGCAGATTTTAATTGGATATAAAAACGAAACAAAATAATACCAAACAAAAGAATTAATTATTTTAGATAATTAAACAATCAAAATTTAAAAAAAATAAAATAAATGAAAAATCAAATAAAACAAGATATTAATAAAATAATTTTTTAGAAATCTTTAAAGCTAAAAACTAATTTTATGTAAATTCGTCTGAAATAATTTATTTCGTAAGTTGATAATACTAACAGCTAATTCCAACAATTAAGTTTTTTAATTGCATCTGAAGAGCAATAAATATTTAAATAAGTGAATTGAATTGTGCGTGTATATCATTATCTAACAATGTCTTATAAATTTTCCGCTGAAGAATACGCAGAGACCATTTTTGGATAAGAGTTCTGAAACAGATATGCACGAGCTGGACATCGTTAATGACGTATAAAGTTACGATGGTGGACTTTTCCGGTAGTCCGCCACTCCTGCACTGGGCAAAGATGTCCCCCTCAGTCAAAGATGTCGAAACCTCAACTGATTTGCATGAAAATCAGCAGCTGATTCTCTAGCCTCCTCGGGAATTTTCACGCTTAGTTTGCGCTGGAATTTTGCCTTCTTTAAGACTCTTAGACTACGAATGTCTCTCTTCTTTGTTTCTTCCTCGTCTCTTATTTTCGGCTGACATCTTCTTTCTATTTCTTAACTCCTAATTTGCTGTATGGTCCGTTCAAAATTTTTTTTTTGCCTCTAATACATGAGATATCCCACATACCTGTTTTTTTCTTTCTTTTAGGGCATAATCTAGATAACTACTAAGCTACGGCTCAAACTTAACTAACATTTAGGTTAGGTGAGTTGTGCAGCTCGAGCTGCACAGCGAGATATCATCAAAGATTTCCGTGTAGGATTCCAGACCACAGAACCTTTGATTTTTTCGGTGCTTACGTACCGCTGGAGCATTGCCGTTTTCAACATATACTGTTGAACGCCAAGAACAACATTGTGTTGAGGAAGAAAAAATGTAATTCATACACTGAACGTAGCCCGGCGTCAGTACTATAAAAAAAAAATAGGATGTTTGGTGTCCTTATTATTTTTTAAGTATATCAGCACCAACTTCCATATAAACTGATTTTTTCATTTTAAAATATGAGGCAATTTTTTTTTACTCTTTGCAAACACTTTGTGCCTAATAAAGGTCAGTATATAAAGAAGAAGAAGAGATTAATGAAGAGGTCAGTCTCTTAACCTTTTGTTTATTTTTTTATATGAATTATAACTTAGCCGTCTTGCTGGTTAAATATCTTTAAAAATGACCGGATTTGTCACGCAAGAAGTGGGCGTTTCCCGTATAATATAGTTGGAGGATGCAATTTTATAAGCTACCTAGTAAAAGGAAGTATTAACTAGCATTTACGCTTGCGCGCGCCCACCATAACACACCCACATACACGAACGCGTAGGTATATTTATGGTGAAAGATTATTTAGGTTAACTGTTAATGATTGCACTTTTGTCGACCTTTAACCTGATAGTAATTTAAAGCATTTGTCTGTAAAGCATTTTACCTTTATTTATATGATTTGCCTTTTAGTGTGTATTACTCCAAAATAGGCATACATACAAAGGACGATTACAACAAAAATATTTTGTTATGTAAGATTTTAAGTAAAAATAGATAAAAGAATTTTGTTGTATGTCATATTAAAATAATATTTTAGAACTCTCGTTAACTGTAAAGTTCTCAACAACTTTACATTAGCTATCATTAGAATAAATGTAGAAGCATTTTTTGCTGATCGATAGATGATAATAAATTGTATATAGATCACGCAGGAAAAGAGTGGGTGTGCTACTCTATGGTTAAAAAAAGAACCATCCCAACATTTGCTTAAATAGTTTCAGGGAAACTGAGGTAAACTCTTGATCAGATTAGCATTACAAAGTTTACAATTGATTATAAAATTAAAATAGAAGTGCTTAAATTCGAGTAAAAATTTGAAATATAAATACATGAAATAATAACGATCAAATATGTAAATATACTAAATGAGTAGAATAGCTATGCAGTAAATAAAAAGTAAAAAGGTGTTAATGAAAATTATTTGAACTCATATTTATGAGTAAATATGGGATGAAGAAAATACGGTTATTAAATTTATTTTTAATTATTAAAAAACTCATCGACAAAGTAATATTGTTTCTGTAAAAGGAAACAATAAAAATATTTAAATAAAAGAATGTGTTATGTTGGATCTTTTAAATGGTATCTTAATTTATTAAAAATGGAACAGACACATAATACGACTCGTGTTCTCTTAAAGGAAATTATTGTATTGGGCTATACGAAAACTGTTCTGTTATCTGGTTTGGTAGAGGTGAATTTTTTAGAGAATATGACTTGTGTTTTTAGGAAATGTTTCTAATTCATTAACATAAATACATGTATAATTAGAATTGATCGATCTATGAACTTTCAATTAACACGATTAATATTTATGGGTGCCAAACAATTATGTGTCAGCCCGTTCTTGTATTCTGAAAAGTCGTTCTAATTTTTTGAGATACCCCAAGTGATTGAATCTACACATCAGACGGGAATATACGTGGTCCTAATAAGTATTTCATACTGATGACAAGCATTTTATTAAGACGCTTTAAAGTGAAACAGTACGGTTTCATTTTGTTGCGATATAAATTAAAAAATTCTATATGCTATCTGAAACTTCTGTAGAATAGAAACATTTGACTTAAAATAAATTGTGTCACGTTCACTAATTTATAGAAAATAAAAACTTTATATTATTACATGAATAGCCCTGAAAATACTTTCTTACAGTTCTGTTGCATCGTAGCATATTATTACACGACTACCCAAAAAGAAGTATAATGTATTTAGGGTGTATGTATGTATGTTTATTTCATTGTAGCAGCTCAACGGCTGAACCGATTTAGATGTATGACCTCATGTTGAAATTCTTTCGTTACCGGGAATGTCATAGGCTATATGCAGAGTGAGCAACATAAAACCGAACCCATAATGAAACCGCTACCCAACACTATTTATGAATGACTCTCACACAACTAGTGCGACTAGTGGATGTATAAGTTACTACTGATTGTTGCTGCCGTTTGTCAGTTGGTTACGTGTCAGTGCAGTATACATTTTGTTGCGGTACATTAGTCTGTGCAGTTGTGTTTGTGTAAAATGCCTTATTCAATCCAGAAGAGGATAGCTGTAGTTGAGGCCTGTATTCGTCCTATATTCCTAGGAAATAGTAACACACGATTTAGTTAAAAAATGCCGTACAACAGGTTCGGTTTCAAATGCAAAACGAAATAGACAACCTTCCGGTTGGACTACACAGGCCGTTACCAATATTGAAAGGAGAATTACTGCCAGCCCAAAAAAATTACTACGGAAGTTATCCCAACTTCCGTACAGTCTGATGTTAAATAACATCTTGTAAAATTGTTTATGAATTAAAATTGAAACTATGCCGCGTTACAACTGAAGGAGACAGACAACGAGCTTTCAGTAGAGGACGGTGGCCTCTACGTTTCCCAGAGTGGTCTACTAACGATTTTTTCCTTTGGGGCTGCTTAAAGGAGAGAGTTTATTCATCTAATCCTCACATTATTGATGAACTGAAGTCAACGAGAAATCAACGCAATTGATAACAACATTTTGCATCAGGCGACTCTCAATATGATCCGTCGAGCACAAAAGTGCGTCGATGTCCAGGGTGATCATTTCGAATATCTTTCATAAAAATAAAGTAAATAAATGCAACATTTAAATTACGTTATATGTTTTTCTTTTTTCTTATACAATTTATTTGTATTATTCATATAATTTCATTCCAACATAACCTACCGATTCTGCAATGCTTACGTTATGGGTCGGTTTTATGTTGCTCACTGTATATTTTAACATTTATATATTTTTAAATAAATTTAGAAAAATTTAAAAAAATTTATACTATCTTATCCTACTAAACGGAATTTGTGTGTGTCTGTGTGTGCGTCCCCCTTAGCTTAGCACCGATGAATGGATTAAAGAGTGGGATGCAAACACGCATAAGAAAAAATTGGCAAAAAAATCAAATTTTTAATTTGAGGCTATGACTTTCACATAATCTTATATGACTTATTATCATCAAATCTTGTTGTCAAATTCATTCTGAGATACCGTCCTAAAATTATTTTCTACTTTTAGTGCGTTTAATTTAAGAGTGGTGTTTTAAAATTTTTTTTACATATTTTTTATTTATTTATGTGATTGTGTCTCTTCATAAAATAATCAACTATAACCAAAAAGTAGGCACCGGAATGTACCGATCACTAGCGAAAAATAGCGATTAGTTAGTATCAATTTCTAGAGTTAAATTTAACTTTCGTTATATCAATTTTCATCATTCAAAAATAAATATTTTTACACAAGAGGTAATAAATTTTGGGCACCTAATAATCACATTTCGAGACTCCGCCCGCCAGTGCAAACCGCTCTGAGAGCCTAGCTGCGGAGGTCTGCCGTAGGCACCCCCTGCAGCTAGTATACAAATAAAATATACACAATAATGCCCGCACGGACTTATCCTATATTGGTAATCAATAATTTTTTTTGGCAGTCGTGTTTTTTAATTTTTAATATTTATTTAATATTTATAATAATCTATTTAAAATATCTTAATTAAAGATTTTAAATAATCTCTATTAAAATCGAACTATACATTATTTTTAAAGAAAGTTATTCCGTAAATGTTGGACTACTCTTCCCAATTTCTCGTATTGTGAATACATTGATAATCGTTGGTTTCTAGCTTTATCAATCCGTCCCCCTCCAGATAATCTTCACACACAAATTTTTTCATAAAAATATGCTTATTTTCTTACAAATTCAGATTAAAAACAATCCAGATTTTATTTCTAGTGCTTAGATTTTTCTCCTAAATCAGAGTTTTAATTTTAAGATTTTCAGATGGTAAGTTTTCAATTTTATTACATACATAGTATTATTAGAAGTTAAACTTTTTTAATACTGGTAAAAATACCAGTAAGGTGGTAGAGTTTTCATTACTAATTAATCGATGTATTACCTGTTCTTTGGTAGGCCTGCTGTAGGACCAAGTTAAAACCCTGACTAATAAAGTTTTTTTTTATTTCAGTACCTAACCAAGCAATATAAATTTGAATTACGGAAGTGATGGGTGGTTGATCTGGTTGTGCAAGAAGGTCTCTTGAAAAAGAACTGTTATATATCTTACTTTTTTTTAACTCGTTAATTGCTGATATATTAGAATTTCAAATTTTTTTGGGATATTGAGTTTTAAGAAGTATTTCAATGAGCTCGTTTATATAAGATATATTTACTCGTACAAGAGGAATTTAAAATAAATTACTTTTTAACTTTTTTAATTTAGTAGAAATTAAAAATATTTTTTACTCTTTTTTACAAGTGTTTTATTATAATTTAAAACTTAGTTAGATTATTGTAAAAAAATTTAACTTATAATAATTATTTAGGAATGTGTAATTTTACATATCTTTACTTTTTAAGGCAAAAGTACAAATTTATAACTCGGGTTGCTCGAAATTCAGTTATAGTATGTTAGAAAAATCTAATTACATTATTGTTACGTTAAACAGTAAGTTAATTATAATGTCACTTTGTGAAAGTAAAGCAGGAACATTCCTAATAAAGCGTAACACAAATTTGCATTGCATTAAGAAATTTTGATTAATGCGTTATTAACTGTAATTTTAAATTTCATTTGTAATTATATTTATTTACAAAGAATCAGTTTAAAAGAACTGAAAATATTTCTACAAGCAGTTTGTAATTTACAGTCATTTTTAATATTAGTATTCCCTATTATAAAATCTACAGCGGGGGGGGGGGGGAAATTAATGCAAAAATTAATCAATCTTATTGTTTAATTTCTTTCAGTGATAAATTAAAGGGAAAAGAAATTAATAAAATAAAAAGAAAAACTCGACTAAGAATATAAACCTAAAAACTGCTCTTTGCAATGCTTTTTTTAGCTTTTTATTTTTATTTTTTTTTAGCGTCGATCTTGAACTATTTCAAAATTTTTCATTAATTTAATTTAATTTCATTATTTTTATGATTTTCTTATAAAAAAAAAAATGCTGTTTATTGATCGATTTTAATGAAAAAAGTTTGAAATTAAAGCTTACATGTGAAAAATTGATTTTGTCATGTTAAACCTCGTATTTATCTGATTTTAGGAATATAGGAATTTTTTTAAATAAAATTTTAATTTTTGAACATAAAGGAACCGTGGTTAAAACAAAAATTAGAATTTATAGAAATTAAAATACACTCCTCATTACAAATTTTCTTGATTCTTGTCAAAGATTGGTTTTTTTACGATATCAGTATATTTCTTTTTTAGTGCGCATAAAAAGATAAAAGAACAAGTAAAGGTAAAATATAAATAATATTCAATTCGAGTCATAGAAATTATGATCAAATAAAATTTACTTGTTTATTTATTAACACTCACAGTTACAATCTAATTACAATTTCCGTAATTTTTATTAGATGGCTGGCCTCCATGGCGCGAGTGTTAGCGTCTCGGTCTTTTATCCAGAGGTCCCGGGTTCGAATCCCGGTCAGGAAATGGCATTTTCACACGCTACAAAATTGTCATTTCATCTTATCTTCTGAAACAGTACTTAAAAATGGTCCGGAGGCTTAAAAAAAATTTATTAGATGAGAGATAAATTTTGTAACTTATAAGATATATGAGACGTAACCGGGATTCGAACCCAGAAACCTGGATTTTTTTAAAATGAAACTGACGAGGAATAATTGAAGAATTTTCATTAAAAAGTTCGAATTAATAAAGATCGTATGAACTTAAAGTTTATTCGCCATCAATTTTTAGAAAAATAATGTTTTAATGTATGAGTATTATTTATTTTATTTTATAATAATGGGTTCTTCAGATCTTGAGTTCTGGTGTACATCTCCGTTCCCATAATACAACTTTGCTACAACTGATTGATTTTGATCCGTAACCGAGTGTTGTGAGAACAGTATGGTAGATTACATTATTATGTTCAATAAAATGTATAAAATTGGCTCGGTAGTACTCTTATTCACTCCTTTTATTATTACACTGTGCGGATACTCTTCTGTATTCATTCGCTAACTTAAAGTGACTGCAATTGCCCATTCTATTATGTTTTAATAGCTAGTCTTTCGCGCACAAAAGAAAAGAAAAATGCGATAAATTTTAAATATTTAAATTGCATTGTAATCATATTGCTCAAACTGATATTGTTGAAGATGACCCGATTTTATTTATCAAAATTAAAAGTAGACTTGAATTTTTTTAAATAGATTTTTGCGAAACATTCGTAATAATTTTTTTAAATTTAGTAAAGTTATTCGAAATTTCTTCATGACTTAATCTATCTTTTTCAACGCTTTTTTATTTTCTGTCCGATCGACTACTTTCTTCCATCTACAGTCGTACAGAAATTATTATTACATGATTTCCTGGTGTCTGCTGCTCGCGCTGTTAAAATGTTAAAGCTCGAAAAATAAAACTGAGTGAATGAAATCTCTATCCAACGTTAATCTTACAAGCTCTGTATACATTCCTTCCGTTAAATTGTCTTTAACTTCAAAAATTTTCCTCTTTCCTTTTCATTCTCGTACTACCGGATATATAATTTATAGAAGGAGCTTTTCTTCTACTCTTTTCAATGAATTTTCTCGGTGTAAAATATAGCTTATCCATTTATTTCTCCTCTTTTTATGAGCACAACAACTTCCTTTCTTTTCCACTTTTAAATGTACATCCTTTATCTCTAATCCTATCAATAAATCTACCAAACTTATCCGCATCAACACCTCAAAAGTCTATTTATCTTTTTGTATAGCTTTTTAATAGGGTGTTCATCTGTATTAAACTCTCTACCCAAAGCTTTGCCAGACATTTCTTAACTCCAGATCAGTTACATTTCTCAGTAATTTATGATTTTTTTTTTACTATTTATTTAACCATTCCAATTTCTGTTTCAGTTTAGATTAATAATGAATTAATCTTTTTTTTTTAAACCGGAGGTAAAATTATGATTTTCTTATTTTTTTAATTAATAAAATCTTTATGTAGACATAAGTACATTTTGCCGAAATTTTCCTAAGAACCCTTCATACTCCTGAATAATTACATTTTTTTTGTATATGTACTTTACGCTTACTTATTAAACTTAATAACGCTTGGTTATGTATTTTTTCTTGTTTTGTGACTATAATTGTTTTTTATTTTAGTTTGTGTTAAAACGTTTTTTTATACCTATCTTGGTTTTTTCAGTTTTGATTTTTTTTAATTGTTTCCAAACCTTTTCTGCCACGTAATCTTTTGCTTACAAAAATTTTTCTATATTGATGACTTTTATGGCGTTTATTTAATTTTAGATAATTTTAAAGTTTAATCTCTATGGAATATTCTTATATTCATATTTGGGTGATAGTAACCTCTCTGGTTGTTAGCCGATAAAAAAAGATTATGAAACTCGTTTTGATGTGTTAATATAATCAATTATGTTTACTTCTCTATTATAATAGTGTATTAGCTATCGTATTATCATAATATATAATAATATTTAATTATATTAATAATATTATATTAGCATAATAGCTGGCTTGCCTCGCTACCGAGGTTTTCAGTAAATAATAAATTTATATTTAAATAAAATAGGCGTAAACTCTATGTATATATTAAGTAACCGTTCTCTTTTTCATTTCCAGACCGAACACACTTTGCGGAAGTTTACTCTTTTTGAATAGAATTGCTTAAAAAGTTCTTTTAAAATTTGAAACTAATCCTTAGGATCACAGTGAAACCTTCGTAATAAATTTCTAAAAGTAGGAATTTGGCAGTTGTGTGTAAGCACTGTTTATTTCTTGTTGTCGAATCCGCTTTTGAAACGTTAGCAAGTATCCGAAGTTCTGGTATTCCACCTTTTCCAAGCACCCTCTTTTTTTAACTAAAATGATCATCCATTACACATAAAGGACTTAAAATTTTGGTAACAGGGAGGGAAGTTAGTATCGTATCTCACCTCCATTACGTAGGGCTGATCCCACTTAGCCACAAAATAAAGGATATCATATTGTAATTTGTACAGATAAATAATGTTATGTTTTTTATAAAATTGTTATGTTTTTTTATAATGTTATGTTATGTTTTAATGTTATGTTTTTTTATAAAATTAATGAAGAAAAGGTGTTGTATTTAAAGTGTTGTGTAATAGTCAGAAAATGTTTGAAAATTCACGCATTACTTAAAATCACGCCTCTTTAAAGTTTATTTGCATTTAAACGATTTTAACTTATATTTTATCTTAATTTTTAATGAAAAACTAGTTAAGCTTCTTTAATTTTTTTTTAAACTGTATTTAAATAAATGTACAAGAATATGTATATATTAAGTAATATATATGTTAATTATAAATTCAAATTTTGGTTTTGATAATGTATTTAAAAATATTATTCATGTAACATCATTATGATGGCTTCGCTCAGCCTGTGTAAGTTATGTATCCTGTGTAAGTCTCGGACGACTTAAACTAATCTGATTCAAAAAGTTTGCATAATAGTAATGTTGAGGTTACTAGAAAATTATTATATAAATAAAACTGATAAAAATGTTTGAACCTAGAAGTAGGTCTAATTTTTGTAAATCTGTAAAAAAAAACTTTCTTCTTCTTATCTTTTACCGAACTAAATGCTTCTACCAATTATTTCTCGCCGCACTGTTTAATTTACTATCGGTTCCAATATGCCGGAACCATAAGTAAAAAGAAAAAAACAAGCAGGGAGGGGTTTCCATTGAAATCCCCCAAAGAATGGTATATGTAAATATATATATGCACTTCTTATACTGTATACGTAAGTATACATTAAACATAAGTATGCATATACAAAGACGAGACCAAAGAACATTGATCCAACTTATTTTACCGAATAAAATTAATTTAAATCTGTTGTTAGTTTTTTGATTATTGTGAATAAAATTTATTGATCATATTCTAAATTACAGTTTTTAAATTGATTCAGACATTAAAATTGCATAAATTAGTTTATTCACTATTAAGTGCTTATAGTGTTTTTATCATTCATTAAATTATCTGTAATAATAACTTTAATACTTAATATTGCTATTAATACAACTTCTTCAACTACCATTTATTTGATTTACCGAAGCTAATTAATATAGAATTACTGAATCATCTAATCGTGACTTCAGTTTCTCGATTCAATTATTATTGTTAATAGTTTTTAATAGCGTCGACGTCTACACAATTTGAAAATATTGGTTGATGATAAAACGGATATATTTACCCGAGTTCATCGTACTAAAGTGAAATAATTTATACAATAAAGTTATAAAATTATTATAGGGCATTTAAATTATATTTAGTATGTTTTTCAAGTGCGACGTGCTCTTGCCGGTCGCTGGTTATAGTTTGTTAGTTACGTATTCGGCACGGTCGAACTCCTCATGCTTCGTGGTCAGTTGGTCCACGCCGGGGTCATTATCACCCGCACCTCGTGAAGTTCCCCTCCATTTTCTCGGCACCACCACTCGTCCTCGAAGAGGGTACAGGAGGCTGCGGCTCTGTACAATGATCCATCCTGCCCAAGGACACGGAGGAATGCATCTATTGTCTGTACTGCTTGTATTCCTTCACCTTCTGATTTCAACAGTCAGTCGGTATTACTTCGTGGTCCGTGGACGAACAATCTAAATCGTCCGATTAGACTTGTGATTATTTAGTGTCCTTGTTCGTTTTCATCGTTATCCTTTTTCTTTCAGTCGGATGTGACATAAGAAGTGGTTTGAAGTGTGTTTTTTTATTCTCGATATAGGTTAGGAAACACCATATAATGTTTATTGTTGATTTCGCATTTTTTATACATTGTTCATAATAAAAATTCGGTTGGATGTGATCATTTAGAGATAACTTATTAATTATTTTTAGTAACTGTTTTATTATGCTTATCAAATTTTCTTATCGTTATCTTGTGAAATAGAGTTTAGTAGTTTTAAAACATCTGTTTGAAAATTAGTTCCATTTACAACTGATCCGTTTGTCATAAATACTTTGGTTACTTAACTAGAATTTAAACCAATTCTATTAAAAAAAAATCTCTTACGATTTAAAAACAAATTAATTAATAATGTCTTTTACATATTAAAATTTGTATAGTAATATTATGAAGCTGATTTTACTAAATAGTATTTCTTCTTAGTACAAACAAATTAACTTACAGCTCCTTTTAATGATTTTACAACAGCTCTGGATTTTACATCCATAGCTTCTATAATTTATTATTATTATTATTAGTAGTAGTAGTAGTAGTAGCAGTAATAGTAAAATAAAAAAGAGAAAAAATTACGAACTAAACTGAAGATTAAACGTTTAAGAATTATTAATTTTTTAATAATAATTTTTAACATATGTTTTAGTCAAGACAGACTGTTTGTTTTTCAATATTACTGAATTACTAATATCAGAGTAAAAAAAAACATAATTTTAACAGAACAGGAACTAAAATCACTAATGATTAAAAAAAAATGTTTAAAGTAAAATTTTGATTTTGTTGTGGTTTTGTGGTTGAGTATAGAGTTGTATACACTATTAGGAAAGTTTTTTTTTTGTCTTCAGTCATTTGACTGGTTTGATGCAGCTCTCCAAGATTTCCTATCTAGTGCTAGTCGTTTCATTTCAGTATACGCTCTACATCCTACATCCCTAACAATTTGTTTTACATATTCCAAATATGTAAAATATTCCAGGCCACACAATATGTGTGGCCTGCCTACACAATTTTTTCCTTCTAACTGTCCTTCCAATATTAAAGCGACTATTCCAGGATGCCTTAGTATGTGGCCTATAAGTCTGTCTCTTCTTTTAACTATATTTTTCCAAATGCTTCTTTCTTCATCTATTTGCCGCAATACCTCTTCATTTGCCACATTATCCACCCATCTGATTTTTATCATTCTCCTATAGCACCACATTTCAAAAGCTTCTAATCTTTTCTTCTCAAATACTCCGATTGTCCAAGTTTCACTTCCATATAAAGCGACACTCCAAACATACACTTTCAAAAATCTTTTCCTGACATTTAAATTAATTTTTGATGTAAACAAATTATATTTCTTACTGAAGGCTCGTTTCGCTTGTGCTATTCGGCATTTTATATCGCTCCTGCTTCGTCCATTTTTAGTAATTCTACTTCCCAAATAACAAAATTCTTCTACCTCCATAACCTTTTCTCCTCCTATTTTCACATTCAGTGGTCCATCTTTGTTATTTCTACTACATTTCACTACTTTTGTTTTGTTCTTGTTTATTTTCATGCGATAGTTCTTGCGTAGGACTTCATCTATGCCGTTCATTGTTTCTTCTAAATCCTTTTTACTCTCGGCTAGAATTACTATATCAGCAAATCGTAGCATCTTTATCCTTTTACCTTGTACTGTTACTGCAAATCTAAATTGTTCTTTAACATCATTAACTGCTAGTTCCATGTAAAGATTAAAAAGTAACGGAGATAGGGAATATCCTTGTCGGACTCCCTTTCTTATTACGGCTTCTTTCTTATGTTCTTCAAATATTACTGTTGCTGTTTGGTTCCTGTACATGTTAGCAATTGTTCTTCTATCTCTGTATTTGAACCCTAATTTTTTTTAAATGCTGAACATTTTATTCCAGTCTATGTTATCGAATGCCTTTTCTAGGTCTATAAACGCCAAGTATGTTGGTTTGTTTTTCTTTAATCTTCCTTCTACTATTAATCTGAGGCCTAAAATTGCTTCCCTTGTCCCTATACTTTTCCTGAAACCAAATTGGTCTTCTCCTAACACTTCTTCCACTCTCCTCTCAATTCTACTGAATAGAATTCTAGTTAAGATTTTTGATGCATGACTAGTTAAACTAATTGTTCTGTATTCTTCACATTTATCTGCCCCTGCTTTCTCTGGTATCATGACTATAACACGTTTTTTGAAGTCTGACGGAAATTCCCCTTTTTCATAAATATTACACACCAGTTTGTATAATCTATCAATCGCTTTCTAAATTAGGAAAGTACATGGCATAATTAAATATGATTTTCCAGATCTGAATTTTTCTTTCATTTTAATATTTAATTCATTGAAAGAAGTATTTTCATAGATGAATCAGATATTTTCCTGTAATCCCAAATCTTCTCGTACGTTCTCCCAAGGATAATATTACGTATCCGTGTATATATTTAATTTATTTTGGGAAAATTTTTTTTACTATTTTATCTACCATAAAAAAAAGAAATAAAGTAGTTAATAAATATTTAATGTTTTATTTTTTTATTTTTATAATTATGTAATTTTTGTGATGTCAAAGGATCCAGTTTCTATACGATTTAAGTTACTTTAAATAAAATCAGAATTGTAGTTAAGTTATTTTGGATTTAATGAACATCATTTTTTTAAGAGTGGTCAGTCTGAGATTGGACGAGACGATGCAATTGGGTTTTAAGCCGGTTTTTAGGCATTTAAAGCTTAAAAAAATGATCGAAATTTATATTTATATTTATATATATATATTTAAATATATATATATATATATATATATATATATATATATATATATATATATATTTATATATATATATTTTACAATGAAAGAAAATAATTTTGAAGTAAATTATTAAATAAACAATTTAATATTTTTATTATAATAAAAGTATGTTAGACGCTTATCTAATATGATATTCATAAAAAAATAATAAATTACACACAAAGATTAAATTCTATTTTTTAATTTAATAGATTAATTTCATATTAAAGAAAAAAAAGCTTTTTTCTGACATGTTTGTAATTGATAATATTTTTCTAAAATAAGATATACACAGTGTAGTTCATCTTTTGTAGTTAATACATAGGAAAGAAATATTGTTTGTAGAGAAGGTTGTTGTAATGTAATGTATATATATATATATCTCGACAGATATAACAAATATTATTAGAAACGAGAGTTAGATGAACGCATGTGAGAAGTTACACCTGTATACACAATGTAGATGCGTACTGTAGTGTACATTTCACTACAGTTTATTAATACTTTGTCGATTGAGGCAATTTATATATTTTATTATATCTCTATTTATTGAACTATATAAGCGAGATTTTCTTGATTCGTGTACCCTTAAAAAAGATAAGAAAAATAATTTTGAGGGTAATCTTTATTTCTCCTAGTTTTATCTATTCACAATATAAACTAGAAATTCGGCTTTTATTATAAAATGATTTTGGTGATAATTATTTATCAAACTATAAAAAAGAAAACTGTTAACTGTGAACTGTTAATTGTTTTAACTGTGAATTTTGTGGTAGAGTACCTTGAAAAAAGGATCATTTAAAAATTATTTTAATAATATTTGACATAATTAGACATGTAATTTGCATTACATGTTTAAGTGAAAAATATATAAAGCAGATTATTTATCTGTATTATTTATTACTATTATATTATAATGATTTCAGTAATATTTTATTTTATTGTAATACCTTCAAAATTATTAAATTATAATTTATTACATGATAACATTAATAAAATTATTCCAGTTGAAATCGGGTCGACTTATTCAATTTTATTCAGGAAGATATGAAAACTGGTATTTTAATCTAGAGAATTCACTTCAAGAATTTTTACCGTACTTTGTTATTTATGAATGAATTTGAATAAATAAGGTTTCGTTTTATTAATCATAAAACGCTTAACATTTTTTTGTGTAATATGATATTTAAATAAATCAGTGGTTGCAAGGATATTAATAATTAAAAAGTTTACATGGCCGCCATTTTCAAATAAATTGAGAGATCAGAATATTATTTTTATACAAACCTGTATATACCCTATCAGTGTATGAAATTTCAGCTCGATACAGTTAACCATTCTTGAGAAAAATTTTTAATTTAAATATACAAAATGGTGGAAAACTGGTAAACTAAGCGTTTTCGGACATATATTGATAAAGGTTTTTTCTTTATTTCGATATGGGGGACCATCCCCTGAATTCTTGAAATAGTTTTTATAAACATCAGTACATATATATATATATATATATATATATATATATATATATGTATATATATATACAGTTTATATATTAAGCTGGTAAAACGAGATGGAATGTACAGGAAAAAGTCGTCATTAAAATTAAAATCAAACACTAGAAACATAGCGGATATTGCTTGTATGCCTTCTATTCCTTTTTTGAAGATAAAATTATAAAATACATGTATGTCTTTCATAAAGTAATTATTAATATTAAATTAAATATTGAAGGAGTAATTTTTATATAAATTTTATTATTATATACATACTTAAAATTGGATCGATTTTTGTAAAAAAATAAAAAAAAGTATAGAATTTTTGTGCTAGACCTTTTAATTTATTTTATTTAGGTTTTATTGTTTTTTTATATTTAAATATAAATTTTTAACTACAATTTTATGTACACCCTTGAGTATTATGTACATTCAATTTTGATCGAAAAATAGACCAAATTGTTACACTGTCGAACTAAAAATCTTTAAAAAAACAAGACATTCAATATTGAAAACTCCCAAATTTTAAATTAATACATTTATTATCTCTTGTTTTTTCTCACGTACAATCCTAAACGATTTATTTTAGGTTCTAGCGTACATAAAATAAACGCACATAAAATAAATCTGCGTATACCTTACATAAATAAAATTATAAATTTTATAAAGCCTTAGCGGAGGACGTAATTTTTAAAGGTAATTTCATTAATATTTTTAAGCTATTGTACTATTCAGCAGTTAAAAAAAAATACTGTTATTGTTTGTGTAATATCGTTCTCGGAAATTAAAAATGTCGTTGTCTTAAATAATTGTTAATAATAAATTTTCGAATATTTTAGTGAAGATAAAATATAATAAGGCTCATTTTCGCTATATCCTCCTTAGGTCCTATACGATTGCATATTCAGTATTAAAAAATTTATATCATACTATATTCACTTAAATATTAAAATTCTTAAGTGGATTAAACACTTAGTCGAAAAAGTTTGAATTATTTGCCACCTTGGTTTAATACCTCAGTTGGGTCTAAATTTTTCCAAGTATTATTTTATTCACTGGTTCATACAAATAAATAAAAGTCTTGACTTCGTTTATAATATAAATTGTTTTATTATAATCTTGAACTTCTAAATTATATATTTAACATTATTAAAAACATTCTTCTTTTATATGAGTTGCCGAATCATTGTTTAACGGTTTCGATTATTTTTATTTTCTTTGGTATCAATTCATCATCTGCTTCACATCTGTGCCTTTCCTTAAACGTTCGATATATTTGGAGTGATTGGATATCACCGATCCCATTCTCTCTGAATAAAGGTATATTAATCGATTGTAGTTGTGTTTGTTTAAAAGTTGTATTTGAACTAACTTTTTGATTAGATGATTTTTGACTATTATTTATTAAATTTTGCAATTTGGACTCTATAATACACAAGTCGATTCAAAATGACTATTAATAATTTAAATTCAAATAATCTTTTCAAAATTAACTAATATTTAATCCTGATTTAATTGTTGTTAGGCAGTATTTATCATTCGCTATTTTTATTTATTGAATCAAATTTTCTACAGTTACAACGAATTAAAGATGTTGTAATTATTTTAAATTTATATAAACATTTCTGTTTATATAAATTTAATACAACATTATATAAAGTAATGTAGTTAAGATATAATTTAAAAAAGATATATATATATTATATATTATAATATTATATATTATCTAACTGAATTTTATAATCTAAAATTATAATCTAACTGAATTTTCACACTCGTAATTTAAAAATTCAACATCATCGCAACAATGAATATTTACATACGCACGACAATTGAATTAATATTGTGTGATCAACAGGTGTCTTATAATGTTGGAATGTTCGCTTGTGCGCTTGTATATGTATTCGTGTGTGTAAATGCGCGTGCATTTATTTAAAAGGCAACCTTTCTGTGACATACAATATAAGACTTCGGTTAGTGTTAATGCTAGGTGTCAATCGTCATGCCGCGAGTGCTCAATGTTTCTGAAGCTCACGTCGTTTTACATTACTCAGCTCGTAGATTTCGTCAGTTGCTTCTTCAACACTGTTTGGTCAGTTTAATATTTATGTATACTTACATTACGTTAAGTAATTTATCATTCTTATTGCGGCTTTATATATTTATTATTTAATATCTCCACACTTTTTGTTCGTAAAAGTTATTTTCGTTTTATGGACCGTTTACATTTCATAAAAACAAATGAATATAATTATATTACTTGCTTTTAAATCTTAATCGATTATTTATTTTATAAGAATAGGAATGCTATATACTTTTACCGATTAAAACATAAGTTTTCTGTGTTATATTTTTTCTTTTGTAAAAATGAAAACTTGGCTATTAAAATAAAAAATGAGTAAGGGCATATTTTCTTTCTTGAAATTTATTTATCTACAAATATTTAAAAAATAAGAATTTATTTAAAATTAAATGCGATATTAATAACAAATAAATCTATGAATTATGTACCAGGTTTGTACATGAAAAAAGTATTAGATTCAATTTGATCGTATGTTAGTCGAAGGTATTTGTTTTTTATTTTAAATATTCATTAATCAGTGATTATTTTTTTAATTTTAAATTTTTGGATTGTAACTTTTGAACAGCTGATTAAATACAAATTTTTAATTTTAAATAAACAATATGTTTTATGAGTAGTCTGTAGCTTTATTTTTTCAAATAATCTCTAATAGAGGTATGGAAATTAAGATAGATTCACCATTAAATATTAGATAGGTTAAAGTATTTATAATTAAATAATATAGCCTGTGTATATATATTTCTACTAGACCTGTTTTCTTTTTTCCTTAGTCTTTTCAATTTGTTGAAGCCCTCTTTGAGATAATATAAGGTAATTTGAGGCATTTTATTAAGCGTTTGATATACAATAAAGTGAATAGTACAAAGAAAATGATGTTTTACGAAATTCTGAAAATTTTAATGTATACCAAAATTAAAGTATTAGCATAAATTTCATTATTACTAAAAATAATAAAGAACGGTTTTTATTACGTAAAAAATATATTTGTAATTACGTAAGAAAACCATGTCTGTAGGAAATTAAAAAAAAAAACGTACTTAATTCTACATGCGGTAAGGAATCTACATTTTTAACTTGGAATTCTTTATTGCTGAAATAAAAGAATATTAGATTTATTATTTACGAGTTTGTAATGTAAAGAAATGCTGCACTTTAGCACATTCTTATAAACAAATCATAATATTTAAGCATGCTATATTTTCATTTAAGTGATGTGGTTTATAGAGATCATAAATATTGAGTAGTTTATTTACTACAAAAAATAAGAAAAAATAGTCTAATATGCGATATGCTCGTATAATAACATATAATAATAAATATATAACGAATCTTCACATTAGAAAATTATTCATTGTAATTTAATTACACATAAAATAGTCTTATTATAAATTGTTACTACATTTATGTAAGGTAATCACATATTTACTTATAAATAACATAATGTTTGAATACAGTTATACTAATAATATTATATTGTTGCCGTTGAACTTATAACTTGACAGTTCGATTTATAATAATAGCGAAAAAGTAGAGGATATATTTTATTTTTAATAAATTTTCTGTTGACTTATCCAATTTCTCTTCATTTCTGAAGTTTTTTTTAACAAGAAGAATATAAAATAAAAACTAAAGAAAGCATATTTTTCGTTTTAGTCACAAAACTCTGTATTTATAAAAAAATATGACAAACTCAATTCAGTTTTATAATATAACATTTTAAATAACTTTAAAACTTATTAAGTTACCCTGCCACCATCTTTAATATTTTGAGACTAACGTCTGCTAACGTTACTAATGACAGATTTAAAATAAAATTAAGTTGACATATATTTAAAATGTGGTCAAAGATTGTATTTGATTTGAATGATATCTGACTTAGTTAAAAAAAGAATCCGCTATCTTATTTAATTTTTCAGTAAGTAAATAAAAACCTTATATATTTTTTATTGTTTGTTTATAGTCGCATCAACGATTAGAGTCATTAGCCACTTAAATAAAACTAAGAGTTTATGATTAATTAGGTAATAAACACCAAACATTGGATAACAAACGAAAAATATCCAAACAGGAACATGATCACGAGACTATTTTTACTGCCCACGCAGTACTCGTAAGGGATCTCACGTAAGCAAAACTATTAAATTGAGTTCTTCTTCCCTCTATTATAGAGAAATCGTAACAGTTTTTTGATTGTTTCTTTCGGCTGAGAAAACCCGTTACATCTGAACTCAGGTTTAATTGATAACGAATAATCCAGAATATTGGGCAATTTAGGAATAAATGATTTGCGGAAAATTTTGCATTGCATGCCTCTGCTGAGGAGTACCAAATAGTGGTGGGCGTGGGTTAGCTTTTTGAGCCCAAACCCCAGCTGATCTCTGTAACTGAGTTGGTAGCGTCATGGCATTTAGTGTGGTGGTCCCGGGTCCGAATTCCGGTCAGGCAGGCATCTTTTCATACGCTAACTATCTCCACCGGGCTAATGACCACAGCTGTTGATGCCCGCTCTTTCATAAAAAAAAAAATAATTTTATCTTGAATAAAGATTATATTTTGTTTAATTAATATCAACACCGACCGTTATTGACAAGCAAAAAAACACTATTGATTTTAAAAAAAATTAATTCGGCTTTACGTCCGTGTCAAACGCGCAAAACAATCTAAAAATAAGCCATATTAACTTCTTTTTCAGCTTATATCTAATATGGCTCATTAATTCAATTTATTAAAAATAAATAATCTTATTTTAATAATAATTATATCTTATAAAAACAGTTTTCTTCAGTCAAATATTTGAAAAATACTCGATAAATGGAAAACCTTTGGTCTAAAACGCCCAAAATTTGATGAGAATAATGAAAAATAGTTGCTGATCAGTTATTAAGGGATATTTTTAGAGGTTTTTTGCATTTATAATTTTCTTTAGTTAGTTCATCCGGAGGTCCCAAATTCGAATCCCGGTCAGGCTTGGCATTTTTCACACGCTACTTGTCATTCTTCTCATCCTCTAAAGTAATACCTAACGGTGGTCCCAGAGGTTAAAAAAAAGTTAGTTTAAAAGTATTGGTTTACTTCGCTTTAATTCATTTTTAAGTCGCTTGGACAAATTTAAGTATTAAAAGGAAATTACGTAGATTAATAAAAATTATTTATAAATAAATTAACAATTTTTCTAATTCAATAAAAAAGCGAGTTATTAAGATTCTAACTTATCGGAAAAGATTTAATGCAAGAAGTATACAACGATATAAAATTTAATAAAAACGAAACCTAATTATTGATGTACGCAACTAGCGGACATTTTTTATCAATTTATAACAAAAGTCCTTTTGGTTTTCGCTTCTACTTTTGAACAGCTTTTTTTGGAGTACTCAGTGATTCACGTTAGATTATTTTAAAATACATCTTAATTTAATTTACTATTTTATTAAATAAACTATAATTTTACTTTGATAATTTTTATTAAATTTTAAATATTAATTTGATTTTGATGATAGTTTTAAATTTATTTCTATTGTTTCCTATTTCATGACAATCGGTACAAAATTTTAGGGTTTAAGCACAAATAAACATTTAATTTAACATTTTTCTCGTGGCAATAGCCAAATATAAGACCTATTTTAATACAATTAATTTATAGTAAATCTCCAAAACTGCATTACTGTTTTAAAAACTGAATATCTGTGTATTATTTTACATAATACTGAAAAAGAAATAGTTAAAAAAACTCAAATTTCTTATAATAAATGTTTGTGCTAACTGCTTTAAATTATTTCCCAAGTCAATCTTACAATAGAAGTGGGAGATGAGGTGTCTCCAAAAATTTGATGCAGTGGAGTATAATCGATTGAAAGGAGACAGAATTGAACTTTATTTTGTGGTTTTTAAAATTTTTTTCTACATATCACGTAGTTTTAACACCTATATATTCACAGAAGAGTTTGTTGAAAAGAATATGTTTAGCCCAAACATATTTCTTACACTTTAAATTAATAATAAATAAATAATTTTTATCATCAAAAAATTAAAAGTTAATAGAAAGTTAAGTTCGTATTTCAAATAAAAAACTCTCAAATTAAAAAAAAAGTACATAAATCTGAAAATTCAGAATAATTTAAACAAACTCACAATAAAAACAATAACATTACCTTAAAAAATATGAAAATAATAAAATTAACCGAAACAAATAAAAGTTATCTCAGAATGATGTAACAGCGATAAAGATTAGGCAACTCAAAGGAATTCCAGATATGAGTTTACTACCATTATGAAAAGCTATATAATAGAGAAGAGGACAAAGAAATATAATTTCAGCGGAAAAAAGTACACAAAATAAATTAAAAGTGTATACCTTCCTGTCGTACATATAACTGGATACTACATATATCGAAATCCTAAATTTTACTTTCACATCCTCAACCTCATACGAACAAGTTCCAACTTCCCGTTTTAATTAATTTATTATTATCAATGTTTTGTATAATCAGACAATTTAGTAAAAAAAAAAAAAAAAAAAAAATGGTAATTTAGAAGTGTAAAACTTTGTAAAATTTCTTCATTAGCTCTAGTTAAAACTACATTATTCTACTTTGTCTAACTTTAAAATATACATTTCTTGTTTCAATTAAAATTGGGAATTAAAATTTCCCATTGTGATATGTGATCAATGCTTCTACAGAACACAATTATATCGCGATGGGGTTTTGTTTGCATCGTGACAATAGACATATACGTATGTTTAATAAAACTTATCTGATTTCGTTTGAAATACCTATCTCTTTTACCAATAGCAATAATTTTAATTAAATTTTCTTTTGTAAATGGATACATTTATTTTTTTATTAATTTTTCAAGTTATTTTTCTGTTTCCTATTTATTAAATATATATCTTGATTTGACAGCATTTTTTTTTTTTTAATAATTATGTAAAAAATGTAATCAAGAAATAGATTAATCTATTCATTTTCTAGATATGATGTATTCGCTAGTTTATTCATTTTAATTGTTTAGTTAAATTTTATATTCCATACAGATTTGTAAGTTGAACGGAAATAATTAAAAAACGCGATATTGTAAAAACTCGTATGACGTGGTCTTTTATGCAATATAAACATATATATATATATATATATATATATATATATATATATATTTATTTAATTATTTATTTTAAACGTATAAAATATATTATATATTGTGAAAGGAGAAAGGACCCAAATGTTCGTGAAGAAAGAATAAATAAAATATTCATTAATAATTTATCGATAGTTTTTTTTATTATGATGCAATTCAGTTAATTATTAACTAATATATTACGTTATTTCATAATATATTATTATTTTTTAATTGCCTTCACTATTTCCTGCCACAATTTTCTTTTTATTAACAGTATTAAGAGACGTTGTTCTACAACTCATAAATAGTGGCAAGTAAAATATTCTGTAATTTTCATCAGTTTTCAAAAAAGCTAGCAAGTATATTGCATGGCTTTTCCTGCTATTAACAATAAAAATTAAAAAAGTTAGAGACAAAAAACAAATATATATTTTTTAGAAGGGGTGGAATAAATTTTAAGAATTTTTTTCTAAAAATATTCATATATAGTTCAAGCTTAATAATAGATCTGCTTTGATAAGTTTATGTAAATCTAACATTCCCTTCGATGAAGACTAAAATAAGAAAAAGAAGATTTCCAGAAAACTGTTTTTTTATATCTAGGGTTTATAATTTTAAAAAAATTGTAGAATTTTTTATAGCTTTACATAAGAAGTATAAACTTTAAAAAATATTTAAACCGAAGGGAGATTGAGCAAAAGAACAAAACATATATTTCAAATTTAACAAGTGGGAGATGATTTTTTAAAGAAAAAATTATTTTTTTGGATTATGCACTGTAGGTAATAAATTTCCTCTATAAAGTTTTATCTAAAATGCTTTTGAATAAAATCGAAATTAGTATGTTTGCTATATCCCTACACTCTTTTAACGAATTTTGAAAAAAAAATAATATGCCACATACAAAGAAATGTTTGAGTCAGATTTGAAGAAAATTGGTTTGGTCAAACCTGAGATATAAGGCCAAAAAACATTCAAAAATGTGAAGAAAGAACCGCTGCACTTGTAAGAACACAAGTTCAAAAAGTCCGAAAAGAAAAGCAGGTTCTTCTTAAATCTAAATCGCAGTCGTGCTCATTCAGCGCACCAACAAAATTTAAACAACGTTCAAAACCACTTAGTGGATTAGACAGTTTTGATTATATGAATCCTCTGTGTTATTTATGGAAGTGTATGTGAAAATGTATTATAAGACTGAAATATTTGGAATAAAAAATATATACTCTCTTCTTGAATTTTGTTTTCAGTTTCCTAGCTATATAGCTAGAATAGTTATATTAAAGGGAAAAGTGTGGTGATCTTGTCACAAAATAGGGTATCGGGTTTTTTTACAAATCTTTACATTTTGATGTCCAACTAGTTCATCTAGACCAAAAGACCAAAAGAAGTATGTGTAGTGCGTACAATGAAAATAAAAGCTGTTGTTGAAGAATGTCGAGATTGCATTACTATTGAACCTGAAAACATTTACACCCATCTAACAGGACTACAATAATAATCGTAGTACTTTTATTTATGCACGTTTAATTTATTACTGTTTTCATGTTTTGTTAGTTATAATTCATTATTACGTATTTAGTATTAATAAAAAAATTTAGTTTAGATGTGTCTTTAAACTAAAAAAAAATCTTAACTAGTATTTCAATAAATATTTTATCCGTAACTACATTAAATTAGATGTACAATTCTTTTTTGTTCAATATTTAAAATTTCTTATTATTTAGAATTTTCAAATTTTTTTTTGCGATTGTTTTCATTGTTGATTGTAATATTATTATCATTATTATTAACAAGTACTTGAAATTTACATTATGTGGCCAGTTCTTGTACAAGGAAAGAGATCTGCCACGGAGATCGGCATTATATGAAAATCTTTAACTCACAACTTCACCCCCAAGGAGCCTAGGGCCTCGATCTATGGATTAAAACCTTCCCAAGAGAACGCCAATGTATCATGAAAATTTGAAAGCAACGGTCAGTTGGTTCACGCGTGATGCTGTAACAAACAAACAAGCAGACAAACTTCCGCATTTGTATATGAGATAATTAAGTATTTTAAATACAATATGATGAATTTTGCAATATGATGATGATTTTTTTTTAACCAAATTTTGGTCCGTTTTGTTTTGAATTAAAAAAAATTTCAAACATTTGTTTTTGCTATTGACTTTACATAAATTTTCTCAGAATTAAACTTCGTAAGAAATTTTTGTTATTGGTTGGCAATTTAACAAGTAGTCTTATTTACAATAAATCTAAAAAGCGTTTTATTTTTTACACCAGCTTTTTGAAATTTGTAATAATTTCCTTGAACACTATTATGGATGCACTTCTGAGATTTATTTAATTTAATTCTTCAGATCAAAAAACGTATAAACCACCAAATCTTTCCCTTAATATACGTCCTTAAATTTCAGTACGGCTTCATTTACCATTGAAACAAAAATCAGGGCGAAATATTTCGCTAGCCAATCTCGAAAACGTTTTTCCTGAGCATATATTTATAGGAATTATTTTTGCTACAATAATGTCCTAATCAGCTGTCACAGTATTTCTGTGCAATTTTTAATTACTCTATATTTCTCACACGTAAAAAAGAAATGCTCGTTTTCATTTTTATTGTAATTTTTGTGAATATTAAAATGTTCGATACAAATATGCTTTGGAACCATTGAATTTTTATTTAAATTAATTTTTTTTTTTATTAGTTTATTTTTTAATTTTTTCTTCTTTTGTGAGGACGAATTAATTAATTCGTCCTTAATTAGGCGAAATCTCGAGATACTGAGGGTAACCTTGCTGTACAGTCTCATTCCCTTGATCTTTTAATTTTAAAATTTAATGTCATCATTGCCCCATATACAGAAGTAATCTGAACAAGTTTGGTCAAAATCGGTCTGATAGTTCTGGAAATGTGAGGTGATTTAAAGGCCAATACCGAATACCACACCTACATACGAACATTAATTAACACACGGAAAATTTCAATCCGGTAATTTGGGTTCCTGAGGTATCAAATCTTCCGATGAAAAACCGATCCGATGAAAAACCGCATATGCCCAAATTGGACGGATTACAATACTTTCCCTTCTAGAGCTATAGCTCTGTTATATAGCTATCTAGACGGGAAAGTAAAAGTTAACCTAGATCTAAGAGCTAAGTTTTTATATACGACGATAGATATAATTTTATTCACAATTAGTAATTAACTGATGAGAAAATATAACTTTTTATCAAATTTCAATAACAAAGAAATGTTAAATAAGTTCTTATTTTTTTCTGTGACTGAGATTTCAGATTAATAAACCTACAGAAAAATATTTCGTAATTCTTTTTTGTGTTTTATTACTTTTAGTATGTGTCAAATAGAATTTTGTTGTGTGTGTGTGCGTGCGCGCGCGCGTGTTGTGTGAATTATATATAAATATATATTTTATTTCTTTTAACCAGTTGAACTTAAATTTAATCGACTTTTGTCTTTGTTAAAAAATAAAAAATATATCTAACATTTTTTTTTGGAAATATATATATATTTTTTTTAATTGTAGTAGATCTAAAAATACAAATATTTGCATTACCACAAATCTAGTTTTGCATAGATTTTTGTTTTGTAATTTGAATTTCGTGCTTCATATTTATGTGATTAGAAGATACTCATCATTCACGTACTCTTGTTTGTTTATGATTATGTACATGTACGCGAGCTCATTTGTATATACATATAAGTAAATGAAACGGAATAGCTTCTCTTCTGTATTAGGAATCCGAATTCTGACGTAATGTAATGGAGATACTTGTAAATCATTTCATTTAATTGGTGAATCGTTTAATTGTTTATGAAATAATTAAAAATATTAAGTTTACGTATAATTAACTTTTTTTTTACCCTCAAATGGGAAAAAGCTAATTAAAAAAAACACAAATATGATTAATAAATTATATAAGTCACATGTCAAATTTCAGATGTTTGTATACGCAGATTTTATCTGATTTAATAAAATTATAACCTTTCTTCCGTATAAATAAAAATACCAAAATTTGTTTTTTATAATGAAACGCTTTGATAATTTGACCTTGAAATGCCATATTTTTAATGTTTATCTCATAATGTCCCATTTATAGTTCTAAATTAAAAATATATTACATAATTTTAAGATGATTTAATTTTATTACGAAAACTGATATAATTGATTTATCTCAAATTGATACATATAAACGGTTTGAATTACATTTTGCTAATAGCACCTTCTGCCCACACTTTAAAAAGATGAGTTAATTCACGGTAGTTTGAAAGTTTTCGACTATATTCACGTTTGTTAAAATACATACATTCATTAGTTAAAAATGCATACACATTCATTGGGCTTTAAGCAAAGTATTTTCACATGTATCATATAATCTATTAATGATAAGTTTTTAACATTGAATAAAAATAAAATATCTTTAAATCCAGTTAATGTCTGTTTCGTTTTATTTATCTAGAGGCAGATTTATAAAATGTAGAAGATGTGATGTTTTATATCCGTACCTTAGTAAATTTTTGATTATAACTAATTAGTTATTTTTGGAAATAGAAATAAACTACACAACTTTCTTAACAAACTGAATACTTTCTTGAAAAAATAAACTTCTGAACATGATGTTTTTCTTGAACGTGTTTGTTTAATGCTCTCCACGCAACTTTGTATCAGAGTGGAAAAAAAATTCAAAATGTTTTAAGTTATGGAAACGAATTTGTTTATTAGTAATACCATACATTCATTAATATAATTATTTTTTTTAAATAAATGAATTAAAAAACGTGTTTTAAAATCGATAAGCATCTAAACTCTACATAGTTAATAAACTGATTTTATATAAGATATTAAATCCGATTGGTTGTAGGTGACCTGACTGATATGGTTGTTATCAAAAACGTATACCCAGGTTAAAAATAAGTATTCCACGCCAGGCTTTCTGAGTAAGGTGAGGAATGGTGTGGTTTCCCTGTGTCTTCTTCAATTTTGCCGAATATATTATCGTACGTGAAATCAACAAATATGAAATTAATACTCAATTACGTGTGACATTTTCACTCTTTTCATATGAAATGATTAAATAATGAACATCATTACTCTCATAGAAGTTACTATAAAATGAAACGGATGCACAGAATCGAGGGCGGCCATGTGAAAACCTGCCTTTGGGCAGGCACTTATTATTATCTAAAAACTTTGTTATACAGTATAAAACAACAAATTAATAATAGTAACAAATTAATACAGTCTTTCTTTCGAAAAGTAATACATTGTATATTCTACTTCAACCAGTAAGGAATAAGCTGAATCATTATTTTAACCAACAAATTATTTACGTCCATAGATTTTATTATAATAGTTCCATTTCTTGATTTTACACAGCTAAACTATACTTGTAAGAAAATTTGTTGAAGAAGAAACTAAATTTGACTTTAATTATATTTTGATTTTATAAATCCCCTCATCTTAATTCAATCGTTTGAGTTAGGGTTTTATCGCTATTGCAAAAATTTAAGTATCTTCCTTGTACGATTGGCTACTTTAATGAACGTGTATTTTACGCTTTTTGATTTTTGGGTGTTGACGGATGGGTGCAACTCAAAAATTTCAAATGGAAACACTAACCATTTGATAGATCATTTTAAAGATCTCGATGAGACGAGAAAAATTATACAATTAAAAATAGATTCTGATCGTCCAATCCAAAATGGCAGCCAATAATGTGTTTGTTTCAGATAGAGTAGTATTTGAACAATTTTAATAATTAATTTCTTCGATTTTTAATTAACGTAACAACGTTCGTGGTCGCCACTTTGGTTTAAATGGTCAGAATTTAATTGTTTGATACCGTTTTGCTTGCCTTGCAAGACCGAAAGGTAAACATGACTGGTTTTACCTTCTTCTTTGTATTTTTCTTTTAAACTTTAATATTCTGTACTTAAAATCTGAAGAAGTTAGTGTATCGAAACATCTGTCATATTAAATAAAACTAAGAAAAGTAAAGAAAAAGAAGTTGTTTTCATTTTCCAATTTTTGATCATGGATTTCCCTAAGTAAAGGCATCATCCACCCATCGATTGTGTGTGTGTGTGTGTGTGTGTGTGTGTGCGCGCGCGTGTACGTGTATGTTTAATATCGGCTCCGTTTCAAATCCGGTTAGTTTGAGACTGGGTAAATTCAACTATTGAATTGAAAATTATTTTTAAAACCCATTCTAAGGTAGTATAACAAATAAATACTAAACTAACATATCCTGTAAAAACTCACAGTTTTTTTAAGTATTTGTCTTCTCGTTATTTATTTACAGCTTCGCTTTTAATTTCGCTACTGTTAATACTTTTGTACATCTTTTTTGACATTTCGTGCCCTACAGCGTTGAATAGATTATTTAAAGCATAAATAATATATTTTTGTAATTTTCTTTGCTGTAACAAAATAACACTAGTTAACTGTAGTTAAAAGATAATTTTTTTTTTCATTTAAATAATTGCTTCCGAGACGAAAGTACGTAATTAACATGCAGTAACAGTGGTATTGTTATTGATTGCTTCAAAGTAGGCATGATGTGGACGAGTTCTTTTTCTTTTAATATAGTAACTCTACATAGCTCGTGCTGACGCAAAATGTATGAATATCGCATTTTTACTTTCAAATATCACTTTATCTGCAATTTAATAATGGATGATCTGCAATAATAAAAAAAAATTCTATTCAGTTGTAAAATATACAAGAATTATTAATTTATAAAATTTAGTAGTTCATGACTGAAATAGAACTTCCTTAAAAATTAGCCGATAATCGGGAAATCATTGGCCTAAAATCTTCCTATTCGTGTTGGAACAATGAGAAAACATTATAACGAGAAGTTTGTAGGAAGTTTTTGTAGTGTGTCTCTTGTGTAGTGTGTATCGACGAGACGTTGAATTACATTGTATTAAGTAAATAAATTGCGATCTAATTTCGATCAACAACGGGTTGAAAAAAGGTTATAAAAAAATGTAATTTGTATTAAAACTGGTGGTAACCTCTATTGATCGTTAGGAGAGAATACAATCGCCTCACGTAAATATGGAATTACACTTATATCAACAACTGTTAAAATATAGTCTCTCGAAAATGGTGATAGTGCAGCCCAGTCCACCGGAAGAAGGTTAAGAAAAAGGTGAAGAAGAAAATCTATAAAATCCAAATCCAGATTCTCATTCCTTTCTTTATTTTATCTATTTAAGAAACAGGCAACCGCCTTTCAGAATTTCTATTCAATTTTCAGTGATGGGAGTGGATTACACTACCCTCCACCAAAGTAGGACTGTATCAGGCGGCGCACACTCCTACTAGGTCGAAAGGCACTGACGCTGTAAGAGTTTCAGCGGACAAATGAAAGGGAATTGCACTGGGAAAAGATTACCAAAATTTCTGCAATTTTTCCTAATAATTTTTAAAGTCCCATGATCATCCTGATCCCCGTAGGGAAAGATATCCTCAGCCACACCATCCGTTCGTAGCCTTTATGGGCTTTACCGTAGGTCATCTTCGAAACTTCGGCTTTTGACATATTCCAGTCAAAAAGGATCGGATCGCAATATCAAATTCTGTCCATTTAAATCAAATAAATTTAACATTTACTGGTCAGTAAAAAATAAATATTCACCAGATAATTTTAAAGATTCAGTAGCAAGGGACAAATATCTTCTAGTAGTTCTGCAATAGGAAAGGGGATAAAACATCTTCCGACACACTTGCGATTCAATCCGAAAAGTTTTTCACAGTAGAATAATAATTAGGTGACTACTGTTTTCTAATTGAAAACCGAGATTTTTAGTTGTTTTAATATGCTTTTTCCTTCCTAAGTGTTTTTAACACTTAGTTAACTGTAATTATGCGCGTATCACAATATTATTATCAAAATACAAGTGTAAAAAAAGATGTCTGAGATAAAATGGGAATTTTTTAAAAAGTGGTCGTTATATTGAAATCAACCATATGAAAAATTAAAACTTAATTAAACTACAGGTAAGATTTGTTTATTTTAATTTTTAAATACATATTTAAGAAATAAATATATAAAATATATTTCTCTATTTATTTTTTCTTAAATATACCTAACCGCGAATTTGGTTTAATGTATTAGCAAAGTTACAGAACATTAAAATTTCACTACCACCAATAGCACGAAAGAACGGGTTTCGTTATGCAATGAAAAGTTTTTTCTTTCTTGACGGCTACTGTACTATAGAGCAGTATTTATTTAGAATATATAAGAATCCAAGGTTGTATTATATGATACTTTGTAAATCATTTCGTTGTACTAAGTTTTTCGCGAAGAAAAAGGAATAATTTTTGGACACTGATAAAAATAAAGAAGAAAGTTCATAAACGTATTTTAGCTTTGTCCGGAAAGGTTTTTTTTTTAATTACGGTTAGAACTCTCATTTTTGATTCATCAACAAAATAAGACTACTGAATTTTTTTGGAAAAATTATGGCAAACATTTATGGTTTTATATGATTTTGATGTAAAAAAATAAACTGAGTTTGCCCTTCCAATATAAATAATACCCATGCTAGATTTACTAAGGAAAGTGAGTAGTAAAGTGGTTTCCTGTCGCCTTCTTTAGTCGGCCAAATATAATTTTGCACATCAGGTCAATTTCACCAAATTACAAGTAATATTCAGCCCCATATGGAATCCATAGTGACTCATTCACTCTAAATTCCACAGGGTCTGGATGTGTAGTTAATGATATTACTCTTACAGATAAAGCAACTCTGACCGGTGCTTGTTTTACCTCAAGTGTATATCCACCACAACGACAGGAAAGAATTGTACAGATTATGTAAAATTCTTTCGAATTGTACGTCTTTCTACGTTTAGGTAGATTTCATATGAAAGCTACCTATTTTAATGGGTACCATGATTCGACTTCCGTAAAATTTCGACATATCTTCGCGTTTTACACCCCCCAGACCCCAAAACCACCGTCAGTTCAAAAGTTTACATATACATATATATATATATATATATATATATTTCACTTTCTTGTAGACACGATAAATGCCGGTTTTTTTGCGCCAATCACTTTCAAATTGATACATAAAATATAATGACCCAAAATCTCGGTCGAGTTCATTAATGGGCAAAATCGGACCATAGGGGTGGAAATGAGAGGACTTTTTCGAAAAAACAAAATATCTCTATAACTTTCTTATTAAGTAAAATATCGAACTCGTCTGAAGTTCTTACTATTCTTTGGTTAAGTGCCTAAAACTTATCTAAGTAAAGTCTTTTGATATCACCAACCACTGGCCCAGGGGGTTGAAAAAAAAGGTGGGTTTTGAAGACAAATAAAATCATACCTCCTTTAATAGGCACAACATCAAATCGGTTTAAAGTGGTCGTTAGTCCTCTAAACATTACCTAAAACTTTTGTCTGAAACAATTTTTGGTATGAGCAACCTTTACGGCAAGGGATGACCAAAATGTTGCTGGAATTGTAAGAAGATGGGGCTTGTTGTATGCTAAACATGTGAAACTTTTTCACATGCAACCATTGTCGTATTGAGTAAATTTGAAGTTTTTCTTTTAACTTTACGGTGGAAATCTTTTTTTTCTCCTACTTAGCATCGGTTAAATCTACCTCCGCCTTCCGGCGTGCCGAAAGGATTTTTTTTTTTTGTAACGGATAGTTAGATACACACTATTTTATTCAACTCAGCTGAAAAAAAATTAAAAACACAATTTTATTTGTAAAAAATAGAAATCTTACTAAAGAAAATTTTTTTTTTTTTTTAGATTCTAATTTAGATTTACTGTACGCTATTTTAAGTCAAAATTTAAGATGAATGAATGAACGTTTTCTGACCTGTCTAATTGCAAAGTATATATATATATACATATATATATATATATATACATATATATATATATATATATATATATATATATATATATTATATTAATAATGGGATGATTTACGATATTTATTATTATAGAATAACCCTGTGCTATATCTTGATATCCTTGAATAAAATAACTAGATACGATTTTTTTAAGCGCTTCCACTCTGCAGAATGGATTTAGTGTAGCAAATAAAAGAAGATACCATGAACGAACGACTTTGTATTCAGACTACAATCTTTTAAATTGCTTCCAATTTCATTTTACTATATTTTTTAATCTGCCTTTTTTTTAGTAACGAGATCTTTTTATTTTTTTAAAATATTTTTTTCGTGGTAAAACGTAAAACCTTTTGAATATTTCTGTTTATATTCCATGAATAATTTACTGTTTGAATTAAACAAACAAGCAATTCTCATTCGGTTGATTTTTATGCCTAAGGAAACAAACATGTGGGAATTTGCATTTGTATTTGACCATGATATAAATGATCGCATACGTTTTTATGTACGTATATATTACTTTTATAGCTTCAAAGACCTTTATTTCAGGATCATTAAATTAAATCGCATTGATATATCATTAATTACAAACCTCAGTTTTTTGTTTGTTATTGGAAATTTCGTTCTTTTTTAGTACTTTTTTTATGGTTTTTAGGCGATCATACATTTATTATTATTCATTTTTTTTAATAGGAATCTTATTATTATTGACTTATTTGGACAAAATTTATTTGGTCATTTATTTATTATTTAAATACACAGCAAAGCCATATAGCGGCTGCATTTTTTATTTTTTGCATTTTCAAATTATGAATTATATAATCATAAACAGATTTTTATGGTTATAATTTTGTACAAAAATAAAATAAAAAAAATTAATAAAAAAACCTTCTTAAACTGATCTTACGTACATTTACCAAAGAGAATTAAAAAAAAAACTCTTGCGCAGTTCTATTCAACAAGACTAACGTTTTGATTTCGACGTACTCACGATTTCGCAATCAGAATCGCATTGATTTTCAGAATGCAACGCACCCCCTACATACGTTCGATGAACAGTAGACCTTTCACACAAGCATCAAGTTTCAATTCGCTCACCACTGTGATTCACAGCATAAGCTCGTATGAAAAATACAGTACTACACAGTCATTGTAACCTCAAAAGTTTTCGATCTTAAAAAGCGTAACACAAGAACGGCTCATCCAATCTTCATCTAATTTTCACATGCACAACTTCAGGTATACTACTACAGCATATCGAAATTTTAATGAAACTGATTCAGCAGTTTTGGAAATTTTTGAACCTCAAAATTTTATAATAGGCCTATAAATATATGAAGAAACCCTATTTTAAGTGAATAGTATTTTCATACTCTTCACACCTCAAAATCTAAAGAAACTTCACCTTCATCTCCCCTCCCCGATCCTACCGTGCGATCGAAAATGACACCGTACTTTTCTTCGAAAGACCAGTAAAAATTAAGAAATTCTACTATGAGAAAACCCTTAATTATAGACGATTTTTTCTATAGGCTAAAAGTCAACACATCCACCTGTCGAAAAAGGAAATAATGTTGTAATAAACGAAGACGAGAAAGGAAAGTCTTATGAATTATAATGTTAGGTTTATATATAGCTACAGGGATTCACAAAATAATGGTAACTTATGTATAATTTTATGCATAATTTGCATGTCAGTTCTTTTTTTTTCTTAATAAAATTTAAGAAGACAATACCTTATTTATACCATTTTAGAAATGTTGAAATGTTGAAATGTTTGGTGAAACACCAAATTATTTTACTAATCGACAATAAGTGCAATATATCATTTTGATGTAGCAAATGTTATATTTTAAAAAATTATTTATTTGTATTAATTTTCAAATAGAATTTTAGAAAAGTCCGTATTATAAAACTGAGTGTGACCGACATAGAAACAGATTAAGATGTACAGCTAAAAAAAGTATTATTTTAAAGAATGTTGGCATTTCTGTTCAACAATTTTGATGCTACTCGTATTTTTTTAGATACTGCATGTCTATTTTTTAAAAAAGTAAATTGGTAGTTGACCTATTTCTTGAAAAGTACACCTATTTATACATAAACAACCAAAATGTCTAAGAAATTGAATTCTAAACTTTTCATTATCTGAGAGATTGTAGTCGACTATACGGCTGATAATATTTAACAACTTTTAAGTTTATATCGTTTGAAATTAGCGCACTATCGAACGGCAGAAAGGAAGCACTTGAAACACGCTAATCTACAGAAGTGTTTCACTTAATTTTATAATAATATTGAAAAATATTTATAAGAGTTTACAACCGGTAAGTTATTGAATAAAATTTGGAATGGTTTAAATATTCTCAATTGTTTACAACAAAAATTGTTACAGATTCGTTAATGAATGCAATTTTAAGGTGAAAGGAAATAAAAAAATTCCCTTCCTTCACTTTTCCCTTTGCTCTTTTCTTGTAGGATTTATATATTTTTGATTGCTGATAATTAGAAAACAGGTTTCCCAACTAAAGAACGGGTTTCACCACCGTATTTCTCATAAAAACTCTACGTGAAAATCATATATCGCATCAGAGTAAAAATTATAAATTAAAGATGTCAGAAAGTTTCTATAAAATAATATTTTTGTAGCTGCACCAATATGGATCTATTTCTATCGTATAGTCGAACTCAATTTCGATATGTCTATATCGACAATTTTCTAGCACTTTCACTATTTTTTCAACCCAATACTAAATTTCTTGCGGGTGCTGCTATCATTAAACTTATTGAATGATCAACTGATCAAAGAAACCAATAGTGATGTTTGTTAATTAGACGGATCACGTGGATAGATCAAGCTATGACAACCAGTGAGTATGATAGTTATTACGACCCAACTAATTATGAGTCTCTTGTCACTGCCAGTCTAGTAGCTATATAAAGACCGCACCTGAAAGACCCGGCAAGAGAATTAGTAAGACAGACAAGTCGAGCAGAAGAAGAAGAAGAAGCAGAGTGGGTTGATTGGCCATATGCTCAAAACAGAAAAATTCAGCCGCCTCGTCATTACTGCGATCCCTGTGATGCTGACGAATATTAACGGTTCTTTCAGAATTATTCCGATGTTTAGGTTTACGGGTTCACCCAGTTGACGCTGTTGTCCTTAAGAAGAGCTAAATTTTAAGCTCACAAACCAAATAGCTCTTTGCAAAGTATTAAGCATGAAATCGACGGATACAGTTAAGTTTCTGATTCCGGCTGCCTAAATTTAACAAAAAAGTGTAAGTTTCTGAATTGAAAAAAGTGTCAATTGTTTTCATCAATTTATTTTCTTCAAAATGACATTAACTCGCCGTCAGTTGCGTGGCTGAGGCGATTATTTTGTCGTTTATTTCATGAAAATCTGTGAAATTGTTCTTGATGTACAAGGGCTCAAACAAAACAATTAAAACACTGAAACTTATTACTCTCTTTCCACTGCAATCTGACAAAACGTAAGAGCATTTTTTCTATTTTTCTTAATAGTCTTAAAAAATATGAAAACTTCATCGATCTATAATTATTTTTTTGTCATTATTGCTTCATAATTTTTTACATGCATAAATCAAATAACATGTGGTACTTACTACTTGATCTCTTTAACGTCAAAGGTTGGAGAACCACGGTTATAGGGCTTCTTCTAAATTATAAACGAATGGAAAAGTCGATAAGACAAAAGGCGAGGATAATTTATAATTCTATATAGTGAAAACTGAAAAATAATTTATATATTTAGAGTGATTCCAAATTGCACTACAATCTCTCGGGAGGTGATTCTATAGCCAAAAATAAGAAAAGTAGTTAATAAAAATTTTGATCAGAAGACGGTTTCTTAGTGAGTTTCGTTCGCGAAACATTTAGCCCTGATTTGTACTCCCTCTGTGAAATTAAACCTACTAAAATTCTTGCGATACAAATAGAGGGGTACATTTGGCGCTTCCTTATGGTTTTTAATCTAAGAAATTGAATAAAAGCGGTTCCATATTTCTGTCTCACTTAGGTTTTAAGAAAAACGGGTTAAAAAATGAAAACATTTTGTGGGAAAATACACCTTTTTAGGTCTGTAAAAAAATAACTTTATTAATGTCTTGCCATGTCTTGCAAAACGCCAGAATGTTGTTTACAGCGGTCTATGTGGTTTGTTGATTTTGTGCTTTAAAACATATTTTTTCGCGTGTTATACGATTTTCTGTAATAGTACGACGACTACAAGTCTTTGTATTGGAAAGTTTGGTTAGATTATATTTATAATTTTATTTATCTCAATATAGAGTTTATCCCCATCTTTATTTATCGTTCAATGAATTTATCGCCATCTAAGAAGGAACTAACTAATTATTGGTCGACGGGCTATTAAGCAAGCGGACGGTTAATAAGTAGGATATAAGGGATTTTGACCGTATTGTTTTGGAGTATCTCATAATTAAATAGTTATAATAATGGCTAAATTTGATTTTAGGTTTTCAAGAGCATCGTATGGAGACGATGCTGTAAGCTACGTGCAGCTAAAGCGTGATGGCAAAATATATACAGTCAAAAGTAAAATATGCTCGGAACATTAATTTCGTGCGATATTGTATACAGTTTGTTAAATAAACATGTATACAGTTAAATAAACAATTTGTTTGGAGGGTAGTACTTTCACACTGAGGTACTACACAGTACTTGTTAAATTTGGAATTTATTTTAGACTTAGTAATTTTTGAAACACCTGAAACACTAAACATCTGATTGTTTTGTAAGGCGTGACGTCATACGAGAGGCCATGACAGTTTGGAGCGTTTTAGCGGGAAAATGTTAATTGATTTATAAAAACGCAAAATACATGATGTAATTGATCGTTTATGTGTTATAATGTTTATATTTTAATAAAATAGACCGTTAGGCATAATATAAACCGGTTTCTCAAAAACAGTCAGCTAGCCTATTGCCTTTAAAGGACTCGAACCTGAGAACGCTCGACTTCGAAAATCAGATGATTTTGCGATGACGAGTTTAGCCAGTAAGCTAAACCGACGGAGTTGGTTTCGTAGTAATTAATAAAATTTGCATTAAAATCTATGACTAATGGAGTGAACTTTCTTATTTACAAATTTTAGTAGATTTATTGTAGTTACGGACAGTGTATTTTGACAAAATGATAAACCACAAAAACCACTTCACTCTTTATTTTCATTTGTGTGCCTGACATGTTATGCTAATTGCCCTTGAATCTTCTGCCCTTTTTAGAAAGCCGTCAAGTCAAGTCGTATTTAATCATTTGGTTAAGATGACCTAACAGATGACCGATTTTTTTACTATCAAATTTAGTAAATATTGTTAAAAATAACATTATTTATTTAAATTTCGATTGTTATTCTGAAGCTACTTTATGTAAATTGTTAAGTGTTTTTATATGAATAAAACTTTTATGTTTTTATATTTTAAAATTAATTTCATGACCGTTAATTTTAGGTTTATAAATCCTAATTAAACATTTGTTTTTCTTTTTTATAAATTATTTATGTAAATAATATCTGTGAAAAACAATCTGTTTATTTGTAAAATTAATTTTAGAATCTTCTCACAACATTCTCTTCTTATTATACTCGTAAATTAAACAGCATTTTCTTCTTAAGATGTCGTTTTTATATTGTATAAATGAGTTGATACAGTAATTCTGTTCTTTACGACTATTGTTACATATTTCTAAAGTAATCCTTCTTTCTTTCATCTGTAAAAAGATTGTTTTTTTATTACATAGATGGATAATAATCTATTATTGTTAAGAAATTGGTAGCGTTGAGAAGGCGCTAAGCTATAGTCTTGATCTTGTTCTGTTAATGCAGTCTGCTGTGTCCTATTTGGGCGTTATCCAAACAGCATCGTTCTCTGTTTAAACGCAGTCAGTGCTGTGGCGTCTATTGTTCATATATGTATTATATTATAGACCTACTGGGCCATCTTGCAATTCTTTTGCACGCTGCCTGTAATCTATTCCATAATACAAACAATGTCATAATGGGTGAAGGTTCTTCATATGTATATATGTATACTAACTACATTGTATATATATATATTTGTGTTTGTGTGAGTGTGTATGTGTGTGTGTGTGTGCGCGCGCGCGTGCGCGCGTGTGTGTACAATATGCATGAAAATAAATGTTTTTATTCATTCACAAAGAAAAATAAAAACAGAACTTATATGTTTACATGTTATCATTTTTAGTGAAATATTACAAAAGCAAAATAACGCTATATTAACGATTAATAAATGTGAAAAACAAATAAACAAATTAGTTTTATTAAAAATTTAAAGCTATATCGCCATTTTGACTGTTAAACAATGATTGTCAGTAGAAATAGTACATAGCAGAAAATATTAATATTAATTGATTAATACGTATGAAGTAATACAAAATGAAATTTAAAAAAAGTTTTTTGAATAAAAAAAATAATTATGTCGCTTAAGAAAATCCTATTACACAAATTTATCTTGAAATTAATTTAAGCACTTAAACCTCAGACCTAATGCACTTAAACCATGTCCTAATGTCTCTCTTGTGTTGGTTGAATAGAGAAAAATTTATCTTAAGAAAGTATGAACATTAAATCAGTCAGATATACCTCAACCTTTGAAATATTTAAGAGAGATTATAACTGTTTAATATGGTTTTTCTTTACCTTCATTTTCAATATTGTTACTAAGGATTACAACACGAGGCGGTATTATAAAATATTAAATGAACATTTGAAGTGGCAAGAATATAAAACAAACATTAAAATCATATTTTGTTTGAATACGTTTGAAAAGAAATAGAAAGAAAAAAAATTGTACAATAAAGAATGTTATTTGAAAGTTAACCTTTCATAAAATTGTTACTGATGAAGATCCCTGTTCAAACTTATTTTCGATCTTCTAAAAAAATGTGATCGATTTGTCATTCATCCGAGTAACTGATCTTTGTATAACAGCAATTTTGTGTCTTTTAATTCTTTTGCAGTCTATGAAAGGAACTTTTTAATCAGAATGTAATATATGATTAGAGGTGTAATAAAGGGAATTGGTGAGTCGGTGGTTGCAAGAGTGTTGAATGGCTTCGATCAACTTTAAATAATTTGTTTTACTGCAACCAAAAATATCAGCGTTATACATGCAGACGGGTTTTTGAATAGGAAAGTATACTTCCCTATACAGTATCCCTACATAGTGTTATGTAGTTGACGTATAGCAACAATTTTTACTTGCTCGTACGAAGTAAAGGATCGCAAAAAATTTCGGTTTTCAAATTTCAACGGAAATATCCATTTTGACCATCTCTGAATTTATTTTCTGACTGGTTTCGTCGTGACGACTGTACGTACGTTTGTATTTCGCATAACTCAAAAAGAATTAGCCGTAGAATTTTGAAATTTTGAATTTAGGACTTTCGAAATATGTAGTTCGGCACCTCCTCTTTTAATTGCAATCGACTGGATCAAAAGTGTCCAAAAAAGCCCAAAATCCAAAAAAGATTGGATTTTGAACTTTTTCTTAACTACATAAGTCCTCATTGAGAGATTTTCAACGATATGTCATAAGTGGTACTTATTTTCATTGGTTCCAGAGTTATAGCAAAATGAAATTTTAATTAATGAAATATTTGGATGTTACAAGGGGAAGGCACATCGGTTCAAATCCGACTTCATCTCCATTTTTTTAACTTTTTTTTAAAATTTAAATATATTAATAATTATTAATCTCCGATTGTAAATAAACTTTTACAATAAACAATAAATTCAATAAAAAAATTTTAAAAAATGAAAAAATATCAGAAGTTATTATTCAAATAAAATTTTATGTACTTTTCATTTTTTTTAAATATGTATATGTAATTTAATAGGCGTAGAAGGAAGTCATTTGGCTCCACATCAGATTCAGATTTTGTTTCAAATGGAGTGATTTGTAATGAATCAACCTATACATTTGCGTTCAAGATAAGATATATATTAAAAGAGAAGATAATATTCTTATGATTGAAAACTTTCAACCCAGCATTCTCTTGTTTGCTCATTTGTTATATAATGGAACAAAAAGAATGGAAGGATTAAAAAATTCGAAATTAGAAAAACAGAATAATGAAAAAAAATTCTTTTAAATACAAAGTTAAAATGTGTCAGGTAATTTATTACATGAAATATAATTAGCCCAAGAATATTTCGTTTGAGGCTCAAACGTAGGATATATTTATCCTTAAATTAGCGATATGAATGGGTCATAAATTCAATAGCTTAATTATATCGGCTATATTTGATATTGCAAAAAAACTGTACGAAATTGTAATTATTGCGAAATTATTTTTAAACGCTGATATTGACGTATTTTAGCTGTACATAGCAGAAAATTGGACACAATCTTTGTGTTTTGTATCAAATATTTTGGTTTTACAATCATTTTGTTCGCGCTGTATTTTATCTAGGTTATCGGTGTGACCTTAGAAATATTTCTTTGTTTTATGAATAAATAACCGGATGCGGAATTGTATAATTTTGATTGTTTCACACAGAAATAGTAAAAATGTAATTTTAAAAAAACAGAAAAAAAAAACATTTTTTATATTTACGTCTAGCTAGAGAGTTTATTATTATTATTTAAAAGAAATCAGAGGTTGGAGGTCTATATAACATTTATTAAATATGATGTAATTTTAAAAACATTTCAAGAAAGTTATTTATTAAGCTCATTGTGAAGGTATTACCTTTCATTAAGGTAATTAATTAATTATTTTTTCTACATAGTTCTAATGATATCTTTTAAAGATGTTGAGAGGTCAATTTAAGTTATCTGAGATTATGCGATTTTATTTGGGATTATGAATATGCATATATTTTGGTTTCTGAAATAATATCGATATATTTTATTTTTGTTAATCGTTATACTGCTTCACGTAAATTTAAATTTCTCTACAAAGGTAGTGTAACTAGTAACTAACTAGTAGCTTCGGTTGGACAAATCCGCCGGGTTGGTGTAGTGGTGAACGCGTCTTCCCAAATCAGCAAGTCGAGAGTTGCAGTGTTCAAGTCCTAGTAAAGTCAGTTATTTTTACACGGATTTGATTACTAGATCGTGGATACCGGTATTCTCTTTGGTGGTTGGGTTTCAATTAATAACTACACATCTCAGGAATAGTCGAACTGAGACTGTACAAGAATACACACATTTACACTCGCACATATATCATCCTCATTCATCCTCTGAAGTATTATCTGAACTGTAGTTACCGTTGGCTAAAACAGGAAAAATAAGAAGCTTCGTTTGGACAGGAATAATATAATATTCCTCATCTTTTATTATAGAAGTCTTTATTGGTGTCGTTTCTTTTCAGTAATAAAATATTAGTAATTACTTACAGAGTGAACATTTCGACCTTATTTTAATTTTTTTAAGACGCCAAATAAATAGTAAAACGTTCAACACCGAAATCATAGTCGAATTATTCCTCTACTCTTTCTTTTTATTTAAATGAAATTAAATATCTTCCTTTCTTTTTTATCGTTTTTAAGTGATCAATACCAATTATAAAAGAAAGATTTCTTTTTACCGTATATGAGTTGTTATTATTTTTATTAGGTTAGAAGGATGAGACCTGCTTACGACTTTGTTCTTTGCTCCTCATCGGTCTAATTATTTTCCTGGCATGGTAGCTCTACATGTATTTGTTGTAACAAGGAAAGTATGGTAATCAGTTAAAAAATGGGAAATGTTTTTCTTTCATTTCTCGACGTTTCATGACCCAGGGATCCCAAAAAACACAAAAAAAAGTTGGGGATAATTTTCGTACGTACATACATACGTGTGTTGGCGTGTTTGACGTTAAATAACGTTTGATTGGATAAACCTATTTTCACGAAATTTTCCACACTCGTGTATCTCGGGCAATTTGTAAAAATTTGGAGACAATATCTGCAGGGTTGGAGTAGATAGTTTTTTGGATCAATTTTCTCAAAATTTTGAAAACTTAATCCCACTTTATATTAAACTCCGTGATGTTCATATACGAGTATATCAACAACTCGTATATCCACTCCTGGAGATATTATATCAAAATTTTTACAAACAAATTGCCTGAGATAGACGAGTCTGTACAAAATTTTATCAAAATCGGTTTATCCAATCAAACGTTATTTAAATTCAAACACGCCAACATTAAAACATACCAAAACATGCTTTCCTTATCTTTTTAAAAATAATTTTGTCACCAAATTCTCTCCCTTACCCAAAAAATCGCAGAAAGATATCTTTTTATTAATTACATAGTTTTTAAGCGAATTTGTCTTCCTAAGCATATTGATAATGAAAATGGCCCAAAGAATACCTTTGTGATAATATTGGTAGTGGGGAAGCCGATCAAAGATAAAAATATAATTTTTTTTAGTTTTTTAAACCTTTCTCATGAATCATTATTTTTCCATTACATGAGAATAAAATAACCAGTGCCAAGAAAATATAACAACTTTGTTGTCAGCTTTTTTTTATTGATTACAGCTTGCTTACCTTTTATTAATTTTAAGAAGAATCGATTTTTATTAATAGCTTACTAATTTATTTAAAATGATTTAAAAACGTGCAAAGACCATTTATAAACAATTTACGTAAGATCTATACTAGATTTAAACCGTAAAATATATTTTTGTTTACTTCTATTCTAATATCACTGTTAACACATTATTTTTAAAAGTGGTTGGTAAATACTGTTTATCCGTTAGTAAATTCTAATTATTTCCTCTCTTTTCGTTTATTTATTAACTTATATATGTATTTTTTTGTGTAATCTTTCATCAGTGTTTAGTATGTATCTTCAAAATGTAGTAATGTAGTTCTTAACAAATTTAGTATGTATGTACCAATCGGCCAGTTTTTTCCTGGGCGCACAACGGAGTGTCTTTATTAGCGCCCGGACACAATATCACTATAGTAAACAATTTAGGTTAATAACACTAAACTTAAAATTAAATAACGGTAATACAAAACAAATAAAACCAACAATTAAAACGCGCGATATCATAATGAAAAATATTCCTCCATAGTACAACCCCTGGACCCCTCTGTGTTCATTAAACTCATGCTTGTGAAAATAATAATGAAAAATAGAAATTAAAGCCTGTTCAATTTATAAAAACTATCAGTGTATTGTAATTTTTTCAGAGCAACAATTTGGTCAATACAGGACCCGAAACTTTGAGTGATCTGAAGAATTCAGGTTTCAAAATAGTCGGCTTCCATCTTAATAATAGTAGTTATAGTATAAAAATAGTATTTACCCCTACGAAGGACGGGTAACCACCCATCCTTCGACGGATAAAAATGTATTTTACCCTGTTCTCAGCGTTACCTGACAAAAACCACTAGGAAATGACCGTATTTCGTTTCTCATTTATTTAAATTTTTACATTTTTTGTATTTTTTTTTTTTAGTCAAGTAATCGGAGGCTGGTGCAGCCAGTAACGTCGCACACATAGTAACAGTGGCATTGGCTATGTTGGTTGAGCCACCGCGTCGCAACATATCGAAATTCAAATAAACTAGAAGATGGTTTTAGATGTTTATCTGAAGAGTATTTACAAGACCAAAACAAATGAATATCTCCTTTAGTACAGTCTGAATGGGGAAAATTTGCAATCAAGGTTCAAAATTTTTTTGCCTTTCTTTTCCCCCATTCAAGATCGAATTTAAAAGAATGTAGAAATTAGTTTTTAGATATTCACAGGAAGATTGCATACACCAAAAATCAAAATTCATTTCTTACCGAGAAAAAAAAATAGTAAATTTCATTTTTACTCCATTTTAACCCTTTAACTCGAAATTTCAAAAATTCTTTCTTAATATCCAATTACATCGTAAGAAGAATGTGTATACGAATTTTCATATATTTATCAGTAGCATTAGTTTTCCTGAGCGTTGATTATGAATCAGTCATGACATTTTGTAGGAATATATATATGCCAGAAATATATAAGCGCTTTTGTTTGATTTTTTTTTTAATTTCCTTCCGGTTAGAGACATTATGGGGAGGGACGGGGGGGGGGGGGAGTTTCTTATGAGAAACCACTTTTCCTAATAAGCAATGAATGGCAGTCTTTCATATGTAGGAATAGTTATATCCATTATTTTAAGCAACTGGTTTCTCATATAATGTCGCTAACAAACCGTCTGACTACAGTTCCTAACATCCTTATTAGTCATTATTTTTAAATTTCTGTTTAAAGGTCTCTTAATTTTTTGTGGGAGGCCGTAATTGAAGTCTATAAATTCGCTCGATTCTTACCGTCGTAAGGTAATGGTGAATGTTATATATAAAAGAATACTGTATTAATAAGTCGCCATGACATTTTTACATTATTTTTTGTTATAGTTTAATATGATAGATGTTAATTTACTTTCTGTCCTAAAGGTTTCTTCCTTTATTAAATAGTTAATATTTATGTGACCTCTTAGTTTTCCTTAAATCCATTAAATTCTAATTTAAAAATATATCATTTGAGGAATGTGATTTTTAAATCGTATACATTTAACCGGACTGATTTTTAAATAGTTATTGTTTTATAAACATAATAATAAGCCTGATAATACATATTTGTTGTGTTCCTAGCCCAACTGTTTTACCTTGATTTGCATTCATACAAGGTCTTCGGGTCTTTCTTGTACTTTATAGAAGCAGCATTACACTATTATATGTTAACTTTTACTCTCGGTTGTGGTGTGTGTGGTATGTATATTCGGTCTAAGTATAATGTACGCAGACTGTACACGAGCGATAAGCTACGTCTGCATTTGCCAAGGGGCGTACCCACCAGATGCACTAGGAATTTTGATTTCCATTTTATTGTTTGTGCGGTTCCTCAGTTCGTGTTAGAACGTCCGATACATCGACTGCTTCATCGTATCCTTTTTTTTATTTACATCTTATTATTTTGTTTCTTATGCTTTGTTATCGGTTATGATTTGATGTTCAGTTGCATGTTAAATGTTCTGTGTTATTGTGAACATCATATTCTTCATAAGTTACATATTATTCAACCGTTTACCTAAAATAGCTTTGACTGTTATTATTTTTGGCGAACATAATCGTTCTATTGTTGCAGCGAAACTTATACAATATCATTAAATTTATAATGTATTTCTGTTTTTAATCTTTAAAAGGTGTTTTTTTGTTAATAGGAAAAAGTTTTTTTCTTTCCTCTAAAATATAGTTGTTTCATGTGATATGGTGACGAATTACACTGACGTAAATGTAAAGATGAGATCAAAAAAAAAGTTGTTTTTAATATTATTTTTTTTATTCTGTTCTTGATTAGGTTTTAACCTAAATCATAAATCTCCATTAATTAGCTACTTTTTTAAATGTTGAATAACATTTTAAAAATTCACATTTTAAAAACTCTCGTACTTCAGCTGATAAGTTAAATACATTCGTTAATACTGCTTTTCATTTTATTTGCAATACAAAAGTTTTCCTTAGTGAGATTATTTTACCCTAAAATCGTGAAAACTAGGTATTATTATTTTTCTTTTTTCTGTATTTATAAGCATATTTTGTATTTTTATTAAGAATTTACGTCCTAACTAAACATATATAATGACCATATTTTTAGAAGATTTAATTTGCTATCAATATTCGACATTTTAAAATTTTTATTATAAATTTAGTTTGTTCGTTTTATGTGTTGAATGGATTTTTTCCTCTCAATTTTGTTCGTCTTTTAATCTCATTGTATTTACCGCATCATAAATTTTCTATTACCATCTTTCTACACGTAGTTTACTCATTTTCTTTTACAGCATTTATTATTATGCCCTCTAAACAAGTTCTTTTCGTAACATTATTCCCTAGACTTCTTTTTTTATTCGCTTTAAAACCTCTTCATTTCAAAGTAATTAATACATCTTTTTTTTTGCATTCTATTTTAATACTAAATTTTTTTAAAACTTGTATAACTTTTTCTTTTTTATTCTCCTGTTGCCCAAGTTTTGTTGTAATAAACACTACACGCCATAAAAATATGTTTAATAATTTCTTTCTTATTAATAATTAAAGATATGTTTTTTACCGGTACACTTAATATTTGAATGAAAGATCCTCGTGTTTATAGAAACATGCTTTTTTATCTTTCTTTTTTGCTTCTTTTTTGAAATTTTACTATGTCAGTATTTAAGATCTTCAATGCTCAATTTTTAGAAAGGATATGTAATTTTAATACGTACTGAATATGATTTAGCATTGTATAAAAAGAATTTAATTAATTGTTGATTTATCCTTTTTATTCCTTAATTTTGTTTTTTCTCTTCTTTATTTTCAAATTTAATTTTTATCCTAACAACATTCCACGTCATTTAGTCTTCTGAAACTTTATTTGATTTCCATAAAAAGAAGAATATTATCGGTGAATTGTTTTTTTATTAATTAGTTGAATTAAATATATCAGAAATTGATAATATATTCCGAGATTCAAAAAACAAAAAAAAAAAAACAAAACAAAAAAACGGGTTATTAAATGGTACATTTTATAATGAAATTCTCTAGATTTTAGTATTTCATCTGGGTTTTATTGTACTATCCAGAGGGGATTAATTTAAAAAATTATTTTGACTGGCTTGAAAATGTGACACACAGAATTGACATTGTCATTAGTTGTGGTCTTGTGGTTAAACACGCGCGGCCACCCGTCACTACACATACACATACACGTAACTAACGAGTTTATCATTGTGTGAGTTTTTGGTATTAGTAAAATCACCATACATATTGGAAGATCTTTAACGTTATTATTATTACTTCCTTGTAAGAAGTAAAGGAAGTATTGTGATTTCGAAAAATTTTGGTTTCCAGATTTCAACGGAAATATCCATTTTGACCATCCCTGAATCGATTTTAACTAGTTTAGCGTGACGTCTGTACGTACGCATGTATGTATGCACGTATGTATCTCGCATAACTCAAAAAGGATTAGCCGTAGGATGTGGAAATTTTGGATTTAGGAATGGTGTAACATCTAGTTGTGCACTTCTCCTTTTTATTGCAATCGACCGAACCAAAAGTGCCTAAAATAGCCCAAAATCCCCAAAAATTTGGATTTTGGACTTTTTCTTAACTGTATTAGCCCTCATTGAGAGCTTTTTAACGATATATTATAAGTGGTACTTATTTTCATTGGTTACAGAGTTATAGTCAAACAAAATTTTCATTAATGAAATTTAGATCTTACAAGGGGAAGGTACATCGGTTCGAATCAGAGTTCATCTCCCTTTTTTGTTAACTTTTTCTTTAATTTAAATATATTGATTTATTGATAATTATTAGCCTTTGATTGTAAAAAATAATTACGATAAATAACAATTCAATAACAATAAAAAAAAAAAAAAATGAAAAAATATCGAAGTTATTAATGAAATAAAATTTTATGTACTCTTCATTAAAAAAAAAGATATGTAAATGTAATTTTTAATCGGCGTTAAAGGAAGTCGTGTGTTGTCCACATCAGATTTTATTTGTATATTAATAATGTGTTTTATATTTTTTTTATTATTTTTTCATTAAAAACACATAATTAAACTGAAGTGTTTCTCTTTAAATCTAGATAAATTTTATTTATTTACACATTTTACAATTGCTAATTAAATTAATTATAACGTTTACCTGTAATCAAAGAAAAAACATTCAAAGTCTATTATTCACTATGTTGTTCCCCTCTTTTACAAACTATTTTTTGTTAGTCTAATTCAATTAGTCATTATCACACTACATGACTATTAATTTCTTATTCTTTATATCTCTTGCACCATCAGGCGTTTAACTTACCAACCCATAAAACGTTTGCGGTAAATTCAATCATGTTAAGGAAGTAATATATATATACTTTCTTTATATATAAGTTCTAATGGATTGGACGGTAAAAGTATTTTACCGGTTGCTTAATTTTTATTTCGTTTATATATAAATTATTTTTATTTATCCTCAATACACTTTATAAATATATTTTTAATTACATTTAATAATAAATTTATTACGTAATATTATTAAATAATTAAAACAATTAAAAAAAAAACATTTTATATATTTTTTATCATTAATGGCTTGTAAATTATTTTTAAGTATTGATGAAAAATTTATGTTATTTTTTTTTAAGCAGGTTTCCTTTAAAGTAGTTTTATTTATGTTTTTAATTAATAAGTCTCCTAATTATAATTTTTCTTTGATTATGAAGAAGTCAATCGTGATGGTGATTTATTTTCTTAAATATTTTTGGAAATCGTTCAACGTACTCTTTATTATGTCTCCCGGTTTCTATTCATTAAAATATTTTTTTCAATTTGGATTTACTTATTCCTTTTTTAATTAAGAGGACGTGTTTTGTTGAAGTTAGTTTGATATATCCTAGAATTTTTCATTTCTAAATACTTACCTTATAGTTTTTATTGTTTGGATAACAATTTACTCCATCTTTATTGACATTTAATTACAAGTAAAAAATTCTTAATTAAAAAAAGATTGTTAAATGTACCATCATTGGATTTAAGTATCAAGCTGTTATATTTCTTTAGACTGATGAACCGTGAAAAATATGAGATCATATTTGTCCATCATAAAAAATCTTTGTGAGATTACAACTAGCAATTTTCACATCGACATCGGGCCAACAATGTTCACATTATCGTGGCATGAAACTAGTTATCGTCTTGTTACCCGCTATATTCATCTATATATATATAATAGAACAGACTGTAACATAACTGTGCCGGTATATTTATTTCATAGAAATATAATAACCATGAAGTCGTCATGAATTTGATGATATGTCGAGCATGACTGTCTGTCTATACTTCAGACTAGACTCGGTAACGGTCGAATAGAATGAAAAAAAGTTTCGTTTTGCTATGCGCAATTGTGAGGTCTCTTTATGTTAGGTAGAACAAATTTTATAATCTCGCTCGGTTAAATCATTTTGCTCTATTATATATGAAATGTATATATTAATGTCAAAAGGTCAATAAATATTACTACTTATGTATCACTATTATTTATGAAGATAAAGGATAATTTTGGTATCGTTTTTCATTACGGTTTAAGATTTACCGTTTCAGAATCCTCAAATTCTTTATCACTATAGGCTGAAAACAATGAATCGGAAAAATAATTAATTTTGTCAAACCATATATGTGTATTTGTCAAATATTCTTCTACAAATTTATTTGCAGACTTAAGGTCTTCAGCTAACTGAATTTACTAACATTTTGATTAATACAAGTTTTAAGTTGGAATAACCATACTAACCCACAGACTACTACCTAGAAGTTTTTAAAATATATTCCAGTTATTCCAGTCTTGTACAATGATCCTAATCATTGAAAAATATATGATTTTCCGATTTATATAATACTTAATTAATTGCTGTAATAATTATTAGCATTGTTTACACGTCATCGAATGATATATTTAATTATTACTCTACGGGTTAAAATTGCCACGGTGATCTTATTTTAAGGATTACGATGATTATAGAGGATCGTAATAATTTAGGCCACCTGAATCTGAATGTATCTTTTCCCTACTTTTCCCGTATCATTTCCATCTGAATAATATTTTCGTATTTATAAAAGGATGGTAATTACCTAGCGTACATGAAACACGTATCTTCCAGATTTTTCTTTCAATCGCTCAGATAATAATCAATTTAGCACATTCTTTGTACCATAATGCCTAATGAAATCTCTTTTAAAATATCCGTTTTAGAAGAAATATTTACTCGTCAATTAGTGTAGAAGGATGAATCGAGACAAGAGATTGTATGATTTGATGTAGTCTGACAAAATTAATATATTTTTTCTACTACTTAAAACTATTAGGACCATTATTTTACCTTAATGTGTTAAATTTTTGGATTGAAATCTTGATTTGGATGAAACCTTCTTTACAACGCGTATACGAATTCTCTTAATGTGTATTATTAGGTATACCTAATAGCATGAACTTAGAATAAAAAATAGTTTATTTATTTACTTGACATACCTGTACATTATAATTTGAAATCCAAAATTTCAAGTAAGAAAACGTTAGTACTAACTGAAAGATAAAATTTTTATAATATTAGGAAATATTTATTTAAAAATAATTATTTAAAGTATTTATGCAGGTACTTTATTTAAACTGCCAGATTATAAACTGAATGAAGATCATACATAAAATTTCCTGAACTTTTATGGGTATGACATGTTGAAGTGTCATAAAAAAAAGATAATGGGAAACTACTTCACTCTATTTTCCTTATAAACCTAGCCTTGATTACTTGTTTTTCGTGAGGATGGTTATGTCGTTGTTAAGAGGTAAGAATGTACGATTAGAATATCAAAAGGTAATTAAAATATACGTAATGTTAGATAGTTAGAAATATAAAAACTACTGTAATTTCCAATGATTTTCTGAAAATTATTTGTCTATTCTTTAATCATTTTAGCTCATAATGTCATTTCATAATTTTTAGTTGATTTATGTGTGGATGTTAATGTGAGTATATTTGCGTGGGCCCATTTGTTAAGAGTATTTAACGATCAGTAATTTCATATTAAAAAAAAAAATTATTTCTATTATATCTTATATTAGTAAACATATTCAAATATATACCTTCTAGATGTTTTTAACATAGCAAATCACTTCAGCGTATAATTTAATAAATTAATTAAATTTATTTATGCGTGTACATTCTTATGCAAGTACACGCCTCTCGTTATTCTTGTTAGTTGTTTCAAAATAATATACAACAATTATTAAGTTGTTTTTAAGTTAGTTTGTACAAATAACAATACTGATTATCTTTACTAACAATCTATAACGATTTAAAATAAAACTCATTCTGTTGATCGGTTGTACCTTTACTTAGGCCTACATTCTATAATATATAGATGTTGAAAGATAAGTTTAAAATGCTTTGATTGCAGTTAAAACAAACATATTTGCTATTATTAATTAAAAAATTTTACTATTCTGAACTACAAAACTACTTTTATTTCTATCCTTTCATTTTTTTGTTAAATTTTTTCTTAAGGATGTTTTTATCCTTATATCACCTGTATAAGTCTTAGGAACACTTATGAGAACTGAAGACTTCACACTGAGTTAATTAACTACCACTTTCCTTTTTTCATTTAAAAATAGAAAAATTAATAGGGTAGTAATGTATTAGTACAATATAAATTTATTCGCTTGTTTAAATAAAATATATATTACCTGAAAAATATTCTTATTTATATTTTGAGTAAAATACAATTTTATATTTTTTTGTAACATTGTAAAAAAAAAAATCTCTAATCTGTTCGTTGAACAATAAACGTGTCATTTTTTGATCCAGAAGATACCACTCATTTGTATTCAACTAATGTTTATACATCATTGGTTTGTGGTTGTGTAGTTTTTAAAATAACTCCATGGGGTATAGACGTCTCATTTTTCTAGGCATTTCATTCCATACAATATTTTTAAATTCACTCATTAATATGGGTTACTATGGAAGATTTACGAGAATAAATGGTAAGTAGTAAATAATAAACAGTAAACAGATAAATTAAACATATTTTATCTATGTTTTTAGAACGGCTTCTTTTTTACTTAGAAGGCACAGTATATAATTATTTCGAAAGCCATACTAGTTACCGGTGATATTTATTAATAGAGATTATTGTAACTTATATATAGCATAATATGTGGTAAAAATTCTTTTTTTTTTACAAAAACAGTATTTTTAAATTAATTGGTCTTATATGTAAATTTATAGAGATCAATTTTATTATGATAACTGATATATTGGTTGATTTAATATGTTCTGCATAAATAAATTTGATTAATAAATAAAAATAACTTATATAAATTATTGGCTGTTATTGAAGTTAAAAATAAACATATATAAATATAAAATAACGGTTATTTAATACTTATATGTGCCAGTATTGGAGCAGAGTTTAAGTACATGCCGTAATATGTTTGTTAGGCTGTTTTTATGTTTTGATTGTTAATCTGAATTTTAATTGTATTTTATAAACATTTAATATGTATATGCATTTATTTTTTGTCTTTATTACTGTGTTTAAATTCTGGTAGACTAATACAACTGTAACCTTGAATTTTTTCAAATACTTTATATAATTTTTGTTTGTTCCGTGAAATAAAATAGTGTTTATTATTTTTTTATTACACGAGTAATCTATAAATCTCAAGTAGAATGTAGCATTTATATTTTTAGATAAAAACAACATGTAAATATATAACATACGTCAGATATTTAATGTTGTAAGATAAATATTACTTATATCAAAAGTAAAGTCTTTTTCTTGTCATCCAAAATTTTCAAGTTAAAATCGTATCATTTCTTGTTTTAGAACTTACGTAATTCCTTTCAGTAACGATATGGTTGTATGTACAGTCTAATTACTTTTTTTTTGTTCGAGAAACTTGGCAAGTGATATTTGGTTTAAGCATAATATTTTCTATTTTAAATAATCCTGAACTTTAAAAAAAAATAATTGTACTGATCTATGGTTGTAATGTTTTATATTCAGTCATTTTTTTATTTTGTATTAACAAAATATATTTTTATTTAGTGATATAAACTGATATTATATTATATATTTATAAAATGTAACGGTGTAATTTGTGGTTATGCGACTGTGAGCGAAAGAATTGAAAACCATGATTTTTTTTTTGTAAATAGATGAAGATTGTATTTGAATTTCTGTAGAATATATTTCGATGTAATTTTTCATCTGTTTAAACGCTGATTTGACTCTAAATCAGTTGCTAAATAGGCAGTATTAGAAAGAAATTTTTTGTTCGAGAAACTTGGCAAGTGATATTTGGTTTAAGCATAATATTTTCTATTTTAAATAATCTTGAACTTTAAAAAAAAATAATTGTACTGATCTATGGTTGTAATGTTTTATATTCAGTCATTTTTTTATTTTGTATTAACAAAATATATTTTTATTTAGTGATATAAACTGATATTATATTTTATATTTATAAAATGTAACGGTGTAATTTGTGGTTATGCGACTGTGAGCGAAAGAATTGAAAACCATGTTTTTTTTTGTAAATAGATGAAGAATGTATTTGAATTTCTGTAGAATGTATTTCGATGTAATTTTTCATCTGTTTAAACGCTGATTTGACTCTAAATCAGTTGCTAAATAGGCAGTATTAGAAAGGCACATTAAACATATGAGGTTTAATTCTCGTAGAAAGCTGGTTAGCTTTTACCTTACTAGCCAGGTAGATGGTTTTAAAGCGGCATTGTCCAAGAAGGGATCTGTGCAGGGCATACAAGATTTTGCATCTCAAACTGGCAGTAAAGCGGAGTACAAAATGATTATCCAGAAGTTGGTCCAACTGGAATAGTCGAACTGAGAATGTACAAGACTAACACTTCATTTACACTTATACATATCATCCTCATTCATCCTCTGATGAATTATCTAAACGGTAGTTACCGGAGGCTAAACAGGAAAGAAGAAGTTGGTCCAAGGCGCTGAGAATGGGGAGGTTTCTGACCTCATTTTGAAACGATGGCCGAGGAATGCCATCAGCTTTGTTGAAGTTAAGAACGGTTCATGCTTTGAGAACAAAGAGGTGGATACGGTAGTGGTAATAGACATAGCGTCATTAAATGACCTCTTTGTGATGATTGTCTTTAGAAGGGAGTTTCTGAGGTCAGACGTCTGGTGGATAAGAAGAACCTGCGGGCTGGACAGCTGTTGGCGTTTGACCATCGCGAGGTGGAGACAGAGTCTCCTACGGTATTTGTTTCGGTAGTAGATACCTATCTGAGTGAGTCGCAGGTAGTAGTGGATCTCAAGAATGGCACTGGGCGAATTTTTTAGCTTTCGGATAGTTAGACGATCTTCGGAGCATCAGATGCTCCGACGATCAATGAAAAGTGAAAAGAAGAGATGAAAAGATTTTCAATAAGAGATGAAGAGATTTCAATGAAGAGATGAAAAGTGGGTATCCACTTTTAAGTGGGTAATCCAAAAGAGGTTTTGGATTACGCCGGAAGACGCAAGGCGATAAAGATGGAAGTTTATTTAGATAAAAGTTGGGAGCGACCAAAATCAAGTGAGAAGGCGCGTGGCCTCCAGTCAAAGACAGGAGCGGTCTCTGCGCAGAACAGAAGCTACGCGGACTTACTGTGACAGATAGAGTAAGTGGTGTTGAGGGGGCCTCCCGGAGATATTGTCAGTGAGAAAGGGTCAATCGGGCGAGTACTCATAAGAGTTAAAGATGAGGTTCAAGATCCAGAGATGTTATTAAAGAGGATAACGGACGGGGTGGAGGGCATCAACGTGAGTTGCATGATGACAGCCCACTCTAAGAAGTTGGTAATTAAGGACATAGACGAGCTATCCACTGAAGAAATTAAGAAGGCTATAGTAGATGTGGCTGGTTTGGAGGTCGCTCAGATACAGCTGCCTTCGTTGAGACCTTTGTAAGGCAGTACTAAGGTGGCCACGCTGTTGGTGCCCGCCAAGGTAGCTGACACCTTGTGTAATAATGGCAGAGTCTCTTGTCTCTAATAATAGGATAGGTCTCTTGTCGAGTATCCCTCAGTTCGGATTTCGAACGGTGCTACATATGTTGGGCCGTAGGCCACAAAGCGTCTAAATGTGACGGACCTGATAGGAGCAGATTCTGTTCTAGCTGTGGAAAGGAAGGCCTTTTCAAGGTCGACTGCTTGGAGAGTAAAAGAAGTAAAAATCAACAATTTCGTACTGGAGGTTTGGAGTGCCAAACAGTTCCAGAACGATCAGGTTAATTTTGTCTAACGCGAACAAAAGCAATTTTTTCAATATCTAGTTGAGAAGATTGCTGAACAGAATGATGTAGACTTTTCGGTTACTACTGAACCGAACAGGTTTGCAGCCGCAAGAGACGGATGGTGTGCTGAAGGGTCTCGTGACGTTGTCATACGAGCTATAAGTGACAGGTTGTGTTAGAAACTGCTCGAGAGAAAGTGTGATATAGTGGCTGTCGAGCTATTGCAGGTCGTACTTATTGGAGCATATATTTATTAATCCTAATTGCGATCTTGATCAATACGCAGAATTCATGAGTCATCTACAAGAGATGTTTCACGAGCAACCAAAAGAGTAATTATACTTGGGGACTTCAATTGTAAAATTGTTGAAGCTGGATGGTTGTACACAAATAGGCGTGGGTAGATCCTTACTAAAATGTTGCATCAGATGGGGCTACGCTGTGTTAATAATGGTTCACCCAGATTCGAGATCAGAGGGCACACGTTCGTTTTGGATCTCGCTATTAGTGATGGTCGTTGGAATCGACATTTGTGTGATTTAAGAGTTCTGGCTGACGAGACCGCCAGTGATCATCGGGCGTTGCTTCTTGAGCTGAAGGATATGTCGTTTAGACTGAGAGACGGCCGCTACTGCGTTTGTTGGACCGTCAAGTGGTTATCAAGGCCGTATCTGCTAGAATCAGGAACGAGTTATACTTGTCACCGGAGACCCTACAAGAAGTTAAATAAGAGATATCCAACATAACATTCAGGAAGATACAAGGCTGTACACTCGTGAAACTCTATTATCGCGCAAATGCGTTGTTATTTGCAGGCAAGTAAGAGACGAATGCAACGATTGCGTCGGAGTGGTGGTGAGGGTCTTGAGGATGCCACTTAACAGTACAAGGATTACAGGGGTACCCTTAGCTTTAAAATTAAACGAGTCAAGAATGAGATGCAGGGAATTGTGTGAGGATTTGGAAGATGATCCCTGGGATAGGGCCTACCGAATCGTCATGAAGAGGTTTGGTAGGCGCCTGCCGGTGCTTGGCGAGGACCGGATGAGGAGAGAGGTTGAAAAGCTCTTCCCATGAACAGGTAGTACTGTACATGAACTGTGCTGAACAGGTAGTAACTGTACATATATGGTTTTTGAGAGGAGAAGGTTCACAATTGATGAGGTCATTCTGTCCATCAACAGACTAGGGAACCAAATGAGTCCGGGACCGGATGGAATCCCGGCTAAGGTGCTCAATGAATTAGCTGGTGTAGTACCATGGACCCTGACGGATATGGTGAATAATGAATTGGAGAAAGTGTTATTTCCAACCTGCTGGAAGGAGGTTAAACTAATCTTTTTTCCCAAGGGTAGAGGCGAGAACCCGATGTAGGGGTACCGCCCGTTGTGCCTGCTCAACAATATGTCTAAGGATATGGAGAGAATGCTGTCGGTCCGCATCCTGAGAGAAGGAGAAGGATGGATCCAATTGGGATCATAATGTTCGGACGGTGAGCAAGGTGAAGTATCTTGGTGTCACAATAGAGCAGTCATGTAAATTTGGTGACCATATAATAAAATGCTCTAGGGCTGAGAGGACCCTAACTGCCTTGAACGGGTTGATGTCATCACATGTGGCGCCAAGGGCTTCCAAACACAGGATCATTTTGACGACGGTGTTATCCATTATTTTGTACGCTGCACCGTTTTGGGGTGCAGCCATTAATATCCAGCGGAGTCGTATGAGACTGGTCAGAGTTCACCGCAAATCCCTACTAGGCGTGGTGGCGGCCTACCGGACCGCATCTTATGAGGCATTATGCGTTTTGGCAGGGGTTTTCCCATCTGGTCCAGGAGCGAGTTAGCAAGCATTCTGATGACACTAAGTCTGAATTGAGGGCAAGGACTCTGCGCATCTGGTAAGAGCAATGGCGGACGGGTGAGAAGGCAACTTGGACCAGACGGCTTATACCCGATTTGACCCCAAGATGTAGTAGAGGTCATGGCGAGCTGGGTTTTTATCCGACGCAACTGTTATTGAACCACGGGAACTTTGAAGTTTATTTGCCCTGGATTGGCAGGAAAGAATCATCGGCTTGCATGTATTGCGGTTATGCGATACGGTAGAACACACACTATTTCAGTGTCCGGAGTTGGGGGAACAGCGCAGGCGCGCTGGCATTACTGACCTGAAAACAGAAGAGTTGATAGGATATATGTTAGCATCCAAAGATGGTTGGAGAAGGGTTGACGAATTTTCGAGAAAAACGTTGGGTGCAAAGGATGAAGAGAGAGAGAAAGGTAGAAGAAGGGGTTTTCAGTTAGTATAGGGATGGGTAGAACAGCCCCAACAGGAAGGCCCAGCATGCCGAGATGTGCTGGTTCTGATGAGCGGTTGGGGACTCCTTAGGAGATCAGGTTGGGGTTAAATTAAAGACCGAGTCCTGGCCGCTGAGTGGTGGCCGGGTAACGACATAGTCGGGACCAGTTCCCCCTTCCTGGCGGTTTGCCTGCCTGGAGGCAGGCAATTGACTGACCAAGTCCCGGTCCCTGGGGGGACGACATAGTCCCAGGAACGACATAGTCGGGCCTGGTTAACTCTCCCTGGGGATGTGAGGCAGGCGATTTAAAGATTCAACCGGTGAGCCGACCTGCCGTACCGGACGTTCTGCCGGTAGGCGGGGGACTTATTTGAGTTAAAGGACACTCTCCTAGGCTGAGCTTTACTTGTTTGAGTGTCCGGCCCAGGGGAGTAGGGAATGAGAATAAAAGGAAAAAAGATGCTTACATTGAATGATGTATTAGTTAGGAAAACAGCGCAGTAAATTTAATACGGATATTCCATCATCTTTAGCATGCCTTACTGAATAACCACTCGTGAGCAAAGTACGAGGGATTACATGCAGAATAGATTTTTAAAATAAATTCTCGATCAAGTTAATAAGAAAAAATGTGAAGTTGTATTATTCCAATAAAAAATTACTAAAATACTAAGCGAAAAGCCCAAAAACAGTCAGTGGTCTGAAATGACTAAACCTAGTTTATTTTTTTATATACCTTACTTACTGAAGCTCAGAATAAAGATTGTCTTGAGATTTAGCCGTTTTTAATATAATCCTATGTTTATACAATTTTGAGAATGTAAAAATCTGGCATTTTAAACACTTTTGTTTTTTGTTTCAAAACTCGTCACTCTGCTTCTCCGCGGTGGTGTGGTAACGTCTCTTGTTTTCCATCTGGCAATTTCTGAGTTTGAATCCTGATCAGGCTTAGGTGTTATTCTCACGCTATTACATTATGACTACATCAGGGTCAAAAATATTAGTGTAGTTGTTATTGGATCTCAGAGTGTAACGTGAAAATAAGTAATAATCACTAATAGACATTATGATTGATTAATCATTTTTTTTTGTCTTATTGTTTTAATATTGTAATTAATAGATTTCTAATCTTAACATCAACATTAGAATTACGCTAGATATGAACACTAAAATTATTGACTAAAATTATTCAGTCAAATTTTTATCTATTTTCAGTAGAAATCATTTTAATTCGTAGAAGTCAAACTACGTAGAATAATATATACTTGTGCTTCGATATTTGCTTTTTAATTATTTATTTTTTTTTTATACGTAGGTTTTATTTTTGGTATAAGGTCATTCTTGTTGATTTTTCTATAGTCAAACAGGAAAAAATTAGACAAACTTTTTGCGGGCTTTTTCTAACGCTAACGTACCAGAGAGGAATGTGGTTTCTGAATTTTTTCGTACGTGTAAAAATCCTACTCCTGCTTACAATTGCAATCAGGAGATTTAAATTGATAAATATTTGTTTAGAATATTATTACAAAAGTAATCCCACTAAAATATAAGAAAATTCGAACACAGATGAACAAAATACATTACAGTAAACCTTACAAATATTTTTTATAACAGGATGCTAAGAAATAAGAAATCCTATTCTGAATGAATAAAAACAAAAAAAATATATAATCACTACAGAATATATTAACAAAGCGTGCGCCCTATTATCTACCAGAAATAAACATTTACTTTTACTAGAAAAATTGTCTGAATTGATCACAGCTTCGAAGCATCAAATGGAATTCCGAAGAAAAATTTAGATGATTATAGAACAGCCAGAATTTACTTTATAGTTTATTTCTGCCGGTGGCCATTTTTAGGCTTACCGTCCAAAATTAATTATAATAATTATCAGTTAAAGCACGATTCACTCACTCATTCAATCTTGGATAGCTTCCATAATCTGGATCTCCTCCACACGTGCTTTTCCTACAGTCGATTTTTTTATCCTCTCATTTCTATAACTAATATTAGACAAACTCATTATTATTAAACCAGTAAAAAAAACAGAAAATTATTTAGCTTTTTCTGAATGTTCAAATCATAGTAGATTTAACTTTAATTTACTCTGTAAATTTTCAACTTTGACACGACTCTATTTACCGATTGGTTTCAGTTCAAGGGAAAAGAACTAGGGGGAAAGACCTAATTGGTAATTAAAATATAACTCAGGTGAACGGCTCCGTGAATTTAATTGTGGTGTGAATAATAGTAAATTCAAAAGGGTTAGGCATTCAAATAACGAACTATTTTATTTGAATGCCTAACATTATTAGTAAAATGATACTGGCAACTGATCAAATATTTTTAATCGTAACTTTTAGTTATATATTAACAATTTAAATAAATTTATTATGTTTACATAGTACGCAACAATTCGTGACGGATACATTTAATGACCTATTGAATTATCAGAATATTGTTATGTATATACAAGAGGCTACCAACGGCTTCGCACGCTTACTTGTAATATAACCTAAAAATATATAGGCTATAAAATAGTTTATAAAAAAAATAACTCTGTTCTATAAAAAAAGAAATCCAACAAAAAAAATTCATTGAAATCGGTGCAGTAGTTCTAGCCGAACGAACAAATTTATACATTTTACAAACTAATTTTTCGAGATTACGTTATTTTTCATTTTTCGAAAAAAAACGTTTCTTATCGGTTTTTGTGTAGCCTACAAAAAAATAAAATAAAAAAGAATTAATCGAAATCGGTGCAATAATACTCGCTGAATTAAGAAATTTTCATTTTCTCACATTCTTAAATTTATAAAGTGTATAACTTTTCATTTTTCGAAAACTTTAAATACGTTATCGGTTTTCATATATGTTTATATATATAACGACTTTATTTTCTTGTTATATTTTGTGAACATAATCGCAAAGTTTGCGGCTGAGTTTGAGGCAAAATTAGAGTCTACACAGAGTGAGTGAAAAGGGGGGTTAATTTTAATTTTAAAGGGTGGTATATCGTATTCATTATGGTAATCTTCTGTGGAAATATGGCGTGGAGTGAGACCGGATCTGCCTACGCTGTTAGTTTTCCCATTCATTTTTGAAGAAACAATCTGATGTCTGTTTTTAAAACTATCTAACTATTCGTTGCTACAACAAAATCTGCGTAGCCGAGATTTGTAACGAATTTTTCAGCCTGCAATTTTTAAAACTGGTTAGGTACATTTTCACTTCTTTTCACTTTAAATCATGACAAGAGAGCGCTATCTAAGTCTATCATAGTTTATCATATAGCCTGAATTTTTTTTGTTTGCGTGTAATCTTTTTCAAAAGCACTCGTAAGTTTCTCGTGACTCTTCTATACTGTTGAAACTGTGATTAAAAAAGTCCTTTTTTTGCAAACATCTGAATATGGTAGGCCTCCTTCCAGTTTGTGGATAATTTGGGTTTTATCACTCACGGACAGTTGTTTCCTTTTGACGCCCAACATCGTTCATTACAAATGAACCGGAGTTGGTAGAGTACACTTTTTAAAAAATACTCTTTACAGTTGTTTTTTAGCAAGAAATACTAAAATGAAAACGCATTCACTGACGCGTCTACAGTATTACTGTACTGTATTTGACTTCTAGGTATCCGACCGATCACTTTAACCCCACACTGTTTGTTTAACTGATTTTGTGGTACACTTCTGTATTTTTAAACTGAGAATTATGACTGCTGAATTTACCAGTGGTGGTAGGACAGGTAAAATTTAATTTTAACTACGCCCCTTTTCAGACTTTAACTTACAGTAAATCGTTTAAAATGTGCTATAGAGTTTGATGAACCTGTTTGGGCGGTTAGGACGGATCATTGTTTGGTCCCAGCCTTTCCTGGAATTTTGCAAACAAAAAGCCCGAGTAATTGAAATAACTACCAGCCTTTGTAATACCTAAATGGAACTTGTACTGTACGTACTTGAATAATACGTACTGTACCAATGTCCTATTACAAACCTTTTGTTCACCCTTCAGACCTGACCTGAACAACCCTAAGATAATATGTGGCAATCTTAACGTATAAATCGTAAACGTATATTTCGTAAATGAAGAAATTAAATTTCCCATGAAAATTCTCGTAATAACCAAGTTTATGAATGCGTCGATACCTCGCTAAAAGTAAGTTAAATTTTCGTTAATGAGACATAAAACGAAACAAATCCGGAATTTTGTCGATTTTTCTAGTTACAAGCAAGCTCGTTATTCGTGGTTTCCACTGTACAATAAATATAGTTTTAAAAATTAAGTAAAAGAATATTATTTAATTAATTTAGTTTAAAATATATTTTTTAAATTCTCTAATATCGTAAAATTTTAATATTTAGCCTAAAAAAAAATCTACCATTAAAATTGCAATAGTAATCTTTCTTTTAGCCAACAGTTAACCAGCTTAATATACGTACATACATATAAAATTAGTCGCGTGTAAGAAAATTAGCGTACTTGAAATAAAAACGAAATTTTTTAACACTAAAGTTTATTTGTTTTTAGATAAATAGGAAAATTTCATAAATTTTTTAAATATTTTGTTAAAAAAAGGAAACTTTTAAGAAGTTTTAAGATACAGATATGTTTGGATTATGAAGTAGGAAAGCAATGGATTGAGTTCCAAGATATTGTCCTAGAAAAGAGTGACTAAATTCTTATCCAGTTAATTTACATTGCAAATTCTATTTAAATTTTTATTTAAAGTCATGATGTTATTCCATCCTATAGCCAACATCTAAATTAGATATCTGTTTTAGATGTTCATATTTTGATGTTATATATTTCTCCATCTTTGCAGTTTTTACTAGCTAAAAATATTTTTTTTTTGTCTTCAGTCATTTGACTGGTTTGATGCAGCTCTCCAAGATTCCCTATGTAGTGCTAGTCGTTTCATTTCAGTATACCTACTACATCCTACATCCCTAACAATTTGTTTTACATATTCCAAACGTGGCCTGCCTACACAATCTAAAAATATTAATAATAGATTATTAGGTAAATTAACTAAACCTGGAAATCTTATTACATATGACTAACCAAACTAGTTCATCTTTACAAGATAAATTATATTGTGATAAATTTCTTCTTCTTTACATCTTCATTTTATAGTTTATCAACTCATTTTATATTTTAACAAGTCAATATCTCTTTGTCAACAATTCTATCAGTATTTAATATTTTCTTATTAATTTATATTTTAATTTTGAAGTGGGAATTAGGAATTTATTGTAATCGTGTATCTAGGGACTGAACATTTGACTATAATTTCGAATTCTAATAGTTATGTATAATTTTAAAATAGGATTTTACGAATAATTAAATTATTTCAAGGATCCCTTCTGCGGAGGAGCCTGGTTTGCATTCCTCACATAATAATCCTGAATTTTGAATTCGATTTGATTATAAATTTGTATTTATATTTCATAAAGCTAATACAGATTTCCATAATTTGTAAGGGTACCGAATATTTTTTTAAATTAATGTCAGGTCGTCGAAAAATTAAATAAGTAAAAAATATACAACCTTACCTGCTAAGTATCTTAACTACTTACGCATTATTTTTATTGTTACTTTTGGAAAATAAATTTCTGGTAATTTATTTAATAGATGTTAAAAAATATTCTATGAAAATGACAGGTTTTTGTAGGCTACTTATTGATCATATTACTACAAGGGCGTTGCTTTATTATAATTCCTCAAATCGATAAACAAGACAACATGACAATAGTAGGAAGTAGGCATCACCCTTTTTCAGAATTTACATAGATGCAAAGGAATACAGACAGATTGATTAGAAATATTTCTTATCGTTGCGCTTCTGTTAGTTTGTACTCCGAATTTTGTTGTTATAAAATAATACAAATTTATTAGGACGTAAATTATATAGTTATTCAAATTACAAAAAGTACAATTAGTATTACCTTAATTATATTTCAGACAAATGAATTTTTGCTTCTATTATGCTTAAATTTCGGTCTCAAGGAACAGGAAGAAGAAATTTAACGGTTAGTTGAATTAAATTTAAATTATTTTCTAGAACTTCTATATTTCTATTTTTTTGATAATCTTTCGATATAGTTCCAATTAAGTTTGTATTAATAATTTGGTAATAAATGTTAAATTATTTCATTTTTATTTTAGATTATTTTTTTTTTCTTTAGGTAAATCCAGGCAGTAAGGCGGCACAACAAGGAGTTAGAGAAGGCGATGTAATATCGGCTATTAATGGTACACCTACACGTCTTCTCAGTAATGGAGAATCTCACGCTCTTCTACGGTCAGCAGGACCTACACTTACGTTGGGCCTTAATCAGTAAGTAATAATTTAGTTAGTATTACTTGTTAAAATTTAAAAAGCTCAGTTGCTGCGCAGAGTGGAAACGTATTATTTGACCGGCGATTAGCTTCTTGCAATTTACGACGACCTTTTGCGGTTTACTATACTTTCTATTGTACTATTAGCAATGATAACACTATATTTTGTTAACTTTGACGAGAAATAACAATTATTAATCATGTTTTATGTTTTTAAAAAAAAAAAAAATGTTGACTTTCATTTTATAATTTTATAAGGGAATATTTTATAGTTGCATATTTTACGTATATAATATTTTATATGCAATCTTTATTGCAAGAAAAATAATCATGTTTCCGTAAGAATAAGTTAATAAAACGATAAGAGATAAACTTCTATTTCACAGGTGAATTGTGTTTAGAATAGCTTTTTCGTGTACTACATTGCGAATAAATTGATTTATAACTTTGCAAGTCTGGATCTAATAAAAAATTCAGAATTCAGAGCTTTCTTATCTTATCTTAGATTTTTTAATAAATTTCCTAGTTAAATATGGTAGTAATTACCATAATTTAATTTAATTTTTCATTTTCTATTTTTCCCATTGTTGCTTAGTTCAGTTTTTTTTTAATCGGCAAATTTTCTTCTTTGATAACAAGTCTTTATATTTCCATTAGTAATATTTTGTTTAATTATTGATTTTTTTAATGATTTTAAATACAATTTTATTTTGTGATGTATATTTTTTCTAAAAAATTACATTTATATTATTAGATTGACGCTACGTGTTGTTATTATTAAGATTTGTCTCAAATTCTAGAAGGTTGTTGGCGGCAAGGTAGCCGTCAGCCGAGAGCGAGTTGTAAAAATTCCACTTACGCCTTGTAAACCTGGAAAAATAAAACCAAAATACGGACTAAATAATTTTTGTAATAAGTAAATAAAAATACGTAAAATATACTTTTAAACATGTTCTATGTAAATTTCCTCGTCAGATCCGATAGGAAAAAAAATTACGGAATATAAAAATATCTAAATTAAAAAAAAAAAAAACAAAAAAACCAGTAATATTTTTTATATCTGGCTTAATTTATTTGAATATTAAGTTATTGTAATTACACTTGGTTTAGTCCTAATAAATTTTGTTACAAAAGCTTATTTTTTAAAGAAGGTCTAGCTAATAGGGATGATTTGTCTTATCATAATGTCTTATGATAGATTTCTTCCTAGTAGAGATGTACGCATAACCTGATGAGTAATACATATGTCATCAAAATTATTGTGCCATAATTATGATCATTTTAAATTATCCTCTAAATTTTTACTTCAATCGATGTGATATAATTTATTTTACCATAATTACTCTTAAAAATATGAATAAATTATTATCAGCCAAATTAAAATGTAAATGTTCAGTTGACAATATTGTAAATTCAACTGTATTTTAAATCACGCTTGTGCGTAATTGTGAATACAATTATGCGCAAACATAACATCACTCTAGCAAACATTTTGTATTATCGTTTATGTTGGTATCAGGAGAGAAACGTATAAATCATTAATCATTTAATCATCGTTGTTCTATACATCGACGTTTGTAGATATTTCCTAAAAATTAACGTTCGATTCGTCAAAAGTCAGCTCTTTCAATTTTAACTTCCGTAAATATCATGTACGTATATTGATATACCGATAAATATTATATTAATGTATACGTACTTGAGTGGGAAGAAAAAGTATTTCGTTTACATTTGTATTGGTAAATTATCGCTTTAACTTGTTACGTTATGTTTTAACTAAAATAGAACACAGTGTCTTGTATTGATGTTTATTATTCGGTTCTTTATGCACATGTACTCCATTTTTATGTATATTTCCTTGGTTATTGTGAAAAATTGTTCGAGTTTAAAAAAGCTTGTTTATTGTATTTTGAAAGTAACTATTTCAAATAGTTTGTAGTAATTTATTATAAAAACTGTTTATGTTGGCATTTGGCAGTTAATTTTTTAGTTACAGATGAACAAATTTGTTTATGGTGGGTTTTTTTTTTGGTAGAAAAGAAATTTATCTACTAATTTATTGCTAAATTTACGATTTAAATAGATTTTTTTTTTAAATTCTGTTTTTTTTTTGTTTTTTTTTAGCTGATTACAGTGTATTTTATATTTATAGTAGTTAGTATATTTTACTTACGAAGTTTAGAAACTTTAAAACTTTTATTGTGTCTGCGTAATTCTAAAAATGGTAAATACAGTTTGAGAGAAGATAACTTTCCATCACTGAATTAGTGCAGGATAAAGTGGAAAACAACGAATCAATTAATGAAAATAGTAAAACCGGTAGAAAGCAACTACCTAAATGTGAAATGGGTGACCTTACCCATTTATTGCTTGTATGTATACTTTTAATTAATGCCTAAACAACTACTTTTTTTTTATCAAAGCTAAATTGATTTTTTTCTGTTCAGTAATAGAAAAACGTACAATTATTTTTATGTAATGATTAAAACATTGCCCACTGAAAAAATTATCATAAAATTTTGAAGTTTTCCGGGATTTGACTTTCGTTTCGTTTTATAAATTATTAAAAAAGTTGGATTTTGGCTTCAAATTTTATAATGATTTAAAATTCACTAGCATTGCTAAAAATAGTAAAGTTAATTGTTTTGTTTTTTCTTTAAATCGTTTAATATAATGGTGCAATTAAAGGGAAAAGAACCGTTAAAATATTTCGTCAAAAAGTCTGAAAATTACTTTGCTTTTAAGTTTTTTAAATTTATCTCATCGCAGCGTATAATAAATTCATTATTATGAAAATATTTTTCGTTTTAATAAATACGTTATGTAAATATAAAACAAAGTATTTTCTCTTATTACATATGATTTCTGTGGCTTCACTTTTCTAATTATTTATAAAGTCCTTCATTACAATGTAAGAAGAGACAAGGCGAAGATTTTTCTGTAAACTTAAAATTATATACATAATCGTGTATCGTTAAAAGTTAAAAAGAGAAAAAATTATACCGTAGACGCCGTTAATGAATATTATTATGTTATTGATGGTTCTTCCGGGTTAAATTTGTTAAAAACGAGAAGTTTAAAAATAAATAGTTTTTAGTAACTAACCTGCAATATGTAATGTTTTAAAATTTTTTTAATTTTATTTATTTTTTACCAACATATGTATGTATATATATATATATATATATATATGTAAAATTTTTTGTACGTACTTTAGTCCAGTGAATATTCATTAATCTGAGATAAGTGAAGGAAAATAGATTTATCGATTAAATCTATATTTTTTAAATTTACCCAGTACTGCTCAATGTTTTTAACAAGTGGTTGCATTAGTGAGAATTAATTCACACTTAAAAAGGATTTACAGTAGGAGGTTACGTGTGTATGTTGAGAAAAGTTTGATAATTATTAATGTTCAACATGTAACGAATTAAATAAATGATGAAAATAATAAGTAATTACATTAATTACTAACGCTCAGCATTATAATGCGAGTGTTCAATATGCGAATCTTACTTCTTGGTGTATTGAGGGGCTAATTCATCGCACTGCACCGGTGCCGGATCATCAAATGATTGCACAAATATTCATTCATGATTATGAATGTGATAATGTTTTTAATATTTAAATCATTGTTTTAGTATTATTATTTAATTATAAACACATTACAAAAATAATTTATCTTGAATGTACGTATTAAGTTTATGATGATTCAAAGGGTACAGTTTTTCAACTAACTAGACAATGTCTTAATGTAAAAGTAACTGATAAGTAGAAGAAGCAGTTTAAGTATACTCGTAACAAACCAATTAGATAAGAAGAAATAAAACTTATGCTTTCATAATCGAACAGCTAGTATTATACCTATTTTATTTAATAATTTTTTACCTATTTTATGTTACTATCCGGAATGGATCTTTGAATTAAAATTCGTAAAAATATACATTTTATTTAATTATTCTTCCCCTTGAAAACTTTTAATATAATTGATGTACAGTGGGTAAATCACTATTCCTGCAAGAATCGGGAAGGAACCTCTGTTTGAATTTTTTTTTAAATTTCAGGACTGCTGAGAATATTTAACAATTTTTTTTACCAAAAAGGAAGAAAGTTTAATATGTTTTATTTATTCTATTTTTATTTGTACTTTCCTACTTTTTCAGTAATGTGTCCTGAACGAATGAAACCCAAAAATTTATTTTTTTTCAAGAGGAGGCAGCTCTCTGATTTAGTAACCGTTGTTCAGATTTCAGTATTGTAAATTGTTATCAAGTTAAAACAAATTTATTCTTAATGTTTCGTTAAAAAGATTATTTTTTTCCTTGTAATCTCGCCCTAACAGTAAAAGAAATAAAAAGCCGTTTTTCATGAATTGAAATAAACAAAGTTATTGAAATATAAGCCATTTTACTTCCAGTTTTATACATTACGCAGATAAAACAAAAATAAAATGCATCGTAGCAATTATTTAGTGACAACTTAATTATGTATATTAGTTTAACATAAAGATAGGCTCACTACAAAAAATTATGTCAATGGCTTACTTACGGAAATATAGATTCTGTAACAGTTTCTATCAAATTGCTTATATCTCGAGTTCAGTTTAGTCCGTTTTATTAAATGAAATACTTATATATATAAAATTTGATTTTTCTTGTCAAATTTTATCACCAGTAACCATATATTGTTACACATAATCTGATTTTATCTGCAACTGAAAGGAAAAAAGTATGTTAGAATATACGGTTGACTCCACCTTTATTATATAAATTAATTATATTAATTAAGAATAAATTTGACGGTTTCATATATATTTTTTGACCTCAATAAAGGTTCAAAATAAACTGTTTAAAGTAGATCCTACAATTTTACCTCTAGTAAGTTTTAAGAAAATTATTAATGCACGAAAAATTGGTGTACAAAATTCAGTTTTTTATGCTTGACGTTTAGTAACTTCGTTAAATTGCCAGTCAATAAATAACATTTTGCAACAAAAGTTTTAGAGAATTTTATTGTGAGAAAATCTATGTGAGTAAGGTCAACTGAATATGAAAAGTTTTATAAAGTTGAGTTTTTATTGAAACAAAAACAGACCGAAACATGGGTATAAAATATTATATTGTTAGAGTTCTGAAAATATCTAGAAATAAGATCGATTATTAAAAATATAAATAAAAAATAAAAAAAGTATTGCAAACTTATTATTTCAATAACTGTACAAAATGCCCTCCTTCATTTTTACACAATTTTTTAGATTTAAAATTTCTTGGATCCTGTTCTTAATGATTCAAGATAGTTTCAAAAACTTTCTGCCTAAGGAAAATCTGTATCAATAATTCCTCGTTCTAATAACTTTTTCGTAGCTAGCGAATTATTAACTTCTTTTTAAAAAAATGGCCCATCATTAAACAAAATAGAGCTTATTTTTGACAGTTATCTTGACTTCAGTGATAGAAATTTATGTGCAGAGTAAATTCTTCAGGTGCACCACGTAAGTGGTACGGGTAGAGATTTTCTTTATGAAGTAAATTGGTCCGATTTGAAACTATTCTAGTACTGACTCCGGCGAATTATGTTCTTCTGCTTTTCTTCGATACGTCGTTGTTATTAGAGTTTAATAGAATACGAACATGATGGAAAAGAACCAGTTGTGCGCAGTGAAGCGAAGGTTTTCAAATTTGGGGTTCTTCTAATAGGAATCTTTCTTAATATTTAGATGTGCAGCTACTTCCATTACAATACCCGTAAATAAAAATTATCTCTGGATATTCTTCTTTTGAAAATTTAAAAAAGACATTTTCAGAAAGGGATATTCAATTCTGAAAGCACAAAACTTTGAAATGTAATTCTACGAATTTCAACAGTTAATCAGCTGTTAATACACGGTTAGCTTACAGAATAAAAAATACTTAAGTTTTTTCTTTTTACCTTATCGGACCGGTCCAGTGGTTAACTCGTCACAAATCATGTGTTTAACAGCTGATTTTCGAAGTCAAAGGTTCTGACGTTCAATTCCTACTAAACGTTAGTTACATTTAAACAGATCTAAATACTAGATATTGGATACCGGTGTACATTGGTGATTGAGGTTCAATTAACCACACATCTCAGGAATGGTTGCCTGAATCTGTACAAGAATACACCTCATTCACATATCATACAAATCACTCTCCTCATTAGACCATGCCGTGGGGGGGGGGGGTGGTGACAGATTGCATCATCACATTAGAGAAAAACATTTTTTAAACATATTATCCTTTTTTTAATGTTTTTAACATAATACAATGAAATTTAAATAATGTTATTAAACAAACAATCGTCTTATTTTATGTTTATTTAAGTGATTGATTTTGTTTCTTCATTACTGAAATCATTCTTGTTTTGTTTTAAAATTACAATACATTATTTTTCTGCCATATTTTGATGTATTATATTTCTAATAAAAGTCAAATCTGTTATTGATGGTTAGTTAACGCTTATTTACATAAATATTCTCAAAATTAAATTCTCTGCATATTTTGTTGCAAATTTTATGTGTTTACTAGAAAATTAACGAAATTATTGTCCGTCAAACCAAAAGAATCGTGATTTGTGACAACTAGTTTTTTTTTTGTATTATAATATACATTCTTCAAAATTTAGTAGAATTACATTTCTGGGATCTGTTTTATTCGATTATTCAGTTCAAAACGGATAGGAAACTATCAATTAGAATAAATATTAGAATTAGAAGAATTTCAATATTTTACCCTCGGAGAAGAAATTAAGGCGAAACATTTTTCATGTTTTAGCTCGAAGACCAATCGTTTCTAGAACCATGCTTAAAACGTTTCATCTTTTCTCTTAGAATACATCCAAAAATTCTTTCCGTTTCTTCGTGAGACACGAAATAATAATTATTATTATTTCCAATCGGATTCGAAAAATGAGCTCTTTGTTTTTAAAAATGTTTCTAAAAGATATATTCACTAGAAGTGAAGCAAGCTTTGAGATAAAACACGAATTTAAGAATAAATGTTTTCTCAGCCTTAACGTTCTACACTTAAAAAACTAAAATTTGGTGAATGGGGGGTTCATACTTATAAGTTTGATGAATAATCTTCTAACTAAATAACTGAACATAATGTTGTAACAAACTTTTAACAATTTAACCTTTTATCTTAGTTCTATTTTTTTTTTTATAAAATTCTATTTATATCAGTTCCATAGAAAGCACGTAATGTACGTCACGTATTTTAAAAATTATAAAATTAAAAGATACTGAAACTCTAAATAAAGCCTTTATGGCTTGAAAAACTTAGTTGAATGAAGTTAAGGTTTAAATTAAATTACTTTGTACAACTATTCCGAATTAAAGTTTTGATGAATTAAAGTTTCTGTTCGTATTTTGTAAATTGTACATGCGACCGGTAACGTAATAAAACTAAACATAGCCTAACCGTTGAAAGTTTTAAGTAAGTTTTCCTAAACTATTTCTGTATCTTAATGAATTAGATTAAGAAAATGAATCGAATAAAAATTGTTTAAAATCTTTTAGATTGATGAACTATAACTTGAATGTAACATTTGTATGGATTTTAAAATAATATACAGATAGAGAAGGTTTTCATAAAAAAATTATTTACAAACGTAAATAATCTGTAAAACCTACCGTATGGTGAAATGGTGCATACCTGAAATACTAAACAGTAATGACAATACAAAAAAAAATCTCATCGCCTAAATAAATAAATAAAAAACAAATCAAATAAACAATTATTCTGATCAATAACAGTAGTAAATTACGTAAAGCAGATCAAGAATAGTTACATATACTATTTCACAGATAAAAAAAGGATCTACCCCAATGTTTGTCTGGATAGATTAATGGAAACCATGATAAAATCTTGATAACAGTACAACAGAATACACAAAATTAATTATAATATAAAAAGTAGATGTGATTAAAGTTCGTAAGTAATTATTTAAATTATTAACACGTGAAATAATATTAAGATAAATATACATAAAAATATAATTATAAAAAAATTATAAAATAAATCACAATTCAGAACGCGTTAATGAAAATTATTAAACACTTATTTATGTTCAGGTCGAACGGGAAGAGAAAATTCAGGATTTTTAACAATTTTGATCGACAGAATAAGACTATTTGTGTAAAAGAAGATAGTTTTATTTTATTTTAAATAAATTGGTGGTAAAAGATATTTAATTATTTAATAATTTATTAAAAAACGTAATGGAAACATAATAAAGTCTTTCTCTTTAGACGAAATATTGTGCAGAATTATTCGAAAACCGTTCTGTTCTCTGATCTGGTAGAGGTGGATGCTATTTTTTTTTAAGAATAAGTGATCATTCTTTTTGTGACGATTGTGCTTTCATTAATATAAATACAATGATAATGTTGAATGATAATGATTCATACTTATTCACGCCAAAATATGATCTAACAGCCCATTTTTTGCTTCATGAAAATTCGTTCTGACTTTTTGAGGGAGTCTTGAGAGATTATATATTTTATTTGGATATACGTAAGCGTAATAAATATTTAATATTGCTGTGCGGGAAATTTTTAATTAAAAAAATTATTTTATAGCTTTTATTTAAATTTTCGAAGACTATAAACCTATGACAGGACTATTTGAGTCTTTCTCTACAAAATAAAACAGATACATCAACATCGGTGTGTTATGATAAAGTCATTACGGCTTGTTCTTTCATTTCATAATTTATAATAATAATAGTAATTATTTTTTTAACAACATAACTGCCTTGAAATCCCACATATAGGTGTCACCTAGTGTTAATAACAGGCCACATGAAAAAAACGTTTTTGTTCCCAACTGGTCGCTATATGTGTTTAGCAAATAACTCAATATTTTACGTAGTTGTTTTTTCTGCCTTAAGAAAGTAATTAATTCATTTTTATAGCCCTAGGAATGTAATATCAAATGGGATCTCATCGCTTTCCAGTGGCGCACATTTTTTTCTTACTCTATTAGTTCCATACAATAGGAATATTATATATATATATATATATATATATATATATATATATATATATATCGGTCTTTGAGACACGGTATTTTTCATACACCACTAATTTCCATTAGACCAAATTTACCACAGCAGTCGTTGCTTGCAATGTCATAAAAAAAAAAAATTGTGCAGAAGTTTAGCAAGCGATCGAGAAAGTAGGAGATTTAAACAAGACTCTTGGGTTTGACTTAATAACTAATAAGATGACCATTTAGGACTATCGAATACAAATACGCATTTTCAATGGAATTCTTCGAACGACAAATTTCCTGTCCGAATGGAAGGTGTCACAAATAACAATGGTCCCAAAATCAGGCAAACCTGTAGAAGATGTATCTTCGTATAAACCTATTTAGCCTTTATTTAGTCTTTCGTGGAATCTTTCTAAGATCTTTCAGAGGCTCTTCCTCGGATGAATTAAATCTATTTTAGTGAAAGGGTCGTTATTCCTTACCACCAATTTGGTTTCTGGAGTGGGCACTCCAGCATTGAACACATTCATAGAATTGTCATCAACGGTTGTTTAGAAAGGAAGGAATACTCCTCGGCGGTTTGTTTGGATATCTAACAGGCTTTCGATAAGGTATGGTAGCCTGTTCTGTTATACAAGCTTAAAGTGAGCCTGCCTCAATCATATTATTTGGTATTACGCAACTTCGTTGATGAACATTTCTCACAGATTAAATATGATCAAGAGTTTTTGATACGAAATCGGGGGTTCCGCAGGGTTCAGTCTTAGCCTCGGATTTGTATTCAATCTACACTGCTGATCTTCCTAGTACGGGAAATATTACTCTTTTGTCCTTTACTGATGGCACCGCGATTATAACGGTTGATGTTAACCCAACAGTAGCGTTGGAGAGCATTCAGAGTTAGATCTTCTCAGTGGCTAGCTAAACGGAAGTTACATGTTCATACTGCAAAGTCGAGTCTTGAGACGTTTAAGATGAGAAGGGGAGTCTGCCTAGATGGATTTTACATTCCTCATTCGGACAACGTCCGATACCAAGAACTTCATTTGGACCGCCGCCTAACATGAGAGAAAAGTGAAAGCAATTAAATATCAAGCTTAGGCGGTTGACCTAGTTACTAGGAAGGAGGTCCATGTTGTCATTAAGTAACAAGCTGTTGCTGTATAAGTTTTTTTAAAGCCAATATGGGCCTACGGGATACAACTACAGGAAACGTCAAGCAATAGCAATATCCATATCAAATGTTTCAGAACAAAGTGCCGAGGAACATATCGGAGGCGCAATGATCTGCGAAGAAAAAAAAGATTCACGATTACCTAAGGGTGCCATTCGTGAAGAAATTTACCAGTTAGCTCAAAGTATATACCTAAGCTAAACAAGCATGAAAATCATCTGCCTGTTAACCTATTGGATATCAATGAGTATGTGAGACGACTGAAAATGTTGCATGTACTGGATCTTGAGATTGTTGTGCAGTGAATATTGTAGTTCCCTTGTTTTATTAACAATTTAACTGTCGTGTTGGCCATTTATCCTTTTTGCTATGTTTTATTACTTGTTTATTCATTTGTTACGGACTTGGTGGGAATTGTTAGTAATATATTTATTCGTTGTACTTTTACTTGTATTATGCTTTGTTCAGACTTTTATTTTATTCTCTTGAGAGATATCACTGGATACCTCTCTTTCACGTCATGTTCCTTTATAAGATTTACTTATAGTTTCGTTATTTGGGAAACTGATTGTAAATAAAACAGTATAAAAAAACCACACACACACACACACACACACACACACACATATATATATATATATATATATATATGTGTGTGTATATATATGTATATGTATATGTGTGTGTGTGTGTGTGTGTGCATCCTAATGCAATCTACATTAGGATGTAGATTGCAGGTAGGTGTTAGAATTTTTTTTTGTCAGTTAAACTTAATCGTATGGTTTCTTACTTAAAATTGTTTACAATTTTACCCGTTGCTATGATATTCTTACTGACTGGGGGCTACGAGAGTTGATTTTTATCAGTGTTTATTATTGGTAGATGAAATACTATTTAAGTGTTCAATTTTTACAAATAAATAAAGTATTTGCATAAAAACAAAATTAGCTTTATTGACTTATATTATTTACAAAAAAAATGTTATAAAATATATTTTTTTTATAAAAATTTAAAAAAAAACTACTGTACAGAAAAGATATAAAGAAAATAAAAATATGTGAAAAATATATTGAGATAGGTCATATAATAACATATACCACGAACTATAAAATAAAACTGAAAGATGTTTATTTTTTAATCTATATTCCATAAAAACCAGTTTTCACAATAGAAGGCACATTCTTAGACTTAGTATGCAATAATGGAATGAACTTAGCATACTTTCTTCCAAGTTTGGTGGAACATTCTTTGTAACATACAATACCATGCCTCTTTTTAGCTTATTACTACTCTTTTAGCTTTTTAATAATAGATAATAAAAACTCAAATTTTAGCATTAAAACCTGACATTTAAATCCTAAAAGTTATAAAATTGTTAATTTCATTAAAAGTTAATGTAACTATTGTTAAAAATGTCAATTTCTGAGTTATAATGTGGAGAACACGTGTATATAGGAAAAAATGAGATGGCATTACGGAGTCTCCGTATCCTACAAATTAACCATACAAAAAACTCCAAATAAGATCTTATGACCTTACGTTGATACGACTATGATCTTATGTAGATATTATATGAGATCCCAATTTGGATCTCATGGCCAGTTAAAAAGGGCTCTAAAACCCGGCTTAGGAGTCAAGTTTTTAATAATTTTTTCGTTTGCAATAATAAACTTTTTAACTGACTTTGTAACTGACAGTAAAGGAATAAGAAATATCTGATTTTTTCAATTCTTTTACCTAGTTATCTTTGCAACCATCAGCAAGTATAATTTTAAACATAAAAGATTATTTTTCAGAAGAAATATTCTCGTATACCTTTTGTTATATTAAACAAATTTGTACTTTCTAATCAATAGATTTACAACTTTTAATAAATCGTTAAATTAGTTTCCAAGACATTATCTTGTAAAGAGATATTTTGAGAGGCACTCAATCGCAAAGTTCTTTTTATTCGTAAATACTTATAAATTATCAGTAACTAATTTTCGATAAAGTTTTTTTTTCTAAAGGATTAATTATTAACATGTATTTATTTATCTTTACAAAATGCCAAGGTAGTGTAACAATTAGTGATATAATGAACAAGACTTAAACAAGCATTGGAGATAGTAAAACAAGTGTGTACCATAGTTATTTTTAAATTAATAAATTTGAACATAAAGGAAAATTAAAAAGAAATCGTGAAACGCTAAATTAAAAATTAAAAAGGAATAGGTAGTTTTTATTTTAAAAATTATCCTTCTGCATTAGAGAGAACTTTTTTAAAAAGGTTAATGATAGTTTGAACTCGCTAGTTTTTCTAAAACAACTTTCGGTGTGTACTTAAAATTTTAAATTCTGTACTTTTCGGAAAAAAGCAAATAATAATATAATAATATCAAAAGACATAATATAATTGAATAGAATCGAAATTACATTATCAAAAAAGAAGAGAATATAATGTGGAATGATAATAGTTTAAATGCTGTTGCTGAAAAATTCAATATTAATTTACCTTACTCAAGCTATAGTGAAGCCTATATTAAGCATGATCAAACAGTCGTTCTGAAGTTGAAGATTCATATAAGGTAGGTAAAGTATGAATATCTTATATAATTCTTAGTTAAATTATGAGTTTCTATTACAAATAAAATAAAGTCACTTAACAGGTAAATATTATTAACTTAATTCCGAAACATCTAAGTATTTCTAGACTCTTAAAAATGAAAAAAAAAAACCTGTATTTAAGAAACAATTATATTGTTAAATCATTAATGGTACTAAATAAGTATAATAATTAAAAGTAATCGACCATTTTTACTTAAACAATACTTGATTTTTGTTTTTATAAGTACTACCTTTAGTAAGATGTTTGTTAGTCAGATCAAGGTAAGATGACATTAGATTGAAAAATCGAGTTTAACCAGTGACACTGACTTTCGATTTTTTACTCTTTTTTAATAGTTATATGGTCCCTATTAATAGTGCAAGAACAATGATTAACTGAATTGAGAACGCCATCTTATTTATATTTCTTCTTTTCCGGCTTGTGGTTTTGAGAGAAATCCTTTTTCTCCAAAGATGGTAATGGTGCTTTTAAAATTCCTCTTATTTAATACCTTTTATACACTAATATTTGCTGTATTCAGTTTTATAGAAGTAGTTGCATCGCTATTGTAGCAAATATTATGTGTTTAATTTATTTTTTCGCTAAGTATTTTAGTTATTTTAATTGCCTTAAATAAATTGAACATAAAAACTATCAACTTTTAAGAAAACTAAAGGAAAGATATAAAGACATAAGAAAAACAACAATAACGATATGAAACAATTTTATTTGCAGCGTAATATTTAATTACTCAGTATTCATAAACGAAACGAATACGTTTAATAATTAAAAACAACACCTACGATGAAGTAATGGTTTAAAACTTAAAAACTAAAAATTAACAGAAGAGCTTTTGCCATTTGTTTAGAAATAAAGTAATTCTAATACTTAGTATTAATTGTACTAGTTAATTTTAGAATTGAATGATGATGATTTCACATCAAAATTCGATTGAATTAAATAATTTAAAAAAAAATTGACATGTTATTCGCATATTGGATCTTGAATTCATTAGAATTAATCGATATTATTATTTTGAAAATGAAAGCAAGTGATAAACTGTGATAAGCTTTCTTCAAAAGTGGATTTCATACTTCGAGAGAAATTAACTCCACTGGAGGTCAAAAATTGTTGCAGCAAGAGGAAACATTCCGTGTCTCTGTCATCATTAATTTTCTTTTCTTTAGTTTTTGCTCTTATTATAAAGACTAAAAGATTTATCAATCGACTTCAAGATGTGCTTGTTGCTAGTCTGCAGGGACAGATTCAGCTTTTCAAAAATGTCACACAAATATGCTAGTTTTACTAAAAAATATTCATTCACAAAATGTTCGTTATACTTGTTTCCTCCTGTTTAAGAGAAACATAAATTCCTTGTCGCAGTTCAAACGCACGAGAAAGCCATTCCGAAGTGTTGTAGTACAACAAACAAATTATGTTCGGATCGCATATCCTCACACTATATTTTTTTAAATCATACCTTCAGTGGCCGAGTTTTTATAAAGTTTGCAACATTCACTATATATTTTAAGACCTGCTTCAACTTAGTCTAAGATATTTTAACGCAAGTAGTTCCTTGTAAGTAATGCAATAGGTCCAAGTATTTTAGAAGCTTTGCTTCGAATAAAAGCCTGTAATACTCCATAACAGCCGGACGTAGAGTGAACACCATCAGTACAGACACCGACGCACTAAAAAACAGTAAAGCCTTTTCACTAGCAGTGATACTTTTATAGAAGAGAAGGTCTTCTACAATGTACCAACATCTAAAAAACCGTACAATACAAATTAAATGAGCATCATTATTATTATCAGTAGTCTCATTCAGCTGCAAACCAAATTCCTTCCGTTTTAAGTTTTCAATTAATTGGTCATTGAGGTCCTCCTCTGCTACACTCGTACTTTGCAGCAGATGGTGTTGGACAGACACTTTTAAACGTAGCCTCTCAGCTGACTCATCGATCATAATGTTCACAATATCTACAGCAACCGGTAAAATTAATTCTTCTGCGATTAAATTGGGTTCTTACATTTTGCGATTCTATGTACTTTGTTGTAGAATGCTAGCAAAGCATTGCTTGAAATTGATGCCGGCTTATAAAAACTACCCTATTGCTGATTTATCGCTTTTACATTTTTGTTAAAGTATTCACAAGATTTACTAACTACGCTGGGATGAGTTTTTCTAAATGGGTTTCAACTTACTTGGTAGCATACACTCTGGTGTTAAAACATTCATAAATAAAACACAAGATTCTCTTCACCGTAGAGTCACAGTGTCTATTTATCACTGACTTCAGTCGACGTAAAACCAAAGTTCAAATAGCTGTCATCAAATTTTCGATTTTCACACTTCTTTAGAGTCTTGCCACTGGTTGACGATATTCCCTCTTCATTTTCACTCTCATAACGCTTATTATTGTTTAATTCCATTTTTAAAAATTTACAGGAGAAAGAATATTTTCAAATATCTCATTTGACTTAATCACAATAAAATTCAGTTGATACAATCTCCGAAAACTAATTCAAGTCTAATGCCGTGCGAAAACGACATTTATTTATATACGAACACAAAGTATAAAAAAAAAAAATTCATGACACTATTAAAACAATTTAGAGACTAGTGTTGCGTAATCTAATAACCATTTACAGAGGCTTCTGCAAACAGTAACTAAATGGTTTGCATTAACTCCGCAAGATCGCGTTCTATGACATTGAAATAAAAATAAAATTACGTAATACTAGCCGGCTCGTCTAGCCAGAACCTGGACCCTCGGGACTCTGGTCAGTCCAGGCGATTTCCGGAGCCAAAGGGCCTACCCACGGCCGCAGAGCTCGCTTCATCATTCCCAATTTACTAGGGGGACCAGCGCCCTGGACACCCGCAGAGTTTCCTTCAGTCGCCATTTCCATCTACTCAGAGGGCTCCCCTCTGGACTCTCCTTGGGGCGAAGAAATAATGAATATTTTTAATACCTTAACTTTCAAGGAAGCTCGGTTGATGGCTGAAAACTTCTCTGGGATAACACGAATGTATCCTGCAAATTTGAATGTATCGGTCGGTTGGTTCCCGCGTGGTACGATAGATAACAAACAGACTTCACTACGACATGATATGTATATATTTTTTTTCGAGATTAAATATATCTAAAAACCTTCTTGGTTATGCCAAGGAACATGGGTAAAAATTTGGTTGCGATTGATCGAGTAGTTTTTTTTGTTTATCCCGAACAGAAACCCTCTTCCTCTTTATATAATAGTATAGATTTCACGGCGCCCCGGGGAAGTCGCAGTTTTCCAGAGCGCCTAGACGCAGACTTTGGGAATCACCGATCTAACTAAGTATAGTTTGATAAAATTGGTACTTATTGAGACAACGGGTTAAAAATGAACATGTACCCAATTTTGAAATTTGAAATTTTAACTCCCTTTATTTATATAATTTTTTCGGGAATGTTGGCATGTAATAAATTTCGAGAATATATATAACTAACTTAACTTCATTTATGCTATTAAGATAACTCAGTCCGTTCTTTAGTTATGAGTTTCTGTTTTCGAAATAAAAAGAGACATTGACGGATAACAAAGCGATACAGAACATTTGTTAATATTATTATTTTTTTGATACTATTGTGTTAATTGGGGGGGGGGGGGGCAATCGATTTGCGCTGTTTTTAAGTAACGTTAAGTATTGTATTTAGTTTACTATTGTTATTAATAAGTGTATATAATTTGTATAAATAACGTTAATTTGTCGAGGTTAGCGAGCGTAGGTTATGTTTGGTAAGGTTATGTTGATTCCGTGTACTGACGAATCGTACGTATATCAACATAAACTAACCAAACATAGCCTACCGCTCTACCTCTCTAATCTCGTCTAATTAACGCTAAATATACAAATTATACACAATTTATTAATTACAATAGTGATATTTAAACTAAGTACAATTAACATACAAAATAGGAAGAAAAAACAGCGGTACTTACAGCACAGACCGAGTGGCTCCCTCAATAACACATTAGTACCTTTTTTTATGTTTCGAGTCAGTAACCTTTACAACTACTTCCAGGGACACTCTCTGTAATATTTTATTATCCTGATATATGTGGTTTAAGGCAGAAAGGCGCGATATTATTAATTAAGTCATCCTGTTGTTTTCCGTTGGCTGCGAAATCAGGTATGTGTTCATTCAGAGGGATATTGTAGGGTATTATTAGGTACTGAAATAAAGTGTAGGTGTATGTATTGTTGGTAAAGTGTACAAATAATTTCTATTTAATGACAGGACATTAATTATTGTGTATTATATTTTAGATTGAATTAAAATTATTAATCGTTATCGCTTTATTTATTAATTAATACAATTAACTAAAAACAATTTGTACATAATTTCTGTGCAAAATTACAAATTAAAATATCAAAGATATTTGGTTTTAAATTTTCTTTCTATAAAGGTATACTACAATCTCAGAAATAATTCATTAGCATTTTTAATTTTTAATATCAGCTTACTGTAATTTATTAAAGAAGAATTTGATGGAAATATAATAACTACTGAAATTGGCCGAGTTTATTATTTTAGGTTGCGTGTCGGCTCTAGATGTCGCTTAACCTTGGGGAAAGAGCCGGAGAGTAATCGATTTATACTCCCACAGAAACGTAAGGAGCTAGTCATGTCCTTCCTTCTAAGCTACAGCAGTGTTTGGACAATACGTATTTATTCTGTATAAGCCTTATAGAGTATTTTATATTGAAGGGATTAGGGAATCTAGCTTTTCCTGAGGGATTTACTTTTTAGAAATATTATTTTTTGTTACACAAACTCAGGGATTACTTTGTCAAAAATACTATTTTTTTTCTCCACAGTTTATAAGATTTTCTGAGATTATAAAACAAGGTTGCCTTATACATTGTTAAAAAATCTTTCTTAAAATGGAAGGAGGCTGAAATTATATATAGTTTTTGATTGTTCTATTACAATGTATTTATTATTATGATTTAAAGATTCCACTAAGCAAATAATACATACTCTTAATAAGTCTGAATAAACTTCAAATTCCATTTTTAAAAATTGTAATGAGTCGTAATATTTAGCCTATTTTGTCGTCATAGTTTTCTTTATTCATAGACTGAAATTCTTAAATAATAATGTTAATTACACCCTACTGACTATGTTATCATGGAATTTAAAATCCAGTTAAAAATAACTGATTTGAAATAGGATCTGACAACATTATAGTCCTCCTGTCAATGCTAGTCAGTCGAATATCTTACTGATTGTTCCTTTAATTGATTAATTAATTCTATTAATCAAGGTAATTATGCTGATTAATTTGTTAAATTAAAATCCAAGTTTTGTAATTTATTTTAGAGATAGTGATTTTAAGTCAGAGATTAAGTGATAATAAGTCAGAGATCCTTTAAGATGAAAGATTTATGTTGTTTGGATTTTATTTTATTCTTTAGTTGTTTAGATTATTGTTAGACAATGCTAAGCTGACTTAGCAACTGAAGCGTTGCTATAGACCAGCTTCGTGTTGTTCAAAATAGCAACAAATCAGCAAATAGCAACTGCATGTTGTTGTTTATATTTAATAAATTAAAATTTAAATATAAAATATAAATTAAATTTATGTTTAATAAATGTGTTCTTGTTTATTAACTATAAACAACAACACGCAGGTAAATAAAAAACGTGGACCATTAAAATGTTCTAAAAGAGACCCATGGAAGTCATCTCGAAGGAAATTGATAAAGAGATGAGATCATAGAAAATATGAGTGGTTCCTTAGGGAGTATTCTGATATTAAAGACGGTCAATCTGCTGTGGCAAATGGTACCAGTATTACGTACATTAACATTTCAGATATTATGAAGCTATATGAGTTTTTGGAATCGGTGGTGAACAAGACAAAATAATAAAGAATAAATAACGTCTACTTCTGATGAAAGATATTGAGAACTACAAGAAAATAATTCTTGTGGTTCGAAAAAATAACCTAGTAGGACATACATTCACAAGATATGATGAGAGGACATTTCGAGTGATATTAAAGAATCTTCACCTTTCGATGCCACTTATTTTTATACAGGAGGAAATTGAAAGTCAGGAGCACAAAATTCGGAGTATCATAAACGCTCACCACTGAGTAACATAAGAAACTCTGGCCACTTTTTTCATGAACCTAGAACCTAAGGATAATAATAGGGATGTGTTTAGAGTAAAGTACGTAGCTAACTGTTGTGTTACATTTAAAACGTCAAAGAGAGCTCCAGAATTGGTTCAATGTATGAGGTGTCAGCAGTACAGTTACAGTAGAAATAAATACCTGAAACCATACCGCTGGGTAAAGTGTGCAAGAGAACACAAAATCTCTGACTGCCAGAAGACAGATAGAAGTACTCTGGCAATTTGTGATTTATGCCAAGAGGATCACCCTGCAAACTGTAAAGGTTGCTGGGTTTATAAAAAAATCCTGCAAAGAAAAGAGAAAACGAGGATGAGTTATGCTCCAGTGTACCCTTCTATTACATCCCAGGGTCCAAGAGACAAATTCTAAAAACTAGACATGGTAATTCCCCTCTTCAGGACAAAGAACCACTAGAAATCTGAATAAGTAATGATGACACTCTCAGAAAACAATTGAATCCTCATCTCCGGTCCTTTGCTGAAGCAGTGATTGAAAACGATCAAAGAATTCAATTTTACTAGATAAATTTGAGAAGCTAGTAAATAACATTAAGTTCTTAGTTTAACAGATTGGGAACCTGCTGGGTCTACTAATGAGGTAGTTTTCAAAATTTTTTGATGGGAAATTATCTAAAAATAACAGTATTATCAATGATTTAATGAACCAAAGGGAGAAACTGGAGACGCTTATCTGTGAACTGTTAGACGTCATTTTTATATCAGAAACCCATTTTACTAAAAGAAACTATTTGAAAATTAGAGGCTGATCAATGCATACAATCAAACATCCAAATGACAGGCCACATGAAGATATTGTGATTGTGGTAAGAAATGAGCTACGGCACAGTCAACTTCCTCCATTTTGCACCGCTCCCATTCAGGCAACCTCGATTGAGATCTCAGACTGGTTGCAACCTATTAGACTATCAGGAATTTACTGTACCCCTCGTGAATCGGCAACAGATGACATGTTTTGTAAATATATTAGCTCACTTGGGTGCATATTTGTTGTGGAAGGTGACTGGAACGCAAAGAATGTATTCTGGGGATCATGACTTACAACACATGGAAGGGCCTTAAAGGTTTCTATCAAAAGGATGAGACTACACGTTATCTTTGGGCTTCAACTGACTTACTAGCTTTCATATCCAACGAAGATTCCTGACTTGCTAGATTTTTGTGTCAACTCGGCAGTATCACCTTTTTATACTAGTGTGAAAAACAGCTACGATTCCACGTCCGATCACTCGACTGTACTTCTAATAATTAGTACAATGGTTGCAAGAAAGGAATCCCAGTTCCTTTACAACAATAGAATGGACTGGAAGTTGTATCGTAATTGGATTAAGGATATGCTACCTTTCTATATTGAAGTGCGCTGATGTTGTGGATGTAGCTATAAGGTGTTTCTGCTATCATGCAGGAAGTGGTATGGTGCTCTACTCCATTGAAGATAAACTGAATATGACAAGACACGGACTATCTCGAGAAATTATGGACCTAGTTAGATCAAACAGAAAATTTAGAAGGATATGGCAACAGTTTGAAAGGCTTGAGGACTGGGCGGCAATGAAAAGAATGGCCTGCAGATTGAAGGTACTAATAAATATGCACAGGAATGAGTCATTTAAAGAATACATTGAAAGTCTATCTCCACTGATGAGAGATGATCATCATTTATGGAAGGTGATGTAAAAATTCAAACGACAACCAACCTCATTTCCACTGTTAAAGACGGCTAATAGATGGGGCTGTAACAACAGCCAAAAGGCATTTAGATATTCTCTAAGCACCTAGGCAAGGTGTTCCAGCTGCAAGAAATGCAAGGAGGTATCAAGGAAGAGATTAGTAACTTCTTAAGTAGCCCGATTCCTTTATGTCTTCCTTTAAGGCATTGAAGGTGGAGAAAACACAAGAAGTGAAGAGGATTGAGAGCATATGAAAGGTTCCAGGGTTTGATTGCATTACGCATAGGATGATATATGCAGTAACGTCTTTCTAGAGCTATTTCTTACATACAGAAAGTAATTAATGCAATTGGTAGGACATCTCTCAACTCATCAGAATGAAAAATATCGCAGATAACGATGGTCTTGAAACCTAGCAAACCGTCGCAGGAAGTTTCTTTCTATAGGCCTATTAGCCTACAACCAATTTTATCTAAAATGTTTGAGAAACTGTTCCTACACAGATTATGGCCAGTGTTAGAAATCAAAGTGTGATATAATTCTATGCAGATATCTGGATGATCACTTCTTATAAGTTAATTACAATCAATAGATATCTAATTTTTTCAACAGTAACTCAGGAGTTTCACAAGACTCAATTCTGGGACTGGTTCCATTTTTAGTCTTCACTGCTGACCTACCTAATTCAGACAGCATTGCAGTTGCATCATATGCAGATAACATGGCAATCTTGGAGGTTGATGGTAGCCCGAATATAGCCTTGGAGAAATTACATTCTGCACTGTATATCATCAGCATTTGGCTTCATAAACAAAGAGTAAAGGTAAATCTGAGTTAAGTCCAGCCACATAAAGTTCATGATGAGAAGAAAAGATTGCCTTGAAGTTCATTTAAATGCTATCACAATACCGTATACCAATAAGGTAAGGTATCTGAGGTTTTTCTTTGATCGCCATTTAACTTGGAGAGATCATGTAATGGAGAAAAGAGGTTTTCTTTCTTCGATTTTAATGAGGAGAAAAGAATTTTACTAATTTCTTAATGTGACATTATGTTTAAAAGTATGTATGGACATACATACATGTGGAGTTGAAAAGTATGTATATAACAGAATGTAAGTTGAAAAGTATGTATGGATATTGGGTAAGGGATCTCAACTTTCTTTATCCAACAAGATTCTGCTTTACAAGGTTTTCTTGAAGCCATTATCGGACTTACAAAATTAAACTCTGGGACACAACCAGTAACAGCAATGTGGTAATCATTCAATAGTTCCAGAATAAAGTACTATGGAACATAACCCAAGCATTGTAGTTCACGAGAAATACTGAGATCCACAATTACATAGGCATTCCATATGTTCAAGAAGAAGTTGAATGCCTAGTTTTGAGATATGTGTCCAGGTTGGAGAAGCATATTAATCATCTATCTTTGAATTTACTTGACAACAGTGAGGACGTTAGGATGTTGAAAAGCCTCCATGTGCTTGATCTGATTGATGGGCTGTTGTGATGATCTGGTTTGATGGAGATACCACTTATTGTAATTATTTTTGTTTTATTCTTCATTATGAAATTTATGGATGCTTATATTTATTTTTTATCTACGGTTATCTTAAAGTTAATGTTTTATTTATTTCCTTTCTATTTGAAGTTAATATTTTTTTCCTTTTATGTACCCGTGCTGATTAATGGTGTGAAAAGATATTTAACTGTATTCAAAAACACTATCAAATATTATGTTATTTCATAGTTATTAGTATTTATTCATGTTAATTGTTTTTGTACTTAATGAGCTGTTTGTAAATAAAAAAATTCACAAAAAAAATCCAACAAGTTTTGATATAAGTGTTAAAGTTAAAAAAATAAAAATACTTGTAAGAATTTTGTTTATATTAATATAATTATCAGTGATAGGGTATGTGTAATTAAAACATAAATCATCAGTGACTAAGATTCAAAAGATTAACTACAGTTTATTTTTATTTTTTCTGAGGAAGCAACCATTACAAAAATTTAGTTTAGTGTAAAAATAAAAGAAAAAATTTGTGACTGGGAGAGATTTCTAATAATTATTTCAGCCAGTTACCCAATATGGGGTAGTCAAAAAAAAATCCAGATTAATCTCAAAAAACCTCCTGATTAAAACCTAACTTATACATAGGAAATTGTAAAATAGTAGTGGTTAAAATGAAGGCTCTATTTCAGGACTATTTGTCCTATTGTTGGCAAGATCATATTTCAAAATATAGTTATGGAATACAGTGTTAAAAGTGCTAATGAAATAAAGAAAGAGATATGAAAAGTGAGGTCAGAAATTGGGTGAGGCATGGCTTTTAACAAACATTTAATCACTTGTTTGTTACTTATCAGTAAACATATTAATTAATAAGTGGTATACAACTTGGTGCTTTGAATCCACACATTTGAACACAAACTATGAAGAGGGGATAAGTACAACTTTATTCCCTTATCTCCTCTACATAATTTCTAAGTAAGTGATGATTGTTCAAAGGAACACTTAAATTTACATATTGTTTATTAAATTTATGTTTTTATAATGTTTAGAAAATCTAAGAATTATCAGAAACTCTAATTCTACTCTAATTCTTTCCACAGCTAAATGTCAGCATGAGAGTATTTCTGTTGGCTTACAAATAATGGATTTTTTTTTTGAGTCATCAGTCATTTGAGTAGTTTGATTCTACTCATGTATTTCTCTTCTGTGCTGTTCTTTTACCCTTAACATATTTACTACTTCTTACATCCTCAATCATCTGTTTCATACATTTCAATTTTGGTTGTCTCCACAGCTTTTACCTTCCATATATCCAATTAACTAAACACGATCAACTAATCTAATTTCTCCCTTTACCAGATTCTGCCACAAAATTCTCTTTTTAAGACTTCTTCATTTTGTATCTTATCAAACTATCTAATTTTCAACATCTTCTTTAACAGTGATTTTGCAAAGCATCTATTTGTTTCCTTTCTTTTTCTTACTGCCCTTGTTTTATGAAGGTTTACACTCTACTTAAATATTTCCAAGAGTTTCTTTTTTAATTTTCAGTTGTATATTTGATATTGTCAGACTTCTTTTTCGTATGAATGCTCTGTTTGCTTCTGTCAGTCTGTTTCATTTGCTTGTCTGTTTTTTGGAATTTTCCTCCCTAAATAGAAAAATCCTGTAACTTCTTGTGCTTTTTGTTTTTTACATATCTTGATATTTAATTTCTCATTATCCTTATTTCGGATACATTTGTTACCTTTGTTTTAGTCTTATAAATTTTCAAAGTAAATTTCTCTTCTAGTAAATCTCCCATGCCATTCAGTATTTTTTCATTTTAATGTACATTTGTTTCTGCCGAATGAACAATGTCAGCAAATCTTAACATCCTTATTTTTTTTGTTTTTAAGGTTACTTCATTATCAAATTTTCCCTTCAGCTGCTGGTCTGCTTCTACTATGTATAAACTAAAAGTCATGAAGACAAGACAGCCACACGGTCTTGTCTCATTAATTTCTGAAAAAAAATCAGAACTTGCCTTTCTTCATTTTCCCTCTTACAACTTCGACTTGATTACTGTATGTGTTATATATAAATCCTTCCCCTTCATATTTAAATATTCCAAATTTTCTTAAAAATTGAATTCCACATTGCCAAACATTATCTTCAGATCTCTGAATGGCTGCATTGTTTTTAAGTCTGCATTATAAAATTAACTGAGGAAATGATTCTTTGCCTGTGCTTTTTCACATTCTGAATCTGGACTAGTCTTCACGTGATAAATCTTTTATTCATTACATATTCTGTATACTTGAAAACTTATTCTATTGAGTGTTTTTGATAATGAAATGTTTGACTGATAATATTTGGTTTTCTTACATATCTGTTTTGCATGGTTTAATATAGTATCGGTTAACGTTTGAGGGTATTTATCCAGTCTTATAAATTCTGAATACCAGTGCACAGACCTTATTAAGTTTAACTTTTCCAACGAAGCATAGTAATTCAGTTTGTATATCATCAGTTTCTATAACTCTATTTTTCTATCAATCTCAGATCATTGTACAGAGTCGTGACTGAAACCAACATCAATTTCTTTCTGTTTCTCTGGTACTTTATTGGATAATTTTTATCCTCTGTACAGTGCTTCTCTGTATTCTTGTCATATATTACCCCTTTCGTGTCTCTGTAACAAAATTTTTCCATTCTGACTTCATTTCCAGAAGTTTTCTCTTGTTTTTCAGTGTGGAATATGTACACAATGATCTTTGCATTTCCTATTAATTTTATTTCTTATAAATCAAACTTTAATATAATTAATATAAAACAGAAATTCAGTCTTCATGATATTTTTTTTTTTTTATTCTTTCTGCATTTATCCATCAGTTTTATTAGGGGTTTCTCAATGCCATTGGTTTTCTATCTATCATTACTCTTCTACCTAATGATTTTCTTCTGGCATAAGTATTTTATTTTTTAAATGTATCAGTTAGTTTTCAATTTAATCTTCTGTTGTAATAACTTTTAGGTTTGAACCTGAAATTTATTCAAACTTTAACTTTACATCCTTTCTTTTTTTACCCAGATTGTATCCCATGACCTTATTCTCATTTTTATCTTTAATTTGTGAATCATCATTCTACTGATATGATCAGAATCAATGTCTGCCTGTTTGCACATTTTGCAACCAGAATTTGGTTCTGAAATGTATGCACAATCATTTTATAATGAATCTGATGTCCTTGTATTTTACTAATCTCATTTACTTCTATTTTCTTCTTTTATGATTTTTAAATAGGATGTTTACCCTAGTTTATATTTAGTATAAAATTATAAAACCCTAGTAGTTCTTCTAATTCCTCTTTTATTTCTTTGATCTATTCTACATTATTCCCATCTACTTCCTCATTTTTATCCCTTTCCTTCTGTGGTATTGTAGTCTCCCATAAATTTTAATTATCATCTCTTTTAATATATTTGATTAGATCATCTATTTTTCATGAGTCTTTTCTGTCTCTCATCTTCTGTCAAAGACGTTGGCACATAATTCTACACATGTATTAGTAGACTACACACTTAGAGTTTTAGGCTTAGAACCTGTCCTGTCTAAAACAATTCTTTCACTGTGTTGCTTATACCTTACCTGTTTTTGTCCTATTTTCTTATTTATCATTACTTCTGCTCCGAAATTACCATTTTCTATATTCTGTTAATTATCCTAGAACTCTGACCAAAAATCTTGTTCATCTTTCATTTTACCAATGTTACCTGTATTGTCTCTCGTAGTAATCTATTCATTTCTAATTTTAAATTTACCACTTTTATTTAAGCTTCTAACATTCCATAGTTTGACTTGAAGAATGTCCTTACATTTTCTGATGACTGCCTCTTGAATAGTTCCATTGAGAAAATAGCCTGGGGGATTATTACTCCCTCATTTTATCCCCCTCCTTATGTTACCTCTGGAATACTTGACCTAAGAGGATACAATTTCAGAAGATTTTAATAAAAAGAAAAGGAATGAGAAAAATATTTCTTTGGAATATATATTTTGTAACTCGCTCATTACTCAAGAGCATAAGTACATAAACTTTAAGTCTGTTTATTGTCCTACACCAATCATCAATTATTACTCTTCTCAACAACTATTAAAAGGGCTGCTGTTTCATTTAAGGAATTATTTCTTTGTTTGACTTCTTCAAACATCTACTTATAATGGAGCAGTGATCTGCTTCTCAAAGGCATGAGGCTTGTCCTCATGTTTACAGGAGGCATGCATATATTAGCCTGTGTGACTCCTTATTATTTTTTTCGGTAATTTTTAAATTTACTGACTCTGCTCCATCTTAGATATGGAGTCTATTGTCTATGATTACTTATTCTCAGATTGCACCTTATTCCAGACTAATCTCCATAACAATGCTTTCCCCTGTAAATATATATATATAAATTTTCTTAAAGAAGTTTTCTTAAACGAATGGTTCTTTTCATTATTAAGTAAAAGATATTATTTTTTTTGTCATTGAGGATGCCTATTTGAAAAAATTTGAATGTTATTTCAATAGAATGATAAAATTCTATTTTATCATGAATTAACTACTGGCTGAGATTCAGTTATAGTTACCATAATTTATTTTGGAATAACTTTTTGTAGCATGTGGAACATTCCAACCAAAAATGACCAAACTTTCAGCCCAGAACATTTTGGATGAAATGTATAGATGCTAACAATTTGCCACACAGGCCAGCACATCTACTTCATTAAAATGCTTACACTGACCATTACCCACTTCAAATAAACACCAAAATTTAATAAAGATATTCTAAAATAATTAACGTAAGGATAAAATTTAATATTTTCCTATGTATTTATAGATAGAATTTTTTCTTTTTAGTTTCATTAAAATGCTTTAAGTATTAAAGCATTTTATTCTATAAAAATAGAAGAATTATTTATAATTTGTACAATAATTTGGTTTCTTTGAGCTGGAACAAAAAAAAATGTATTTTACAAATACTAAATCGGATGAATTCATTAAAAAATAAATAGGATAAGTAAAAATAATAAAATATAAAAGAAACTATATTTAATACGTTTGGAAATTTAATATTTGTCAAATTTTCTTATCTATGAAGTAAAGTTACAAAGGATAGCGGTGATAGAAAATCAGCTCAAATAAGTTTTCATTCAGAAAATAATTTACTAGAGTATTCCATAGATTTAAATATTTGTACGGAGCTCAACGATTTTTGTTAACTAAAAAAGACTATAGAAAAGCCACGGAAGCAAAAATACCGAAAAATTCTATAATTTGGTATTAAAGAAGAATGTTGATATTTGAAATGAAAAACTATGAAATAAATGGTTTCTGAGGCAAGTCGAAGAACAAAATAACTCTAAAATTAATTTTCTGCACCTGAACAACCTTAATTTCTTGGTCATAAAGCACTCAGGTTTAATTAATTTAATAATAGAAAGAACTGTAGAAGATAAATATTGTCAGAGAAGATTAAAATAAATAAAAGTAAATAATAAAAAATGTAGAATGTTGCAACTGTATTGAGATGAAATAAAAAAATGTATGCGTAAATATGTAACTTAAATAATAATAATATGTGTAATATATTATAATATTACTGCAGGAGAGAGAAAATACATTTGTGGATTGAAATATTATATCCGGTTAATAACAGAGGAAATAGAATTAATTCTGCACATATATAATAATTTGAATAACTTATATTTAACGAAACTGTCATGTAAGGACTAGAAAATCAGTAAAAAAATATTAGTTACGTAGCTCAGTTAAATCCGTAAGATAAGATCATTCACTCAATGAAACGGATACGATTATTGCAGGCACTAGATCGCTATCACTTGCTACATGTAACAGTAACTTTATTATTTTCTCCGAAAAAAAAACCTTAATTATTAGCCTCTTCTTTGTTCTAGTTTTAAATTGAAAAGATTCTGGCAACCTTCTTGGTACGCTTATGTTTGAAGAGATTAAAACAGATAGCCTAGCACCTAAAAGACAGTCGTCCTCATTTAAATGATTCTATATTAATAAAAACAGTGTGATGTCTATTAGAGAATAAACATAAAAATTGCATTTTTATTATTTTTAGTACGGCATATAATGTCTTTTATATTTAAAACTTCGTTGTATAGTTAATTGGAACGTGCGTAAAAAACGCAGCTGGTCTGACGACGTTTCGGTTATGAATAATTCTATTTTTATTTTTCAAGCTTGGTGTAAAACTCATTTGAGACAGAAACCTTGTTATAATATCATTTGAATGGTTTGCCAGAGGGAGTCGTTGTGAGGGAGACGTGTTTTGTGAACATTAGAAAAAAGTGGCATTTTGTTTTTCTTTTTTAATTGATGCTTCAACTCTCTCGGGTTTTTTTCTAAATTATTTATTGTGTTATAAAAAAAACAATTATAACTATAATTATCGTGTGAAATATACGTATAATAATCTCTCAGTAATTTTGTTTTACGGATTAATATGGCAGTATACGTTTTAAAATCAATTTATCTTTCTTTACACAGATTAAAAAAAAATTAAGTCAAATTAAAAAAAAATAATAATCTAAATTTTATTGTTTTAAATGAGTTCTACTCACAAATTCTACATTTATTGATGATGTCAACCCTATTTTCTTATCCCGCAGATTAAACACCATAATTTTACAAAATTAAACACTATAATTTGATTAATGATTATTTATTTTATTTAATTACTATCAAAGCAGCATTATATTTACGCCCTATTTTAGTCGCTTAATTATAGATGAATTATGCAGCGTACGAAAAAATGTCAAGCTTCACCGGGATTCGAACCCAAAACCGATAGATGAAAGGTAGAGAGCTACCTCTTTTTCCCTCTGAAGTTGGCAGTAATACACCGTAATTTGAAATTAGTAAATTAAAGTTAAAAAAAAATAGTCAATCGATTTAAGTTTTTACTCACTCTTCTGAGAATAAATGTTGTCTAAAAATAACTCTAATTTAACATCTAAAAAAATAAATTAAAGAATTTATGTTAGTTATATAATTTTTCTAACGCTGCGTTTTGGCGCTAGAATATATTATATTTTATTTGTTTTAATAAAAATCAGGGATTTTTCATTACATTAGCTTTAATATTATTTTTTTTTTAGATTTTAATATCCATTAATAAAATATGTAACATTTTAATTAAAATTGAAGTTTCAATTTTCAATTAATTTTTATGTGACATGCCATTGCCGCGGTCAAAAATATATATTCAGATTTCTATTTTAATGAATAAAGTGGAAAAATTTCTTACACTCACGCATCTTGCGCGCTCACACACGAAACGATCTTTTGTAGTTGTTATTTTATATACTGCATCGTAGCAGTTTATAGTCGACTCAAGTTGCGTTTCCTCTTAATGTGCTGTTTCAGTGTTAAATTATTATTTTTAACTTTTTTTGTTTGTTTTATAAATTTGGTCCTGTTACATTTGTACTGAAAAAATTTTACATAATAAAAACAGATTTTTCAAGAATTAAAACGGTTATGCTTCTACATTTTGTAGTTATAAATGTAAGTACAAAATATTTTATTTAACAGCTGAAAAAGAGTTTTAAATTTGTATTAGTCTTATGATTTAGTTGTTATAAAAGCTTATGTAACACTGAAGAGGTAGACTTTTTTGTGTTATCTTTTGAATGGGGCTCAGATTCAAAATCAGTTTATACTACATTATAATGAACTGTCCAGCCAAATATAGATGAACTGATATAAGAGTATTGTTTAATTTGTTTACCCAAAATGTTGTTAAATAAGTACAGGAACAGATAAACAGTTGTAATTAGTAATTGCTGTGTAGGTAACTTCTAAAAGTAAGCTTTTTTGGATTTGTTACAAGTAGAGAAATACTAATATATACAGATATAGTTTACATGCATTTTAAAATAAAATATAGCCTGATGTTTAGTGTGTGTGTGTGTGTGTGTGTGTGTGCGCATGCGCGTGTATTTCGACAGTATAGTTTATTAAGAATATAGTCAAGCAGCTGATGGTTTTATAACAGTGATCTTGTGAATTATTCCTAAATTTAATGCGTGTTAATGAATGTAATATTAATATATGAATGAATTAATTAAAATCTTTGTTCCTACTAAACAGCAGATTTATTCAAAGAGTACCTTGCATAAATTATGTTTAAATTAGCAGCATCTTACACTAAATTATTATTTAAAATAATAGGTGGATAGTATGTTCAGTAAAATACTAATTGAAACTACAATATGTTGTAAATACAAAAGACTTGTATTCGATATTTATAAATGCTGAGTAACAAACAAAACTGGTTCTTTTTGTATGACTAATTAGAAATAATTCTAAATATTTATTTTAAAAGAAAGGTAAATTAAAAAATTTTATTTGATTAAAAAATGAAGCCCTTAATTGAAAAAAGAAAACTGAATAAATTGGTTCACTTCATATTGATTTCTGTAACAGAGAGGAAGTTTCTTTCTGCTGCCATAGAATTGTTTCGTTACAAAATTTTATTTTTCTTGTATGCTTAATGCATTAATATATTTCAGCATTCGATTTTTTTTTTTTTGCAGAATTATGCCAAAATAATATGCGTAATTAAGTAAAATGAGATAACACACACACAAAGTACACATATTTTTTCAGGTGCCGTAGTCAAAATGGTAAGCAACTTATAATGAGGTCGTAATTTACTATTGGAAATGAAATAGTTGTTCTCAAGAGAAAAATGAACATCCTTCGTAAGTAGTTTCCCGTTGTTTTCTACGCTGAGCCGAATATTTTATGGGAAAACGCACGCAGAATGTAGGCAGTCCACTGAATTGCAGTTTATATTCAGCTTTACAAGTGATAAAGTACCTTTGTTAACCAAAGGAATTGCTTATATAGACTCAATTTCTTTAAACCATCCGTTTTTTTTCCAATAAGTGAATGTAATGAACATTATTACTCTCAAAAAAAAGTTATTCTGACTGAGTATGTAATATATATTTATTTTTTTTTTTACAAAGTATTACCGATTAAATAGATTATTAGTGCTTTTTTAATCGGGAAAATTTCGTTTTTTTTGTTACTTATCTTTTCAGACATTATCATTAATAAATAGTTGTCTATAGAAATAGAGTTTACCTAAATAAAAGCATTTATTTCTAGAATTAACAAATACTTTAGTGATCATTCGTGTTCTGTCTAAAGTATTTTCATTTTTTGGCGTATACTGTTGAAAGAACTAAACACTTTTGACGCGAGTAATCCAGACATCTGAAATCCAATCAATCTCCAGTCATAACTAATTGCCATTTTAATTAGTGTGGTTTAAACCATCTTTCTTAATAACTATCTAAGTCCATATTTTTTGGCTGTTAACATAATTTTTATTTGTTTAAGAGAATTTAAATTTTGATTATATGTTATTTTATATATTGATAAAATAGTGTAGTCTTTTATTCACAACTAACATAAAAATGTTTCTGGAGATTTATGTATTTGAAAATTATGAATATGTGTAATTTTGCCATATTAGCAAATAAATAAGATAAATTGAATTAAGAAATGTATCGTTTTACAGTTTTTACAATGAAGTTAATCTGAATCAGCATTGATTTATATTATTCACAAACCAGGACGTAATAATAATGAATAGGACGTAAGATTTTATTTGTTGAACCTGATCGTGAAAAACAATTTGTATTAATTTTATCTGTAATGTTAACTTAACCATTTTTAAAGTTAAATAACCTTATTCATTAGATATATTATGTTGTAGAGTAAAAATTAGAAAAGGTACTTATATTTTAACAGTGTCTTTGGAAGAATTTACCTAGTAGTTTTATTAAATTTCTTGTACGAAAAGTACTGAATTTAGATTTCTAGTACCAAAATTTATTTATATATATCTCGTTAGCCAACCTAAGAAATCCAACTTTAGACTTGGCAGTTTTAATCATTTAAGTTAAGAAACCTAGAACGGCATTCTTATTTTTATTTTTTAGGCAAGATAATATGAGTTGTTTGTTTTCAAATTTGATGTTGCCTGATTTGAAATCTTTCTAAGAGTCAATAAAAAAGATTAGTTCAAATGGTTTGGAACCGTCTTGGGAATTCCGTCTACAGACGTACGCTTGAGAACCGTCTACAGAGAATTCATATTCTACTCGTGAGCCGTTTACCGATTTTGACGAACTATTTTTATAAGATTTTTTTTCTTTTCTTAAACGACTTCAGTAAGATCTCGACTTTGAATTAATACTATATCTCATCAACTTACAGTTTTCAAATTATTGCTCATAACGTGAGGGGTAATTAAAATTATACAAAAATAATTTTAAAATTTTACAAAATAGGGTTTTAATATTTTACAAATAGGTTAATGATGTAGTATGCGAGTTTTACTGAAAAAAAAAAACGGTGAGTAAATAGTACTTTCATGCAAAAATTCTATTGTGATAGCTATTAATAAATATTAATTTATTTTTATTGAAATTCATTCCCAGTTTTTCTGGATATACTGGTATCTGTATTAATAAATTTTATCTTTTAGATTTAATTATTGCAGTACTTTTTATATTACTTTTTAAAACTACTTTTATATATTAATTAAATTAATATTTTAAAGTTTTTATTTAACCTGAGATTTAGGCCAGGAGGACAACTGTCGCCACAATATTAAATGTAAGCGTTTAATGCTAACATTGCAAGGGAATGCATCTTCTAACCTTAGCATCACAAGTATTGATTGAATATGGTGGTCCTTATTCATTACCTACCAAAATCCTAATTACGTCCCATAAAGAGCTAAGTACAATTATTATTATTATTTTTTTTTTTTTAATGAAAAATACATTTTTAACTAAAACACCATTTACAAGATAAGCTTTTAAAATTAGTATGAAAATTTTTATAATTAGTTATTAGAAAAACTATGTTTCTAACTGTATTAAACGATTAAATAATTTTTTTTAAGTACATATTAAAATTATAAAAAAAATATAAAAAAGAATCAACGAAGAAAAATACAGTTTGTTAAAATTAACTGAAGAATTTTTTTTAATAGTATTATTTTTATCGCAGTTTGTAAAAGAACTACGCAGAATATAAATGGAAATAATTTACTACTGACTTACGAAGTTGTAAAACAAAAAAACTTACGCCAGATGTTCCACATGTAGCCTTGAGTATAGAGGGAATAAAACAGGGAATTAAGTGCTTAAAAACTTTGTAATAACACCGCTCGTAGCGCTACATGTAAGACAGTTTAATTTAGTTCATTACTTTACTAATAGATAGCGGTAGCTTTCTGGTTTTTTTTTCTAGTTACACGATAATTTAATTTTTTTTTAATTTGGTGTAATTTTTTTATGTCTGAAATTTATAAGTATTATCAAACTTACAATTAGATATTTTTTATTACCTCATTATTCCTCATTACTGTTTTATATTAATAATTTTTTTTTAAAAATCCGTGATTTATGATCTCGTATTCTTATGGTTCTTTAATTTTGTTTACCTGAAATTAATGGGTTAAAAAAACAATGTCGATTATTATAATTAAACTAACCATAAATATCTAAATAGACTTCATCTAATGATGAATTCATTATTATTATGTTATTCTATATCACCATAAATTATATTTTACTTTATTATAATTTGAAATAAATTGTAGGATATTTTAAATGAAATTTTTTGAAATATCTTAATTTTCTATATATTTTTTTAAAATTTAACTATACATTTTTCATTAATTTCGTTTTTGTCATTAAAATGCAGCCATATATGAATACCAGAGATTTTGTAAGTAAATAATAAAGCGATATATATACAAATTTTATAATATAAACTGTTTAATAACTGATATTTTAAAATTTATACACTGAAATAGAGTAAAAGGAAAACTATAAAAAAATGTTTTACGTGTAAGTTATATAATATTTTTGGTTTATAATATTTATTTCAGTAACTTTATATTTTCTCTAAGATATGTAAAAACTATTTTTTTAAAGTCCTGATTCCATATCCCATATGCACTTTTGTATTCTGAACTATTTGACTCCGTTTTAGTAAACAAGAACAGAACAGTTTGCTTACAAAGTGCGAATACATTTCATTTTTAATACATAATTAAAGTTTTTTAACGCCTATAAGCTACACTTAAAAAATAATGAGAAAAATAAATTTTTCAACCTGAAAAACATGTAAAAAGATGATTTACTCATAGTTCCAAAGTTGTGTAAGTCATTTAAAAAATTAACCTGCCATTCTACTGTTAGGATGCAAAACAAAACAACTTTTGTAAAAATAATCTATACTTGATAATTTTCATTATACAATGCATTTTTAGTTGCAGTTAATTAGAATAACTAGAAAACATTATCTCGTGATAATGATTTTTAATGACCGAAGTTCAATATAGAAAAATTAGATCAACATATTTTAAGGCTATGACTTCTTTTTTTAAATCTTTATTTTTCTGTCAGTTTAGAGTCTTCTTACCGTTCACCAAAAGCCTGTGTTAAAAGTTGTAAAGTATTACAACTGTTGTGTAAAATTGTAATTTATTTTTAAATTGTGATAAAGGAGTACGTATATTTTAAAACCTCACAAATCTCTTTTCCACTTTGATTAATAATTTTCTATAAAAATTCTCATAAGTCATTTCAGATTTACTCAGATTAGTGCGATACAAATAGAACATCTATCTTGTGAGAATATCACCGAACGCAATAGAATCTAACTTCGCTTTGCAATGGCATTATAGTTATTTAACTGAACAATATTACTTTTTTACGGTTGATTAACATTTCTATAACCGTGAATAAATTTGATATAAATTCAATTTAAAATCATAAATAATGTATCCTAAAACTTATTATATTGTAGCAAATTCCCATGGAAAATTTAAAAACGGAAATTGAAAGGAGAAAGAGTAACTATGGGTAGTAGATATATTTTGGCGGGATACCAGAATTGGAGGCGTGGCTTCCGCATGATGCTTCATTATTTCTCACGCTCTGTACCCTGGTTACGTACCCTTCTTTCACTATAATACAGGTGGGGCTCTGAATTCACATAGGCGGTTTCATTTAACATTTTATCATTGCTTACAAATGTTTGATATAAATTGAATGTCTTTTTTTCTGGTTTTATTTTCGTCGAATGTTCCAAAATTTTCATGTAATATTTATTTAATTTTAATTTTTGGAGCAGTATTGCATTTTGGTTTCAATTAATTTTCATATTTTTTAATATAATTAATAATTTTTATGCCAGAAATGTTTTTAATTTTGGGATTTCAAACAAATAAATTAAAATTGTTTATTTATTTATTTTATATGAAACAATTTATCATTCAAATCAGAAGCACATGATTCTCTCTCTCTTCTCCCCTCTGTTTGTGTGTACATGTGCGCGTGCACATGCTTTAAATTAATCAGTTTGAACAATATATATATATATATTATGAATTTAAGAGTTACAATCAATACAAGTCGAAATGATGACCGATTTCTAAATGTCTAAATCAAAATTTAGAACATAATTAATTACTTTGTCAGAGTTAATACTCAGTACAAAGATCCTGAATTGAATCATCATGTAAGTTCCTTCAACAATCCTCAATTGATTACTCCATCATTTGGCTATAAAGATCAAATCGAGAGAAGATCTATTATTGCAGAATTACAGTTCATCTTTCTTAGCCGATTATCACTTATCAACAATTAATACGATTGTTTTAATGGACATTGCAAAAGATATTTTAAACAATATTTCAAATAATTTATCCAACCGATATATTTCCATATAAGAAATGCGAAATGACAATATATATATATATATATATATATATATATATATATATATACATACTGTTTCACGAAAAAGGGGAAAGAATTTTAGGTTGAGTTCTACCAGTGAAAATAATAAAAAAAGTTTGTATATACAGTATACGAGGTGTGTGAGAAAAGTAATGAGACTGACTTTTTACTTACCAAAATTTTTGTTTTTTTCAAACAACAATATTATCCCCTTCAAAGTAGTTCCCTTAGGAAACGATACACTGGCGGAGTCGTTGTTCCCACTCCTGGTAGCAGCGCTGGAAGGCTTCAACTGGTAGGGCTTTTAATTGGTCGGTCACAGTCTTTTGAATGTTCTCCAGAGTTAAAAAATGACGTCCGTTTAAGACATCTTTCAATTTCGGGAAAAGGAAAAGTCACAAGGACTTAAATCAGGTGAATAGGGGGGGGGGGGGTGTAGGAACCGCAGGAATGTGTTTTCAGGTCAAAAATTCCCTGATGGAAATGGCGGGCGTGTGACACGGGTCACTGTCATGATGAAGCATCCACTTGTCAGCAATGTCTGGTCTCACGCGAATCACTTTTCCTGAGCCTTTCAAGGACACCTTTGTAAAACACTTGGTTGACAGTTTGTCCTGGAGGAACAAATTCTTTATGCACGATACCCCTCGACTGTCAAAAAAGCAAATCAGCATGGTTTTGATCTTTGATTTGATCATTCGACATTTTTTCGGTCGAGGAGATGACGGAGTGTGCGACCCTTCGCTTTGCTTCAGGATCGTACTCAAATATCCAGGATTCATCACCTGAGATCACACGATTGAAGAATTCTTGGTCATTGTCAATCCTCTCAACAAGATCAACGCACACGTTTCTTCGATTGTCCTTCTGTTCCGTTGTGAAGTTTTTCAGCACCAATTTCGCACAAACCTTTCGCATGTTCAAATCGTCTGTCAAAATTTGATGTATGCGTACGGTGAAAGTGTTTAAATTTAACTGTTCACTCATCATCCTTATTGTTAAACGACGGTCTGATCTTACAAGAACCTTCACTCGCTCAACGAGTGAACGGTTAAAAAACACCAGTTTAATAAACTTTATCCATAAATGTTGAAAAGAAAAAAATATTGATGGTAAAATAAATGATTTTTTTTATTCGTAAGTTGGCAGTATTAACAGCTGATCAACGACCACAATTTGTCAACAGAATCTGAATAGTTTTGTTCACTTTTGAAAGTTGCAGTCAATTGTGCAGTATGTAAAGTTGAACTGTTTGTGCTCCGCGTTCTCAAAATGCCATTTTAGTTTTCAAATTAGAAATATGCTGACATAATTTTTATTTTTGGTTACTGGAGTGGTAACTCGTTGGTCGAAAAAATGCAATATCAAGCCAAATTTCCTAATAGAAGGATTCCATAACACGAAACCTTCGCTTCAGTTTTCCATTGTCTACGCACAACTGGTTCTTACCCAACACATTTTTATTCTGTTGAAAGACAAGAAAACCGTTTCTTCGTGAAACACCCCAAGTTTATATATGCTGTATCATATAATTCAAATTTCACTTTGGTAGTTGGTCTTGTCGAAACTCAGGCCAACCATTGAGCAGTCTTTGAATCGGCATTACGTAATTTGAAATGGAAATTTCGGTAAAAAATTGAACCCAATCGACGAATTACACAGGCAAGATGATCATTCAAATAACTCTTGGATAATTTACGTCTACAAAAAGATAACTTCGATTTAAATTTAGGGGGCTATAGGATAACAAGATAGCGTTATGAAATCTTTTTTACCACAATTTAATTGCTAGAAAAAATGGTACTTTTTAGGGAGATGCTGACTGATATCGTTTATCTTACTTTACATTAGATTATTCATTCAAGGCCTTGGTGGACCTTAAGTATAATAGCATTATAACTCCGCTATACTCTCTGTCCGCTAACGTTCTGTTGGTATAATCAAACAAAACATCCTCTCTTGGTGGATCATCAAAGTACAGTAACTCTGAGTTTTGTAAGAGTAATTTTCAGGCAGGTTGGGAGAGTATTGAGTATACTAGTAGTAGCTCCAGAATGGGAAGAAACGCACTCATGTGTTCCCCTGATTGAAGGCTGAGCATTGTCTTATACCTAATTCAGTTAATCTCCCTCTCCAAACAATATATTCTAACTGCACTCGCTCAGCTCCACCAAAAATATCCAGAAGCAAGCAGACTGCTTGGTTCTAGTAATAATATATGCTATATACGGATATATATATATATATATATATATATATATATATATATATATATATGCTAATATATGCTGTACGCTACAGCTATATTACGAAATTATATACACCGTAAATTGCATATCAATCAACTACGCTTACAAAATTTTAATTTACTTTTCTATGATAGATGTATATTCACTGCACTAACAAAGAACCCAGCTAGCTGGCTTCGAACATCAATTCAACAAAGTTGCACCGGGTATCCCGAAACTTCTAGCGTATCATATATTTTAACCGATCAGACTTACCTTCCGGTTATAAAATTAATAACTATATGTTAGGATCAAGACCGTAACGGTCGTAGGCAATCTGCTTGAGTCACAGATAACTGCCGTAAAGAGCTTATTTATTTTCAAGTATAACGAACATTCAATGTCAGGCCTACTAGAGAAAATGAGGAATGAAGTTTTACCTGTTTCATTGGACCACGTAATTGCTTACACATCATCAGGCCAAGCTCACCAATGCACAATTGATATAATCGACATATTTCTATAACCAACGTTACACTCAGTTCGTTGCAGGGAGTGTCTGTGTAGTGAGGATCATAATCTCGGTGAAAGCAACATGATTAGTGGTCTCAAATAACTTCAGAAATTATATTTTTCCCTCAAATTATTTGTAAAATATTAAAATATATATTAATATAGACTAACACTGATATATATTCATAAGTGTTTTTATATGCAGAAAAACGGGGGCCTAACTGCGTTCTTAATATTGGGTGCATATTTCTTAATAACGATTGTATAAAGTTTGCGGTGTCATAGTTTTTAAATACTGTAACTGTTAAATAGGTTTACAAAAATTTTCGTTGTAAATTTTAAGTGGTATTTTATATTCATTAAAGTTGAATTTATTTTGCCGCAAAAATTTTACAATAATCTGAAAAATGAGTAACGAGTTATTCTTATATATTTTTATCGGTAACCCCCATCTAACGAATTCATTATAGTTAATTTTTTCTGTGTCACTGAATATAACTCAGATATTCGTTGATTTAATAAAAAAATATCGTACATCGTAAAGTTTTTTCATAACATTGTTTTTCGTTTTATTCTAAACATATAAAATGTTCGTCCAATTATTCAATGAAATGTTCCCCCATATCATTGAGTAGACTAGTTGGTGATTAAAATGCAGGCTTCTATGTCAGCTAATCTTCGGTTCGATTTCCTACAAAGAAATGGCGTTTTTTCATCTGACATTTCAACCTCTCATTAAAATTCAAGCAGTAAGCATGTATGATACGAGAGGTCATAGTAAAAATAAAAAAAATTCATGTGGACACCACATCACTTCCTTGTACGCCTATTAAATTACATATACATATTTTTTTAAAATGAAAAGTATATAAAATTTTATTTGACTAACTTCTGATTTTTTTATTGTTATTGAATTATTATTTATAGTAAAACTTTTTTTCAAACATTTTCGCGATTAAGTAAAAATAAAAATTATGAAAATAGTTCATTTAAATAATATTTCGGAAACATATTTTTCGTTGTTCAAGTTTTTTTTACTTCCTTGTACGAAGTAAAGGAAGTATTCTAATCGAGAAAAATTTCGGTTTTCAAATCTCAATGGAAATATCCACTTTGACCGTCCCTGAATCCATTTTGATTAGTTTCGGCGTGACGTCTGTACGTACGTATGTATCTCGCATAATTCAAAACCGATTAGCAGTAGGATGTTGAAATTTTGGATTTAGGATTGTTGGAACATCTAGTTGTGCACCTCCCCTTTTGATTGCAGTCGACCTGACCAAAAGTGTCCTAAAAAGCTCACAATCCAAAAAATTTTAATTTTTGACGTTTTCTTAATTGCAGTAATAAGTCTTCATCGGGGGATTTTCAACAATATATCCTAAGTGGTACTTATTTTCATCGGTTTCGGAGTTATAGCCAAATAAAATTTTAATTAATGAGATATTTGGATCGTACAAGAGAAAGGCACATCGGTTTGAATCCGACTTGATTTCCTTTTTTTAACTTTTTTTTTTAATTATTAACCTTTGATTGTAAAAAAGTTTTACAATAAATAATGATTCAATAATAACAATAAAAAAATATGAAAAAATCAGAATTTATTAGTTAAATAAAAAATTTTATATACTTTGCATTAAAAAAAAAATCTGTATATGTAATTTAATGAGAGTTTAAGGAAGTCATGTGGTGTCCATATCAAATTTTTTATTTTTTAAATAGAAATTCATTTATCAAGAGCATTTTGAGATGTTTTAATGAACTTTTTATACTCATATGTAAACCGTTATTTGTACGAATAAGTTAACATTGGAATTTAAAATTTTCATATTCAGAAATAACAATCATGCTAATTTTTATATCTCGGATAACTTTATAGTAAAATTATATTAAATGAATATTAATGTTAGTTTAATGAGAATATTCTTGGCTTTAATTAAGCAGTTCTACATCGATGTAGTATAATTAACATCCGCTAGATTGCGGGGTTTATTCGTAGTTGGTATTTTAGTAAACTATGCCACGGTAGGATTTTCTGTAGGTTGGTGGTATGTTTCCTGTAATTCCTTAATTATTAATATTAAATCCTTAATTCCTTAATATTAATTCCTGAATAAATATTCCTAATTCAGAAAAACAGCTGCCATCTATTTTTGTGAAATAAATATCAAACAATTTTATTTAATCATGCGAGCGACATCGGTATATGACGATTTGAATATAATATTAATGGGGGCGGTAAGGTGCTATTTTTTAACCAGATCTAAAATTTGTTATACCATATGAAGCACTAAATTAAATAAATATGCTTAAAAAAAATTTTTAAATATATGAATTAAAGGGTTTCATAATGATATTCTTGGAGAATAGTATTACAGTTTAAAAATACAAAAAACTTAATAAAATAATTATTAATTTAATATAAATAAATTAAAAGGTAGCTTAATGTCGAAACGTATTAAAAGTAATACGAAAAGGTAACTTAAAATAAATCGATTAATTAAATTAATAAATGTAGTTTTGATGTTGATATTATAACATTTCAAATCGTTTTCAATTCCGTATGAAAATATATCAAACTATTTGAGCTACGAGTGACCCTAGGAGCAAATCATTTTTAAAAAACAATAAACAAAATTATAACATTAACTATTTTATTAGCATTAGGGAAGCCCCTACAACTATTTCCGGGCTGTAGAATTCCATAATCAAACACATAATTTTGTTTTTTCTCTCCATTAATAACGTTTTCTTTATATATTCCTGTGTATAATACCACAAAGGTAAACGGAATGTTTATGAAGGTATAGAAAGCGTGACACTAGTGACACGTGGAAGTAGACCACCCACCGGCGTCCCTAGAATAATAAATATTGAGAAAAATATTAAGAAAAACACATTGTTAATAATGAAATATAATTTTGTCACTGATGTTTTTACATTATTTATATCACATCTATAATTTTAAGATTTTTTTTGTATTCGTCTTTTTTTAAGCATTCTACTTTTAATGAAATATTCCTGTATAAAACAATCTAAGTAGAAAAAAATTTCGTAGAAATATTTTTTATCGCCTGTTCTGGCTATTACATAATATATTATGAATAAAGCTCTTCATATATAAAAAAAACAGCTATATGCTACACTTACCGTATAGTCTCGCCTCAAACATGACAAAAAAGAAAAGAATAATACTTTTGTAATTCTTCTCCTTTTCGCGGACCAGTGATGAAAATTTAAAAAATTAATAACCTAATAAATTTTCTTTGAAACTGGTTCTATGAAAATTTTTCAAGACGTTATTGTTTTAGATTAAGGAGCTCTACGAGTGTGTATTATCCAGCTTCATAGTTTACAGTCTCAGTATATGAGCAATGCGTGATTTTGCGTCATAGTTTTTTTTTCAGGATTACAGCAATAACAGTGTATTACTAAAATATTCTGGCAGAATTGTCTGAAATTTTGATGAAGTCATTTTGATTTTATTCTATCTTCAGTAGTGTAGCCGTAAGGAATAGTCCCACTAATTAATACTTAACAAAAAAAACAAAAATATATTATTGTATTTTCCTCGTGTTTTTAGTGTTATTAGCTAACATGTCTACCTGCGTAAATGTCCTAACTATTAATAATAAAATTCTAATTTACTTTCCGAAACCCTACTTTCATTTTTATCTTTGAATTAAATTATTTTTTTGAAGCAATAGTAATGGAACCAATGACTATTTTCCAAGAATATTTTCCCTCACTTTTTCGGCATAAATAGGTGTTTAATTCCACTATTGAATGGACTTTACCCATGTATTTAGCACTTATTAACGGGCTAATGGAGAATATATAATAATGACGTATTAACACATTTGTGTTTATCGATCGTATGTAAAACGCATTAGGGGAATTATTAAACGTACAAAATGCTAATGTTATATCAGTAATACTCTTCAGATCAGATGCAAGATTACAAAAACTTTTTGGGTAATAATAGATGATAGATGGATATATTATTATGAGTATTTTGAAACTACTACTCTGATGACAGTATATGATTTAATTATTTTTATTTTGAATTTGGTACAATTTTTGTTGGAAATTGAGTATATTTAATCTCTGCAGGAGTATGATCATCAGGTGTACAAATCATTCGTTTTATGTGTTGGAATATGTTTTTACAAGGTTTTTAAAATAATATAATTAAATTGCCTTTCTGGTTTTATATATCTGCGTGGAAATTATTTTATTACCGATAAGTGATCATTTGTACAACTTACTCATCTTCTTTAATTTATAATTTTTTTTTTAAGGTGATTAATTAAAAAGGGTCCTCCTTTAGTTAATTATTTAGACTTTGATGAATACTAAAAGTAAATAGATTACTATATAAAAATATTTTTCCGTATTTTGATTTCTCTTTTAATTTAGATTTAATATTTTTTCTTTTAAATAGGATTAACAAAATTTTATTAATGTCGTCCTCAAAATAATTTAAACGTTGATTAACTGTATAAATCCTTTATTAAAAGGTAAACTAGTAAAAAGGAAACGCTTTTTTATCTGTCTCTCCACTATTTTTTGTTTATAAATAGAAAATTATATCTTCAAAACGAAGCTGTTTCAATAAAATTTGGCACCTTTTTAAATTAATATTTTTCATGAAAAAATAAAGAAGGAAATATGTTCATTGTAAATTCCTGCTGTATCAGGTTTATTCCACGACAGTTTAAATACTAATATTAAGTAATTGTTTATTAGGTAAAATTTTAATTATTTTATTATGAACAAAATGACTCTTTGGTTTCTAAAATCGGACTTTAAAAAGCCGAGTTGTGGGAAATGGGAGTGTGAGTCTATGTTCAAACACTAATTTGATGATTCTATCTTCTCCAAATTTCATTTCCTTCAAAATACAACTACTTCAATCAACTGTTTTGTAAATCTTTGAAAATTTAAACAGATTAAACTATTTTTAATCTTGAGTATTTTGAATAGAGTATAACTACACACTGTTGTAATTATTATTTTTTTTACGTTGACGTTTTACGAGATATACCAGGGTCTTTCGGAAGGTTCACGGCCTGACACTGAAGTGGCGCTAGTTTGACCAAATAACTATGATATTTGTCAAGTATGATTCTTTACATGGTGTACTGCCAACTTTAAGATGGTAGCGTTTAGTGGCTTGTTTGTGGTGATCTAGTAAAGCACACAAGTTTTGAAAATCCGGAAAATGGTTAAAATTGAAGTTCGAGATGTTATTAAGTATTTTGTTTTAAAAAATTTTATCCCGATGAACATACAAAAAGAGTTATATTTAATTTTAAAGGATTCTTTCCCTTCGTTTTAGACGGTAAAGAAAATGGACTGCTGAATTAAAACGTCGTACATCAATGACAACGGTTGTACATCTATTCAAGATGATGAACGCTCGGGACGCCCAAAAACCGTCAAAATTATCAGTTTAAAATAAGCGAGCTTATTGATATTGTAAACATCTCGATAAGTGAGTGCAGTACATTTTACGCAACGTTTTGATTATGAAAAAGCTTTCCGCTAAATAGATGCTGAGTTTGTTAAGAGTTAACCAAAATCGCATTCAACTGAACATTTCCGAGGATGTTCACACTTATTTAAACGCGATAAGTTTCTTCGACGTTTTATAACATTACATGAAATATGGAATCACCATTACACGCTAGAGACCAAACAGCAATCCAACAGTGGGTGGAAACAGGTGAAAGCCCACCAAAGAAAGTGAAAACGGTTCATCTGCAGGAAAAGTCATGGCAACGGTTTTTGGGATTTTCGTGCTCATAGACTATTTGGAAAAAAGTAGAACCATTGCCGGGGAGTATTAGGCTTTACTACTGGATCGTACTTTAAGGGTACTCTTAAGGCTAAACATTAAAATGATTGGCCAAAAGTTCTATTTCGACATACTCTTGCACCACATCTCTGGTTGTTGCTGCAAAATTCCATGACTTAAGCTTCAAAGTGCTTCCAAATTTACCGAATTCCCAGAGATTATTTCCCGTTTCCAAATCTAAAAAAGTGGCTTGCTGGTCGAAAATTTGCTTCAAATGATGAGGTCAAAGCTGAGACAACTGATTGTTTTGGAGAACTGATCAAATAGCATTATTTTTGAGGATGTTAAAAAACAAGAAATTCGTTGGTTTAAAATATTAAACTGAAAGATAACTACGACAAAACAATTTTAAAATTCTGGAAATTCTTGTGTTTTTTGTCAGTCTGAGAACTTTAGAAACGGCTCTTGTATAAATGGTAAATTAATGTGCAAATCGTGAAATGATTGAAATACATTTGATAATCGAAGAAGCAAATCGATTTATTGCGGAAGGGTTCACATTTATCATAAAGCTTTTCTAGATTATAGACAGCCTTCCTGTAATATGTTCATTAAAATCTCCAGTAGTTATATAAGACTGGTACGTTTGAGTCGTGTGAAACATTTTTTAGTAGAGCGAGTCTATCTCTACACTTTTAATAGAGTCATTTAAACAAGATCGAAAAAGTTATCATGCAGCAGAACCGTTCGTTAGAAAAGTATTCGTGAATACCAAATCGTATGGATTATTCTTCGTAATCGGATGTGTATCGGTATAATACTAATTTTCCAAGCAACACTGACTTCTGTCACTGGTTAATAAGCCAGCGTTTCCATAACCGTAGGTTTAAAAATCTAATATTCTATTTACGATGAGCCATCATTTACTCAGAATGGAATAAATCATTTCCGGAAAAACTTTTTCTAGGCACAAGGGACTATACTAGATAAGTCAAGGTATAGAATCGCTTATCTGTCAGTGTATGGACAGGTATCATTTTGACAATAATGAAACTCTTAAAATCTTTGTTAATAAAAAATTGGCTAAAAAAACATTTCTTCGTGAAGTAAACAATTAACGCAACCTTCATTATAATATTTACGAATGTAAAATTTACATATTTATTTATTTATTTCTAGAGACTATTAGTTAAAAGAAAATGTGCTAAATTTAATTAAAATGACTCAATTAGTAAGATTTTTTTTAAACAAAATATGCAGCTGAGACAGATAAAAAGACATTTTTAGATATTTATGAGAGGAACTGTTTTTCTTATACTGAAGTTAGGACTCATTACTGAAATATTGAACGACTTTTTTTGTATCGTCTTCTTATTTTTATTTATCTATAATTAATGTAACAACTAAAAAAGTGTTTAAAAAAGTATTCTTTTATGTATGTTGATACATAAAAGAACACTTTTTTAAACTAAAAATTGTGATCTAGTGATATGATTAGGACTTGATTATTTATTACTGATTTTGAATTTATTAAACGGACTTTGTTTTTATTTTTAGGGACAGTACGGGTTCGCCTAAAAGAAGAAGTAGAGATGGCGTAAAAAGTGAGTAAAACATTTTAAATTTATAGCTTATTAAAATAAGCGTACATCTGAAAACAGAGAATAAATTATAAAACTATGATTAGAAATAGGTTACGGAAATGGATTACTCGCAGAACCACAACTAAAAGGAACATAAGTATAAATAAGTTATATTTTCAAAAATAGAATACATTTTGATTCATTACATCATGTGCGATCTTATTCTGTAAGTCAAACGTTTTTGTTGTTTTGTCTGCGGGATACCAAAGAGATAATTTGTTAATCGATGTATGTATCTATTTTTATCTGAACAAGCATAAATCTTGAAACTAATGGGTCTCAGAAAAGAAAATTCTTCCTCTTTTTTAGTAATATAATTTTGATTTACAAATTACGTCATGCTAGCGTATTTAATAAAGGTCTTCTACATAGAGGCTTTTTTCTTTAGTTGGTTGTTTTTAATTGTTAAAAATGTTATTTGTTGTCCAATTGTAATCTCTTAACCTTTTTGCATAGTCATCAAAACGTTTTAGTAATGTGTAAAAATTATTTTATTAACTAACTCTAACTCTTGCATGAATGTTATTCATCGGTCCATTGTCATGTGAGCAGCAGTCAAATCATTGGTTGTATTATTACCCTAGTGGTTGGAGTTAATTTCTCTCCACAACAGTTAATTTTTAATTTATATTAAACGATTTTTTTTCAAATACGATCACGTCCCCGTTATAGATAAAAATAATAATAATAGTAGTTTTAAATTGCTATAAACTTTTTTTTTATTCAATTTAACCAAAAGAGAATAATTTATTATTAGAAATATTTAATTTTATTAACAAATCAATTAATTTATTTTTATAACTATTATTTATTTCACATTTCTTTTACGAGTTCATTTACGTTCAAATTAGGTTAAAAAGAAGTAAAATTAAATGAAACTGGCGTAGTTTAATTTATTGGGGGAAAAAATAAGATTCATCATTTTTACCGTTATTTATTGTTTATTGAGCTTCAAGCTCATTGGCAAAGATATAACTTACCAGTAAGGAGTTGGGAATATAAGTTGGGAATGGAGAGCCATTGAAAAAAAAGTTTTTATTTATTTATCTTTTTCTTTGCGGTAATTATGAATTTAAACGATATATAAGTTACGTAAGATCGTATAAATTTTCAAAGCATTTTTTCTATAATACGGGTATTTAAAGTTCAAGAAATAAAAAAATTCTTATGACATTTTTTCTTTATTATAATTTTCTGTTTTAAAGTTAAACAAAATGGTATTATTTAAAGTAAAAATAAAAATAACCTGTTTCTAGTTTTCTATTTTTAATTAAAAGGTGCATTTTAATGATTTACGAGAAATTAAATTTTACATCACTTTTCAGGATAAGCCTACAAATTGATTTATAATTCGTATTTTGTTTCAAAGGAAATGTTAAAGTACTTGTGCTTCAACTGATAATTTGTTTTTACATTATATTGCCTATGGTAAATTTAAAAAATACACACATACTATTGTAGTAGTGGCTTTTTCCTTAGATTTTTCCGTCTCATTGTTATATAAATAATATAATATATGCCCTAGCTATTGAACGCACGTGCATCGTAAATAATTTGCTATGTTCATTCATGTGCAGAGAGACTGTTTCCGAATTGATTTTATAATAGGTCTATATCGTTTCCTTTACTTAAAAAATGAGATGTGCATTACATTAGCATATTTATGTATAAAGTATGAAAGTTATTATTTTTAAAGAAATAAAATAACAAATGAATAGTTTTTATTGCATTTGTACACGTCATTCCTATGTTCAAGTATTAGCATATTGTGCAACTTATTCATTTATTTATTTTCAAATAATAGTCTACCAGGTTGCAAACAGTTTCTACCTTTTATATAAACTTTTTTATGTATATTTTATTTATACGCGTGTATATGAATATATGTATATATGTATTATATATTCATACAAATATAATACACAGTTAATTAATTAAAAATAAATAGCTATTTAAAATAATTAGATCTGCCCAGTAATAATAATAATAATAATAACATTAGGGCACAATTTTATTTCTTTCGTAGCAAATGAAATACTAAAATAGATTGGAAGACGTCATTCAAAACAAATTGTGCGTTTTAATGGTTTCAACACGCAGATAGTGACTGTGTTCAAGTTAAATAAATTTGTATATCTACCACCCCCAGACATCTCAATTGATTAACTTTTTATCCATCGTATTTCCGGTTAAGATTAAATTTTCGGATCTGTTTTTTAACTTTTTAAAAGTAATAATTCTAGAATATTTTATGCGATAATTCACCGCTTATATTTATTTTGAAATAACTTTAATAATGATTATAAATTTATTTAACTATAAAACCCGTATATTTTCGTACTCTTCGTTATTTATAGTTTATCATTAATTATGAAAAATAATTATCTTAAAAAAAAGAATTTTATTAATGGATTTATAAAATTAAATATTTAATGATGTGAAAAATAAAATTTAATAGGGAAATTGTAAAGCTTGTTTTCGTTTAAATATAAAATATACTAACAATGAATAGTAAGTATAAATCCAAGTAAATACTTTACAAATCAGAATGTAGTTTAGCATTTGTTATAGATTTTATTAGAAATGTGTTAGTTGTGCTTTTCTACGGGCAAAAAATGGAGCTGCTTTAACATTTACCTAAAAGTTCAAGGAAAATCGTAGAAAAGTTTTAGGACTGCAAAGTTCAAAATTAAAAATGGAGAATGATCAGAGTTATACATTAAAATTATTGTCGAGGAACGAAGAACTTTCTACTACTATCTTCCTCACCATTGAAGAAAAAAATGTTTTTATCTATTTTTTTTTTTAACAATAATATATTATTCGAAGGTTCGATTCCCTCTATAGTCTGGAATTTATTCTTTTATATTAGGTTTCTTGTTTGAACACTTGCTTAAAACATATAATATTAGTAAAAATATGTTAAATGTGCTGAACATAGCTTTACTTTCTTTTTCCTGTTTAGTCTTTGGTAATTACCGTTCAGATAATACTTCAGAGGATGAATGCGAATGATATGTATGAGTGTAAATGAAGTATAGTCTTGTACAGTCTCAGTTCGACCATTCCTGAGATGTGTGGTTAATTGAAACCCAACCACCAAAGAAACCGATATCCACGATCTAGTATTCAAATCCGTATAAAAGTAACTGCCTTTACTAGGAGTTGAACGCTGGAACTCTCCAATAATAATAATAATAAATTTTTATTTTATTTATTTTATAAAATTATTAACTTCATGGTACTAAATATTATTTGATTTTGCAAGCGTTAAAGCCGAATAATAATAATATTAACAATTTTTATTTAAAATCAAATTCATTTTACTTAACAGCTTATTATTTTTTTTCTTTATAGTCGCATCAACAATAAAGTCACTAGCGACTTGTCAGTGTAATGTAACTGTATCGGTAAATTTGTAGTCTTGAACAAACTCAGATTGACTACTCCTGGTGATTAATTGAAACCCTACCCCAAAGAACACCGGTATCCACGATCTTGTACTCAAATCCGAATAAAAATTTATTAGGATTTGAACCTGAGAACTTCGGTTTCGAAATCAGCTGATTGCCGAGGACGACTTTACCACTAGACCAACTCGGTGGGTTAATTATATTTTATTACTTCCATTTTAAAATTTTATTCAACGTATGAGGAAAGTTTTGAAATCCTTTGACGCCTTTTTTCACTAAAAGCAACTCAGTTTTATATTAGGTATGCAAAGACACAATGGTATTTCAATTTCCTAAAAATTCGTCTTGATGAATCATTGTTGCAATCAGCAAACAACGGTTGGTGAACACTTAGTTTGAAGTGTACGCAAACACGATAAATGTTTAATAACGATAACTAGCTTAGTGTTTTATTAAGACGATTCTAAGCGAAACAGTACGGTTGGATGATATTTAAAATAAAATCAGTTTGGTTATCCATGAGTGTCATAAGATAAGACTCGCTACAAGTTTTACTCTATAGGTAAGAGAAATGCTACCATTATTATAAATGGGAGTATTAGCCGGTTGATTAGAAATGTTAAGTCTGCTTGGGAAACACTGTAACGATTTTACTCACAGTTACAGTCCATTCGATGAATGAACTGTTAATGTAAAATTCTAATTCTGTTAATACAAGTATATAAATATATTTTGTTAAATACCTTTAATATACATTTTTTAAATTATTTTCTTCAGCAAATGATATTTTTATTTACCATTAAGATCATTTACCAAATTTGTTCTCTGATTTCTCAAAAGAAGATAGTGTGATCGCGTAGATCCATATCTATTGCGTATTATTTTCATTCAATTTCCTCCCACATTATAATTCTACAATTATTTCTTCTTTCAAGTGTACTGCTAAGTTTCTGCTTTCAAGTGTATTTTACTTTTTCCTAATTCGTAACTGTATTTTAATGCAAAGCTTTGAACCTCTAATAAAATAGTTTAAAAAGATAATTTTATTATTTAATAGCTTTCTTCTTTTTTAAATAATTTCTTTACCGTTATTCGTATTACTATTATATATATTTTTCATTCTTTTACTAACCTGTTTCCAAGTTATTTGAACTGTTTTGTTTAATTGCTGTAGTTTTTTTCTTTGTACCTCCATAATTTAACTGATTTTGCATTCTCAACATCCTATGTTTAGTTGTATGAGATCACATTCTTTTGTGTAATACTAAAACCTATCAGTTAGGTAAATGATTAACCTGGTGCCATACTGCTTGTTATGTGATACTTCAGCTCCCTGGTTTGAATTCGGTTTTAGCTAACCTATAATTTATTTTGCTCTTATTTAAATTCCTGTTACACATTGATGAATTTGGCCTTTGCGATTTCAATTAATGATTATGTACTAAGACAGGTTTGTTTAAATCTGTATGAATACTGATTACCGATTTGTAATTAGGCTTAGAGTTTAGCTACTTTAAGGAAAAATATGCGTATTCTGTGCTCTTTTATACTTAAAACCATACCATATAATTCCGTTTTAATTATTGAAATAAAATTATAAGGACGCGAGGGTAGTCAATATACCAGCATAACCAGCTGTGCCAATTTGATTACGGCCAATTCAGTCAGAATGACTCTTTAATGTAATTTTAGAATTACTTTGGTGTAGTTTTAGTTTTGCAGAAGTTCTATACTAACTGAATTTATTGTTAAAGTACTACGGAACAACCTCGGTCTATACGCCCAGGCGACCTAGAGGAAGCGGTGGTAAACTAATTACCAATTTTAAAATACGGATTTACTGAGATCAATAATGTTTTAGTTATATCTACCAACAATATAAGTGAAATATAAAGTTAATTTTTACCAGTCTAAGTTTTTAGTGTATTTGTGTAAATATTCGTAATAAAAAACACGAACAATGTAGTAGTGACCCTATCCTTCTGAGAGAAAACAATTCATTATGTGAGTAGAAGGGTACACTTCTTTGTACTTTAACTGTCTTAGTGTTTCTTACAACTATGGCCTGTATAAAGGATCTGATATCCACCGGGTCTAAACAGAATTCCTTTCTTTGAAGGTGTTAATCTTCATAATATTATTAACTGTCAGGCGCAAAGTGAAACATTCGCTTGTACGGGTGAATAACAGTTTAATTTCAGAGGGCTTAGCAAACTGATATATCAGTATATTTGACTGAGTAAAGAAGATAAAAGGATGAAACTACGTCACGCCTCACTTTCCTTAATAATCCTACAATAGAATGTTTGTTATTTTTGGGAGTTTTATATTACAGCTGTGAAAAATTTATGACACGTATCAGTACCCTACGACTTTGAGTTTATGAAACTCAAAATGGATATACGTTACTCGTACTAAGGAAAATTGTACCCAGGTTGTTTAATTTCGGTAACTTATAAGATCCACTGGCCTCCGTGACGCGAGTGGTAGCGTCTCGGCCTTTCATCCGGAGGACCCGGGTTTGAATCCCGGTTAGGCATGGCATTTTCAAACACGCTACAAATCATTCATCTCATCCTCTGAAGCAAAAAAATACCTTATAAGATCCAAACTGTTACTCCGTTAACCTTTCAATTTATTAGGGAAACCCTTAATAAGTAACCGAATTTTATTAAAACCTTGCCATCCGACTAGTTGTTGGTGATTAGTAAAAAGTCAAATACATATAATAAACTAGATATAAAAACATTTCGCATTATGCTCAACACAAAAAAGTGGGGGTTTTGGAATACCCTAAACCAGTATTTTATTTTAAGTCTCATTAATCGCTTGAAAAAAAGTTATTAGTTGATACGCAATAAATGAATAGAAAAATCTTGTTTTAAGAAACCTTTGTAAATTGAATTAGAATAGCCTTTAGCCGACTGATATCAACTTCTCTTTTTTGTAGACTGTATTTACGTCGTAATGGAAGTTTATGTGAACTTAATTTGAGAATCAGAATATTTATTATAGTTCACAACAAATCGAACTGAAATTGAATTTTTATATTTTCTTTTTTTTTATCTCGTTACTTGTTTGGTTTTTATATGTTCATCCATGATTACTTCAATAAATTATTTTTACGTATATGTAACATTCAATAGATTAATAAACATATATCCAATTTTAAAGCTTTTACTTTCTTTATTCATATTACACTGGAACGAGATCAAGAGCAAGTATTATTTTCCTTGGCATAAATTTATGTGGAATCTGAAAAAAAATTCTGTTAACTACTAATATCCTGATAGAACAACACTTTTAAGATTAAACAGAACTCTGTCTTCATAAAAATAATTTTACATATCTTATTTTTTAATTTATAGTACAGTTTTGCTGTAATATAGCACACTTTATTTTAAAAGAATTTTAAAATTGTTTTTGTGCTATGATTTTTACAAGTAAAACTGTTTATACATATTTTCACGTTCTTCATTTCACTACCTAAAAATTTTAAAAAGCATATTAAATTTTTCTCGCTATTTTATATTTCTCTGTAACAGTAAATAGATATTTTTATTTATCTGTTAAAAAAGAGCCGTTTTTATTTTACAAATCCTTGATAAAGTTAGCATTAAACAATGATCGGTTATAAACTGGAATGCTTTTAATGTTTCAATCTTAAAAACAAGTACACCCAAGCCCAGTACATCCAAATAAATTCCTAAAAAAAACCTGCTGTATGTTTTACCTTCGATTTTTACTTTTTTTTTTTACATTACATACATACATTTTTTTCATTACATACATATTTATTGGAAATTCTATATTAAATTCCTATGAAATAATAATAGGTTTAATTAAATTTGTATTAAAAGAGAAAATAATTTCTTTTTATCGAAAAAGGACTTATGTCATCTTTCGTGTTTAACCTTTCTTATTTTTCAAATCTATGTTTGTATTGTTTTGTTTAAAATTCTTTCCTAAATATTATTTAAAATTGTTGTATCTTAGTTTCCCAAATTATTATTCTTTCTTTTAATATTTCAATAAAAATAAAATTATCTATTTAGTGCTGTTTTTACAAACTAACAGATAATCTAACGCAGTTAAGGCAAAAATTTAAAAAGAACTTTTTTTTACATAAAAGGTAATAAAACAGGACCTCAAAATTTAAAAAATGACACACACTTCAATTGAACTTCACTAAGTTATGTTATATCTTTCAAAAGATGAAATAAGCTTTTTTTGTTATGAAAGTAGTAAATAAATAACCACACATTATTGGTTGGCGGTATTCTCAAGACTTTATAAATGGTTACAAGAAGAATAATAGTTTGTATGCGTACAAATATTAAATTATATTTTTAATGTTTTTAAAACGGTGAATTTAACGTTTTAATTTTGGCAAGTAACTAATAACAATTATAAGATAACAAAATTTTGATATTTTATTCATTAAAATATAAATTTCTTTAATTTTTAAATTAAATTTATAATATGCAGTAATTTATTTATTTTGCGTTTTTTTCATTACCGCATTTCTATAAAACGTTTTTAGGTTATCAGTTGAATTTATTTTAATGAGTTTTCATATAGACATAATTGGTCTCAGTTATTGGAAGTATTAGCTTCTGAAAGATAATACTTATTAATTTCTTATTCTTATTAGTTTCTGGAAGTATTTAGGAACATTTTAAAATACATATTATATTTTTCTTGGTATTTAAAGTTTTTCTGTTACTGTAAATAAATTTTTGTATTTTTAGTATACATAAGAGTTACAGACAGAGCCCTGGGGCACCACACGCGTAGCCCGGAACCACTGTTAGTTATCCCCCCAGCCTATCTATAAGTCGCTGATCGTAGAGTTGATACTGTACTGTCCTCCTCAGGTAACCACTAACGTCCAACCTCCTCAACGGCTGGAACTCCCAGTTGAGGGAGTTGAATGCGTTCCGCACATCGAGAAATATTTCGATTGGTATAAGCCTGGTCCTCCAGGTACCGGCCACCGCCTTGTCAACTAACTCCATTACTGCGTTGACAGCATCAATCGTGGATCTTACAGACCGAAAGCCAAACTGTCGATCGTGGAGACTTCCGCCACGGTCAATCTCTTCCCCGGAGGGGAAGCGATTGATCGTGGCGATCTTACGTCGATCATCCGCTCCAATAACTTTGTAATGTTGTTCACCAGACATATAGGCCTGTACGAGGACGGAGACTGCTCAGTGTTGGGTTTCTTGATTAAGGCCAGCCGTGATATTTTCCAGGCCTTCGGGATGGATCTTCGACTCAAAACACCATTTAGCACCCGAAGAACCTCTGTTGGCGCCTCCTCCACCAAGATTTGGATCACCTCGACCGTTATTCCACCTGGACCCGGGTTCTTGTGCAGTTTAATCCGCCTGCAGGGCCGAATAAGCTCTTCAATTCTGAAAGGCGGGATGTGATCAGCCACAATCTCCTCCCTAGGCTGAGCTTCTCCGGGCGGGAAGAGTACCCTACTAACACTAGCCCGCACTGGCTCTTCTGTTAGCACGGGCAATGATCTACCGAACCGCTCAGTAACAATTTGGAACCCCTCTTCCCCACGGGTCCTCGTCAATCTGCTCGCACAGCTTCCTCCAGCACTGTTTCTTAGCTCGTTTTATCGTCGACACGAGGGCCGCTTTCGCCGCCAGGTACTCTTGGTGCAGTCCTTCCATGTTTGCGGAGTTTCTACCTCTGGAACGCTGGTAGGCCTCCTCCTGGCCCAGGACCGTTTGCATAGCTCTTCCAACTCCGAGCTCCACTAATAAACGTGTTTCCGTCACGGTCGCATTATGTCACTCGAGAGAGTCTACAATCATCAGCCACAACCTCCATCATGCCCTCCGGGGAATTGATTCCGACAAGACACCGTCCAGTCACCTGTGAGAACGCTACACATCCCGTCCTGGATGTGGCCAACCTCTCTGGAGGGTCAATTCTGTGCCTTGCCCGGGAATCAAATCTGATTATCAAATGATCTGACAGGCTCTTCTCCTGCAGTATCCTCCAGTTGCAGTACTCAGCGATATGCTTCTCGGTGACAAATGCCAGATCAATAGTTGAACGCGACTCCCTCCGCATAAAAGTACCTCCATCTCGTCTGTTGCGTCTGTTGTATTAACGGTACCGTTCACTAAGGTGAAGTCCTCGTATCGTCGTTGTTGTGCCGGCAAATTCGGGAGACTTTGCGTTACAGTCCCTCGCTACTAGCATAAGTCGACCTTTGCACCTGGCGACTTCCTCCCCCAAACTGTCCAGAAATTCTACAAAATCGTCAATCCCGGTGTTGGGTAAATGGTAGCTTGGTGGTGTTCAGCACCACCAAGATAGCGAGGTCAGCCCAAACAAAGCTGCTTCCTTCTCCATAGCCGACAATTGGTACACTGGATAAGGGGAGAGCAATGGCAACCTTGGATGTCCGGTCCACCATCCACCGAGGTCCCCTCACCACCACCACCTCGTTGGGTTCTGATATCATAACTATATCCACTGCCTGTTTCTGGGCCGCCTCTCAGCATAGGTCCGTAGCCTGCCTACTTCGGTTGGAGTTAAATTGTAGGAACCTCATTTTGTAGTCGGACACCCCGTAGCTCGGTGGCCTTCCGTACCACACAGAGCGCATTCTTTTGCTCCTTCACAATGCTCCCGTCTGCGCCCCGGCCGTCCACAGTTGAAACACAGATTCGTTTTATCCGGACCCAAGCACTGTAACACTACGTGTCCCACTCCCCAACACCTGAAACATCTGTCCTCAACTTCTCTGATACAGGCGCGGCAGTGGACCCACCCTATCTTAATTCGTTTGTCCGTCAACCTCTTCACCACACGTTGGCTTGTGATAACTGTGGCGTTTTTAGTTTGGCCATATGCCGGGCGCACCGAAGTGATCTTAAAAACCTCTGCATCTCCTACTATTATCGCCAATGCAGACTGTATTTCTTGGTCGGAGGTCTTGAGCTCGATGTCCTGTACGTGGACAACCACCCTTCTACCACCCCTTGATTTATAATCAACTTGGAGGTCGGTCGCTTTACTCTGTAGAGTGCTCTTCAACTCCTCCGCCTTCTGCGCTCCTTTGACTCTGTTACACAGTTCCTCGTTAACTCCTTTCCTTATTGACAAAACCTCACCGGCCTCCTCCTGCGATACAGTCTCCTTCATCGTTCGTAACAAGGTGGCGTAGGTCTTCCCGGCCGCTTTCACCAACTGCTAAGTGGACCTCGCAATCCCCGGTGCCGTAGTTCGTTTGGCACCCGTGGCCTTGGGGGGGGGGGGGGGGAAGGACTGGACCCTGACCTGGTCTCATGTCGTTCCAAACACATATAAGGCTAGCCGTTGAACACACTGTCCAGTTCTGCCCCCCGGCGGTAGAAAAACCGGCGTTGGCGACTCATGGTGGATCTTCCTCAAGGACTGTAGAATAACCCGTGTTCAGGTCCCTTGCGGACGAGTCAAAATACAGACAGAATTTCCTATATCTTGGCGGCTCATCATCTCGCCATAGGATCTTTATGTTCTCTTCCACAACGTCACTTGGTCGAATTCCATTCTGCAACCTCGAAGAACCACACCAGAAGACCGAGCCGCCGATAAATCACGGAATTGACAAACATCAGCCTGTATTGTCGAAAGGTTTTCCCCCCTCATGAGCCTGCTCATCACTTCGGTCGGCCAGCTCAAAGACACTGCCTCTGTTAATTCATCATCAGACATCGACCGTGTCAAAATGTCCTTCATATCCTGTTCCCTCCTTGAGGTCTGCGTGGCTACCTCCACTTGACTCGAAAACCGTGCCACACAAACAATGCAGGGCGTTCTAGAAGTTGCCAACCCAGCCGATGTGACCTTCTCCACTTTCCTCGCCAGTTTGCTTAAAGTCCCCGAGCAGGCCTTAATCTCTCGTCTAATGCTGCTGGTCTCCCTCACCAGGGCTTTCAGCTTCTTGACCTGTGCCACTATTCCTTAAAGACTGTGTTAAAGTCACCTGTAGATGCCTCCTGGTGGATTTCACCGCGTTGCAATTAAAATAAAGTTGAAATATTTTTATTTTAAGATTAACATCTAAGCTTGGTAGTGATAAATTGATAAGTGTAGTTAATTTATCATGAATTGATCAACTCCCGTGTACAGATTCATTTATGTTTTGGGGATCACCATTTAACTAAAATTAGGAAGAATTTTAGGTTAATAAAGAAAGCCGTAAAGATATGATAGGAAAAAGTATTTAAACGTAGATAATCTTTTAACGATTTTCGATTAATAACGGTTCTTTCATTGAGTCAATAATAAATTGTAGATAGACAGATATTAAAACAAATTTAGGAATTATTTGTATTGAAAAAAATTATGTGAATGTAAATATACTTACACTTAGGATCAAATTATATGGTGAAATTATTTTATGACATTGGTAACTTTGGTAATGGAAATAGTTTACTAAACGTTTTAAACAATTTTTGATTGAAACATATTTTTGTTTCACATCAAGAATTTCATCTTATCATTACCGTAAATAAGTTGTCGTAATTGTAGGTTTAAAACTAGAATAGTTTACGTTATCCTTTTATGAAAAAAAATTGATTTATTAAATGATTTGTGAATCATTTGTCATTTATTTATTTTGAAATTTCATTTTTTTTTTTTTTTTTTTTTAGCATAAGTATTTTTCATCAATAATATTGTTTCTGAAACCTGTTTTATTCAAGTATATGTATTTGAAATCTACTTTTTTGTCACTTTTATTTGACGAGCTAAAACAATTTTCATTTTTTAGAGTAGAATAATGAATTTTTTCTGCCATAACGTGTGTTTCAAAATGGATATCGGGGTTTTAAAGTTATGTAATATTTACTACGTTTTTCTTACATTTATAAATTATACTTGATATGGCAGAGCAACTCAAACAGTTTTTGCTGTAATGTGAGCACCATTTGGCACACATCCAGCCGATAGGAGTGTTCATTCCATACTTGAATCAGCAAGTCTGGTGTAATTGATGCGACAGCTCTTTCAGTCCTGTGGCTCAAGTCGGGTTGGTCAGCTGGTAGCGGTGGCACATTCTTTATAAACCCCTCAAAGAAAAATATCGCACGGGCGAACGTGAAGACCACGGCAAACAAGCCCTGTCATCTGGTCCCCGGCGACCGATTCAGCGATCGAGGAGCATTTCATTCAACCAATCACGTGAAGCTTCATACGATAGGAGGCGCTTTATCTTGCTGCTGAATAAAGGTTTCTGGTTTATTGTAGTTGAGAAAAGAGCTACAGTTGTAGCATATCAAGATAATTCGTCCCAGACACACTTGCTTCTGCGAAAAAGACGATCTGTAAACTTGCCATCGGGATACTGAACAAAAAACATTCAGTTTTGGGGAGTTTCGTTAACACTGCAATATTTCGAGAGGATTTTCTGATCCCCAGGTGCGCACATTATGTGAGAGTTTGCTTTTTTATTAACATGAAATGTTGATTCGTCACTGAATACAATACTGAATACTGATAAAGAAAGTCTTCATCGTCATAGTGCATCAGTTCAATTGTGAAGCTAGCACGCAAACCATAATCTGTAGGCTTAGAGCTTGTAACAGCTGTAAACGATGTTGTCGCAGTTGTAAGCGTTTCTTTAAAATCCTCCACACAGACGTCACTAAAATTGCTAATTCGCAGCTAGCTTTCCTAACGGATTTCCTCAGACTACACACAAAAGACGTTGTCTTTACACACTCGGTCATCCTGTACTCTTCGCTTTACAAATACAGCTAGTGGTATAAAATTGTTTATACCACTACTAATTGTTACTACGAATGTTATTGTCACTCGGGGGATCACAACAAAACTTGAACGGTAATTACAGATTCACACTTGGAAAACTTCAAAACACAGAATACTGTCTGTTGGGGAATCGCCATCTTTGCTACTAGCGCTTTCAAGCGGAAGGTACAGAAAACAGTTTATGATCTTGCACACAGCTAAAACCACAGGGTATCCCATATAAAACGCAACCTAACCTTATATTGGTACGTATTGAAATAATAAAAAGGCATGTGTAAATGTAAATGTAATTTTTATTATCACCATCCTTACATTACCTTACATTTAGAGTAAATGTTGGAAGTAGCCGCCATCTTCTTGAATACAAGCTTCAATTCTTTTTACAGCGTTTCTTGCAACTTTTTTCAAAGTTTGTGGCTGGATATTTAATACAGCTTGTTCAATATTGACTTTCAATTGTTCAAGTGTTCGTGGTTTGTTGCTGTAGGCTTTTTCTTTAAGGTAACCCGTAGAAAAAAATCCGCTGCAGTCAAATCTGGAGATCTTGGTGGCCACAAGCCTCGACCGATAACACGATTACCAAAGAATTCCTCAACGAAATCAGAAGTTGAACCTGCGTAGTGCGATGTCGCACCGTCATGTTGTAGCCAGCAGTGTCTGTCTTTCTCTGCCAAGAGTGCAATGAGCTGAAATAAAATATCCTGATACCGTTCTGCATTAATGGTGTACTCGAAAAAAATAGGACCAATTATTTTCTTCCGCGATATCGCGCACCACACGCCCAACTTCTGCGGGTGTAATTGTTTTTTGTGATAAACGTGGGGATTCTCAGCACTCCAAATTATACTGTTTTGGCTGTTTACGTAGCCATCCAAATGAAACCGTGCTTCATCTGTGAAAAATAACGAATCCATAACATTAATTCCCTCACGCAGAAATCGACGGAATCGTTGACAATATTGTAGCCGTTTTTCTTTGTCGGGCTCAAGAAGTTGATGAACCGTTTGAATGCGATAAGGTCGTAATTGTAATTGTTTGGTCGCCCGATGAACAGTTGATTTAGACAAATTAATTTCAGCAGACAAACGTCTGATCGATTTATTTGGCGAGGCGAGTAATCGGTCTGATTTCAATGACTGTATCTGTATTCAACACTGACGCAGTGTTGTCACTGCGATCTTTTGTGTTCCTTGTTATTAACAGAACCAGTCTCTCTAAATTTTGTAACTAACCTTAATACTGATGTTTTGTTAGGAGCTGTTTTATCTGGGTACTTATGTATGAAACATGTTATGAAACAAATCTTGCACTGCAACCACTGATTTCGTACAGAAGTACGATTCAACAATGAAAACACGTTCATCTAGCGAAAACACCATCTTGTCTCTAGCAATACACTGAACGTTATGATTGCATTGTTGTTACTATCAGTAGTGTTCTACTGCGTCGCCGCGATGTTCAGATGTTGGACGAGTCCATTTCACTAACGAGTAGGGAAGTAAGCTTGACTTTTGAAATTTCATGGATGAGTAATTGATGGCTTGCATTTTATATGGGACACCCTGTATTTGAACTGTTCTTCAATTGCTTGTATAATTAATCTATGTACCTGAAAATTAAGAAATTTTAAAGCTACGTAATATCTCAATATTCATTTTGAAACAAACTTAAATTATTAGTAGTTGCTTCTCTTTAAGGTGCTAAAACATCTCAAAAAATAAAGAAAATTATAAACATTAGTTAGTCAAATTTTCCGTTAAGAAAGCTCTATAAAAAGCTCTGATGTAAATCTTTCATAAGATAAATTGAAAAAAATGAAGATTATTACGCTTTAAAAGTATTCATTCTTTAATTTTAGATTTATTCATATTTTTAACTTTTTATTGTAAAAGTTACAACAAAAAGTTATTAATAAAAGTTGTAGATAATATTATGCACAAAAAAGCCCTTTCAAAATTTTATGTGAGTTGTAGTTTTCAAGATAAACGAAAAATCATATGAAACCTTTATTTTCTAGATGGTGGCCGAATCGGGACGTCCCCCCACCCGAAAATTCAAATTTAAATTCATGTTTGACCCTTTTACACAATGAAAAAAATCGCTGTCTATCAAAAATGCACGGTTAGATGCCGGATTTACTGCACTACATATACAACTTGATATTAATATTAATCAAAGAAAAGGTTACGTAAAACAGTTAGTGTACTTCCATCGAGTACCAAGTTAACTAATGGAAAAGTAAGGAAAAATGTATTATAATAATAGAAAATTTCGTAAAAGCATTATTTTCGTATATTTCATTTTACGATGAAAAAAATATTTTTAGTTTTACGGTAATTACTTAGTTCGCTTCTATGCAAACCTGTTTTTGAATACAAAAATATTTTCAGTGTCAGTATCGGTGTAGTGCCAGGGACAGGTAATTATTGTTCGAACGGTACCATATCGAATTGTTTATAATGGAGTTACTAGCAAGCGTTTCATTATTAGTTTATGTATAAATTGTACAGGATATATACGTAATGTTTCGATTCTCTACAGGAAACAGTATTTTATATGCCACAGTTTTTTCGACGGACTGATAATTATTACAACTTTAGTTTACGAGTACTTCCAAAAATTAAAATAAAAAATTGGACTTGATCTACTCTATTCTAAAAATTCATTAAGAAAATATATAATTTATTAATTTCAATTGAAGTGTAGAGTAAAACTGAGGAAAATAATTTTTCTGATTTAATATAAAAGCGAACCTTTAGTCAAAAATTTTGATTCGACGAAGAAAGAAAATAGCAGTACTTCAATAATTTTTGAAGTGTTTAAGTTATTTTAAGGTCAACGCTACTTTTTTCTTTTTTTTTTTTTATAAAACCTGTAATTGTAAGAGGATTCCTATTCTCTATATAAAAAAAAAACTTATTTGATTTGTTTAACTATTTTACAAAATAATATTTAAAAAGCCAGAAAAAAAATTATTTTCATTATTTTCATTTTCAGAAAAAAATTATTTTCATTATTTTAATTGTAAGAAGTTTTTTCTTTCAAACAGAAATAATTTTTTCAAAAATCCACAAAATGCTTTTTATCTTTATGTTGTTTTAAATAACAGAATTCTTTTTAGTAAGGTGATTATTTAATCTTTTAATTGCTATGACGGACACCTTTAAATAATTCTTTGTTTTACATTAATCAATCTGAACATTTATATCTTTAAATTGAAAGAAAGCAAAATAATTTTTTAAAAATCAGTGCGGATTTAATTTCTCTTTTTTATTACATTTTTAAATTTTTTGAAGATGCTGTTTTACTTGTATTGACCCCAGGAAATTTTTTTACTACTTAATCAGGAAATTTTCATAGCTAGACTAATATTAGGGAATCGTTGCGATCGAAATACACAAAGAAATTTTATCATTAATTTATTCAATTTTAATCTTCAAAACTTAAATCGAGGGATACGAAATTTATTTGGATGTTAAAATTCACCATACATGTATCTTGAATTTTAAAATAAAGCATTAATATTATTGTTCTATTGAAAAAAATTGAAGTTAAATTTATTCTCTGATTATTTTACAAATTGGAATTCTTATTTTTAACTAATTAATTATTTTTGTTTTCTTATAATTAGTTACATCTGGTAATGATGAATCTTTAACAGTCAAAATGTGCTTCCTACTTATAGTTTTCATTTTTGTATACTATTCTTTAGGATATGTTTTTGCTATTTTATTTTAATAAACCTTTAATAATAACTGTTTTTGTATTATATATATAAATATATTAGATAAAATGTAATAGTAAGTTGTGAAAAGGGAAGTTTAACCTCCCTTTAACCTTCCATTTTCCATCAAGGATTTTTTGTAAGCAATCTAAATTAACTCGTTAACTATCTAAAATCGGAATACATAGCTAATCACCCAGTAAAGCTAGTTAGTTTAGAAAAGCAACTTAAATGTCACTGAAATGTTAATATAATATGATATGGATGGATAACATTGGTATCAGACCTTTTAATAGCTATAGATTTATTTTTCAAAATTTTAACAGATGATGCGGTTTTTATTTTATATATATTTTTTATTATAGAAATTAACTTTAAAAATCATTCTATCGATTATAAAAACTTAATTCGTTGTGGTATTTTAGGAAGTTTCTATATTCGTTGAAAGTAAAGTTCTATATTACTGACTAAATCATAGAAACTTGGTATATAGTATTAGTTACTGGAATGTTTTTTGGTTAGTATGCAGTTGTGCTTTGATTTAGATTTATATTTTTAATAAATTTAATTTAAATTTTTACCCGAGAAATACAATAATTATAGGTCTTTTTTATTACATTTCCGATAGTTTCTACCGTATATTGTGTGTCAATGGCACACAATATACGGTAGAAACCGTACAGTGTTGTGTTGTGTTGATTGACGATTTTTGGACTACAGTTATTAAAAATGTGTTTATTTATTTAAAGTTTTCTCTTGCTAAACTTATGGTAATTACACAGACTCTTTAAAATGTTTGTGATATTTTACTTTTCATATTTTTTTCTAGTGACAGTAAAATATTACTATATATAAATAATTTTTTTTATACTTGAAGGATCAGCTTAAGACTTACTGTCAAAAGTATAAAATTTACATTCTTTGATAAATCACCTCATTCACGTTGAACAATCAATTTGCTTTATTTAAAGAACACTTCAAATATTTATTAAAATTGTAATTTGTTTGCATTTTAACTAACTGGAGTGATTCTAGATTTTGTACTGATTTAATTTTTATTTTCTTAATTTAAATTATTTTCAGTCAGTTTATTTCAGTTATAATATTAGTATAACAGGAAATACGAATTCTGTTAAGTTCTTTGCATCGGGATAAACTAATTTTTCGCTCAGTTTTGAAAATAAATAAAATTTGGAGTATTGACTGACCCAAGCGAATGTTATCACATTTTAAATATTCAAAAATTGAAATTGGGGATGTTGATTATTTAAAAAAAGTTACCGGCATAATTTTGGGTCCAAATCCTTACTATTAAACCCACTCATTTATAACTGACAGTTTGTCAAACGGTTAGATTTTACATTTTTATTCCTCGGAAGGAACTGAGGAAAAACCAAAACAAAAAAAGCCTGAATTTAGGAAATATCTCCAGGTAGTTTATAAAGAACTAATAACCTCTCATCCTCTCTCTCTCTCTCTCTCTCTCTCTCTCTCTCTCTCTCTCTCTCTCTGTATAGTTGTGTGTATGTGTATATATATATACTAGCATCCCTGTTGCGGCTTCGCCCGTACTATTTGATTACTTACTTTTCCTGTCGCGGTCTATTCTTTTTATTTTATGATTTTTAGTCAAGTAACTGGAGGCAGGCGCAGCAAGTCTCGTGGTACGTACAGTAACAGTGACACGTACAGTAGCTGTGTTAGTTTGAACCGTACACCGTCGTACGCCTTAAAAATAAAAATTAAGAAAAAGCCCGAAAATTGTTTTTAGATATTTATTTTAAGAGTATTTGCAAGCCAAAATCTAGTGAATATCTCTTTTAGTGTAGTCAGAAATGAGTAAAATTTGCAACCGCCGTTGAAAATCTTTTTTTTTTACCTTTCTTCATCGCCTTTCAAGTTCTATTTCTGAAAAATCTATAAATTGGTTTTTAGGTATTCACATGAATATTACACACTAATCATCAAGATGATATTTTCATTTCTTACTGACTCGGGCTTTAAATCGGGCTTTAAAAAAAAAAAATTAAAAAATTCATTTTAACCCTTTAAACTTGAAATTTAAAAAAAAAATCCTTTCTTATTGCACTCTTATACCGTTAGAACTGTATGAAAATTTTCATCAATATATATATATATATATATATATATATAAATAACATGTCCTGACTGACTGATTCTCCAATAAAACAACGTCAAAAAAAAGCGAATATTGTAATTAGTACCTGAATATTTTATTCAGAAATGGATTACAATTAATATTATCCAGGTCCTAATAGACTGTGTCGATACCATCCGGAATTACATTGAAAACCCATTAAAATAAAGTTTCAGTAAATGATAATGAAATTCTAAACGTGTGAGGAATTTAAAAAGTGCACGAAATGTAAAACGAAACAGTATTTACGCCTTGGTATCAAGCCTTGATACCAAGAAATACTATATATATGTGACATCTAATTGTGTAAACGCTGTAAAAGTTTAACTTCTTTTCTTGTTAACGTTACGATATTGTTGTTAAGTAGGATAGATTACAGATAATAATTAATTAAATACTAATGGTTTGTGTAGAGTGAGCCTCCCTCTTTTACGTAAACACATAATAATGAGAGGTTTCCGGAAATTTTGAAATATTGAAGCACAATAGTTTTAATTCAAGACGTACTTGTGCTACTATTAACTACACGAAGTAGGAAAAGAAAATAAGGACGAATAATTGTCGCATGATACACTTGATTATTTTTCAATGTAATTTACAGGAAACGCTTGACGTACTTCTTCTCGCGGGGGAGAATCAACAATTGGGATACTTGAAGGTGGTTGTTTAAAAAGGGCGTGTCATCATGAAAGGAACTCTATGACTGACTACCTATTGTCACAGAATAACTTTGTCAGTGATTCAGTTAGCATTAATTTCTTTCATGATGGTTAAGGATTGTTTGTTCGTTTAGAATTGATAGATTTGTCTCTTTTGTTTTAAACTTGTATTTTATCGATATTAAGCAATCTTTAATTGGTGATTGATTAACGAAAAACTTTCTTCATCTATTTAATACAATTTTTTAAGCTTTGTCTTTTTTTGTCATTTTGGTGAACTTTGTGATTTTCTAATGTCAGTATTTTAAAGAGATTCTTATTATAGAAAACCTAGTTTATCCAGGCTGAATATTATCGAAAATATTCTGAAAGGAGTATTCAAATAATCTTTTAGTACGTTATTGTTGTTGATGAATACTTAAAAAATAAAACTAATTAAATTTAAAAGAAGGAGGTAAATTTGTTTATTGATATTAATGCACAAGTATTAAAACAGTGATTACTAGACGAATAGAAATATCTTGCGTAAATATGAAACTATCAGTCAGGAAAAAATCAAAAAAAGTCTTACTTTAAAGAGTATAATGTAAGCTAAATTTCAGTAATCGTTCTTGAGAATTTTACATTTAGTCCATAAGGTAAAATTAACACTGATAATCTCTTTGAAAGAGCTGAATGATATATGATTGATTGTAAATCGATCATTTTTTACTTGTAAAATTTTGTAAATTATTTTGAATTAAATTAACAACGTTAATGTTTTAGAAAATTATTTTAAAACGTGGGTGGAAAATAAATATATTCCTTTTTTTATAAATAAAAAGTAAATTAACTTTTAAACATGTTAGGACTTAAATGTCCCGGTTGGAGAAAACGTAGAGGTGCTTTTAGAAATTTATTGAAGTGGCTAGGGTGGCAAAAAAGAAGAGCTGTAACTACAGGTGTATTACCAGAAGCCACTAGAAGAAGACGATTGGATACACTAAGACGTCGAAGAAAGAAAAAAGGTTGTAATTTTTATGTAGTAAGTATGTGCTTTAATAAAGGTTACTAAAATAAAATCGGAAGGAAAACACATATAGGAAACGTTTACAAAGTATAAAATTAGAAGCGTAATTTCGATTTTCAAACAGCCAGTATCAGTAGATGCATAGAAATTAGTAAAAGTAAATACAAAAACGGAAGTAAAATAAATAAATGAATGTGATATGTGTATTAATAATAAAAAAAGACAGAAATATATTTTTCTAATGTTTTATGATTATAATTTTTATTTTATTTCTATTTTTATTCTTAATACTTCTTTGTATTGATTCATACATTTTTTTTCGTAGATATTTGCAGTTTATTGATATAAATGATAATGTTGATTTTTTTAATAATTGATATGCACATTCATTTTAAGATTCTTGTAACTGGTAAATAATTCTTGAGAGATTTTTTAAATTTTTTACAACTTTTTAGTTAAATTTAATTTATTATTAACATTAACATTTTATCAACAGTTATCATGTAAAATACAAAAAAAAAGTTATCTTAAATGATAGTTTTATATTACAAGCTACAAAATGTTTTTTTCTTAAATTGAAAACAGGATAAAAATTGTTGTTTATTACACTAAAACTAGGTTATAAATAACTTTACTTAGTCATCAATAGGATTCAGGATTCAATGATCCGCGGTAGAATTTCTGACTATCAATAGTTATGTATTCTTTCAATTCACGAGATAATATTATGTTATATCGATTTTTATTTTTATCTCAACTGATGCTTAGTAATAGGCAAGTTTTTTTTTTAATATTCCACATTTTAATTCAATTTTTTATCCGTTATTATATAAAGCTTTTTCAGACAGTTTTAAAAAAGATATATGTAAATATTATGAATAACAATTTCAACGAATTTTGGAAGTTGTAATCTTGAATCTAAAAAAATTTCCAGGTTAAATGAAATTTACTTTTTGGATCTCCAATGAAATCTCGTGATTTAATTTTTCTCATTATGTATTCCTAATTTTCCTGTCCCAGAAAATATGGAAGAATATTCGTTTTATTACAGACAGTTTACTGGGAACTCCTGTGGTGCAATTATTGTGTTGTACTTGTGACAGATTCTCGCTGTTATCTCTGTATAACCAGTCTTATAACTTAATTAAAATTGTATCGATTAATGTGTAAGTTAATCCAGTTTAAGGAAAATTAAGCTAAATCACTTTCAATAGCTATTCATCATTTTATATTTGTACATTTATATTTTTCATATTTGATGACTATTCATCAAATTCCTACAGTTTTCTTCTAAAACCAGTATTTAATACAGATTAACAGATTTACAGGTGTAACAATTTAAAATTAATTATATACAATTAACAAACGTAATTAAATTTTTACGTGCACATTATTTTATACTATTTTCTAATAGTTAGAAATGAATGGTTTTCATCAGTAAAATATCCAGGCAATATTATTATTTTAAGGCAACTTATAATTTATAAAAACTTATTATTTTAAGGCAGTCCAACAGAAATCATGTTTTATTTAATTTTAATTAGATTATAATCGTTTTGACTATTTAGTAAAAACTTTAGTTATTTTCTATAGGTGTTTTAAAGTTAAATGATAGATTTGTTCGGTACAATATTGTTACACTAGTATTTATTGTTATCATTCTAAAAGAATGTAAATGTTTACCGATTATAAGTACAGTACACGTATATATTTATGTATATATACGTACATATTCGGTATGAGTATTGTAAAACGTTGCGGATGGACTAATGGTGAGCCGCCACGGATGAGAGAGTTCCTCGACGCCCTTCCGGCAGGAGGCGGGTGCGCCCTCAGCTCGACAGTAGTAGCTGATCGCAGTGGTGTCGCACCTTGCTTGTTTGTTTGACCACTACCTGACTGTCTACATAAACTTTATCTGACACCTGTTTGATTTTTATGTTAAGGTAACATAAAAGGCACTTAATTTATAATTCACTTAAAAGAAAGTACTGGAAAAAATTATAATAATATTGCACTTTTTTCTTATTTTATGTATCTCAGCGATTTTTTTTATATATAAAAAAATTGGTATCAATTAAATCGTTATGTATTTTTCTTATAATCGATTGATTTCTTTTAGTATAGGGTGTTTACTAATCTTACTACTCTAATCTGTTGGAATTGTTAAAAAGCTACAGTCGACAATATTAGTGTAGCTAATACAAAATTTAAAGCTGCTTTGAGGTTTTAATCACATTAAATACCTGTCACTAATTATAAAATTTTACACGGACTTTTGTTCTCGTACATTCATTCACAGTTTTATCTACAGGAATTTCGTGGAATTTCATGAAAAAACCCAGGTATCAATTAAAATATTTTTAATATTAAAGGAATATTGTTTTGTTAATATTTTGAATAATACGAGTATATACATTTTAAAGGAATATTGTTTTGTTAATATTTTGAATAATACGAGTATATACATTTTACTTAAATTTGTTAATATTTATAAAAAAATTAAAGATTACGATATAATTTAATATTATCATCGAATCACTAGTTTATGAGCGTACTACTGTATGTAACTAAAAGAAGTGACATGTTTTTAAATACTAAAATACTGTATGACATTTACGTATTATGAATTTTTTGTATTTTAAATTAAATGAAATCGAATATGGTATAAATAATGTTAGAATTCGTAGTTATTTGGCATCATATTTACGAGTATTTTAGCAAAATAAAAACAATTGAACGTGTTTCTCATAATAACCGATACAGCGAAACTGTTCAGCATATAAACGTATGGGCAGTATGCTCAAAGTGTAGATTAGATTTAGCTGTCACTGTAAATTAGCATTTCACTTTTATCAAATAATTTTTAAGATCATAAAATTAATTTTGGAAAAAATAGTTTCTATTATTTATTTAAAAAGAATGCTGATAATGTAATTCAGAGATTTATTCTGAATTATTTCTTTAGGTAATACATTTAATTCAGTTATGCTTTCTTTATAGTTCAATTGGATATTTCAAAATTATAAAATAATTACGTCGATGAGTGAAGTTTTTACTTTAGAAATATTATACCAATTTTTGGATGACTGCTTGCTTTCAGAAAGAAACCCAAATTTTTAATTGATATTTAAGCAGGTTAAGCAGAATAGTTAATTAATAGCGTGATTTTCCCTTCCTGGGTTAAATACCTTGATCTTCCTAGGCTACTCGTTATCTAAAAAGACACTTAACGTCCATCGGATGTAGGTAGTGAAGATGCCAGGACTTATAGAAACAATGCATCGGGTTGGTGTAACCTATTAGCCAGTTGTGGATCGTCCTACTCTATTACTTGTCAGGTATCAGAATAATAAATCAGATCCCTGAAATACTTAGACAAAGCCGAGGATCCTAATCTTCCTAAAATATGAAATTTATATTTTTTATCAAAACGAAATAAAAAAAATCATTACGATTTTATTTTTTTCCCCTACCAAACTCTGCAACTGTGGTAACTGTTTATTTGATTAATCTGTATTGTTTTCAGGAACAGATTCAGGTAGTGGCTCGCAAGATACGAAATCCCAGAACGAAACTGTGATTCATGCTCAAGTAAAGACTGTTACCACCGAAACAACTGCTTGCACCTCTTCCAGTCAGCCAAACAAGCAAGGTACATAACTATTATAATATAACCTATTTTCACTACATTACAGTAGATTTATTTTTATACGTTAGGCTAGTGTTGCCTTTGTAATATTAATGTAAAACTATCTCTTATGTGGATAATTTAGCATTTAGTCTGGAATTAATCTAGATTGTTTTACGCTATAAGCTGTATACCCATACAAAACGAAACAGTATTCGAAGGCCTATCATTGTTATTCAAATGATACGTTATGTGTGCGGGAAACTAACTGTTATCCGTCGATCGAATGTTGTGAATGCATTGTAAACACATTCCATGCAGGTATGAAGTGCATTTACTTAATAGATTTTACGTATTACGCATAAAGTTCTTGAATACATAGTGTATATTATTATTCATAACGTATATCTGCCTACCTATCTATCCGCAGTATTTAAAGTAGGAACAATATTCTGCACATAATTATAAAAAATTTATAAACTATTTTACATAGACATGTATTTTGCATTTAGACGTAATGCATTAGTGAAATTGATTAAAATCCCGGTTATATTATAACACGGTTAGGGTTTGCTTCGTTCCCCCGGCCGTCTAGCCAGGGCTCCGCTCCCTGGACCTCCGACGCGTTCGTTATTCTTATGGTTGTAAGCATATAAATATTTTACAGATATTTATGAAGGAAAAAAGTATTTTACTTTATTATATTTCTATTGCCATAGTAATATAAATATAATAAAATAAAAGGCTTAATTTTTCTTTCTTTAATGTCTTAATCCCGAAGAGGGCTAGAGCCTTGATTTATGGCTTAAAACTTTCCCTAGGATAACGAAAATGTATCCTGAAAATTGAAAAGCAATCGGTCGATTGGTTCTTGTGTTACAAACAAACAAACTGACAGTTTTTTTTATACATAAGATGTAAACTAGAAAATCTGTTAACTTCCTAACTTAGTTCGTTAAACAATGGATTAATTTATTAATGATCATTGGTTCGGTTAGAACTGAAGTTCGATTTATAGTTGAGAATTGGCGTTTTTCAACTAGTTAGAAATCAATACTTGATTATGCAATTCATAAAATGCAAAGATTTTCAGGTAAAATAAGCTTATATTATGCAGTTTTTAAAATAAATAATTTATAGGAGATTATCTATACGTACCAAAAATTTCTAAGCTCTTGGTATCAAAAAACTAATCTTTTAAAAAAGCACTTTAAAATAAATAACGTTTTGTGATCCTAAGGTTTTTAGATAAAATATTCAAATAAATATCTAAAAACAATTTTCGGGTTTTTAAATTTCGATTTTTTTTTTAAGCGGTGCAACGGTGTACAGCGCGACGGCTCAACCAACACAGCCACTGTCAATGTTATTGTATGTGTGACACGACTGGCTGCACCTGCCCCATTTACTTCACCAAAAAAAAAAAAAATCATGAGTAACTAAAAACGGTTATCTCCTAGCGGTGTTTGTTATGTAACGCTAAAACCGGGTAAATTATATTGTTACTCATCCTTTGTACGGGTAACCAGCTTTAACTATTATTTTTAAGACGAGGCCGATTATTTTCAAACCCGTATTCTTCAGATTACTCAAAGTTTCGGGTTCTAGTTCCTAAATCGTTGCTGTGAAGAAATTACAATACACTGTTTTTATAAACTGAACAGGATTTAATTTCTATTTATCAATATTATTCTTATAAACCTGAATTTAAGAACAGAAAAGGGTCAAGGGAACAGAGCCCCTGGCTAGACGGGAAAGGCGAGCGAAGGGAGCCCTGACCGGTTAGTATATGTTTGTATTTTGTGTGTGTGTGTGTGTGTATGCGCGCGCGTCCGTGAGGAAATAAATATAATGAAAGGCCTAAAAATAGTGGATTTTTATCCCGAAATGAAATCTTTTAATTCAAAATCAGATCTGAAAACCACGCAAAATGATTGTCTTGTTCTAAAATTGTAACACTTTAGTTGATTCGCCGACATATGCTTGGGGACATAAATAAACATTCCTTTACATTAAAACGTCATACATTATGCATTCATATCTATCTTTACTTAATTTTTCATGATTACCGCTGTCTACTTTGACATACTACGGATTTATTGAAAATATATAGAAATATATCAATGTCAAAAGGGTACTGTACTTCAAGATAAGGCGTATATATAAATATAACTTGCCAGTTCTGCAATTGAATGAAAATATGTTCCTCTTTTCTGGTTGTTATGTTTATAGTTTTTTGTGTTTGGCAAATGGAAAGCATTGTGCTTTTTGGTCATGGCACAAGGATGTCTAGGATTAACCCAGCCATTATTTAAAAACAATCAGAATTGTTGTAATTATTAATATTTAACATTTATTTTTATTTTTTGTAGAAAATTAAAATTACTGTATTAATTTTACAGATGGCAAGATCTGCTCTCTGCTTTCTGATATCTCTTTTGATATCTTGCTATCTATGCAAAATCGTTAAGATCTTACTACATTTTTTTTTCTAGAATCTTAAATGCATTAAATTTTTAGCATGAAAGCTGCAGATTGTTTCAAATAAAAATCTTTGTTTGGACATCTTTACTAATTATTATTTTTAAATTATTGTATTATCCTGTTATTAATGAAATATATTTTACTAAACATTTTTTTTTAATCTAGTTCTAATACAAGATGGCAACACTAGCAATATTTTATATGTATAAATTATTTATAAAATTTAAGTATTATAGAAAATAGTTATTTTTATAATTTATAATTAGTTACTAGTGCATGAAATGTATTGCATGTACAGACGTTGTATTTGCTGAATTAACACTTATCTGCTTTTTTTGTAAATCATTTTAACAATTTGTTGTGTATCCCGTTTTTATTCTTCACTTAAGTGTATTCTGTGTTGAAATACCAATCAAATGAAATAATATATTTTAATTTTTAAATATTATTCTAAATAATAAAATAAATATTTTCAAATAAATCTTTCTTTGAAATCTACTGGTTTAGGTAGGAATTTTACTGCCAGGTACCTTTTTGTAACTTATTTGAAGATTTTAAGTAAATTTCTTATTACAGGACTGTTAATATAACTTTGTTATTTGAAATCAAATTCATATTTAAAGATCTTTGTAGTATAACTTAAATAATAGAAATATATTATTTAACTTAAATACGTTGTTCTGCATTAACATTGAAATCTTAAGTTTAGTTGACTCTTATGTCTTAAATTATTTTTTCGTTAATTAATGTTTTTTTACCTTAGACAGTTCCTTAACACGGTCTTGTCTTCGTAATTTTTTTTTATTGATGTATTGCCTCAGATTTAAAATTGTATTTCTTAAGGGGGTGTTATGTCATCTTATACTTCGTCCTTTTTTTATCATTAACTCCTTCCATTTTTCCCGGATTGTTATTTTAATCAGGCATTCCTTCATATTGAACAAACCGTGTTATCTATTTTTTTTTAACTTTGTTAATTAAACAAAATAAAGGGCTTTCTTTAGTTCCTTATAGTAGCACTTCATTTGTTAATTTCATCTGTGATTTTATTTTCTCGACTTTCTAACAAGCTAGCATCATTTTTTGCCCTCTTGTTAAATCTGCTTATTTTATAAATTTGGCTAAATTAAATATCAATTTATACTTAGTATTTCATCGGACTTATCCTTAAGTTTTCATCCTTTCTTAAATGATTATTTTAGTTTTAGTAAATACTTCTTCGTTTTATTGATAATTTCTTTCTTACTCTCGTACACGTAATGAAAAGTTCGAATATTTGTTCCAAGTCCTGAAAATCGATTATTAGTATATCGCTCTTCCGTTTCTCTCGGTTTTATCACATTCTATAATTTTCAGTATCGTTCAATTTTTTGCGATAACGATTTTGATCAGAAAATTTTAGAAAAGTTTAAACACCTTAAACCAGCTACTGTTTGATTCTGATTTTCTAATCTTCTCTTTAGCGAACATTTAATTTAATGCGAATTGAATAAGGCCTACTAAGACAGTAAACTCTCTCCTCTTCCTTAATTAAGATATTCCGTCTGGAAATCCCTTGTCTTCCTCGTATAATTATTTTAAGAGAGTAGGTGAAGTAAATCGTTTCCATAAATAAAATGTTATATAAAAGAAACTTTTTGAATTTTTTAAGTAAAATTACTGTATTTAAAGTTACTATATTATATTGTATTGTAGTTCTAAACTTTACGAACGCTTAATTTTTTTATAATTAAAAATAATTATCTTTATTATAAATAATTCACACCATTTATGACACAAAATTTGCTTTTATACTTCTTACAATCTTCATTAGTAGCCAACGTTAAATGTTAACAAATTTTTTAAATTCTTTATTAGGGAGAAATGAGAAAATTACTTATAATATTAAATACTGGTTGAATAGGTCAAAAATATAGTTTTACGGAAAAATTTAATAGTTTTTAATGTTCTATTTCATAGAAAAACTGTTAGTCTAGTTATTGCAAGTAAACAGAAATTATTAATTTATTAGAGAAGCACTGTCTCTCTTCTTTAAAAAAAATAATAAATAAATAGCTGAGATTAACTGTACAATAAAAAAAAATTAAAATTTTAAAAATCACGAAAATAAGTGACAAAAGCTATGAAATGAAACATAAAAAGTATGAATTTATTAATGGAATAGAATATAAGACTTAAATAATGAAAAGTAGTAATATGTGATAGAATATTAGAAAAAGTGATACATATTCAAGTCACCAGAATTTTAGTGAAGACTCGCTTGGAAATAAGTTAGGAAAAAATACTTCCTATTTAAAATCATTTAGAAAAAACCTTTTAAGTTATTAGTAAATAAATCAAATCCCTTTTATCTATGAGTCTGAACTATAATATATAATTTAAAAAATATATATATGTATATATATATATATATATATATTCATGAAATGAAGTTAACTGTTAAATAATTACAAAAAACAGTACATAAAGTTTTATAATAATGGTAACCTACACATAAATACATAAATAAGTAGAATCTTTACATTTAGAAATATAAAAACACTTCTCATAGCTACGTATATATCGTAAATTAAATATTATATATTTATACACATTGGCAGTCTTTTCCTGATTTATCTTCATATCCCGGCTATTATCACTGATGTCCTGCAAGATATAGTTATGATATAATATTATTAACTGCAATATGATATTTTACTATTAAAATGTAGATTGTGCCAAAATATATTTATTTAATTTTTGTGGCAGGCGTTTTCAAGAAACATAACTAATGAGTATTTTAATTAAAGATTTCATAAGCAAAATATATAAAATCCAAGATGCAATAATTAATAAATATTCTAATTTAAGCTAATGCATGTTTCTTAATGAAGGCCTTGTTATCTTTAAACTTTAAATCAATTCAATTAAATAAAATGTTTTCGTTAAAAAACAAAATGCTAATTAATCAGTTAACATTATTTTTCCCTCAATCATTACGATGCTAATTTAGATTGCATGCCGTAAATAAGGCAGAACATAAATTTAATATGTTGATGACACTGTCATCGAGTTGTTTTTTGTTAAGTAGAATTTTATTATTCTATAGTTTCTTACACGTGGATTGAAGATATTTTTAAAAATCAGTATTCTTTTTTCGTGAGAATATATTTAAAAAGTGTAAAGTTTCAAACACACACGGGCGCTGTACCCGCACACAAATCTATTTTTTACTTTGACCACACCAATTTACCATGACATTAGACAATTTTATTGTCACGTCCGTTCTTAATTATATAACACTGAAAACTATCTAATAATAGAGAATATATTTTAAAATTTAAAAATCGTTAGTTTAAGTATTTGTTTTTTTTTTAAATTCTAGTCTAGAGATTTCATGAATTTTCATAAAATATATATAATTATTCCTTAATTCCTATTTTATGACCAGTATTATAAAAAATTAGAAAGTTTCATGATTATATTTTTTTTTTGTGAAAGAATTATTTATCTATTTATTTTTGAGGAGAGCTTCAAATTTTTTATTAATCTGTGCAAGGATTTAGTATAGTTTAATCTAATGAAGTTAAATGTAAACACTACCGTGTCTGTACCACCTAATACCACTAAGTGTTAGTTACACTTCTCTGTCAACACACACAGAAATTAATTTTATTTTTCTGAGAAAAACAAATCTCGTAACCCCGATTGAAAGGCTATTACTTATATTTTTTTAGACAGGACCGCAATTTTCCAAAAATTCTAAACTGAAATTGTCAAAAACGATTCTTCAATTTCAGAAAAAAGTTACTATATCTATTGTTTAGACTGTTGGAAATTTTCCTAAAATTATTGTAGAAGAAAAATCACTTTTTGTGATGTATAACCGCAAAATATAGCCTACTATTTTACAAATATTGGTTGGAAAATTTTTAAATTGATTCAGTGTCTGATTATTATTATATCAGTCTAAAAAAAGGTGGTTACACACCCTTTAAAATATCGTAGAGTGTTCCAAAGACGTTACGGGTTGTCGTGAAAGTACTATGATTTTAAGATCGATAGCTTAGAGAAAGTTTAATTTCTGTAATCCCAAAATTATAATATTTTTACTTAGTTACGCTGTACATGTCTTGAGATGAATAGTATATGAGAGAACTTTGTACCATTATCTTGTAAAGAGAATAACTACGTAGATTAGCTATGTATTAAAACATCCAGGTTTTGTTAATTTGGTAATATAAGGATGTTTAGAGGATAAAATACAGAAATATTTGAGGAAATAAAAGGAAACAAATATTGAATTGTATAAAACTTATAATTGTGGATGTAGAATGTATTAATTTCAATAAAGTTGAAAAAAAGAAATTCAGAACAGAAATGTATGAAAAATATCATAAATACGGTAAAAAAAAAAAATATATATATATATATATATATATATCGTGCATAAAAATGATCAGTATATCCATTGTTAACATATCTATATTTATGTTTAATATCTTATAAAGAGACCGTAATGTATTTATCCAACTTTGCAGGAATTTGACAGATTTTGATTATTTATTTATTTTTATCTGACGTTGAAGTAATAACTAGTAAAATCTTCTTATATGAATCCTTCACCCCCAAATATTATTAAAAGAAATTACTTGTAAGAAGAGCTTTATTCTAATAAAATTCAGTCATTTGAAAAAAATTCTGAAAGTTAATTATAGGTGTTCAGAAAATCTAAAAAAGTGCAATAAAAGTTCAATATTAGATCTAAAAATAAAGGTATTAAAATTTTCTCAAAATTCGTTAAATGGTTCTCGAAAAATTATTTGAAATTATCCACTCTAGACAAACTTGGCAAAGTAGAATAATAATAACCGTATTGGTTTATCTAGTTATTCTTGTAATGTGGATGTGGGCAGGTACGTAAAAGTTATACAAACACTTAGATAAATGCTCATATTTAACTGTAAAAGTTAAAGAAAACGGGTAAAAGAAGGAAAACCGGCCGTTTACAACAAACATAACTCTTAAAAGACTCTCCTAATCCTTTTATTACACTGATCATAGTAAAAAACCAAGATTTAAAACGAACATGGGGCTTTGTAATGGTTAATGAATAGATTGCCGCCATTCATTAGAAAATCTGGTAGATTTCTTTTGTCAAAAAACTTTTATTAACAATATTTTACTCTCAACAAAATAAAAGAAAGGTTTCAAAACAAAACCGTTTTTTTTTTTTTTTTTTTTACCGACCCAAAATTGAAAGCCATTAGCAAAATACTCAGTAAAGATTGAATATTTAAAGTTCAATAAAGTATGCATAAGTTCTCATTTTGTTCGTATTACAGATGTGATTATAGCAGTAAAGAATAACTTGGCTTAATCGATACATTTCTGAATGTGACTTGGTGGTTTCCGTAGTTATGTAAAAGAAATAATTTGTATTTTAAAATTAAAATTTTTTAATATATACGTATATTAAAGGCAATAACCGTTTAATTTTATTTAAAAATATATGTAATTACAATAATTGCTACTTATGCAAGGTATTTTCGTTTCTCCTTCTAACGGACCGTTAGAATTTTGTCAGACTGAAAATATTTTCGTGAACTATTTTCTTCTTCTTATAATCAAATTCACACACATACACACACACACACACACACACACACACACACACACACACACATATATATATATATATATATATATATATATATATATATATATATATATATATATATATATATATATATATATAAATTAAACACAAGTTGTATTACGTTAAATTAAATCTAATTGGTTAAAAATATAAATACCTAAAATTAAATATTATTTTATTATATAGCGCTGTACTAAATTATGCAACAGGAAGTATATAATTTGTTCTGATGAGAATATAATTAATTATAAATTATATAATCAAGTAGAGAATGGTTTTGTGAGGTAACTCGTTATAAAAAAAAACGTTTTCCAAAATTTGCTTTGAAGGATCAAGGAGATCACCCACCTTCATCACCGTATCATCAAAAACTAAAAAAATAAAAATGTAAATAAAAAAAAATTGTTATTGTCTAAATTAATAATCTGTATAAAATTATTGGATTAAGTAAATTAAATTGTACTGAAAAGTATAACAATTTTGAAACCGTTAATTAAAAATTGTTTCAGTATGTTCATTTAAATACACTTAAAAATATATAGAAAACACAGGTTTATCTAATTATCATTATTTAAGAACAATGTAGTGTTATTTCTGTAAAAGGATATCTCTTTAAAAAAGAAGTTTTAAATAAACTATAGTATAGTTTAATTAAAGGTGAAAATTATAAAAAAAACTTTACAAATATGTTTTTGTTTTGTTTTTATAATTCTGATCTTAAAATAGATTTTTGTCGATTTTTAAACATGGTATATGATCTACGTAGTGTTTCGAGACGTATTCCCCGAACTTCAGGTACTAATTCAGTACACCAAAATGAGCAAAAACGTTCGTATTGATATAAGTCCTATTTTTCTTTGTTTTCCTTCTGGGCGCCATTTTGTGATTTTCAACACAGAAGATTATTTCTCAGGAACGGTTAAACCTACTTTAATTAAATTTGGCAAATCTAAGACCAGTGTCTTATTCTACAAAATAAAAAAAAATTGTAAACGCCGTAATGCAAGTTGATCATTTTTATTAATTTACAGTTATTATTTATTATTAATAATTTTTATTACAATTAGTGGAAGAAATAAAAACAGGCAAAAAATTATCAGTTTGCATTACGGTGTGCAGGCTTACTTCCGGGTTAATTGACTTCAATAAATCAATTGTTTGTCAACGGATTTTTACAAATTAGGTGTCATTTTGTTCAAAATAAAATGATTAATAGATTTTTAAGAAATAAAAATTTGATCAAACATAATTATAAAAATATTGAAGATTAAAGAATTAATATGGCCGCCATTTTGAAATTTATCAAGGGGACGTTTTCAAAATTATTTATTTTGTAAAATAAAACAGTCTCAGATTTCCCAAATTTAATTAAAGTAGGTTTACCCGTTCCTGAGAAATAATCTTTTCTGTTGAAAATCACAAAATGGCGTCCAGAAATAAAACAAAGCAAAATAGGGCTTATGTCGATATGAACTGTTTTTCTCATTTTGGTATCCTGAATCAGTATCTGAAGTTCAGTGAATACGTCTCGGAACACTTTGCATATCAAAATCTAGACTTGAAATCTTTTAATTAAATTAATTTATGAGACCATTAAAATAAATGGTCTCAATTTCATTAATATCTTGATTAATCTATTAATCGGACTCTATGATGGTTAGATAATTAATTAAAAATGGTAATAGAAGCAGAATAAGGCCTTTGTCGTAGTTTAAAATATTATGCTGTGAAACACAAAAATGTTTCTGTTGTCTAATTTGACAGAAATAAATATTATTGCTTTTTAAAATAAAGGTACACAAATTTAATGAACCTTTTGCTTCCTTATACGAAGTAAAGGAAGTATTGTGATCGCGAAAAATTTCGGTTTCCAGATTTCAACGGAAATATCCATTTTTACCATACCTGAATCCATTTTGACTAGTTTCGGCGTGACGTCTATACGTACGTACGTAAGTATCTCGTATAACTAAAAAACGATTAGCCGTAGGATGTTGAAATTTTGAATTTAGGATTGTTGTAACATCTAGTTGTGCACCTCTCCTTTTGACTGCAACTGACTGAACCAAAAGTGTCCAAAAAAGCCCAAGTCCAAAAAAAATTGGATTTCGGACTTTTTGTTAACTATTGAGAGCTTTTCAACGATATACCATAAGTGGTACTTATTCTCATTAGTTCCATTATTAGAGCCAAATAAAATTTTAATTAATGAAATATTTGGTTTTAGGGGAAGGCATATCGGTTCAAATCAGATTTCATCTCTTTTTAACTTTTATTTTTTTTTTTTAATTTAAGTATATTGATTTATTAATAATTATTAATCTCCGACTGTAAAAAAAATTTACGATGAATAATAATTCAATATAACAAAAAAGAAAAAATATGAGAATTTTTTAATGAAATAAAATTTTACGTATTTTTCATTTTAAAAAAAATGTGTAAATGTAATTTAATAGGGGTACAAGGAAGTCATGTGTTGCCCACACCAAAATTTTTAAAATTAAGGTTCTTTCTTTTCCTATTTAGCCTCCGGTAATTACCTTTCAGATAATACTTCAGAGGATGAATGAGGGTGATATGTATGAGTGTAAAAAGCCAACCCACCACCAAAGAACACTAGTATCCCCGATCTAGTATACAAATCTGTGTAAAAATAACAGACTTTACTAAGACTTGAACGCTGGAACTTTCGATTTCCAAACAAGCTGATTTGGGAAGGCGCGTTCGCCACTAGACCAAGCCGGTGGATTTAAAAAGGTAAGGTTAATCGCGCGAATATTTACTATTATTAACAGGTGTACTGCAATAATGTTTTTTGAATATATTGCTATAAAATTAATAATAACTTTAATGGTGAAATTATACAAAAATTAAAGACGTAATTTTTTATTGTTACGTCTTCTAAAAGCCTTTTACTTCAGTTATAAAACGCATTAAAATACGAAACCAAGGAAATTGCAGTCATTGTTGCAGTTTAACTATGAGATTAAATGATATATGAGTATATAGGTAACCGCGCCTTTGCAAATGCAGAATTAAGAATTTTAATGGAAAGGGCGCAACGCTCAATTCAATAATTGAAGAAAGGTTGAATCTTCCGTCAACTACAGTATTATATTAGTCTTGGTAGATCATATGAATTTTTAATCTAGCAGTACGAGTATTATATGTAGATTAAGACTAAATTGAAGTAGGTTATAATTAAAGTTGCTATATTTCCCTTCTGTCTTTAATAGTCACATTTAATTCCACCTTCCATGACATCTATATACATAATGAATAATTATAATCTAATTAGATTCTGTTTTACGAGTAAGTGTGGGGTGATAAATGATTACCATAGCGATTTTATTAATTATAAATCTGTATAAAAAAATAAAATAAAACGTTTAATCTAGTGTAACCAGTATCGTACCACCTGAACATTTTACGAATTAAAATAAATAAAAGTTAATTTAAAATTACATAAAATGTTTCTGAAATCCTTTTCCGTTCACACAATAACCGAATTATAACACTAATTAACCGAACATAAGATAAAAAGGACAGATTGTAAAACAGTAATTAAAAGATATAAATAAATTACATTTTTTAATTCATCTTCTACTACAGTGGTTCCCAAAATTTTCCGAGTCGCGGCGCTCTTTTTCAATTAAAATTTTTCCATGGCGCCCTATCCTAAGTAAAAGTATGACTACTCGTAAGCAAGAGATAAAAATAAATAAAACTCGTGTATCTTCATTATTTTTTTACTTTATTAATATTAAATTAATAATTATAAATGTCTTGGTTCAATTAATTATGAAGCTTTTATCACATTTTGCGGCTTCCCGGAGCGCCGCGGCGCACAGTTTGGGAATCACTGTTCGAGTGAATAAACATGAAGTAATAAATTTCTAGAGAAATTTATAACTTCTAGTTCAATCTCTTATTCCCTCAGAATAATTATTTTGCCTCGTGTTGAAGTAAACATCGAAGAACACTGGATTTAAATTAGTTAATATGGAAATCAGACCATACGGCATGCTAAATAGCTATTAGTCAACAGTCGGCTCTCGAATGTAGGATTTTGTTGAGTAAATCTAACATCGTAGACTTTTATCATGATATTTTTCTTTTTTCAGTAAACCGGTTGAGTTGTGTTTCCCTTTTAGGTTTATAGAATATAATTTCTATTAATTGCAATGTGAGTCATTTTTTAAATGAGGATGAAGGTTAATTTGAATAAGAGCCAGCAGTGTGTTTGTTTACCTTCGTATACAGGATAATACCATTCTGAGGGATATCTTCTAAATGAATTAGTAACTTAATTATAATGAAATCCTTTTAAATTTTTAGGAATTGTATGTTAGAATTCCAGTAAAAATGCATAAATTTTTTATTTATTTACAACTTTGAAGGATATTGAAACCATCATTTTCAGGTGTTTCTTTTTACTTTATTTTCCGATTTATTTGAATTTGAATTGATACGTAATTTTTATAAGTTTTTTAATATATATTATTAGCAAAAAAATATTTTTAATATCGTCGAGTTTTTAAAATATTATAGAGTTATTATTATTCAAAAAAAATATCGAGTTTGCTCATTAAAAATTGTAACTTCCCCTAAAGAATTAGAAGTGTTTTTATCTTTCATTCGTAAGTTTCTGGATTTGATTCCGGTTCGCGTTGAAATTTTTCAAACACTAAATAATTAATTTCTCATTACAAAAAAAAAAGAAACAAAAAAAACATCTGGAACTTTAGGTATACTTGGATGTCATGCTGTCTTGGATAGAGTAGATAAATCAATAACGCATAAAAAAATAAAATGATAAAAACAGATTTAATAAATTATTTTCATTTTCAAATTTCTGTATTTTTAACCTTTTATGGAATATCCAGTTATGGATTAATAAATACGTAATAATTTTTTTCTTCATGATAATTTACAGATTTATGAAGTACATCATAACTTCACAGAGTTTGTGGTTAGTCACAGTTAATTTTGTTCGATGGGTCAGTAGAGTTGTTTAAAATATGAGATCGGAAGTTGCGATTTGTTTTGCATTCTGGATCATGGTCACAGTTACTGAATTTTACTCTTACATTAATTAATTTTAATTAACCCGGCATGATAACGTACGTGAACAGAAAAAAACAAACAGTGGGTTTTTTCCTGTAGGTGAATTCATAGGAATTAAAATTTAATCATGTTTCTTTCTTTTATTTAAAAATTTGTATTTGAAAAAAATTTCTTTGGAGAATATTTGAAACTATTTTATAAATTTTATTTTTTCATCAAACTTATATATTTTTATATATATTCTTATAACGTTATCTAAATTTATTAATCAAATTAAAAATTCAGGTAAATTTTGTATGTTATTTTATCACAACGAATAAATGTTAATTGCATCTATTTATTTATTTCATCAAGAACAGGTTGACAAAAAAGAAAAACTATATGATTATTATTATAATATGAAAGTAACACTATCCTTTTCTTACCCCGTTCGTCAAATATTTTGATCTTTAATAATTCAAGACAACCAGTCACTGCATATTTCTCTAACTCAAAAAAGTCTGAAATTTACTTCGTACGTCATGATTTTATTATTATCTTGTTTATATATATATATATTAAAAAAAAACAACGTAACCGGTTGTCTCTTCTTGTGATAAGAAAATAAATCAATACATATTATTAATGTTACCTTTTGGGTTTCAAGAAAATCGGCTAAATAAACAGGACTTAAAAGTTAAAGGATCACACAATATCCTCCGAAGCAATACATAACGGTGGTCCTGGAGGTTAAAAAAAAAAAACAAATGAAATAAGATTTAAAGATTTTTTTTTGATGGTTTCTCGTGAAATTATTCTTCAGTAATTCTGCTAAATTACAATTATATGTAGTCCAAGCATAAGAAAAGGCACAAACATAAAAAAAATTGTAATATTTGTAGAATAGGATGCCGTAGGAGACCTGATTTTATCCGACTGTACAACAACCATTAATTAGGTTGTTTGATGCATTCGGGATTGGTCTACAGATAGCCTTCCCCACCAGATCACGTCGAGGGTAACCGGCTTCTAAGGCCCTCGCATTCTGAACTTTATGTCAATGGAATCTAACCTAGCTTACGGAAGAAAACAAACCCCATCAACATTTACGTTTCAGGACCGCTTCCATTTCAGGTTTTATATTGCCACAAACCCTCTAAAGATCAGGTTTTTTTTACCGAAGATAGAATAACTTATTACTAATCAACGGTTTTACGTTGACCTGTTAATACTCGTATGTATATTCTGACAAAAGCTAATTTCCCTCTAGAAGTTATAAACACCCATCTCCGAATAGGCTAAATCTTACTAAAGAAACATCTTTTCCAATTGCAGGAGAAAAAGTTGTTGTAATTCAATTTATTTTCAAAATAAATTGAGTTATCTCATCGATAACTTGAATTCATATATATCCCTGGTTCCTTAACCTAACAGTTGCAAGTGATCTGATATACTTAATTAAAATGGACTAACTACTCCAAAAAATAAAAAAAAAATCCTACTTCAAATTTACTAATGAAAGATAAGTATGTAATTGTTCTCCATTGTACCCTTCAATGGCCCAAATTCATTTTGATGCGCATTGCACGTCAGTATGACAAGGAATCCTAAATGTTCACGATAATTTTTTGCCCTATAAGCAAAGTTTTTCATTATTTTTATTACACGTACAAGCACTATGACGATCATCATTACTTTCATAGAAAGTAACTATGATTAGTATCACTTGTTTTTCAGAAGCATGCGTCATTGTCATACTAAAGAAAGCTAGATAGTGTAAAACAACACTATCTTCACTCAGGTCGCTTATACGTATGCATCATTTTCATTCTGGATGAAAATTATTATTATTATAAAGATTTAACTCAAGAGTTAATTTAAACAGTAATTTAAATTTGAGTTAGTAATTTAACTTGTTGAGTTAAATTTAGTTTTTTTCCATTTTTTCAGCGTTCATTTTTTCCTATAAATTTTTTAAATATTTATTATGTAACAAATTTCGAATGAGGTGAGGTCATACTTCAATAAAATGTTAACAGAACAATATTTATTTTACATTTAAGCTTGAAAAAAAAAACTAATTCCGTAAAATCCTCATTAGTCAGAGAAATAAAATTCTCGAAATTTTTTTAGTTTTATTTAATAATAATGAACTTTTACAAAAAAATAATAATTTTTTTGAAAATGATATTCGACCGGTTAAAAAAGAAGCAATATCTTGGCTCTGAAAGTTAATGTTTTAAAAAAGAACTCATTGATTTGAACTAAGATTAAACAGTTGTGCTAACAGAAATTATAGGTTAAAAAAAATTATTATATTGTTAAGTTCAAGTGCCAATTTACCAGTTGTATTACTCGGTAAATGAACTGTGTAAATATTGGCTTCCATGATCTAAAAGCTAATAAAATAATCTGTCGTAAAAAAGTGTTTCTATTTCAATACGTGAATCATTTAATTGTTCAGTAAGATGTAAATAATGAATACGCTATTAATATAAATATATATATAAAATCGGTCGGTTTAGTCTAGTTATTAAACTGGTCATGGCAAATTCAACTTATTTTCGAAGTCGAGAGTTCTAAGACAGTTGGTTTTATATGGATTTGAATGCTAGACTGTAGATACCAGTGTTCTTTAGTGGTTGGGTTTCAATTAACCACACGTTTCAGGAGAAGTCGAGCTAAGCTTATACCAAATTACATATATACCGATGCATTTACACTTAGTGCATTGCACTAAAACTGCAGCTACGTCAGGCCTGGCAAACCGATAGTAGTAATTGCATTTGCCTATACACACCTACCCAGACCCGGCAGGAGCTGGAAAGCTGGTCGGAGAAAACGGTATATATATATATATATATATATATATATATATATATATATAAAATACATTTAGATAAACTTATAAATGATTAAGATTATTAGGTTTATAAATGTTTAAAATTTATTCGATTTTAAGATTAATTTGAGGAATAAATAAAATAATTTTCTTATTTTTTTATTTTTCTTCGTTATAACTCAGTGACTGTAAAACGAAGACAGCCATTTAGTGCTGTTATCGTCGTACAACTTCAGTACATTGATTTTTTATCCATATTTATTTTTTATCATGTTTGGCAACTTAATTTACTTAAAAAATCTCCATTTTGATATTTGCAATTGATCGACAAGGAGTTAGACGGATTTCGATAACCTTGTTATAAAAAAAAAAAAAAAACCATTTATACTTTGATTCTTAATAAAAACCGTTAAGAAAACGTTATTAAAAACTGGAAATTAAGGAAGACAACTAATTAATGTTGCATCGGTTTACGTTTTCACATTAGTCGATGAAGGGGAATAATTTAAAGAATTTTTTTTTCGTACCTTTATTAAAAAGTTAATTTTAAAATGTATTATAAATGTACAATATTAAAAAGATAAAATACTATAAATTTTATGTATACGAGTATATAAAACAGTGTAATGTACATACGTGAAAGTAAAAATGTTTTCAACAACCAGCTCGATTTATTTTAGACTACAAATCCTATTATAAACTGCCATGCATTTTTGGTATTAGAGAATTATTTATATTATAGGGAAAAGTCATAGATTTATCTAGAATTAAAAAAAAAAAACACAAAACAAAAAGGTCATAAATGTAAAACATTATGGACGTTTAAAATAACCCCATTAGATTGTAAAAAAATATAAAAAAATTTATATAATATATTTCAAGAAGATAGTTTGTATCTGTATATTGAATTTAGGAATCTGGCTTGCAGTTAATGTTTCGAGTAAACCATAATTTTACTGTACACTAACAGAGAGGTCATTTTATAAGGTTTAGTTTTGTATCGTTTGAGTATTGTTAAACGAATTCAAAAATAGAGAAATTTCTGTGTTCAAGCCGTACGTATAGTCCATATATGTTTGCGATCACTTGGAAAACGATCTGTAGGCCGCCGTATTGATAAAATTGCAAGAGAATTATTATATATCTATAAAAGTAAAAATAATATTTTTTTTTGCACAAATCATCTGTTTTTATTTTTTTTTTTAATTTGAATCTTTCTTGTATTACTGACGGTTTATAGAAAATATTTTTTACGTAAAAATAATGAAAGATAACTAAAAAAAATTGAAACAATCCATTGATATTTAGTTATTTCCATTTTCGATGAAATCGCATTAAATTAACTTTTTTGTGAAGGTTGTTTTGCAATTTTTTTAGATAATTATGTAATGTAATTTATGTAATTGTCTTATGCACCGATGTTTTAAAATTTTAAATATGAATATTGAAGAAATCTGTTTTTCATTTCATTTAAAAACAAACAATCATTTATTAGATTTGAATTCGTCTTTTATTTTTTTATGAAAAATTAGAAATTCATTCATACGATTTACAGTTTATTATACAAAAATTTGGAGAATTTAAAAGTTGATTTTTCATACACGTATAAGCGTGCAAGCGTACATATAAAAATAAAATTAATTTCCTTCCTAACACACTCTCATTTCCTTGTTTAATCTCATTTATTTCACGCAGCTGTGATAATTTAATTTTCTATGAGGAAAATCTGTTATTTACTAAGAATTTAAAGTAAAATTAACTGTTCTTAAGGAAAGAGGATGCATTGTGTTTACGTCTATCATCATTAACTAATGTTCGTTATTCCTCGTATGATAAATAACATTTTTAATGGATGTAGTGAAAAAAAAATTATTAATTGAGATGTTAATGATATGTTTAGATAATTAAATAAAAAAATATTGTAGTGTGGCTGTTTTAAAAAAGTAATATTATATTAAAATTTGGCCAATAGAAATCGTTTTTGTCTTCTAACATGAGGCTTTTGTCTTCTCATCTCATAAGGAAAGAATTGTTAAAAATAGTTAATTCTAAATTTAATGAATTGTTTACTGTAATTAAAATAATTTTTTTTTATTTTGAAAAATAGGCCTATTAATTCATATTTTATTAGTTTTTTTATAATATTCTGTGTAATTAATATTAGTTTTTATATTATACCAATCCATGTATATTCTTTTTTGAGTTAAAAATATTTTATTCTAGAACTTAAACTGAATGTGTTTTCTTTACCTTAATGTTTATATTTTGTTTCGTTATAAAAAGAATTAGTTCCTGGCAAGTCTTCTTATTTTAAAAAAGAATGGAAATTAAAAAATATTCTTGGAAGATACTATTATTTTTATTTAATATAGAAGCTTGAACTTATATTTTGATATTAATTAAAATTTTTAATTTACTTGAAAATTGATTTCAGAATTTAGACGAGGATAATTTCTATATTTTTCTTCCTTTTAACTCACATATACACTTTCTCATATACATATTCATAGTTTCGTGTTTTAACATTAGTATCATTAGGTTTTGGTGTTGTTTTTTTTTTAATTACTGTTTTGGTTTGATGTTGTAATTTAATTATTTAACTGATTATTATTAATTTTAAGGAAGATTTTGTTTCGTTGGCTTTGTTAGTACCTTTAATTGTAAAAAAAAGAAAATATTTTTCATATATATTGTATTAACCGTAAAAGGTTTTATTCAATGGAGCTACGTACTAAGTATAACTTGTTTTTTTGTTCTGCATCATAAAATAAAAGTCAGATGAATGTTGTTCATTAGTAGCAGCTGTACAGAGATTTACATCTCCTCTCTTTATTACTATATTTCTTGCTTTGAAATAGAATAGAAAAAGGTAAAATATGCATTTTATATATTTTACCTATTCTTATTTGTTTCATTACTATTTTTTTTTTTGTGTTACATCAAGCATACAGTTAATGATAATTTTAACCCTTAGTAAAATACATTCATTTTTCCCTTCTTTTGTAAAAACATTAAAACATTAAAAACTATTTCTAACTCAAAGGATATTCAGTCAAGATCGACAAAAATGTAAAATTTTCAAACTGTAATTTTAAATTAATTTTATTCTTCTTATAGTATATTTTGTCTGGGTGACTAAAACTGTTCATCGACTGATTTTTACTTTGCCTTCTCCAGTACTTTACAAAAGATACGTTTACCTATAAGCAACGACCAACCAACCTAGCAGCTGTTGATCGTAGCAAAATGGTTTCATTTAACATTACAAAAAGAAATTACTCAAAATTACTAAAATTTCTTGGGGGGAGAAACATATAATATTCAGTTTAGACTGAATTATTATGAAGTAGCATTTCCATTTTAAAGTAAGCAAAAATGTTTTTTAATGCCGATTATTTTATCTTATTTATTTGTACATAGTGTAATTTGTATGGATTTGCTTAAATTTAAATTAAAGATGAATATAAATTATATAAAGGCATTAATTACTGCTAATTATACGGTTAAGATCAATGAAACAGCTTTATTTTAAAAATAAATTTATTTATTTCATTTTTTGGGTTTATTTGAAATTTAGGCAAGAAATTTAAGCAACGCAAGCAGGAATCTACTGAAGATGAGATACTCGACTCTAAGCAATCTGATTCGATTATTGGTGAGAGTCCTGTTTTGGAGGAAAAAGATCTGCAATCTTCAAATGAAAACCATCCTAATCAAAAAATGTCCTCTAGTAGAGCGAGGCGACTTAGAAAAGCTAGATTAAAGAATAAAATTAAAGAGAATTCTTCTGAAAATTCTCCATACGATGAAAATTCTTTCGAGAATTCCTCACAAGATCCTTTAAACAACAATGGATGTAAAGAATCTTCTACAAGTTCGGTTGCCGTTACTGAAAATGAAGCTGAAACTGCCGATCAACCACGTACTATTGAATTGAAAATATTTACTTCTGAAAATAATAATAACAATAAAAAAATTAATAATACTAGTTGTAATGATAATAATAATAATAATCAACCCCCTCAGTTACAAAATGAATATCAGGTAACTGAGCGGGAATTTGAAAAAGTAAGCGTGCACTATGATGATTCAAAAGATAAACAAAAAAATATATTGGAGAAATCAGAATCAGAAACCAATAAATTGAACTCAAATAATAACAATGGAAGTTCAAAAAATCGACGACGAAATAAACAAAATAATGATACCAGTTTTACAAAAAATGTCTTAAACAATAGTGAAAGTCGTCAACAAAATAAAATCAATGTTTCCGAAGGCGTAAGTAGTGTAACGACATCTAAGAAAGAAGGAAAACCTACTTCTTCAGATGTAAAATCTCAATTCAAACGTGTAAAAAATATCAGTCCCGAAAATACAATAATTATTTCCGAAGTTGCAAATAACGAATCGGTATCTATAAAAGAAGAAAAAAGTATCTCAGACGTGAAATCTCAGAACTATTCTGAAAAAAATATCAGACCTGAAAATAAATTCAGTATTTCCAAAAGCACAAATAAAGAATTTAAAATAGAAGAAAAAACAACTTCTTTAGGTACAAAATCACAGATAAAACGTGAAAGTAATACCACACCTGAAATAATAACAATTTGTAAAAAGGAAACCGTGAAAGTTGTCGATAATATTAGTTTAGTGAGTAAAATTCATGTTGTTGAAGGTAAAGATTGCAATAAAACTGATAAAATAATTAATAAAGGTTCAAAAGAAAATTTAAGTCGTGGTACTTTGCAGGAAAAGTGTGATTCTGATACTCATGAAGAGGTTAGAACAATTACAGAAATATTACAACCTACACCCGATGCCGGAAATAAAAAAATTGAAAGCGACCGATGCAGTTCAGAAGAGTACGAAATAACTAACATCGAGGTAATCGTTAACCCTCCTACACCTACCTTAGGTATTGAAAATACATTCTTCAGCCCCGATTGGGAATCCGTTGAGGAACTTGAAACATCAAGTGGACCGGTATCTAGTGATGAAGACATTCATCAAGAATACTTAGTTCATTTACCTCCCAACGACTTACGCGCAGAGGTGATATCACCGTTACTTCTCGAAGACGGAATTGATGAATACGGTTTAACGGTGCAAGATATCAGAAATCCTCTTATTCCCCCGGATGAAGAGGAACGACTTCGTAATTTCTTACAAACATTAGATTTAACTAAACCTGAAGAGTATGATGATTCATCTTCTTGCAAATCATCAGAAGAAGCTGCTGTGGTCGTCGAGCCGGAATCGTCAGAACTATACGCAAATAAACAAGAAATTGTAATTTATAAGCACTGTAAGAGTAGATGTGTAGCCGAACCGTGTTATATACCGTCACCGCATAGGCATTACTTAGATGTTATCACCGAAGAGAATAGCGATTTAAGTGATGGAGACAGAAAAAGCGAAGGAGGTAAGCCGTGGGAAGATTCGGAAACTATAAGAAAGAATAATGAATTTGATACTATACCCGACGATTGGATAGATTCTGATAACGACGGAGAACATTTTACTGATGATGGTGGCATAAAATCGTGGAGTGAGGGAACCACATTGGATGAAGTAGATGGTGTAGAAATAGTTTATCTTGATAGCGACAATAGTGACGATACTGTTATAAGAGATACTGAATTCGATGAACAACACCCCAAATTAGTTGTTGTACAAACAAAAGAAATCAATAAAGTTCTTTCAATAGAAACTAGCGATACAAAAGATTTAGAACCGAACAAAATCGAAACCGGAAAATCAGAAATCAATTATTTTAAAAAAATCAACAATTTGAAAGTTGATAAATTTTATTCTGATTCTAATTTAATGAAAGAATTTGTATCAGAGGAAAGTAATATTAAGGATAAGTCTACAGAAATTTCAAACAAGGATAAATCTACTTCTCTTATGAATGATACGAAATACGCAGATAATGCACAATCATTTATTAAGGAAAATGTTATCGATGAAATTAACGACCTTAATTTTTTAGACTTGATAAAGAGCAGTACCGCTTTTCCAAAAACAGAACGAGATGAAGGAATAGAATTATCTAGTTTTGAATCGAATACCGATACGAAAAGCTCAGATAAATTGAGTAAATGCAATATTCTCAAAGAATTTGAAAAGCAACAAATCTTTCAGCTTACAGACGAAGCTAGTTTATCATATTTTAGTGATGAAAAATGTATGATAATTCCACAGGAAAAATTAGACGTTTCTGTAACACCTGTTTTTTCACGTCAGAATTCTTCTAGTAGTGGAACACCTACTACTCAGAGCACTACTCGTTGCACGACTTCTCAGTCGCCATTATTATCAGAAAGAGACGATAAGACAGATAGTTCACAATTGTTTTCTCTCGATATAAATTATAAAACTCCAGAATCGTTAAAAGAATTGTCTGCTAAGAGGGTAATTTCCCTTCCAAATGGAATTAAAATTTTGGAAGAAGTAGGAATCATTAGATTTAGAACGGATAATTTTGATTATATTACAGAGACATTAAATTATAAAGAAAGAAGTATTTCTCCTCGAAATGCTTCTAGAAGATCGTCGACTTTACCGGAATCTCCTGTTGAAACTAGACCGACTTCTCATCCATTATCCTTGTTAAGTTCTAGTTTACCTAATGATATTTTCTCACCCCGTTCGAGTAGCGTTTTGATGTATACTCCTCCATCATCTAACATAAATTCACCTCCATATAGTTTACCGTACGATAACGATGAACACTGGACCAGTGTGCAAACATCTGATGAGAACGTAAGAGTTTGTTTATCTCCCTCCCAATCGAAAAGCCGTACAGTTCCAGCAAACCCTAAAGAAGCGGCCGGTCTGTTAGATTTACATAAAAAATTTATTCAGAGAAGAGGATATCATGAAGATAATCGAAGATACCCTAATCAAAATTTACCATCACCAGATCTTATACAGTTGGAGTATTATAATGAAATGAGAAAACCTCAAGATTATACTCCAGAATTATTAACGGAAGCCGCTAATTTATTGGCGCTTAAAGAATACAGAAAAACAAGATTTACGGAAAACCAACCTAAACAAGAAAAAGTAGAAAAATTAAACGATGTTTTTATTTCGAATAAAAAAACGAACAATCCGTCGATAAATGAAAATGAGATTGAAAGGAGTGTAAAAGCAGATAAAAAATTGTTTAACAATGAATATAAAACCGATGTAAATAAAGAGTTATCTAATTCCTCTTCGTGTTTAAACGAGAAACAAATAAAAAGAGGTGGTAGGGTATTTAATGAAAGCGATTTTACGTGTAAAATTCCAGCTAAAAGTAAGATATTTTCAGATTTGAAAGGAGGAGAATTAGCGACAGAAAGTAGTGAATGCGGTGAGCCGGGCTGTGTTTTGGAACAGAGTGATGGATCTAGACTGTTGGCGTTGATCCAAAGCCAAATCCATCCCGCGGCCAAGGCGCACCGTCCAATTGCAACAACTGCCTTGTGTAATCCCCTTTCTGACCGTTCTGGGGAGGAAACGGGTAAGAAGTATACAGGTAGTGCCGATTTCGTTTCCGGTTGGTTGACGATGTCCCGTAATACTGTACAGTCGGATAGCAGTAAAAGGGTGTTCGACGCGGATCAGTATCGAATATCAAAACAGGGTGATATAGCGGTAATGTTATCCCCTGACGCTAAACGACCGGAAAGACCGAAATCATTACCTCCCAGTGTAACATCCGGTGGAGAAATTTTTAGACAAAAAATGTACGAGGAGTACATGGATAAAGTCGCGGAACGATACGAAAGAAGGCAACAGAAAGTAATAAAAATATCCGACAGACCGACATCTATGTTCGTTTCAAAAGATGAATTAGGAGATTTGACGATACCGTCTGAAATACCGAAACTAGAAGAAGAATTTATGGTTAAAGTGAAAGAAAGAATGACGAAGCTGGGTATACCGCTAGAGGACAACGACGATGATAATAATAAACCTGAAAAAGTGGAATCGGAGCTTCCAAAACATCTTCAGGAATTTGTCCAGCTGACATCAGAGTCACCAAAAAATGGTGAGTCGTTTAAAATGTGATTTGTGTTTTAAATAACCTGCCTGAGTGTTATCTGTTTGTGAGCTTGCTTTTTAATAACGAGAGTAGACGATCATAGAGAGCGAGCCGATTCATTTATGTGTAGGGCCGACATTTGTTTAGGATAGAAATAGTCTGAGTATATAGGTCGTGTGACGTAACGGTTTTACGTCACAGGCGAGTGGTGGGAGAAGATCTTAGTAAAAATATATAGTTGTTCAGAACTAAACAATAAATTACGGCAGCAATATTATTATGGTTTTCGCATTTCGGATAATGTTACATAGAATGCACCATTAAATTTTGTAATTTCAGTGTAAATCACGTCTTACGATTAAAAGAAAACTATAAATAATAAAAAGGAAACGTTTCAATTTAGTATAAAAAACGTTCCAAAATTTTATTATTAGATAACTACTACTACAAAAAAGAAAAAAAAAGTAATTTATAACCTTTTTACTGTAATTTACGGAGTAATAATTTTAGTAGTGTAGTTTTTCATATATTGTATTGTATCGAATAAAAGGCGATCCCAAAATTATGTAATTCTTTCTTTTTGTTTCGTAACCTGATAAAAAAATAATAATAGTAAACAATATTTTTAGTGGAGAAAATACAAAAATGAAAAAAAAAATATAAAATGAAATAATCAATAAATTTTTACACTCTTATTTTATTTTTTAAATTTTTTAATAAATTATAGCAATCTAATAAAGATTGTGTTTGTCTTCGTATAGAGCTTCAACATTGTTCTCTATGTTCCCTTACTTTGGTTAGTTGAAATTTATTTTGTAATTACATTATTCTGTAATAATGCAATTACTTATTCAGGGTGCCTATAAGTTTCCAAACATAGGAAAAATAAACTCTTTTTTATAAAAACAATTTTATTTTTTTTTATGTATTTATTATTATTTATTTTTATGTGTTTGTATGGAAACGTTTGGAATATATATACAGCGTGTCCCACGAAGCGGTACACGATTTTGATTTAGTATCACTCGCTCATTCCCCTACAGATTCTATTGAAAATTTATACATTTTTTAACGAAGGTTCTAAAAATATTCTGCAATAATTTCAGTCTTCTAGGATGTATAGAAACAAAATGGCGACTTTCAAATAAAAACATTAATTTCAGATAAATCACATTTTTATTCATTACAAAATAGCCGGTAAAAATGATTAAAAACAGATGATGTATTGTTATGCAGCTGTTCAAATTGAATAAAACAAGTTAATTATTAGTCATAACCATGAATAATTATCTAACTGTGTTTAATCCGGCTATTTTGTAATGAATAAAAAATGTGGTTTATCCAAAATTGATATTTTTAGATAAATCCCGCCATTTTGTTTCTATAAATCCTAGAGGATTGAAATTTTCACAGAAAATTTTAAAAATCTTCATTTAAAGGTCTAAAAGGTTCCAATAGAATCGGTAAAGGAATGAGCGAGTAATATTAAATCAAAAACGTATACCTCTAGGTGGGACACACGGTATTTATATAAATATATATATATATATATATATATATATAATTAAGAAATCGCATGATAGTTTTTTGTTTAGTTTTACTAGTAGAATCCGAAAAAGTATAGCCAGTCCACCATTTTAGAAAAACTCTGTATATATATATATATATATATATATATATATATATATACATGTGTGTGTGTTAGTTATATACTTTAGACTTTAATCAAACCAAATAAAAAAGAATCAACAATTTTTTTTAATATTTTAAAAGTTCCTGTGGATGATTCCTTACTAATTTTTCCATATAACATATCGCAAAAGTTTTTAAATGAAAAATTACCCGGTCTAATAAAATTATAACGATTTCTAGACCCCTGACCGAGAAGCAAATTTACGCAGGAGATAGGAAATTAGCACGTTTTACCACTTATGCCATCTAGGCGGTTTAGTTTTTGATCACTTTGACTTAATAAAATAAAATTCTATTTACTAAAAATTAAACTTATATATAGCTTCACGTGTGAATTTACCTACATCTACAATGAAAATTCGAGTTATTTTAGTTGAAAAACTTATGAAACGTAATAAGTTAAAACTGATTTTCAAACTTCCTTATATTTTTTAGAAAGTACTTTTACAGGAACGGGATCGCCATAAACGATTATTCGGTACAATGCGATTTTTTTTTAAATTTTAAAAGTGATTGCAGCAATATTTTAATAACGTTATAATTATAATATTATTGTATTTTTCTTTCTTTTTTAAAATTATTCTGTTAGTGTGTCAGCTGTAATTTTTTTGTAACGATGTAAAAATTGTCTTTGATGGCGTTTTTCTTTTGTTTTGTTCATGTTACTAACTTAAAAACCGCTTTATTTTATGAATTTCACTAATTTTTTTTTTGTGATACAGTTTGTTCTGAATTTTGTTTTTCTTATAGATTTTCTGTTTATTTGTTTGTGATTTTCTGTAGTTACATCTTTCTTAACTTTTTTAAGTGGTTTGTGAATACATATAGGAATACAAATTTGAAACTGCTAAACATTCAGAAAAATTTAGTGCGAATACTCTTTGCTTTGTTATTTATATTGTTTTTAATTTATTTGAAGTTTTCATCACAAGTTTGTTTGTCTTTTATCAATTAATAAGATTTATAAATGGAATTGAAAATTATATATATCACAGTGCAATGATGAAATGTAGCAGATATGATACAAATGTTATTTATAGCGACAATGAACTAATATTAATTAGTTATCATGACCATAATAATGACGTTATTTCTGGTAAAAGTAAAAAAAATTAATTAAAACCATATCGCAGGCCTACTTTTTATTTAAATAGTAGTTAAAAAGGTTAGCCTTTAAAAATGCTGTCTTTATTTATTTTTTCTTAACAAACTGAACTTTTAAAAAGTTTCTTTATTATGAATAACATTCGTTGAAAGAAGCAACGATTCCTTTAATCAACTTGATTATTATCTACGTATAATTGTGATTAAAATTGTATTAGCTAATTAAATATTTTTATTATCTTTAAATCTTATTAAACCGGCTTTTGACCGTAGATTATCTCTAAAACTTAATCATTAACTAAATGAATTAAAGCTAGTCCATCGGACTGGTCTAGTGATAAATTCGTCGCCGTAAATTACTTGTTTAACAACTGATTTTCCAAGTCGAAGGTTCTAAAATTTAAATCCTAGTAATAGTTAGTCACTTTTATAAGGGTTTGCACACTAGACAGTAGATGTTAGTGTACTTGGGTGGTTGAGGTTCAATTAACCACACGTTTCAGGAATGGTTGGCCTGAATCTGTACAAGACGACACCTCATTTACATGTAATACATATCCTCATCTCATGATCGTGGTGCTTATTTTTCACTTGTTGAACAGATTGCAACATAGATATTAGGAATAATAATAATAATTATAAAAAAAATAAATAAATATGATTTTTAATTCAGCAGACATAAAAAATCGTATATGAAATATCTCTTTAATCTTCAAGAAAAGTTTGTAATTTTTTAGTTGGTTTTTGTCATTCTATACTCTCTGGCTGTTAAGTATGAGTTTTCAGTTTAATTTTTATATCAGAATAGTTTGTAAAATTATAAAATTCCTTATTAGTTATTAAATGTCCGTTACCCGATCACAAGTTATTGACTAGTTATGTTTACGTGCAGTCTTCAGAAGGCTTTTTCCTTTGCTAAATCTGGTTAGATGAATAGTGGACAACTGTATTATTTCAGAATAAATATTCATGTTACAAAGAAAGAGGAAAGGATTGAACGTTACTTTGTAACTCTTAGGTTAGTGCTCACCTCAGTGTTAAATGTTATGTAACAGCTTGTTTATCACACTTGCGAGGTTAAATTTTTTTTTGAACAGGTAGTTGATTGCGTATTAACATAAGTCAAGTTTTACTGACCCAAAAATTAAAGTTTCTTGATTTAATAATATAATTAATAGTTTATATTTATTTATCTTTATCACCATTTTGCTTTAAAATGAATAAGTATTTGAAAAATAAATTGAAATTATCGGGGTGGGTCGCTATTTTCCATTATGATGAACAGTTTGTCCTAAAATGAATTTAGTTATTTCCATGGTTAAAGAAACAATTTTTTAAATATCATCTAATTTCTTAGCCTTTGCAAAGAAACATCAAATAATAACTTAACTAAAATATCAAGCTTATCAAAAATTATATTAAAGATTTCATTATACTTTTTCAAATAATCACCATAAATACACGATTTTCTTTCTTCTTATTATTATTTTTTTATTTACCTATCATTACATCTCTTTTTGTTCTATTACGAGTATAATTGCTCTGTGACTCCATTGTTTTGTTTAATATAATTATTGTATATTGTGTGTTGTGATGATACAAGAAATAAACGCTCAGCGTTCATTAAGTAAGATTACTGACAGTTTGAGTCTTACCTGGTTTAAATAACATTTAACGATCACAGTACCTTGATACCAGTTACATTTTCTTTTGGGTTTTTTATTTATTAACAGTCCAGATCTTGCGATTCTGGAATAGGGCAAAGTAGAATAAATATCTTCACCAACAAACAACAAATAGTTTTTCCGTGTTCCGACTCAATATTGTACAATATATTTGGAGACTTCATAATAATCAAGCTCTACACTAACAAATGATAAAGTAAACGTGTACCTGTTTATTAAAAAAAAAATTAATTAGAAATGAGTTTATTGGTTTTAATGAAATTAAACATTTTTTTAATATAAAAAAGGATTGTTTCAATTTGGCTTTAATTAAACTACTTCTAATTCGCTGAGTACAAAATATATGTAATTTTTATTAAATTTACTTTAGAATTTTAAGAATCATCTTTTTCTTACATACACGAAAAGGAAACAAGACTTTCAGTTATTAATAAAGATAATATCGTCTCAGTCTTGTAAATGGTTTAACTTTAATATAATTTGGATATTGTAGAATCCAAGTTAAATTCTGTAAAAATATAGTATTTTGGGAATTTGATCATATGACCCATACTATTACATAATTCCTTAGTGGTGTTTGATATCTCAAAACTTATCAACTTGAATCTTACAAAATCGAATGCTATGTATATTTCATGCATATTATAATTTTATGAAGCACATAGGTTATGAAGCACATAGGTCCGGATTTCGTAGTCCATAGTTCTTTATAAATAAATAATGTAACATTAAATTTCATTAATAAAGTTTTCATTAATAAATTACACTATATTTATTCACAAACTAACGTGTGTTTACTATTTGTTTTTGTTTTTTGTTTTTTAATCAAGTGTTTGTGTTAACTCTAACGATCTCTGTTTTAACTGAATTAATTATTTATAAACATAATAATACAAAATTTTAATGGATTAGATTTTATTTTGGGGAGTGTAATGTTCAGGTGGAATATGTGGAAATTTGTTAGAGGAAGTCGATCGTGCACTTGTTCTCAGCAAGGGATTTCTTACTGGAAGAAGAGGTTTGTTGATATATTAGGGAAAAAAGTAATTAATATTACTTATAAAGAAGGTATATTACTTATTTGTAATTTATTGATAATTATACTAAATATAATTTCGTACTGAGCATGAATATTTTACTGATATCTATGATTATTAAAATCCAAACAGCATGTTTTTAATTTTTTTTTTAATTTTTACTTATTCAATTTATTTATTTCCAAAAATAACATAATATATGCTCAGGATTTACAAATATGGATAATATAGATATAAAAACATAATAAAGAGTATACAATAAAGGTGTTTTTAAGTTTTAACTTAAAAATATTAGCATTATATTATAAAATCAAAACAAAATAAAAATTAAAAGGTTGAAAGTGGAATTGCTGATAGGTACCGCATTAAAATACTGTATTGAAGCATCATGAGAAAAAGTGCAGACCATGTGCAGGCACTTCACAGTAATTCATATAAAATGGAAGATTCATAGTAAAAAAATAAGTAAAAAACGAATGAAGTGTGCTAGAACCGTATGTCTACTGATAAATTTAAATAATAGTTTTAATATTATTAGCAGAGGATTTCGAATATTTATTTTATTTAGCGTATGACACCAAAACATAACACCAATTATAGTCAAAATTACAAACAAAGATTTAACAAACTAATATATGCTACTGATTCTGGAGTCGCCATCAGGAAATCTTCAGGATTCCCTTCATAAGCTGTCCTAGGGCAAACTTCTGTGATGTGTCTGACAGTTTGATTTTCATCACACTCACAAAAGGGCGTCGGTGTTTTACCCCATTTATAAAGGAAATAGGCGCACCTACCGTGCTGAGTCCGTATTCTCTTTAGCGTTGACCATGTCTTACGTGGCAAGTCAAAACCTGGTGGCCTTTGAGTAATACATGGGATTTGCTTATCCTGCTTTGTGGTCCATTTTCGACGCCAGGCGTCAGTTAGGTTAAATTCGTCCTCTGTGGCAGCAGTTGCTGTTTTGATAGGTGGCTTCCTAGATCGAAGGCGACCTCGATTGGCATCCTCAAATGTCCTCATGTATTGGCAGGTTTCAATTGTCCATAATCCTCTTGTACTCTCTTACAAGAGCGTTTAAACGGCGCAGGTTCGGGGGTGGTATGTGGCTTAATACCGGGAGCCATTCCACGGGAGTAGACCTGATAACCCCGGCAATCATTCTCATAGTGTTATGAAGTTGATCATCAATTCTATAAAAATTAGGGCTGTAAAGCCACATTGGTGCACAATATTCAGCAGCCGAGAAGACCAGGTTCAGAGCCGATGTGCGCAAAGTGGAAGCCGATGCTCCCCACGTCGTTCCACAGAGCTTATGATTTTTTCGCTATCAATTTCCCTGCAGTTTTCATTTATAGGAGCAAGGTGCTCCTTAAATGAAAGCGTTCTATCAAGTGTCACGCCTAGATATTTCGGTGTCTTATTGTGAAAGAGCCATGTATCCTCGAATAGAATTTTAAGCTCCCTATTAGCAAACTTGTTACTCAGATGGAAGCATGACACCTCTGTTTTACTAGCATTTGGTTGGAGGCGCCATCCCCGGAAGTACCTTCCCAGTTTCTCCAGGTCAGCCATCAGGACCTCCTCCGACTCTTCAGATGATCTACATTTTATTGTTAGCACTCAGTCATCGGCGTAGCCATGCTTTTTAGATCTTGTCTCTGGCATGTTCGCAACATAGAGACTGAAAAGGAGAGGCGCAAGTACTGACCCTTGTGGCAGGCCGTTCTTGAGTTTCCTTGGGGAGCTTATATCGGTTCCCATGATAACTTGGAATATTTTGTCGTTCAACATGTTATTAAGGAGGCGAGCTGTTAGTTTGCATGGGATTACACGGAGGACCTTACAGATCATGCCTTCTCTCCAGACAGTGTCGTAAGCGGCCGATAAATTACCGAATGCAGCAGAGGTTTTAAGATTTCTTTGGAACCCTGAATCCAGAACCCTAGAAAAATTCTCCCAATTAGCCTTTTTGAAGTTCCATCTAAGGCGGGGTACAGAAGTCACAAGAGAAATTCGGCTACCTGCCTCTATAATAACTGGACGGTGCTGACTGTGGGGAAAGTCGCAGAGACTTTTTAGGGTGACTAGCAGCGGCCGACTTTTGCTGTCGGTTGAGGTGAAACATAGATCCCGGTTATACTCTCGCCTCCAAGCCGCTGATTTAAAAGTAAATCGGTCTTTAGCATCAAAGACAAGACTAAGATTCTCATCTCACCTGAGCCTTACCGTTCGCATCACAAGTCTTATATTTCCATTGCTCATGGTGGCTATTAAAATCACCCAAGTAGACCGCAGGATGAGGTTGTAATCGGATTACTGACGTTGGCCATGATGCAGCTGGTGGTTTATAGATATTAGGCACTGTTATACTTCCGATTTTAACTACAACATTATGAATTTCATTGTCCGTGGAGGTGGAGATGAGAGTGGCGTTTTCTATATCGCGCCTAACGTAAGTAGCGACGCCGTACGCATCATGGTATGTGGCACCAAGTAATTCATATCCAGGTATTTTGCCTCTTCTCCGCAATTGTTCCTCAGTGTTACAATGTGTTTCCTGGATTGCAACCAGATCAATATTGTCGTTCTTCAGTAATTTCGATAAATACTGGCTCTTAGAATAACTTATGCTTTCCATATTTGTGTGGCAAATTCGGACCGAGGTCCAAGATTTCTTGTTGGCAAGTCCTGAAAAGGACTTTTGAATAAATTAATACTAATAAAAATTTAGTTCCCAGTATTAGACTTCTTAAAAAAATATTTGAAATTATAATTGGGTTATACATATAAATACAACATTTTTTATAAATATATTTATTTATCTAAATATAATACTTATTTAAATATATTTATTTTTTAATATATGTATATATATATATATATTAACTTATTACTTAAAAAATAACTTTGAATATTATTAAATAATAAAATTACGGTAATTCTTCCGCATTAACTTTTCCTCTTCTTAAAAATACGGATTAAAAGTAAACGCTCATAAATTTTTTTCCTATTTTACGTACAATATTATAACTGTAATTAATTAAAATCAAAGCTTGGTTCAGATAGTATATTGCTTTTCACATTACGAATATTCACATTATAATATTTCGACATACTGCATAAAAAACCGGCCTTATTTTACTTTCATTGACGTTTTAAAAAATGATTTAACCATTTTATAAAATGTTCAGTATTCTTTCAAATCTACTTGATATTAAGTTAAACAATTTCCCGTTTCATTTATATAAGATACAATAATAATATTTTACGCATCTGAATATTGAACACCAGTCACTTTGAAAAGTGGCATCTCCATATTTAAGAATAATAAAAAAAAACATGTGTCAGGTTTACCACATAATGTAAAAAATGATGTTTTCTCGTTCACTTCTTCACTAAATGCATAAAAGCTACAGTCTAACCGAACTGCAGATGATATTCAACCCTAGAAGTCCCCACAGGGACTGGCTGTACAATGTCGTCATTAATGAAGACAAACGTCGGTTGTATCACACATGCTTTAGAGGTCATGAAATAGGAAAGATAGGGTAAAGCAAATATAGTTATGAAGCCCTTTACGTCGTAATATTGTGATTTGCATCCGTTTTCTTAGCTCAATAAAGAAAGATTTCACATTAATCTGTACATCTATTTATGATAAATACCTCTTAAATAAACCTCAATCAACATTTTCTCTTTTGTCTTCTTAAACACGTTCTCAAATATTTCTCAGTTAACTTCTTGGAATTTTTATTTTATTTTGTATTGATCTATTTATTAATAATAACAATAATAATAATCACTATTATAATTTCATATTAAATTGATATAAACTACGAACATTTCTCTTCTATTTTTTTTATTAAATATTTTTTTATTGAAAAATGTTCTGCTCCGATTTCCTACGGATTTCCTTGATCTTTGTAGTAAATTCCCAAATACCTTTTATTATTTTAAATAGCACAACTATTCACTTCAACTGTTATTTTTAAAATGCAAAATAATGTTCCGATCTCAATATATATTAGTTTTTTATTTTTTTTATTTACAATGCACCTCCCACAAAAAGATTTGATTTTTTATAATATAAAAATATAATAGATAAATGACAATTTTATCTGTTTATTTATTAAACTCTTCTTTTTATTATTTGAAAATGAACCCTTAATTTTCTTCAGTTATTGTTTCTAACAAAATGCTAGTTTTTTTCATATATTTTTGTTTTAAAAATGATTTAATTTAAAAAAAAAAAAAAAAAAATAGTAAATAAGATAATAACATTGGAAATGTTATTGTGTTTGTTAAACATTACGCAGATCGTTGTTTTTAAGTTATTACAAAAAATAATTTGTTTTAAATAAGTCAAAATAAATATTACATCTCATCATTTTTTTATTACAATTAATTAAACAGTATAAGGAGGACAAAATTATGGAAAACTTAATGTTTAATGATATTTTTTTTCTTTAATATAAATAATGATGATAATAATACTTATTTAAAACTTAATTTTATAAAATAAACAGAGTAGTAGTGCCGCATTATCTTTTCGATTCTTACAATCCTGGTGGTTTTATAAACTATCGTCTCGTAGGTTTACATGACCTCTGATCCTCTCTGTAATAAATTACCTTATAAGTTACTGTACTGATCTTGATTTTGTCTTCTATTAAGTACGTATTATTGAAAAAGTTCATAGCTAAAATTATTGATATCAAATCTAATCCCTTTCTTTATGTACTATAGACTACTGGAAAATTTTTGTAAGTAAAAAATTTTGGGCTAAAATTAAAAACGTATTTTGTTTAGTTTTATCGTTGCTGCATATTATAATTTTCGCAATCTTACATAGGTAATATTAAAATTCTTTTCCCTTATGAAATAAAGACTTTATTTAATGCACTTTCAAAACAGAAAGATAAATACTAATTTGTTACTTTACTCTATCTATTGTAACCTTTTTTACGGTTGACTCATTTAAATAACAGAGATACAAGAACTTCTTTAATTTTTCTGAGAATAATGATGTTTATTATGTATACCTAGTTCCTATGGTGAACCAAAGGTATATGTCGCTTTTAGGAATAAAATACTACTGTATTTCGTTAATCTTGCCACTGATGCATAATAATATATTCGGCTAAACAAAGATGCAAAATGCCGAAAACCGTTTAAGAAGAAGAAACAACCTTTTTATCCAGGCTTACTGAACTAAGTAATGAGTAAAAGGATTTCCGACTTCACTTTTATTTAAATGTTTTACCCATTTCACTTACTACAGTAAGCCTCACATGAAATGGTTTTTTCTACTTGCAAATGAACGTCCCCTATTCTAATGCCTTGTGTCAAATCATCAAAAATTCTTTTAGTGAGATTTTTTTTAGAAATTAGTTTCGATGCGGTTTGTTTTACACAAATTGTCGGTATATGTATATAAAACACACACAAACATATATTGGATTGTATTGTATGTGTATATTAAGTGCCTCAGCCGTAGCAATTTTTGACGACCTCACTTGAATTATTAGTCGCACTAAAACTAATATATACTCTTAAGAATAACAAGGATCCCACGCGAGTCTTACAAAGAAAAATAAAGGAACGATTTAATTTCTTTTTGCCTTCACTGAGGTGAATACAGAATTCCCTGTTAACATGTGAATTTTATCGAAATCGAGGATCTATACTTTTATTCTGTTTACCCCAGGAAGTGAGGACTGTTTAATGGTCGTCATTACTCTCAGAGATAGAAACTCTAATGTACGAGTATCTTATACGTCAAGTTACTTACATCATCACAGTTATTAAGAAGACTAGGTTATTGATAATTTTTTTTTTAATCGGCTACTATTTTGGATATTTTTATTAGGGGCAAAAATATATAAATTGAGAATAAGTGGAATTATATGTTACAAAGTTTTCTGGAGTTGTTGCGTTTTTAAATGTTTCGTTTCATACTGTGTAATTAATTATACATCTGAAGAGAAATTAATTTTTTATTTCCCTTTGAAAATACTATTAATTACAGAAAATAGTATATATATATATATATATATATGTGTGTGTGTGTGTGTGTGTGTGTGTGTGTGTGTATATATATATGACTACTGAATATATTTGATACTATTGTATTACGTGGGTTACTTAAGTATATTTCTGATTTGGTTAAATAGGAGTTTTTCTCCAATAAAAAAAATTTTATGTATCATAAAATAAATTACGGTTTACAAAAATAACAGAGGTCAACTCCATTAACTTTATTTAATCGTTTCTCCCCTCTCCGCTGATTTTTTTAACAGGTTTTATATTTATAATTGGAAAAGTTAATAGAAAGAATAGAACTCCAAAAGAATTCTATTACTAACAGTTGAGCATTTTATTCGTTAAAATAAAAGTTCATCTAAGCTTACGAACATTAGTTGTCAATTTTTCCAACCTCAGTTCCCCTACTGAAGGCTGTATAATTTTCTCACTGAAAGGAACACACTAATTCCTACTTCACCTACCTATTTCTCTTAGCCGTGATAAGAGTAAATTATAGAAGTGGCATTAGTAAGAATTTCTTCTCTGAGAGTAATGATGTTTATTATAAAGCAAATCCTTATGGAAAAATAGAATGACGATTTTATTTGCAGAGTTGAGTATAATCTGCATTTCCAAAGACTTGGCATGCGTTTACGTAACTATATATTCGGCTTAGTTAAGTAGACGATGGTAAACCAACGCTTTTCATTTCACCTTGTAAGCCTGGTTAGGGATATTTGTTATTCCGATAATAACTAATCTAGTTTTATGACTAAAATAAGTCTCCAATACCGTCAGGGTATTGGTTGTGGGCATATACCAATCATACATATATTTATTTTAAACTACATAATTTTAATAAACGGTTATTCATAATAGGAATTTTTACGAAGAATTTTAAACTTATTATTTTCTGGTGAACTTTTCACCATGTTAGAATTATACTCTGCGTTTTCGTTATTAATTAAATTTTACATTATATATATATTGTTTCGGTTTCAAATCGGATAATTGGAATTTACTAAAATCAGAAATTCCTGAAAATATATCTTATAAATTAGAAAAACTAAGGTGTTTTTTATTGAACCTTTTATTGAACTATATAATACACATTGAAAAGTAAGGTGTATTTTGGGTGTCCCTTCTTCTGGAAGATGGATTGAGCAAAAATATCCAGAAAGTTCTAGGCTCAATGCATCGAAAATATAACGTTTGTATATGCTATTTAAATTATAAAATTCAATGTATAGAATGCGAATTTTTATTTTAAACTTTTAAAAAACTGTCTCCAGAAGCAGTACTAAGATGAAAAGTGGAACTGTATATTCGTATATATATATATCTTTTTTTTTTGTGTCGCATATAGTATTTTATTTTTTTAACCTTTAATGTAGGATTAGTACTGATGTTTAAGGAATATTTTTTTTAAATTCAGCTACGATTAGTATTACACTTTTTTATTGAGAGAATTAATTACTATAAGTTTAAAAGCCCGAGAGCTTAGTTATATTCAATTAATTATTTGATAATTATCTAACAAAATATTCTTGTAAAAAGGTAAGGAATAAGTGAACAGAGAAATAGAAGTGCTCCGTTTTGGTTAGAAACTAAGTCGATTTGATTTATCCCTTATTTCATTTGGTAGCACTTAGGTCGTTCTACCAATCAACTATAAAACCCGTTCATGTGTATGCGTCTGTTCGCAACGTACACTTACTTATTTTCTCAATTCGCACTGACTGAAGAGAACTGAAATAGAGAAAGAAAGCTTTGCAAAAAAAGACGAGGTTAAATAAAATTTACGATAATCACATTTTCTTTTGGATAAAGTCTAACACGAATCGCTGTTTCTTCTTTGGATTCTAAGACAATTAATCAACTTTCACACTATATCTAAAAATATGTTATTGTCAAAAAAATTTCTAATTAACGAAAATATGAACTGATTCTTATAGAAATAATTTGTTGAAGTGGAAATAAAAATATCTCAAATTTAATATTTAATTATATTGAAAAACAATGTTATCCTCAAAAACCGTTAACAAAAAAATTATTTATAATCTAGGCCTGTATGACCATATCGATTTTTAAATTCATCAACAGTTTGTGATGATAAATAGTCCTAATACTAATGAAACAGAGCGACGCAGAGCGAGTTGGGCAACCTACCTCGCCGGTCAAAATGAGCAGTCCTTCAGTCAAAAAACGTAAAGATACGACCGGTACATAGACTGACAGTAGGTTGTAGCTAGAGAAGGATGGATTGAATCTATTAGATGCGATTGATGATCTTATCATGACAATTACGGATGACCAGTTTCCTGGTAAGAATCTGAGTAGACTCATCCGAAATGTAAGACACCTGACTCAGGATTTTGTTGACCTCAGCTTAGAACGCACTGTCGGCATCAACGAGGTCTATGACGAGGAGACTCAGACATTGAAGGTCACCCAAGATGATATTGAACGTGTTCTTGAGACTGGTGACATTGAAGAACTTACGGAGGTGGCCGGTTCTCGCTGGAATAAAGAATTGTACTTCAAGATGGTCGTCAGGAGAGGCCTTCCCGAAAAAAAAATGCAGAGGGGTGACGTGTCTTCCTCCTCAATTGTCATTGTCTAAGCAGAGTACTTACGCTCCATGGTTAGTAGTCGTTTATTTGAGGCCTAAGGCACAGACAAGACCGAGACCTGGCCTTCGGCGTGGGGATAAAGGTTGCAGCTCAGCTGGATCCGGAGTCTCCTCGCTGAGGGTTAGAGACTAGCACAATAGAAAAGATCCAACCGGCGGGCCGACCTGTCTTGCCGGACCTTTAGCTGGTGGGCGGGAAGGTCCGGTAGAGTTAAAGGACACTCCCCTGGCCTGAGTTATACTTAGCTGTGGGTCCAGCTCAGGAGAGGAAAAAAAATAGTGATGACGATCTTTTACAAGTGTACCGGCTACATAGTTTTAAATTTTGATTGTTTCTTTTAACATAATTGATTTCAAAAAGCAGTTAAATTTCTTATATTTTGCGTACATATAAGAAAAAAAGTATTAATCAGCTTATCTTTAATATCAGTTTATAGCTTAAAATCATTTTAAATTAACCATTAATTATGGAATTTTTTTTTATTATTATGAGAGTTATTTCAATAAAACAATACCCAGTTTGTATTACTTCAGAAACAAAATAGGAAACTTTATTCGGTTAAACTAAAGAATATTCCTTGTCCCCTTACAATCCCTTAATTCCTAATTTTAGACTTGTTTGATTTTATTAATTTAATTTTTATATCAGATATTCATTGAATTAAGGGATAAAAGAATATACAAGCAAGTTGATAAAATATAAACCTTCATTAGTTCATTTCTTTAAATGATTTAAACTTTAAAAGGCGTTTGGAGGTTTAGTGTAAAAGTGGTAGGCCTAAGTTGAATACTGTCAATCCTTTTTGAAACAGAAACTTGTTAAAATTGAAGCTCTATTTTACCACATCTTTCAGAACTCATTTACAAAAAATACTTACCTTTCTGATGTACAAAATTTTTAGATTTTTTAATGATTATTTCTTTTCTAAGTATGTAGATAAATAAAATTTATAGTAAAAAAAGAATAATAATAATAAACTGTTTATTCAGTTAAAATGGGCTGCTTTGTAATGAATAAAAGTTGTAATAATAGATAAATTTAAGAAAAATCACTTAATTTAAATTTAAGAGATTTTGCTTTTAACTCTTCCAACACGCGGCCGTAAAATTATGAAATTTATTTTTTGACTGTTTATTATTATTACTTGTGTTTTATTTATTTTTTAATAAATAAGTATTTACACTTAGATGAATAAACCTTTTTATAACTTTTTTTAAATTTTTTTACACACTGATTTTTTTTATAAATGAGTGACTATGGTTGTTGATAGGCAATGAAAAATATATATAATCCATTAGCATCAAGAGACATAAATTATGGCAAATAAATATTCTAGTAAATTATTTAAAAAAATTAATACTGATTAAAAAAACTTTATTTTTCATGATTATAGACTTTTGCATTCATTTAAACAATATAAATCAGAATTAATTATTATTAATTGTAACAACGTATTAATTAATTTAATAGACTTAAGAAAACACATCTTCATACACTTACATGATGAAAGGAAAAATAGACAAAAACAGTACGGCAAAACTATTTTGTTGAAGACATTATATGCTATGATATAAACATAAAAAAAAACTACGCGACTGATGATGTAGGATACAATTTATTAAAAGAAGATATAATAAATGCTTATGAACAGGTTATGGTGGCGGTCGCTCTTACTCGGTTAAGTCAATATTACATGTTACTCTTAAGCCTTAAACGAAAAATAAAATTTCAGAAATGCTGTCCTTTGTTTTTGCCAATATTACACACCTCTTGGGAAATCAAATAGTAAAAATAAATTTAAAAAATGGATTCAAAAGCGATAAAAATATAATTTATAATACGGTTGACCTGAGACAGTATAAGACTACACTTCATTCATATTCATATACATATCATCCTTATTCATCCTCTAAAGTAATACCTTACGGTGGTTCAGGAGGTTAAACAGGAAAAGAAAGAAATTTACAACAATGTTAAAAAAAATTAAAAATAAATGAGTAAAAAAAAATATTAATTAAAAAAATCGTAAATAAACAAAAATAAAAAGGATTATAATAAGTATAAACTCTTGTATGCATAAAACAATAAAGCTTTCTTAATTTAATAATTTATACGTTTCACGTTTTGAAATACGAATCTAAATAAAAAATATTCCAGATCTCCATACTTTTTTCGAACAGGTTCCTTCTTATATTTAAAACGTAAAAATAAAGTTGTACTTTAAGACTTTTCAAAAGATAAAAATAATTTGGTTTCAATGGAATTTTAAGTTACAAAACTCTTTACTTTTTCAGCGTCATGTAATAAAAATTAAGAGCTAAGGTTTTTTCGTTGCTTTAGCTGTTTAAGTCAGCAACAAATTATAGACACTTACTTTAAACCCTTATACTAATAATACTTAATTCTATTATTTATGCGCTTAATTCACGAGCACGACAGAATAGATTCTTTTTGGCAAGGACAAAACAGTTGGCATTTATGTTCTTTAGTAATATGTATTTTATAAGAAAGGATTAATAAATTAATATGCATAATTTAATTTAGTATGTATACATATATTATAACTATTGTACATTTAGTAATGTAATTAATTGTCTTCATCACGATAAAAAAACTTTGAACAACTTAATGTGTATCATTCAGTTTTAATTTACATTAGAACTTACAGTTTTCTGCGTTCCAATTGTAAATAAGTCTATTACAGGAAAACTTCTGGTAATAACTGAAAATCGTACGTAAAAGCTACTCTCTTATCCCTGATAGAGCAATTTAAAGTTTCCTAACTTCATTACGAGATTACTTATAATTAAATAAAAAAATAAAAATACTTTTTAGTAAATTTAAGAGCTAAGATTTAGATATCATATGTTATCTTTATAACAAAAGATAAGACATTATTTTGTAATTTGTTGTATGTTTAATCAACTTTATTACAGTACGAACATAGTTTCATAATGTCAGTTTCTACTGGGATGAAAAAATAAAAGAGGAATTTCTATTAAAACTAGTAGAAATCTTGACAATCCTTTAAAAAAAAGTCGTTTACGTAGTCGAGAATGAACAAAAATCACGTACTTCGAATGATTTTTTCGCTTATAAAGATTGAACTAGTGATTCTAGTACATACTTGAAAGAAAATCTTTTTTCAAAATGCATATTACAGTAGACGTTTCTTATTAATCGCATTTATACTCTTACTAAAGAAATAAAAAATTAAAACATACTACGACGTTTCATTAGTTCAGTTGATTTTTTTTTTACGCGATTGTAATAAAATGGTTTATATTATTCGTTATCGGCGCGGTTGGGGGGCGGTAATTTTACCCGTAATTACAATCATTTATAAACAGAATTACTCCGATATTCATTTCACTTTGAATTAGATCGCATTTGACACCGCCCTTCCGTTAGTATAGACTGTCTTTAATAAACAGATAGTTAACTAAATAGAACGTCCACTTCTTTTTTATCAATATTTATAGTTTTAATTTTAATTTTTTTATAATTATTTTACGCATTTAATATTTATTTATTTACTAATAAGAAATGTAGTTCTTATATAAATATTAAATATTATAGTAGATAAATTATTAAGAATAGTATTTACTAATCTAATTTAGAAGAAACTTGTACATCATTAACATCTCCTTTTTGTAAGATTTTATTTTAAGAAAAATATAATTGGCAATGTAAATAACTAAGGAACAAGGCATAAATTCCTTTGGTAACTTCCAAATGGTTGTAAGTGATCTTAAATCATTCGTAAGGCCCTTCTGGAAATGACATAACCATTCTTAACAATAATAAGTATACTAGAAAAAACTTAGTAGAAAAAGTGAAAAACTTAGTAGTGAGGTAGTTTCCTTCGCCTTTTTCATTGAATCGAATATAAAGTTACGTATCAGAATAACAATCACACCAAAACTCAGTTGATATTCAGTCAATTTAAAATTGTTACTAGCTCTATATTTAACATTATTTCCCTCAATGAAAGAAATTCTGTCTTGTACTTCTTTAATCCCAGGTGTTTCACAAGTTTTACAGCCACGAAAAGGAGTGGGACAAATACAGCAGTTTCAAAAAGTCAAATATTAGAATAGCTTTGTTACAAACCACATGATCTGAATTACTTAATTTAACATTATGTTATTGATATTTTTTCTGTGATTTATTATGGTTGGGACCGTTTTAAAAAAGCATTTCAATTTTATTATGAAGTTTATTTTAATTATAATTTTTGGTTAGATTATTATTAGCTATGGATGTGGTGCATATAAAGCACCTGAAATACAAGATAATCTGAGTTGCTTTCTTTAATAGTATTGATGTAATGTATAAGTTAGTTCCTGTAATGATTAAAGTGAAGTTTTCATTTGTCTACTTGTTATTTAAGAAATTTTCAAAACTGATCTTGAGTCTTAGGTCAGATCCTCTACAACTATAAATTCATAGCATCTTATGTTCACACTGTACTTCTTCACAAAGATGATTAACATTTTTACAAAGTTATGTTTTGCCCTTTTAAATTTTTGTATATATATATATATATATACTTTTTGTGTGTGTGTGTATATATATATATATGTGTGTGTGTGTGTTTGTGAGCGCGTGAGCGCGCGCGCATGTAGAGTAAATTTCTACACAGAGAGACTTACAAACAGTTGACAGGATTTCTACAAAACTTAGCAGTTGACAGAATCTTTCCTTAGATCTTCAATGAAAAGTTTATTGATATCAAAGTTGAGCAGTTGTAAATGTAGAGGGAATGTCATATTCTGGCGTGTTTTCATTTTTATCTTACCTATTATAACTAAAAAGACGCCAGATATCTGAATAATCGTAAATTATATTTTATATTTTTAACCTATTATATAATTAATTCTACTTCCATAAGTTATTACCACTGCTTTATCAAGATGGTGTAGTACTCTTCCTTTATAAAGTAAAATAATAGAATAAAAAAATTCTTTACACTCATTTATAGATAAAAATTACCTAGACTGTTTTTATTATTAATACTCTTGAAGATCATTCTTTTTAAAGATACTTTTTGTAATCATGATAGATGAAATAATGAATGGGGATGGTAGTTTGTTTATCTAAGTTAGATAAAGAAGAGACACTCTTTTTAAAATTTAGCCACGCCTACTTAATAATGACGTAATATCCGTCGGTTTTATAACGTGGTCAAAAGTGCTACTTGATTTATGCTGGTGTTTATATATAACCCTGAGTGTCATGTTCATTTAATGTTGCCAGGGCCACCTCCTTTAATTCTGATTGTCCTTATCGAGGAGAAGAAAAACGATTTCTGGAATCGATAACATACTTTTTCTATTTAAGAAATTATTTTATTTTACTGTAGTAGTTAATAAGATAATTTTTCCCCCAAAATTTATTTCTATTAAGAGTAATAGAAATTGAGTACTATATTTCGGTTAAAAGGGAAAATGCATTGATAATAATCTTTATTCTTGTCCCTTATATCTTAAGTTAAATATTAATTATGAATAAAGTTATAGATCAATTAGTTAAAAAAATTGCTCAGTCCGTTTATGCAAATAACTTAGCTTCAGTGTACTGCTCTGCAGTTAAGCGTGTACGATTCTGTTAGGCGCACTTTGTTAAGTATTTCCTTAGCTTCACTAAAGTTTTTACCTTTTATAAAATTTATTATTGTTTATCAAATTTAATAAAAAAAGAATTAAATGGAAGTTTTCATTAAACAGTTTTTACTTTCCTGAGATCATAGCTCTAGTGCTATGATGCAAGAAGGAAAGTATGGCAATCAGTCAAAATACAGACTGTCAAGGTTTGTTTTTTTTTTTTTTCATTTCTCGACGTACTTTGTGTTGGCGGGTTCGAAGCTTAATAACTTTAGACTGGATTAACCGATTTTGATGAAATTTTGTCCAGAGAGCATATAGGGCAATTTTTTGGTAATATTTTGGGGTCAATATCTCCAGGGGTAGGATGATAGCTTTTTGAAGTCAATTTTTTCAAAATTTTGCAAACATCTCTTCCTTGACATAGTAGTAATGCAAGTAACCCCCCAGAAAAATATTTTGGGGGCAATATTGTGGGTTGGGGAGATGATCAAAGTTTAAGAATATAGATTTAAAAAAATTTTTAAACCCTTTTTGGTTTATTTAAATTTTTATTAATAATATTACACTACAATTTAATCATAATAATTCATCCCCCCCCCCAAAAAAAAAAGTTTGGTAATTCTTTATTGGTAGTAAATTTTCCAGTGGAATATTTTTTAGTTCCTTCCACTAAACACAGTTGACGTAAAAAAATCAAACAAGTTTCTTTGAAGATTATTTTAGAGGTAGAGGACAAAAAAATACCGATTTTTGGAATTTTTTAAATTTGTTTTTTTTATTTAAACATATAATGATCAATGTTACAGTAAAACTTCATCATGAATTACCCCCATCCCAAAAAATAATCTTAGGTAACATTTTTTTATGTATTATTATCTTTCAACTATTTAAAAATAAATATCCAATGAAAGGAAAGTATTACAACTTTGTCAGCTTTTTAAATTTAAAAATTAAATTATTATTTTTTAAATATGTTATTTTTTTATGGTACGCCTTAATATTTAAACATGAGTTACTAACATACTGGTTTACGTTTAGTTTCTTTCAGTTTTAGAAAGATATCCTGCTGGATAATGACAAATTAATCGTATAAACAAATATATCTCCTCTATATATTAACTAACAACTAATTAGCAATCAGAATTAAAAACACCTCTAAACCATTCTTTGAACAAACTCAACCGTCAAAGATATTTATTCTTCAAGTTATGACATTTTTTTTCAATTTCTTGACGTTTTTTGTTGATAAGCTTGTTCTGATAGCTGAACCAAATAGTTCGATATGCAATCACGCAGGATACTTATTTAATGATGTTATTTGTCTTCAGCTTTTCTTTGACTGGAAATTTTGATTAACGCGAAAATGTGCAATATAACATTTTTATTGATAATCCAGTTAAATTTTTTTTATTTTAATATGGCGGTTCCACGATGAAAGTCTTGCCAAAGAATCACGTTCCTTTTAATAGAAATTTTTAAGTTATAATAATTAAGTAAGTTATAATAGTTATTTATTAGTTAGTCAAGAATAACGGAGGAAAAGATTGTTTCTTACTTTTGTCATGATACTTTTGTAACTGTCGTATAAGTTAGGAATTTAAAAAAAAATATTATACTACTATTTATAGACATATAAAACGAATTAAAAAAGGAAAATGAAAACAATGAATTCAACAAAACCGGTTTCTTGACAGAAAAAAAGGTTACACAAATTTTTATCAGAACTTATGTTAGGAATTTTTAGAATTAATTCTATTTTTAAACATGAAAATATAACTATCCAATAAAAAAAGAAAAATATAGGCAAGCTAATTAAACTGCCAACTGAGAGTTTACAAACCTATTTAAAAAATTTATTTATTATTCTGCGATAAGCAAACTGCTATTAAATTATTTAATGACCTTTTTATAAACCCAGTATAAAAAACAATCCTTTCAAAATGCTGTATTAAGTATTTCAACAATCATACAATTTTCTAACATCAATTAATACTTTAAACTATCAAAAACATACAAGTTAAGAAATCTGCAATGTAACTGAAATCTCATAGAAAATTCTTTTACGTCGAAGCACTTTAATAGTCTTTGTATATATTCATGTACAACTATTATATTTTTCAAATCTTCTGGAATTATTTACACTGTTAAAACATGCAAGTTCCTGCCAAGTCAACGTTTATAGTTATTCTAAAATTATGTTATTTTAAATGCAAAACATCGAATGCAATTTTTAAGTTAATTATCCTAACCTTTTACATTTCTTAATCAAATTGAGAAAAAAATTAAATAAACTGTTTAAATATCTAATTTAAAAAAACTTTCACACTGATTTAGTTTGTTCTTAAAAAAAAAGATAATTCACAATTTACTTCCATTTGTAAGCGTTTTATTGTTGATGTAAATGAATAATTTTTATTCTAATTAATAATTTTAAAAAATAATTAATAATTAATAATTTTAAACGAAGTTTGTAAATACAATGTAGCTTCTACTACAATATACGTTTTTACGTACTGTACTAACTACAATTGTACTGTCCAATTTTGATGTTGCTATTTTTAAAAATGACTCTGATGATCAAAAATAGTATGTCTTTAAAAATGTTTAAATAATGGTTAACTTAAACGAAGGACCCAGTATATACACCATACTACATTTATGCTTCTTAAATGTCATTTATATTTTTTACAGTCATTTGTTATTAAAATTTTATTTGTTGATGCCAGATTAAATTTCATAAATTCTGATATAAATTAGTTTTATTTTTTAGGAAAAAAGTTAAAGAATTTTCATTCTTGTTTTTTAATTCCAGAGTAAATCTGAAAGAGGATTTAAAAAATTATGGTTAGAAAACATATGAAAATCCTAAAAAAAACAACTATATTAATATTTTATATAATGGTCTTGTCAATTTCTATCTGTAGTTCTTAGAAAAAAAATTGTTCAATATAAAAAATTACTCAAGTGCAATATTACAAACCATTTTTTTGTAATGGTGAAAATTCTGGTCTCTGGATCAATTAATTGGTCCTAACATTTAATTTTCAGTCCACTTTTGAGATTTTTTTAATCTTATATTTGTTTATTATTACTATTACAGTGAAATTATTAGCATAATCTCAGTGTGAAAATTATAACAAAACGAATGGCAATATTACGAAATTTTGTATACGAAAGTTCAGATAAATAAATTTGAGAAAATTCAAGTACTCTCTAGGGGTAATTGTACAATGCGGATTCTTTGTAGAATGTGCATTCTTTGTAGAAGTGCGTTGCCTACTTGAATGGGAGATGGGATATCGATATTCGAAGAGAACTGAGAATGATCAGTGTAATTTCAAGAGTTATAGAATATGCCCCTTTAGGCAGGAAACCAGGTCATCAAAACTTATGGCCGAACAAGTATCATGTTTTAGATGTGAGAAAAAAATTCCGTTCTTTACCGTTTTCTTTACCGATAAAAAACTATTTGTGAGTAGTAACATTAACATCTTGAATATTTGAAGATTATTTCACGGAATTTATTTTTATTATGATGTAAAACCAGTTTCATAAAAATGAAGCCTAAATAAGTTTCATTAAATAATCTTTTTGTATCATAATTATTTTTATTAATTAATATACATTATTAAATTCATATAGCAAATTCAAGATAAAGTAACTTTAATAAGATTATCACTCCAAAAAGAAATGTTGTAATTTTGTGAAAGATCAGGTGTATACTTCTGCATTCTTTAAACATCAATAGGTCTACTTCTTTTTAAGGATCATCCGTGTAGTTTTAGAAAAGGAGGTGCATTGTTCATTAATATTGCACAGCCGAGTAAGTACAAAGTTTTGTATTTTTCGCCTAAACAGCCTGCTTTGTTTTTTTTATTTATAATTCATTTTTTACATAGAATGCTTTCTATTACCGACATCGGAAGAATTTCTATTGTAATAAACATTACAGTTTGAATCTGTAAATGCATATTTATACATATATATATGTATCACATAATTATTTATTTATATCTGAATTGTTTATTTCTATTCAACATTTTAAATAAACCTCTTTAAAAAATTATTAGATTACAGTAACTCAACGTAAATAATGTAAATAACGTTTGATGCAGAAACGTTAAGTTGAATGAAGTATTTAAGAACGTCAGCGAAAATATTCAAGAATTTAATATTTAATTAGATTGGCCTTGATTTATTTATAAAATTACAAATTCTAATAACAGATTTCACTAATTAAACATCGTGAATATTATTTAAGGTCAGTGTAACACATGGCTAATTCGCTTTTTAAGTACCAATCGTTTGTATGCTATATTATGAAAGAAAAAAACAGATCTACATTTCTAAGAGTTGTGTTTCAATTATTGTGGAGTAAAAAACTAGTTTTGACTATAATTGTCCTTGTTTTTGTTTTGCAACTGTTCAAGTATTATTCAAATAGATCACCTAATAAACTTACTGCTGAAAAAAATAAGTTTTATTTTCCTCTTTTTCCTCTAGAGACATAGCTATCTAATATCTTTATATTTTACAAAACATTCATAAATGTTCTGCAAATATAAACTTACCCGGTACATTGTTTAGCGTGGATCTTAACATATTAAACCTACCAAAGTAGTTGTTTAACTACTTTGAAAAATGTTTCTTAAAATCTTTTATTTTTATTAAAATATTGGATATAAACAGTTCAATAGGACTACAGGTTTGGAAAAATAAACCGTTTACATATTTCCACAATTCTTTTTTCTTAATATTAAAATCGATTTTCATGTACCATAAAACAAAAGGTTAATCTTTGATTGGACTAGTTCCATCTTCCTCTAAACTAATTCTTGCTTTAATTTAACCAAATACAAAATAAAAAAAATCTCTTTCGACATGCCGGAAGACGAAGGTAGATTTTACCGGTACTAAGTACGGGATGAAAAATATTTCCACCTTAAAGTTAAGAAAAACTTCAAATTTACTCAATACGACAATGGTTGCACGTGAAAAAAATTTCATGTATTTAGCATTCGACAGGCATCTTACAATCATCAATACAAGCATCTTACATTCATCTTACAATTCCAGCAACATTTTGGTCATCTCTTACCGTAAGGGTTAGTCATATCAAAAATTGTTTCAGACCAAAGTTGTAGTTAATATTTAGAGGATTAAATGACCACTTAAACCGATTTGATACTGTGCCTATTAAGGGAGGTATAATTTTTTTTTTAAATCCCATTTTCCACCCCCTGGGCCAGTGGTTGGTGATATTAAAAACCTTTACTTACATAAATTGTAGGGTCTTATCCAGAAAATAGTAGTTTTTCGAAATGAGAAATTTATAGCGTAATTTTGTTTTTTTCGAAAAAGCCCCCCCCCCCCCCCTATTATCATCTCCATGATTTGATTTTGGCCGTTAACGAACTCGACCGAGAATTTGGGACAAATTATTTTTAAGAAACAATTTGAAAGTGAATGGAGCAAAATTACGGCCGTTATCTTGTCCACAAGAAACATAAAATTATATATATATATATAAACTTTTGAGCTGACGGTGGTTTTGGGATCGGGGGATGTGAAACGCAAAGATATGTCGAAATTTTCCGGAAGTCGAATCATGGTATCCATTACAATAGGTAGCTTTCTTATGAAATTTACATTAGGGTGTTTGGTTTGTTTTTTTCTACCAGTTTTTTTTGTTAAATTTACTTATTACATTTTCTCCAAAAAATTGAGGTACTGTATACAATGTATTTTTTCTAAACATGAATGCATACTAATCTGTTACTTTACAAATTTCCCTAGTCCTACTTTCCAAATTTCTATATGATTTTTATTAATGTACATCGTCTGAGGTGAAGAGCACTAATGAAAGAAATATTTTATCTGAGTGTAATGATGTCAATTGCACAGCCAGTTACGGTGAACAGAGTGATTGTATCGCTCTTATGACCTTATGCTCTTATAATATGACCAGAATTTCGGGTTTAAATGTTAATGTGTAAATGTGTATGTTCGGTCCACAGAAGAAGGCTACGGGAGAACAAATCATTCCTTACTTTCTCCAGATAGGCTGGCATGGAATGCTTGCTATTCTTGAAAATAGCTACGCTAATCTTGGAAGTAATTAGTGGTTCTCAGGTCATTGCCGATCTTTACAATTATGTCATTAAAAAAAAAAAAAAAACATACGATGAATTCCTGCATAAAAATAGAAACTACAGATATTAACGAAAAAATTATTATTAAATAATTGATTTGCCCTTAATTTTATCAGTTTCTTGCAGCAAATTTGATATGTATAATTGTAGCGTACCACAGGTGTATAATTCTAAAAATAATGTTGGACCTTAGTAACACTTATTTAATTTAATCTAAAAAAACTATGAAATAATTTTCTGTTTGGCAAAAGAGAAGCGTAATTGGTTAAGACTGTTTCTTGGAACGGCAATAAACAACTTGAGATTAGATTTTATTATTCTTTGTAGACTCCTACAATTATATGATCCATAAATATAGTAATATTGCCTAAGCTACACTCACCAAAAATAAAATAAAACAGATGGAAACACGTATTTTATTCATTTTGATTCAAAGGTATATTTTGAAGACAATAGTAATAATATAATAAATAGTGTTAAGATCGATCTATAAGACGATCTGTTAGAAGGATCTAAAGATCGACCTTTTAGAAGGAAGCAATAAACGGTTGTTTCAAAATATTATATTTTATTTTACGAAATCAAAATGGGCATTGAATATAATAACACAATTCTAAGTTTAATGAAAATCCATATATATATTAGTTATTTTAACAGACATCCAATGTTAAAGTGGAATTCAGGAAAAAGTAAATAGTAGATATAGTACTGAAGAAAACAATTCATTTCGTTGTAATTCATTTAAATTAAAATGTAAATGAATTTCGTATAAATTAAATGTAGTGAAATTATTGAAACATAATAACCATGCGCCTGAAATATTTTAATTAGTACTACGGGTTAGCGGAAATTTCTAAGAAAATAAGGGAAGATCCAGAATTGGAATGTTAATCTGTTGGATTGAATTTTGGTTGGTTGGAATTTAAGTTCCCAGAAAAACTACTCGTATTAAACATTTTTGATGAAACTTTCATCTTTAAACTTAAATTAAACGTCTTTCAACCGAGTTACGTCCCTCCTAAGTTAACAGTACCATTACCAAAAATTTCGTAATTCCACACTATACAAGCGTAATGTACATTATTTTCGAACTAAACAATCGGTTATTGTACAGTCATCGCCAAGTAACGGTGAGCTTGCAGTGGCGACGATTATTACCCAACGTAAAAACATCTTCCTCGCTCTTAGTAATTCCCCTAACCAAATAATTGTTCTATTTAAAAAAAAAAAATGAATGCAACAATTTTGAAATGAAATACAGCCGGCTAATTCTGTACTGTATATAAAATATAATAACGGATGAAAAATTATCTATTTCTAATTACACGGTAAATATTGCGATGGATGGTGTTATTACTGTAACTTTAATTACTTCTGGAAAATGAATTATCCTTTAATTCCTCAGCTAGAACGCTCTCCTCGCTATCATCTCTATCTTCAGTATAATTGTCACTATTATCACTGTCATTGTATAAAGAGAAAATAAAAGATTTTGTCAGAGAATCTATTAACGATTCCTGGTTCCAATATTCATCTTCGATTTTTTTTATCTTTTCACGGCAAGGTTTAGTTATTCGAACACGGTACCGTTTGGTATAATTAATATATATAATTTTAAAAACAGCTTACCAAATTCCAATTTGATTTCCTCGAGCGCTTTCGTCTATTCTGCCATCTTCAAGAGGAGTACAATTGTGATTAACGTATATAAAATTATAATCTTACATATTTAAATGATATATTTACGAATATATAACAATTGATCGTCATTTTGTTAAAATTCGTCAAAAGTTAAAGTTTTAAGTCTAAGTTACTACGTCCGTATTGTATTAGTTTCTCAATTGTTATCTTAGTTATTATCTTAGAGGAGATAACAGAAGAATCCTAGACGGGATACAGCGTCGCATGGTCCTCAAGATGGCATCAGCATATGCCTCAGTGTCGACAGAGGCGGTTCTGGTGATCACGGGACAGCCACTTCTTCAGCAGCTGGCAGAGGCTCGAGTGTTGGGCCAACGGGGAATGCCCAAGGAGGACATAAATGCGGCCCTGTTCCAAGATTGGCAAGCTAGGTGTGATGCGTTCACCAAGGGTAGGTGGACGCACTGTCTTATCGCGGATATAGGGCCGTGGGCCGGTCGGAAGTTTGGGGAGCTGATCTACTGGCTCACGCAATTCCTAACCAGCCATAGGGTTTTCCGCGCCTACCTGTGTGGTAGGAGGAAACACCTACTACCCTTATTATGACCCGGATACCCAGGAACACGTGGTGTTCTGGTGCCCGCAGTGAGATGAATACCGCTTAGCTTGCTGGGCGATTACCGGACCGCACAGCGTGGAGACCATCATCACCACCATGTTGCGGAGATTCAAGAATTTTGATACCATCGCAGTATTCGTGACGAGGGTTCTTCAGGAGAAGGCTTGGGGATGAGGGACAGCCCTCTACGGAGTTGCCGTTCGCTCGCGCTTCCACGAGTGGGAGGTAGCGATGAGGCACGGGGACTTTCTAACCCCCGAGCGAAAAAGACCGTGTCTCGGCGGGGATGCTCCACTCGGGGTGTCCCCGTTAGAGGCGTTGGCTTAAAGACCGAGTCCCGGCTCCTCGAGTGGGAACCCAGGGACGGCATAGCCGGGCCTGGTGGATCCTATTCTGGAAGTTTGAGGCGGGCGCAAAGTAAGATCCGACCGACGGGCCGAGATGGGAGGCCCATTAGAGTATGACACTCCCCTCGGCTGTGTTACACTTAACTGCAGGATCCGGCCCAGGGGAGAAGGTGAAAAAAAAAATATATATATATACACGTATATATAAGATTATAATTTTATATATATTAACCGTAATTATACTCCTCTTGAAGATCGCAGAATAGCCGAAAGCGCTAGAGGAAATCAAATTGGAATTTGGACAGCTGCTTTTAAAATTGTATATTAAAAAGTAATTATTTTCTTGGATGTTTTGGAATAAGAGTAGGAATACCAGGGCTGTCAGTTCTATTTTAATGTCCGGTTGATTAAAACTTCTGTCAAAAATCATTATATCAAAAATTCTAATTTATTTTGTTTAAACATTAAATTGAAATACAGTAAAAAGAAGTCGGATAACTGGTCGACATCTACTTGACGTTTTGTTATTTAGCAGATTTTTTTTAACTTACACGTATGGAAAAAGTTAAGTGAACTGTTGTTATATTTTATGTATTTCTGCATAAAAATAAAATTATTTCTTGTATTTTTATAACATATTAATGAATAAGAGAGATAGAGAGAGAGAGAGCATGAGAAAGAGAGAGTACCACTGTAAGATCTCTATGCATTGTTGCACGCTCAGAGATACCAACCCAAGATAATTTCAGTTCCTACTTGCTATAAAAATACAATTTTTTTAACATCAAAACGTACAAAATTAACTTTATTTCGTTTAATAAGAAAACTAAATATCATTTCTTTATGCCGATGACAGTTAAATATTTAATATTTTCTTTTCTTCTGCGTTTGTGATTTTTAAACTTCAATCTATATTGTCTAAAACATACCGTTCTCCTTTTTTTTACCGACTTTCGAAGAAAAGTACGGAATTACTTTCGGTCGCATAGTTTGTGTGAGGGGGGGTGAAAAAAGTTTGAGGTATGAGGAGTACCCACTTAAATTTATATATATGTGTATATGTATTTTAAAACTAAGTATAAAACATTTATACTTGGTATAAAAGTTTAATACATTTATAGGCCTAAGTATAAAATGTTGTGGCTCGAAAATCTCCATAACTACTAAATCAATTTCACTAAAATTAGTTATGCTGTGGTAGTGTATCTGCATTTGTGAATGTGAAAATTTTATGAAGATTGGTTGAGTCTTTCTTGAATTATGCTCAACTTGAGGTCGAAAAAACTTGAGCGGAGCAAGTTAGAAGCATGGTTCGTTATGATGGTGCAAGTTGGAACGTTTCCGGCCTCCGTGGCGCGTGTGGTAGCGCCTCGGCCTTTCATCCGGAGGTTCCAAGTTCGAATCCTGGTCAGGCATAGCATTTTTACACACGCTGCAAATCATTCAACTCATCCTCTGAAGCAATATCTAACGGTGGTCCTGGAAGTTAAACAAACAAAAAAAAAAAGTTGGAACGTTAACATTTCTTTATCTGCGGTATCTATTCTTAGCAATATGAAACCAAATTAAAAAAAAAAAAAAACAATATTAAAACCAAATTAGATTAACGAAAGTACGTCTTCTCGCGCAGAACTAAGCAAGATTTCTTTTTGGGGGGCACGTCTGAATTTTGTTAATTTTAACGTTAAGAGCAAATCTATATATATAAAAATGTTAAGTTCGTTTGTGTACGGCTTCAAAAACTCAAAATGTTCTGCACCGATTGAGATCAAATTTTAGCACGATATATAACCCGAATCAAAGATTGTTTCCATCTATTTTTAATAAATTTATCTATTTTTAATTTGTACATTTTTAATTTGGAAATGTAAACAAAGAAAAACCAATCAGATCAATGCAAGATGGCCGCTGTCAAACACAACGACCAAATTTCTTTGAATTATATTTAACAGCTAAAACATCTGTATTTTATTTTTTTTAAAAACACGATAAAAAAATGTTAGCACGATATATAACCCGCATCAAAGATTGTTTTCATCTATTTTTAATAAATCTATCTATCTATTTTTAATTTGTACAGTTTTTTAATAAATAAGAGGCTAATAAATCAGATGGAAATGCAAACAAAGAAAAACCAATCAGATCAATGCAAGATGGCCGCTGTCAAACACAACGACCAATCACAAAGAGCCCGTATGGCCGTTGCCAATGTAAACAAAATCACAACTGATTAAGTAACAAATTTATTTGAATTATATTTAACAGCTAAAACATCTGTATTTTATTAAAAAAAAGACACCAAAACAAAAAGAAAAGCCACCAAGAAGGATGACTTACAGTAAATAAATTAAAACACCCAACTTTCTTATAGCCCAGATAGACTTAAGACTATGCAAACTAAAAAAGTCGAAATAACCAAATACACAGAAAATAATATCCCTACATAATGACCAAAAATCCTTTGTTAGGTTATTTTTTTACATATATATGACCAAACAATCGTTTTTTGGTCATTTAGCGTTCTTTGCTATGTAAAAGCAAAGAACAAAATTCACAAATAGTAACACGGAAACCACACAACTAAGTATTCGTTTTTTTTTTGTATTTTCTAACCTCCGAAACCACCGTTATGCATTGCTTCAGATGATGAAATGAATGATTTATAGCTATGAAAATGCCATGCTTGACCGGGATTCCAACTCGGAGCCACCGGATTAAAGTTTGAGACGTTACCAGTCGCGCCACGGAGGCCGGCAAACATATTCGTTAGGAGCCGAATAAAAACACGACTTACCAATATGGCGTTGTGTGTCAAACCAATTGTATACGGACTATAATTACTTTTAATACGCGAAACCCTTTGCAGTGATTGAACATTAACTTAAACTTCTTCAAAAATTATTCCTTTTGAACTAAGCCACATTTTGATATCATTGTTTTTCTATAACACGGCTGGAATTCTTTTCGTTTAATGATAAGAAGCGTTGTCGAAGACAATAACCGAATTCTCTTCCAAAGGACATAATACACCGCTAAACTATTTCTAAATAATTCAAATTCGTGTAATTTTTTTACGAATCGCGTTTTTATCAAAATCTCACCTTTTTCTCAATTGATCTGCGGGGTTTTATTGTTTTCTTTGGAGACCGTAATTCATTAGTAGATTCATACTCGAGAATCACGTTGTACACTGAAGCAGCACAACTTCTACTTACGTTAGCAGTTTATTAACATCTGAAATGAACGCCGTTTGATTATTCTGTAATTTGTAAGCATTACTCTGCTTTTGTAAGCATTTAAAATGATGTGTTTTTTCGCACGATTTAAGGGCTTTTTTCGCAGCCCACAAATCTTTATATATAAAAGTGTTAAGTTCGTTTCTGTACGCTTCAAAAACTCAAAATGTTCTGCACCGATTGAGCTCAAATTTTAGCACGATATATAACCCGCATCAAAAATTGTTTTTATCTGTTTTTCGCATCAGTCACATACCGCGACCGCGTGAAAAGAGTTTTTTTAACGGTCAGCTGTGTACCAGTGACCGCGCCATCTGCCGGAAGCGAGGGGAACACTCGCCATACTAACTAACGACAACCGCAGTCACATGTGAAACAATACCTGTTCCCAATTACATTGTTTATTAACAAAAAAAAAAAAAAAACGTATCCATTTGCATCTGATTCAGATTATTATAGAATCTGAATTAAATATTCACTTTAATCGAGGTACTTTTGTGTGATCGTGTCGTGATTGAGCTGCGCCTTTCACCAAGCTCTGAATTTATCAGAAAACGACCAACAGTGGGATATATGTATTAATGACGCGTGCAACACTGCACATCCAAATCAAATTCGCGCATTATTTGCAATTATATTGACCGCTTGCTTCCCTTCATCTCCCACAGAGTTATGGGAAAGATATCGATCGCATATGGCTGAGGATATTTTGCATAGAGTACGCCTAGAAAATACCAATATGACCATGGAATTTACAGAAGGCATTTACAACGAAGTATTGATAAATATCGAAGACAAGTGCTTAGCTATTCCAAATAAAGTTCTTAGTCAGTTGGGAATGCCAGCACCCACCCGAGCTGATTGCTTCATTTGATGTTGATTTACGCCGTGAACAGAGTTACAACATTGGTGATCTTCAGTCATATGTCCAATCAAACATTCCCAAATTAACGCGTGAACAGAAAGGCATTTATAATCGCATAATGCAAATGATAAATGACGGAGTTGGGGGGGGGTCTTCTTCTTGGATGCGCCAGGAGGAACTGGGAAAACATTCCTCATTAGATTGATTCTAGCAACGGTTCGATCAAAAAATGACAATTATCCTGTTGCGGAATATTAATCAGCCAAAACTCTGCAACGGCACGCGACTTGCAGTTAAGAAATTTATGAATAACGTAGTGGAAGCAACGATTTTAACGGGGCCTTTCAAAGGTGAAGATGTCCTCATTCCTCGAATACCCATAATCACGACCGATACACCATTTTAATTTAAAAGATTGCAATTCCCAATTCGATTGGCATTTGCAATCACAATCAATAAAGCTCAAGGTGAATCTTTAGAATTGTGTGGTTTAGTTTTAGATGCGGATTGCTTCTCACATGGGGAACTGTATGTTGCGTGTTCCCGAGTCGGCAAACCAGATAGCCTTTACATCTACGCAGACAGTGGAAAAACAAAAAATATTGTATATCCACAAGTATTGCAAAATTAAACTTCTATGAAACGTATGCTTTGTTTTGTTTCTCATTTCTCATCCATGCAACCACAATGTGCCTCAGCGAAGCGTGGCGGGTAGAGCTAGTTTTCTATATTTTTTCGTTCTCTCTTTATCCGCTTAGTTTAGAGGTATCATTTTTTGAATTGCTTCATGTTTTATGTGTGAAAATTTAAATTTTTTTAAATATTCGTTATATTATTTTTTTGGGATTCGAAGTTCATTTCTTGGATATTGTTATACATTTTAAGATTTTTTGAAGGAGTTAGTTAACTTTAATTTTATGTAATGGCATACTTTTTTAAATAAATATTTTATAATGATTATAATATTAATATTTTATGTGATTTAATCGATACCTACAATATGTTATTTTTAAATTAAAATGATTATTCATAAAATGACCTGATAAATCTTTTTTTCAAATCTGTAATGAAGGTTTTCAACGGTAAATGAACGTAAATTTTTGATTCCAATGTATTAAATAGGCGCTGATAACAAAGAAACTGGTCATTATTTTTCACCATTCCTCCAGTAATTTTTTTTTTAAACGAACATAACTTTAGTGGTCTTCCACAATCCTGGAAACGATATTAATGTAGTGATAATACTGATTACACTGTTTTGTGTTTGTCCCGTGTAATAAACATTGTTTCTTGGTTTAATTTTTTTTCTATATCATATGCCTAACATAAAATCTTATCTCAAATTTGTCGATATTTGTCCAAGTTACTGTACCAATATTGACACAGTCATTAAAAATCTATCGGTTAACAAAATCAGACCACTGTCTGTGTAATTATATACATTTCATTATTTACTTATAAAATTTTATTTGTTAGAATCTTTTTTTTATTTAATTTAAATTCCAAAGAAATATTGTAAATTTTGTATTTTATTACGAAGTTAATATTTTTAAATATTTATTTTTAAGTGGCTTTATATCAATAACAATAACATTTTATTCGCATCTTTTCAGAATGTTTGAATTATCTCCGATTAAGACAGAAAACATTTGTTTAAAACTTCTTTGCTTAACTGAACTCAGTCGGTTAGTGTTTTTTTTTTTCATTTTATAAAATATGTATCACATTTCAATCTTTAAATTGTGACACGAAAAACTGTAGGAATTCCCAGTTACGTATTAATAGATACATTTGAAATAATTGTTTAACGATTTATTTCCGGAATAAATGTTTTGTGTAGAAAGGATAAAATGATTTACGCAAAATTTCATTTTATTTAATGGTATTTCAGTATAACAATTTCACTTATTTAATTACAGCGTATCTTAAAATTATTTTGAAGGTTTGGTAAGATCCAAATGATTTGGAATGTGATAGGATCTTAAATGATGTGGTAAAACAGTATAGTAAATTTCAAAGATTTTTATTTATAAAAATCTCTATAGATGTGAATGGCTCTTAATTTTTTTAACATTTAAGAAAATTTAGTAAATTACTTTCATCTATATTTTGCCGAGTACTCGTACTTTTTTCTGTTACATATGAAAATAAGTGGCATTTGTTTGATCAAATGTAAAGTTTCAGCCATATTTTTTTATCGCCGTAGCATCGAGATTTAAGATATCTCAATTTTATTTATTTATGGATATTATAACGTAATTTTTATTCATACAGTATTCGTAAAAATTGATCTATTAAACATTTTCCTTTTTTAGTTGAGATCAAGGTAATATCTTAATTATTTATCTCTGAATTTGGAAACTATTTGAATATTTATGGTGGTTTAAAAAATAGAAGAATAGATGTAATATCGATCTAGAATGTTTTAGTTGGAGGTTTTCTATAATCTTTTTGTGATATATTTATATAAAAATTGGAATAAATGTGTTATCACTTTTTTGTTATTAAGAGGACGAGCTGTATTTCACGAGGGAATTCAAAATACGTTCAAGACTTTTTGTACTCAGCATTACACAAAGCACTAAGTGGATATTGCTTGTATGAATATTATACATATATTACTTTGGTAATGTTGTTTATTTCTATCCGAAAGTAAAAAAACCTAATGTGGACACCACATGACTTCCTTGTACGTCTATTAAATTACCTATACACATTTTTTCTGCACTTCATCTAAATTTATTTCATTTGAAAGTGAGATACGATCCTCCATTTCTGTAATAAAAGTGGACAGATACACAATTTTTAAAGTATTAGTTTTTATTAACATTAAATATTTATACAATTATTAATTCAACAGTTTTTTCTCAAATATTAGGTTAGAGTAAAAGTCCCTTGATTTTTCTTTAAATAAATTGTTTACCAAATAATCCAATAATAAAAACGTATTATTATTATTATTATACACCGTAAGATCAAAATTAATATTTGTAACCAGAATGCAGGAGTAAATGGAATAGTTTAATTAATATTAACTTTTATTTATACGACACACCAGAAATCATGTGCGTATTACGCACAAGTGAAAAAAATTTCAACAATCACTTTAAATTGAATACAATTCAAAAATTTATTTTATTTTTCTGTCAAATAATTAAATAAAATTATTTTTTTTAAAATAAATATACAATTTTTATAAGAATTTACTAAGAGAATCCAAAAATAATATGATTCTAAATTATAATTTTTAATTAATATTAAATAATCAGATGTTTCACCAAATTTATTACGTATACACATATGTAATTCCCATTAAATTAAATTTACACGTTTTTAAAAGTACAAAAAACTTTATTTCACTAATAATTTTTTTTTCATTTTCATACATACACATACATTCGTGCGTACAAACGTCACGCCAAAACTAGTTAAAATGGATATTTCCGTTGAAATATGAAAACCGATATGTTTCGTGAGCACAATACTTCCTCTACTTCGTACAAGGAAGTAAAAAAGGAAAAAGACTACATAAATTAATTTTTTTTAAATTTAATATTAATTACCAGTTATGTATCTGATTATGTAATTCATTTCATTTCCAATTTTTATCCAGTTTTTAAATTCCCGACTCTTATAAACTATAATAGTATAATAGGAGAAACGTATTGCTATTATCGTTAATAAGGGCCCATCGAAAATATATATATATATATTTTTTTTCTGACTAGGGAGTGATAAACCTCTAGATACAAAAAAACTCACGCGCGATTACGTACGTATGTATGTATCTGTGGCCTTATTTTGTTTAATATCCCAGATACAAGTTGACTTAGAAACTTGGTAGTTTTATATTAAATTTTTAGGGCCCTGATTCCATTAAATTCTTGAAAAAAATTCTTTGAGGGGATGGGGAGATGTGAAGATGCCATATCTCGATAAAAATTATCTGAGGAGGAAATTGTTTTCTTATTTCTAGGTAAAAAGTCTCAAGACTCAGAAAGTCTTATTGACTTCTTCATAGTAAAGATATTTGCAAAAATTTATTTAAAAAAAAAAATCACCCCTACCTATAAAAATATACGAATTTAGATCAATCCTGGAAATTACTATTTTTTTTTTTTTTGTGATTTATAGTTAATTATCTTTTATAAAATAACCTTTTAAGTTATCATTATGACAAAATTTCAAAATCAGTGATGACATCAACTAAATTAAATTAAATTTCATATTTTCATCACGAATAACTTAATTGATTTCGTGAGATTAAAATATATATTAAGTAGAATCTGCAATTTTTAAAGTACAAGTACTTCTGATTTAAAAAAAAAATTATCTTGGAAAACTCCATTTTCGGGTTTCCCATTAAAAAGTCGAAAGATGTTTTCCTATTAAAGTACTTATCTTAGTCGAGGGCAATCTCTATTTCTTACTTCAGCGAAGTGGCATTTTCGCTTTGACGAAATGTAGAAACAAAAATACTTGCAATTAATTATCTACATCAGAGATTATTAATATAATTATTTACATTATTTTTGTATTACGTTAACATAAAAATGAATGATTCATTAGTAAAATAATTTTAATTATTCCTTATAAAAATTTAATTAATAAATTATGAATAAGAATCGTTTTTAGTCTCATACGTCGACAGAAAGTACATTCTCTAAGAAGAATTTTGACCTTAAAAAAAAAAAACAGTTTTGCGTAAAATCATATCGGTGGATTAGGTTGTCGGTTTCCATTTCATCTTAATATTGGTTATACTCTCCCCAGATATTATGATCGTTGGCAGAGGCAATATTTTGGTTAGTGGAGGCGATGCCAGGTTGCTGCGTTATTTTTAAATATCGCTTTTTGTTCAGTTGCCACCGACAGTTCCTCTGAGTAGAACGTTGTCGCCGATCCGCCATCACATTTAATGTTGTTTCTTTTTCCGTCGTCAAACGCGCCGAATTAAACCTCGTGTTTTTTTATCCTTGTGCAAATAAATAATAAATAGTTATCAGTTCTTAAGGACAATAACATCAACCACGTCAAAGTAGGATTAAAAACATTAGCGTTCATAAATTAATAAAACAAACCACATAATTAACCCGCTCAACCGATTTCAGATAATTACAAAATTGTTATAATTAACTTTTTCTTTAATATTAAAATAAGTGTTTAAAACTGAAATTGTTCTTTATTAAATAATTACCTACTATTCTTTTATAGAATTTAATTAAAAATTATGACTGAAAATTTTACTAAACCAAAAGTATTTAAAAATATTACAGGTTTAAAATATATAAAAGAAAAATTATTTATTGAATTTATAAACAGTAAATTAAACTTTTAATGATATTTATAATGAAATGTAATATTTATATATACGTTTTTTTTAAATACCTGTTGATGCAATTTAACTAAGCTCTGTACTACCCTACATAATCAGTATAGTAATGATAATATAATCCATGTCTAATATAAAATTGTGATATTAAATTTTAAACGTGTTTTGATTATTTTAGGTGTCCGGATTATATAAATCCTTTTTTATTTTGATTATTTAAAGTTTATAATACAAAATTTTAATTTTAATGCATATTCAGTTATAATTTATTTCTTTTCATTAAATATTTTTATCTATAATTTCAATATTACTGAGAACGATGCATCTGAATGAAATAAAGAATTTAAATTACTTAGAAAATTTTTTAAAATTAGATTATTTTATAAAACTTTCTAAAATTTTCAAAAATAACAATATGATATAATAATTCTATTCTAATAAAAATCAGTAAGTACTGTATTATTTTAAGGAAGATCTGAAATTTTTAATTTGTGCACGTATGTAAAAGACATTGACTGATGGGCGTTTTTGTTTATTTGTAATGTGATACTTGAAGGATGTTATGGATTTAGTGTTATTCTATAAACAGAACTGATTTGATTGATTGTTTTGTTATATTCAACTATTATATTATCAAAATGCCAGTACCCGGTTCACCAAAACTCGCTCCAAAATTTAAAGCTACATCATCCCAACCAGGTAATACAGTATTATTATTAAATTCAGTGTCAGCATGAATATATTGTTTTTAATTTTTTTTAAAAACACAAATTGGAAATCAGTTTTTATTAAAACAGGTTATAACTTCTACATCATTTCAAAGTTTTTAAGTTGATCCTTCATCATTGATGATAAACAATACCACTAATGACAGATCTGTATAATACTTCCAAAAATCTTCTAGAAGCAATTAAATATTTTTAATTGTTGATATTCATTTATAATTAAAGTAGCAACTCACACACATCATGTACATACATATGTGTAGAAAAATATAATAAAATATGTGGACTGTGTCTGATAGTACTGAGGTTAAAACTTAATTTGCGTGGAAGGTCAACTGTTCAAGACCTAGATATGCCAATTAAATCATCAGTAGTATCATCCGACATTTTTTTTTTTATTCTAAATAATACCAGTTTAATGAACAAGGAAATAACACTGATATTTTCACATTGTCAATTGGTAAAAGGGAATATATTTTCCTGCCGGTCTCCTTTTAATAATAAAACTATATCAGATGTCCTGAAGCCTTCCAGAATAATCATATTCCAAACTCTCTCATTTTATATAACTAGGATCTGCTTCATAATGGTCTTCAGATAAATTTGAAAGTTTGATGTTGAGTGTATATGATTTGGTTTTTTATATAGCAGTTCCTAAAAATTAATTTCTTGTGTTCTATCAGTCAAAATAAGGTATCTCTCTAGTAATTCATTGAAAACTGTATTAATTTATCTACTGATGTATTTAACCTAATTACGGTTGCATTTAGATTAATAATAGCGATAACAAACAAATATTTTGTTTAATTCTGTTGTAAGAATAAAATATGAATAAATGAGTAGAAGCATACTCGGCTAGTTACATAACTAATTCAACAAGTAACTAGGATGAAGTTTATGCTTTAATATCACTACATTTAAAATGAACATAGTACCTACTTCAATGTGAAGTTTGTTTCTGTATTTATATTCTAAAATCACAGATTCAGAACACACTTTATCATGTGGCTAAGTTTATTAAAAATGACATTAACCTGGTTAAATTAAGTAGTCCTTGATAGTAGTAGACCAGAAATTTTCTTTTTTTAGTTAAACAAATTTTAATCATATGTTTATTTAGATTTTCGTAACCTATTCAATTGTTCTCCTTGACCAAGTAGTGGGCTGTCATGCTCAGTTTGGGAAGTTCTGTTCTCGACCCTAAATGAAAGGCATATTTTTATTAAGTTTATGTTAAAAAAGAATATTAAGCATAAGAATATGAAAATCACCTGTCATAATAGCTCCTTTATATTGACAAAAGACCCAGAATCAAATCTAACTTTACACAGAGACTGTATATCTACTCATGTGTAAATTTGAATTACTGTGTGCTGTAAGATAGGTAACCACAGTCTACCTGGAAGGAGATCCCATGCACTTTTTTCATCTCCATTCTCTTCTATTTTCCTATTACCCATCAAGTTCTTGATAGTGTCCTTTCAGGTGGTTCTTTATTTTTTATCTTTTCCTAGTGAAAGGAGATTATATTCTAACATACATGCAGAATAGACTATACTGACTTATATATGGATATTAAATTTAACATTAATAAAGTTGTAAATAAATAAATAAATAATTATTTTATAAATTAATTACATGGATAATAAATTATAAGTACTGAATTAAAATAGGATTTTAATATTTTCTATAAAAATATTTGTATGCTCTTAAATATTATGTGGCTTATATTATGTAAGCTATTTCTCAAAGGATATTCTTTTAAATTAATTTTCTAAATTAGTGAAAATTTTGTTTGCTAAAATATTTATAGTTTATTGTAGTCACACAACAACAAATGTATGTTGTTATAAAATACTTCATTACTTTTAACTTGCACACACCCACCTATTCATAAATCAGAGTTGTTTTGTAAATTATTCATTGTTTTTTCATTTCTAATATTGTAATGGGAATCTTTATATGTATTGTCACTTCTGTTTATATTCTAGCTATAACAAAAGCTTTATTAAGAATACAAAACATATTTAAATTATTTGCAAAATCAACATGTTTATTTTTTTCCATGCTTCAATTTTTTTACATGTTTTTTATTTTTTTTATTTTCATGCCAACTAGGCAAATAAAAAGTATTGTTTGATTATTATTTCCTGTAATACAAAAAATTCCAGACTATATAATACTGTAAGTTTTTTATAATGTTATTTAAAAGAATTCTAACAATTTTAATTTTGAAATACTTTTCAGTTGAAAAAAAGATTGAATTGTACTGAAGACTATGTTGACATATTGCTGTTCCATTAAATATTTTCTACCAAGAATACAAAATAGTATTTTTCTTAATGTTTTTTGTATAGCCTGGCATAAAAACTGTTATATAAACTGTTATTTAAGACAAAATTTTATAAAAATATATACGTATCAAATTTATTTTTGAATTTTAATTTTTAATTTTTGGAACAAACCTGATTTGCTCATCTTCACTATTGTCATAAAACATACTCAGAACTTTATACATGTAAAGATTTCTAATTTATTAATAAATTAGAAATGTTGTATTTATTAATAAATTAGAAATTAGGAGCTGTAGATTGACATAACAAGTTCAGATTTTGATATACTAGATGTTATCTGTGGAAAATAAAACCATTTGAAAGATGAAACGGTTCTTCAAAATTCTTAAAAACTTTTGTTTAGTTTGCATTATCCAGTACTTCTTTGATTTAAACATTTTACTTTTCTCATATTTTTTCTAATAAAAAACCTGTCAAAAGAAAGTGTAATGTATTGTGTGGAAAGAAATTGTATTTTTATGTCAATGCAATGGTGCTCCAAAAAAAAATTAGTCAAGTGAGTATATAAATCCTCATGAAATAAACTAAATTTTAGATTTGAATCTTAGTCCTGCAGCATCAAAAGTACAGAATGAGCTAACTGCAAACCAACTAGCGACTTTGTTTAATTAGGTTTCCTAAACTCCGCATATAAATTATATAAAAATAATTTTGATGTAGGGTAAATAAGATGTTATTTATTTAGCATTAAAAGGTTATTTGATAAAACTAGAAAATAATAATTTGTTTTGTTTACTTTAAACATGTACTTTGATGGTTAAGATATTTTACTCGATTAATCTCAAAAATAATGAAAATGAAGCTATATTGTAAATGCTTAGTACAATATACTTATCTTACATATTTATGTAGATAAAGTTTATAAACTTATACTTTTTTTCATTTTATTATATATTATGCAGATACTTTTTGATTCTTTTTTCTTTGATTATTAGAAAAAATTCATATATTAAATAATATAAAATTGTATAATAATTATTAATTTTCTTCTGTAGTAGTTTATGAATTTTAATGTTAAAAATTATTTCTGTTGTTCTTTTTATTAATTCCTGGCTTTTAGATATTTTGATTTTGTTACTTTAATCTTCAGGTGGTGTGAGTGTGGGTGCAAGAATAAGCCAGACTCTTGGCACAAACTGCTTTTAATATGCTCACTCAGCCAAAAGTGTTTGCTATCCTGTGTATTCTGAGCATGATAAAAAATACACCCGCACATTGTTCTATCCAATATACTTGTTTGTATATTTACTATAGTACCATTCCATTTTACATTATATTTTTACTATTCTTATTATACTTTATAAAGAATTTGCAATTCTTGAAGTATTTTTAAACAAAAATATCTTTGTTTTTCATCCATTAATGATAATTAAAATAGTGATTATATAGCTTAGTTACTTATCATAATAACTGTTGCGAAAAGAATAGTTCAATTATGCATGCTACTATATTATAGGTTTCTTTAAGAAATATTAAAATTTTCTTTTGAAATTAGCCAGCAGTTGTATGACTGTCAATTATTTTTCAAAAGTTATTTGCAGAGGAATAAATACCACATACTGTGGTATTTATTTACAGATATTCTTACAAATGTGTTTTGCCCTGATAATAAAAATCTGAGCTACTTTTATCAGTAATAAATAGTCTGTGTTGGATATTGTCAACTGTATGACATTTTGGTTGAATGACCTAACAAATAATCATTTGATTGTTTTAATTTGTTAAATTTATTTCAGTAATTTTTGTCGATTGTCATTCATCCATTCATATAAAATTTTAGAATTTAGTTTGATGTAATATGTATGACTATGAATAGCTGCGTTGACTTTTTTAAATAAAATATGTCAGATTGTTTTGATATAATATATGTCATAAAAAAATCATAATAGATAAAAACTCTACCGTCAAGAGTAAACAATAATATGTGAATAGCAATCATAGAACTCGCAGGGAATTAAATTGACGAATTGAATCGCTAAATTATCCAGTGTGTAAATGAACTGATTACATTACTTATTGCATATGTCTTTCATTATTTCTAGGTTATAATAAATAAATATATAAGAGCTGATAGTTATTTTCATTTAAGACAAGTTATTTAGTAGACTAATTTGATTATAAAATCTATGAACTATTCAGTAAAGATCCCAAACTTAATCCTGCATCTTGGATAAAATGATCGCTTTCATCCCCTTACAATCTGATGGATCTGGTAGACTTTGATTGTCTCAAGGAGTAACATGCTAGAAAAGATAGGTCTGAATTGAAAATGGAATCCCAACTTGTTCAATATATAATTTTCATTTCTGTAGATCACTAAGTCAAACAAAACATAAAATGAAGTTTTTTTCAAGCTGTTGTTGTTTATTAATAGCAGTTCATGAATTCATGAATATAGGGGGAATAAATGTCACTTAAAATTAAAAAAAACAATTATGGATTAAAATTCTAATTTTTTAATAATTTATATTTTTTTACAAATTGCAAATCTTGGTGTAATCTTATTTTTCCAGTTAATCAAATATCCTTTGTGTTAACATATAAACTTGTGTAGATGTAATAGTATATATATATATATATATATATATATATATATATATATATATATATATAATTTGAATAAAAGCTAAAAATCTGTTATATCCTTTTCCTTCACCCAGTTGTTATATTGGGTTGGGCTGCAGATCATGGATCTCTACTTACCTTTATACCTTTTCAAAAATTATTTGGATGCCATCATTTTTAAGTAATTGGTGTCATTGTAACATTCTTATCATTTACAGTACTTATTTTATTTTGAACTTTCAGTTTTATTTTATCTCTTCTTGTAAGGAAATATATATTTAATATGCCGATCTCTGTGGTGGCATGGTAGTGTCTCAAGCTTTCATCCGGTGGTCCAGGGTTTGAATCCCAGCTAGGCATGGAATTTTTCATACGCTACAAAATTCCATTTCTATATCCCACACACAGGTTTCATTCCTGTGGCGATATCATCAAGCAAAAAAAAATTATTTATATATATATATCTCATAAATTAATTAATATATGTATGTTATACATTAATATATATTTCTCCAACCAGTTTTCCAGCTACTACAGGGTCTGGATATAGGTACAGACAAATGCAATTACTGATAGCCATCAGTACAGCTTGCCAGATCTGACATAGCTGCAATGTAAATGTTACTCTACCAGTAGATATATAATCTAAAACATACTCTGATTGGGCACTCCTAAGATGTGTGGTTAATTGAAACCCAAACTCTAAAGAACACCAGTATCCATAGTTTAACACTCAAATCCATTTAAAAGCAACTGCCTTTAAAAGGATGCTAACCTTAAGAACTCTTGACTTCAAAAATCAGTTGATTTTATAGTGATGAGTTTAAGGAAATAACATTATTAATTTTTTTATAAATTTTACTATATCTAATTTTATAAATAGAAAACTTTCTCATTTAAACATTGTGAAAATTCTTAACTTCGATGGTATACTTATGTTTCATATATAAATATGATTATTTCAGTCTGTAAAGTATAATGCTGTACTTAGGAATTGAATATTTTTGGTCGAATAAAATGTTTTGTTGGTTCTTTTTTCTCTTTTTAAAATTGATAATGTGTGCTGTTAGTTAAATTATTAATTATAGATATGGGAATATAGAATTAGAAATAATATTTATGAAAGATTTTTTATTTTACTAATTTCTGTTTTAAAAGGAAATAATTAATGACAAGTCCCAAACTACCACCATTAATGCATGTAGAATGTGGGTGGGGTTACACTCAGTTCTGAAATGGAGCAGACAGCAGGTGTGTCATCCTAAATAGTACCTTAAGAAAGTAGTTTGGACTAAGTTCAAACTAATGCCAGGACCCCCTTAGGTTTTGTTGTTTTGCCAATTCTTTGTGTTTTTTTTGGCAGGTGGGGGATTTCCTTTACTAAATGTCAGTTGATTCATGCTTAACTGATTAAGAAATCATTTCTTATTTTGTTACTATCTCTATTTATTCTGATTTATAATCTTATAATTAAATACGTTGTTTTATTTCTTGAATCCAACATTTTTTTTTCAAACTCACACATTATTTTACTTAAACCACATTATTTTTCCATTTTACTAAAAATTAACTAATTCATTATATAATAGTGAATCTTTTGCGGTGATTACTTCAAACATAGCTTACAGAAATTTACAATGTTATAACTTTTTACTTCCTTGTACGAAGTAAAAGAAGTTTTGTGACTGAAAAATTTCAGATTTCAATGGAAATATCCATTTTGACCATCCCTGAATCCATTTTGACAGTTTCGGTGTGACGTCGGTAAGTACATGTACGTACGTACGCATGTATCTTGCATAAGTCAAAATCTATTAGCCGTAGGATGTTGACATTTTGGATTTAGGATTGTTGTAACATCTATTTGTGCGCCTCCCCTGCACAACTGAAACCAAAAATGTCCAAAAAATCCCAAAATTCAAAAAAATCTGGATTTTGGACTTTTTTTAACTGCAGTAATAAGCCCTTATTGAGAGATTTTCATTGATATATCATAAGTGATACTTATTTTCATTGGTTCCAGAGTTATAGCCAAATGAAATTTTAATTAATGAAATATTTGAATCTTACAAAAGAAAGGCACATTGGTTCGAATCAGACTTTATCTCTTTTTTTTAATTTAATTATATTGGTTTATTAATAATTATTAAGATATGATTGCAAAAAAAATTATGATAAATAATAATTCAATAATAACAATTAAAAAAAAAAAATATGAAAAAATGTCAGAAGTTATTAATGAAATAAAATTTTATGTACTTTTCATTTTAAATGTGAATATGTAATTTAGTAGGTGTACAAGGAAGTCATGTGGTGTCCATATCAGATTTTTAAGATAATAGAAAATAATTTAAATATTTAAGGGTTATTTTAAAGAAAGCTGAGGGTATTTTAATGTATCGTTTAGTTAGAATTTATATGATATGAGTGTTCTATTTTGTAATTTCTAAGTTCCATGAAATTTTACACAAAATATCAATATTAAAAAATACACTGGAATATTTGTAATACATTAATTCCATATATGAAGTATTAGAATGCATATTCTCAAAATTACATTATTTTAAAAGGGTTGTTGAACTGTTATTTTTTACAGAAATGAGTATTTTATGTATGCATTGAGGATTGATATCACTAGCAATAGTACCACTAGTAACGAAAATTAAAAACATTATTTTTCTATGCAAATACTACATAATTGCTTAAAAAAGCCATCAGATAAATATTCATTAATATTTAGAAAGAGAACTGATTAAATTTTTATTTCTTTTTTTTAACCACAATTTGTAACATTAAACACATCTATATAACACATATTACTTAAATACAAGCGGTATAACTGAGAACTAGGAAGTTTACTTATCTGTAACCTGTTATTTTGATGCGTTGTTATTGTTATTATCTTATATTATTATTGTTTCTAATTTATAATTATCAGAATTGTAATTATAGGTTTGTTTTTAATGGATATTCAAAATTGTGTTTCAACTGGTCGATGACTCACCTTACTTTGGCTAGCATTGCATTTGTGTCTGTTCTGGTTTATTTTCTCTTGACTGAACTAATGCCAGAACTGCCAACTGAATTATTATTACAGCCTGTATATTATTTTCAGCCACCTCTTCACTGATTGAAACATCCTATGTTTCTATCATTTATGTAACAAATTGGAAATTATCAGGGCAGTCTTCCAATTACTAATAAAAGGTGTGATATCAACCACATAAAATATATTTTGTATATTCAATATATAATCTATATATATAAGACAACATGTGACTGATTCATAATCAAAGCCCAGGAAAAAATATTGAAGATAAATTAATGAAAATTTGTATACATGTTCTTCTTATGGTGTAATTGCACACTAAGAAACGATTTTTTGAAATTCTGAGTTTAAAGGGTTAAAATGGATTTTTGAATATTTTTTGAAAGCCGGCTGTTTTGTTAATTTGTCAGTAACAAACGAAGATATTAGCTTGGATTTTGCCGTGTGTAATCTTCATATGAATATTCAAATACCAATTTCTATATTTTTCAAAATTCGACTTTGAAAGGGGTGAAGAAAGGTAGAAAATTTTAACATGATTGCGAATTTCCCCCATTTCCAACTATACTAAGCGGTATATTCACTAGATTTTGGCTTTCAAATACTCTTCAGATAAAACCATTTTCAGAAACCATTCCATTAAAAACCATTTTTCAGAATTTTTTTAAATTTTGGTTATTTAAGAGGTGCAGTGGTGTATGGTGTGATGGCTAAACCAACACAACCACATTCACTGTTACTGTTGACGCGACTGGCTGCACCTGCACTAGGACTAAAAAATATAAAACAAAAAAAAAGTTAAAAATAGAATGAGACGAAATATGGTCACTGTATTTCGTTTATAGTAGCATTTGTTACTATTTATAGTGGCGTTTGTTAGGTTTCACTAAGAATTGGGCAAAATATATTTTTATTCCTACAAAGGATGGTTTATTTCAAGCTATAACTAATATATTTAAGATGGTGGCCAACTATTTTAAAATTTGCATTCTTCAGATCACTTAAAATTTTTGGTTGTGTATTGACCAAACCTTTACTCTGAAAAAATTAGACCAAACCTTTTCTCTGAAAAAATTACAATACACTTACATTTTTTACAGATTGTACAGGCTTTAATTTTTATTTATCATTATTATTCTAACAAGCATGAGTTTAATGAACACAAGGAGGTCCAGGGGCAGAGCCCCCTGGCTAGACAGAAAACATCTAACTGGCTAAACATTCCCTAAATGTGATGAGAGATGCAAATAACCATATAGCACAGGCAAAGCCGCAATGGGGATGTCGATATATGTGTATATATTAAAGAAAGGATTGTTATAGAATTTTGTTGTAAAACATATCTTTTAAATAAATCAGATTTTTAGAAAATAATGAAATTATTTTCCACCTCTTTTTAAATAAGTTATATAGCTAAAATTGTTGTTGTTAAGATAATATTTACTTAAATTATCTTTTCTGATAAGATCACTATAGTTTCTAGGTTTAGTACACCTTACTTTTCTAAGCTTTATTCTTTTATCTCTTGTTGATGTGTTTTGTCCATTGTCAACACTTATTGTACTTCATAAGTAAAATAATTACTAATGAACCTATACTAGTACAATGAATGAACTATTGTAATAAGTACTAATAAACTCTACAATAAGTTTATTAAGTACAATAAACTTATTGTAGAGTACAATAATTTTTGACAATGGAGTGATTCCAAAACGCATCAACAAGAGATAAAAGAATAAAGCTAAGAAAGGTAAGCAGTAGTAAACATAGAAGCTAAATTCTCTATCCTTAAATTATATTTACTTCTTTGGTACCACATGGTTAACTTGATGTAAGACATAAATCACATCTGGAAATTACAAAGCTATTCTTAAGAATCAGGAATCCACACTAACATTACTAGAGAAAATGATTTCCTGTTGTCTCCTTCACTAAATTGTACCAGTATTCCACATAAGCATGCCAAGCCCTGTGAGTGATACATACACTCTATTCACTTCTCTATTTAGTGGGCATCATAATTCTCAAAAAATCATTTCTAATTATACATAACAGGTTAATAAACAAACATTAATCTGTTGTGAAAAAATGTGTTACACACACTAACTCAACAAAAGTAGGGTTCCATAATTATAAAAATTGTATAAAAGTTTTGGTACTTACTTATTAACACCACCGCAGCTACAGCTTTATTTAAAAACAAAGTAGTCAATCGGATTTCAGTGGAAAATGGCCCGATATAGAGTTTAACATAAATAAATAAATATTTATTTTATAAATATAATTTAACCATTTATATTCTGTTTTGAATCTGTTTCGGCCCATTTTCCACCGAAATCCGATTGACTACTTTGTTTTTAAATAAAGCTGTAGCTGCGGTGGCGTTAATATGTAAGTGCCAAAGTTTTCACAATTACTTTTCAAGAAATAGAGGCATTATTCATTCTGAAACATTTTATTTATATTTGTTTTAAAAACGCATAGCATTCAGTTGAGCCATGGTTAAGTGAAATATTCAAGTATTGCAAAAAGTAATTCTTTAATAACAATAATAATAAAAATCTGTTAAATGTCAAGTCTCAGTTTATTTTATAATATGGTTTCAAATCTGAAAATAAATTATTTTATTTTAGAACCCACCATTATATGGTGTACTTGTGTGATTGCATGTTAAGTTAGTTATCCTTTCTTTTTTTGTTTTTTTATTATTTATTTATTTATTATAAATTAGCAACTATAAGCTGATGCCCATTCTATGATGATGTCACTCTACTTTACAGTTGATAAGTAAGTTGAGAAGTGGATATTTTAGTAGGTGAAAAAAGCAAAGTCTCATTAGAATTTTGAACATTCCGGGTGACAGATAAAGTTGCTACTACTCTGATGAAGGAATAGTATTTCCATAAGCAGTACACTCTGCCTGCTAAATTTTTAAGAAACTTTATAGCCTCAATTCTAGACATTTTTGAAATGTAGTTGTTTCCTTTGGAAGGAAATAAAATTTTCCTTGCCTATTTCAAATATATATAACAATTTAAAAGAAAAAAATTAGTAAAAAACTCCTTATTAAACTTTTCAACATGTCTTGAATCTGTAATTTTGCAATTTTGTAATTTTGCAATGGTTCCAAAAATATTTACTGGAAACACAATTCTAATATATCAGAATTTATCATTTATAGTTTGGCTTATTTTATTAAAATGTGACTTTTTGTACGCATCCTGAACATAAAGGTGCATAAGAAATAATACAACATAATGAAAAAATATCAAACTATAAACGTCAGAAATTGAAGCTGAACTGTTAATATATCATTTGGTATTTCTACCAAATATTCTACCTAACTGTTAGGATTTATTTCTGTTTTATTTGTTCAACAGTTGGATTAATATTTTTTTTTAAATTAAAAGTAATTTTTGGGTGGATTTTGTTGGTTTTGGTCACTTGAAGTTCATAAGAAGCAGATCAATAGCTAATATCTAATAGATCGCTTATTGCATAGACAAAAAATTAAAAAAATTTCTTTTACTAGTATTATAAATATCTCTTTATGAAATTATTGATTGTTACATAAACATTTATATATAGTACTTTAGGGACTTTTCTCACATCTAAACATATTTTTTTTAAATTATGCAAATTGAATTTAAATATTGTTATAGTTAATATAAACAATTTGTTTAATAGCTCAAGAAATGCATAAAAATTTAATTATCCAAATTTTCTCTTCAATTAAAGTTTAAATAATATTTGTTATTAATATGTCAAAACATTTTATTAATAGTCTAATAAATTTTATCTAATTTTTAACAGGAGTCTGGTCTCCAGTACAAACCCCAGAGGCACAAAGAAAGGTATTTGATTTTAATAGTGCACAACAAGAAAGAGAAAAAGAAGAAGAAGAAAAGAAAAACAAAGAAGACGATACTTCCACTCCACCAATTTGGTCACCGCGTAGTGCTCCCTCACCTCCTTCAGAAAAGAAGACTTTTCGTCCAATTAAATTTGAATCCCCACCTCCAGTTAGAAAAAATTACCAACCTCAAATAGAAGTAAGATTTTTTAGTTAATTTATTTTATTTCTTCTCTGTTAAATTAGAAGTTTTTAACTATCTATTGTATTTAATTATGTAAACATTATTGATAAGGACTTGTCTTTTTAAATTGACTTTATGAAGAAGGAGAATTTAAATTTAATGGTTTATGTATTTAGATTACTTTTTCAAAAGAAGTGTAAATAAAAGCTTCCAAAGGAAATGTAGAATTTTTATAAAATCTTTAACTAAAGTATCAAGTGAAACTGTCACAGCTTTCTGTCATATTTTACCTTTAGTTCATCCAGAAGTAGCAGAATTTTGTTAGAAAAATTATGAAGGTTGGCCAAAATAAAGACTATATCAAAAGCAGTCTGGATTGAGCCAGGAGAGCAAGATAGCTTGAATATTAAATAAATCCTTATTTGTTAGATTGCAAGCTTTGAACAATTTTTTTAGGATATATTGTTCCTTGTGCCTCAGATATGAGATTGGTAGGGTTAGTTAGTTCTTTAAAAATGGAAAACTTCCCCAATCTTGTATGATGTGTAGATTATTTTTTTTCTTATCCATCCATTCCTTTTCCTTAACCTTGATATCATCTTTCACTTTTTTGGTTCAATGAATGAAGATCTCAACTCTACTGGACCCTCCATGTTGAGGATGCCAAAACCTTGATAGTAATGCAGGCCTGAGAACTGCATCATTGCCTGCAGTGGATTGACTTGGGAACTCTACCTTCTTTCTGGTAGATTCAAATAAGTCTAATGGCTGAAATTGGTAATTTTTAAGACAAATTGGACAAATGGAAAAACTGTGGAGAATTTAAAAGTGTTGCGGTCAAACCTTTGAAATGATGATTTTCAAATGATGACACATACCTTTATTATGAGCTGTGCGCACATATCTGTGAAGCATTAATATTTTCTTGGAGTACTAACTTAGAATTTTATTTATACATAAAAAGTTTTCTAATTACATACATAAAAGGGAGGTATTTGGGATGAAACCTGATGCTTTTAATCCAATCTAGTATCTTTTAATCGATCCAATCAAATTACTTATAAAAAAATTACTTTAGAAAAAAGTTATTAAAATTTCATTTAAAAAAATGTTTATTAAGAGGTAGAAAATGGGTAATTTCTGTTTCTTCAGATGCCAAACCACAGGAATGATGAGTCCAATTAAAGAATCATTTTCATATGTTAAGTGTTCTTCTAAAAATTAAGTTCTTAATATTTTGATTACAACTATGAAAAAAAGTCAAGAGAATAATTTATTCTCAATCCCCTTAGTTCCTTTCAAGGTCCTCTGGATTCATGAATAAAGCAATATAAGATTTTGCTTATAGAACTAAATAACTGTTGTGTTAGTCTCCCTCCCCTGAAAAGGAGTATATTTTTTAAATTTAGAATTAATGTAACTTTGTATTCATACTTCAGATAAAAAGAGAAAAGTGGGAGGTGTGGAAGGAAGGAATGAGAAATGGTTATTTTATCGCAATGTATTATAAATAAACATACTATAATTGAAGATAGTTCATAAAGCTGACTTTATGATGTTCCGGTTACAGTCAGTTACCCCATTTTCTAAATTTATACTTGAACATATTTACATATTGGAAGTTTTAAGTTACCTGTTTGTCTTTTTGCCAAAGCAATTAAACGCATAAATATAAACAGACCTATTCCATAAATTTTACTATTATACAAATTATTTAAACAAAATGCGAGTGGTTTATGTCTGTTACATATACAAAATTAATTTTCCGAAATAAAAAATCATATTCTTTCTGTTTTTATTAAAATAAATTTTCTGTTAAATAATTAAAATCATTTCATTAACAGGCATGTTAAATATTTGTTTATTTAATGAAACACTCTGGTGTTCGTGTAAAATGTTTACAGTAAATTCACAGTTTATAAATTTGCCATGAATTTATAACATTAAAATTCCTCCTAGTGATGTCTACATTTTCCTTGTCAAAAGAGTGGTTACTTATTAGTGCCTTTGCCATGTTTGTTTAGATTAAACCTTTATTTTCTTCAAGTGTTAAAAAAAAATTATATATTAGTAATAATAATAATCATAGATGGCATAATCAACTGGTTGGTAGTTACCAAGACCCCAACAATACTAAGATTAAGAATTTTAATTTAAATTAATTTTTTTTAAATAAAGCAAGTTTATACCAAAATACAAGAAACATATTAAGAACTGAATTAAGAAAAATATTTTATTAAAACCTTAAATATATTTTCAGAACATGATCATGATTTGGAAAATGCTGAAATTTAGAGATTTATTTTTAATTATCAAAATAACAAACATTATAAATGAGTTGAAAAGTACTGTATTTAATATATTAACAGGGAACAAAATGCAATGATGTGGTTTGAGGATATTTTTTTAAAAGTTATTAGCTGTTTTCAAAACAATGAAACCCTTAGAATAAGGATGTATAACTTACAAGAGGGTAAATTTTACTGTTTTATTTGGGAATTCTGTACTAAAGTTACCAGTAAATAACAACTGAAGTAGTTTTGTCCAGCACTAATTTCATTTTAGTTTCTTGTTCTTTTGTGTTTATATTAGCTACATTATTTTTTAATGATTATAGTTTTACATTTAATACATAGATTTTGTGAAACTGGGACTGTATGAAATCAAAGAACTCCAGACCAATTGAAATTTTTTAGGAATTCCAAACAGCATTTAACTTATTCATCCAGAAAATCTCTTACTCTAACATAATGGACTTTCAGTAGTTATTTCTGATGGGGTTCGGAAAGTTGGAATTGCAATCTTTGCATTGGTGCTGTTTGTGAATTAAAAAACATAAAAAAAAAAAATCAGAAAAACCTTTACAATGTGGCTTCAATTTTTAGTTGATAAAAAGGAGATCAAAGAGCTGAAACATGTTAATTTTGTAATGAATCTTGATCTGTATGGTTGCGTGAACTTTTTTTTCTGTTTAGCTCAGAACCACTGTAAGGTATTACTTCAGAGGATGAATGAGGATGATAGATATGAATGTAAATGAAGTGTTATCTTATACAGTCTCAGGTCAACCATTCCTGAAATGTATGGTTAATTGAAACCCAACCACCAAAGAGTACCGGTATCCGCAATCTAGTATTCAAATCTGTATAAAAGTATTTGCAATGATGAGTTCACCACTAGACCAACTTGGTGGGGTTATGTGAACATCCCAACCCCTGTAGGGGAAGACACCTACCTTGCAACGATTCTGGTCGCCACACTCCTCTCCTCCTCATTTCTAGCCTTGATGGGCTTTATTGGGAGTTGTCTTTTGCCCTCTAACTTTTTACATCTCATAGTAATAAGCCAAGCACCTCGTTGGGGTTACATGAACATCCCAACCCTGTAGGGGAAGACATCCATCTTGTGATGCTTCCAGTCTCCCCCCCCCCCCCACCACCATGATGGGCTTTAACAGGAAGGTTATGTGAACAGTCAAAATAATTAATTATGAAGCAGTGAAAATTGAATAACACTTTACATGAACAACCACACTCAAAATCAGCCACCATCTATCAGTCATCATATAATAAGTATTTGATTTGTTAATAAAAATTTAAATAGTTACGTTTATCATAAATTAATGACTGTTTATTATACTTTTAATAGGAAACAAATGAAAATAGTAGGTTCATAGCAAGATGGCACTATTTGTCATATTTTTTTTATTAAACTATAGCCGTTAGACCTAATCACTGTCAATATCTGCTGTAAAAATTAAAGGAACATGTGATATGAATATCGTTGTAATTTGGGCCTTATGTTGTGAAAAAAATCCCTATCGGCATGTTGTAAGGTGGAGGTAGATTTAACTAGTGCTAAGTATGGGATAAAAAAGATTTCCATGTTAAAGTTAAGAAAAACTTCAAATTTACTCAATATGACAATGGTTGCATGTGAAAAAAGTTTAATATATTTAGCATATGACAAGCCCCATCTTCTTACAATTCCAGCAACATTTTGGTCATCCCTTGCATAAGAGTTGGTCATATCAAAAATTGTTTCAGGTCAAAGTTTTAGGTAATGATTAGAGAACTAATGACCACTTTAAACCAATTCGATACTGTGCCTGTTAAGGGAGGTATGATTATTTTTGTCTTCAAAAACCCACTTTTTCCACCCCCTTGTTGGTGATTGGTTGGCCAATGGTTGGTGATATCAAAAAGCTTTACTTAGATAAGTTTTAGGCCCTTATCCAAAGAATAGTAGGAACTTTAAACAAATTTGATATTTTACTTAATAAGATAGTTATATTTTGTTTTTTTGAAAAAGCCCTCCCATTTCCACTCCCACCGTCCAATTTTGGTCGTTAATGAACTCGACTGAGATTTTGGGATGAGTTATTTTTAAGAAACAATTTTAAAATGATTGGCACAAAGTTACGACAGTTATCATGCCCACAAAAAAGTGAAATATAGGTATATGTATATATAAACTTTTGAGATGATGCTGGTTTTGGGGTCTGGGGGATGTGAAACGCAAAGATATGTCAAAATTTTTCAGAAGTCGAATCATGGTACCCATTACAACAGGTAGCTTTCTTATGAAATCTACCTAAAACATTTCAAATATTCATCATAAATTTAGGTTGAATTATTTTTTAATCACTATATAAACAGTAATTGGCATAATCTTTTTGTCATAACTGTTCTTCAAGAAGATAAATTGTATTTTTGTTCCTCAAGCTAGATAATCCTACTAGATGAGAGTTCTGGAAATTAAACAATAAAAATGTGCAATTTTAGAATCTTAAAATTATCAATTTCATTATTCTATGAGTAACATCTAATTAAGGTTTAGTTTATACCCGTTAAGGTATTTCTTGAAAGAACAAAGTCTTTATACTACTTCCAATTTTGTATTGTAATATTTATTCTTTTATACTTGTATAATATTTTAGTAAAAAATGATGATGTGTTTATAATTAACAGGTTGTTTTTAACAGTTTCTTCAATAATTTATACTATTGTTATTACATTTATTTTCATAGGAACCACCAAAACCACCGACTAGCTTACCAATTACTCCATCTGATTGGTCTCAGAAAGAAAAATCAGAAAAGACAATTGTTTCTGAAAGCATAGAAACACACAGAAGACTGACAAGTAGCCAGAGTGCAGAATCATCACTTGCTGCTTCTACTGAAACAACTCTTCCTAGAGCTCCAAATCCTACAATTACACTTCTACAGAAAGCTAGAGGTTAGTTTTCAATAAAAAAACAAAAAAAAAACAACTAACAATTACAAAATTTAAAAGTGAATAATTCTTTAAAAAAAGAATTAATAAATAAGAAAACTTTCATTTTAGAAATTGGTGTAAAATAAGGAAAAATGCCAGTCGAATTCACATTTAATAAATATTTTTCTAAAGATCACCAAATTTAAACAATGATGAGTACAGTTTCACTGCACAGTATAGCATTTTTAGGACCTGATAATATTAGAGAAATTGACAGTTAAAATTTGTTTAAAAAATAATACATATTTGAATTGTATCCTGTGTCATTATATTGAATTTTAGTATTCAATTTAAAAATTTTTTTTTGTTTCATGTTATTCTATTGTTTCAAATGTTAGAAAACTGTTTAATATCTATGTTAGAGCTAACAACAAAGAATGATTATTCTGAAAAATTAAATTATAACTATGGATCAATTAACTAAATTTTTACTTTTTGAAGTTTTGCAAGTTGCAAGAAAAAATCAGTCATAAACATTTGGATGAAAAATAAATAAAATGTGTAAAAACATTCATCACATTTAACATAAATTGTTAAATTTAACATTTAACATAAAGTCACATTTAAGCCTGACTTAGACAGCATTGGACTATGTTTGCTTATATGCAACAACATTTTTCTTTGAAGAAGTCCTCAAGGAAACCACTTCATTCTTTGCTTTCCTAAATAACACTGGCATGAGATATCTGGTTGTCTTGGGTGTCGCTGTGGCATTTTTGAGTGACTTTGTCTCATGTCAGGTTGCTTTTAACTTCAGCCTTTTTACAAAGGTTGCTTTTGTAAATTTGTGTACAGTACACAAATGTACTGTACACAAGTGAACTCTATTAAGTATTGTAACATACACAAGTACAACAACAGGGCAAAATTCACAAATTTTGTATTTATTTATTTACTCTTTTTTTTATAAATCATGAAACTGGGAGAACTTTTGTGATTCTTTGGAAAAATGTTTAGCCAAAACCAATCTGTAATAATTATGCATCTGTAGATTAGAGAGTATCTGTAGAGAGACACAATTAAAGATTCATTAGATTTATAAATGCAACAGATAACAGATCTGTTGTGAAAAGTCTTTTTTTTAACTAAATTTTCATGTACTTAAAATTAAACTGTTTTATAAATTTGTTAAAAAAAGTAATTATTATATTTGTTTTTTAATAGTTTTGTAAAATAAAAATTTGTTAAGCAGATAAATCCATAATTACAGTTGGCAATTTAGTTTGTATAAAATATTATATATTATGAAATTTAAGTACTTTCTTTTTTTTATTTAATACTGTAAACATTTCAATGAATTGTAATTGTGTAGAACAGTAACAGGTAAGGGCTACTCTGCTGTTTGTAAATTAAACTTGTTAATTTCAATTGGGGTCATGAATTTACTGCCTATTTATTTATCCAAGCCATACAAATGTAAATTCAATACAAAACACTTATGTACAGATAATGTTAACATATACACAAGTAAAAATAAATTAAATAACATGGGTACATGAGATTATGCATAACATCATAATAATAATAATAAAAATAATAATGCTTTGGATAAAATTCAATACCACATCCGCGCAATACATCTACACAAATGTCTGGGATGGGCCACGTCATGGTCCTTCAGTACTTTTGCTTATATCAGCCAATGGGGCAATGGTTTTGCTCAGGAGCTTCCCTGTGGAGTATGGTATTGGCAGTTCTGAACTGTGCGAGCTAGTTCCAGTTGTGTTTTCTTGGTTTTGCTGTTTGCGGCGATGGTAGGAGACATAATCGTGATCTGTTTTTCTGATGCTGGGCGGAGTGCAGACGGAGAGTGTTCATCCTTCTTCCTGGTTGTGAAGCCGGGTTGAGGGTGGGCTGCTGTGAGCATATTCTGCCCAAGGCTTGTACTGCCCAGTGCGAGTCACTCATTTTGACTCAAAACATATAATATCCCATCGGTAAGGGTATCGAAGCCCTTACTTCTGCAGGATCAATGATCCGAGGCATGTCCAACTATCCCTCCACCTGCACCTTGTGACATACTGACTGGCAAAATGTAGATTATGGATTCTTCAACTTCCATGGTAGAGGGTCCATATAAAATGCTGCCGGAGGACCTGCAAAACAAACAAGGAACACTGCTACTGGGCTGTTTGTTGAAACTGTCAACAACATACAATCGTCACATCTACTCAAAGCCAAGAAGATTGGAGTTTTAGACATTGAGGTTATACCCCATAAAACCCTGAATACCTCAAAGGGTGTAGTCATGTGCAGAGATTTGTTAAACAGTACAGAATAGGAATTTGTAGATGAACTTCATGAGCAAGGAGTTGTTATGTGTTGTCTAAATACAAGTCGCACATGTTAACCTTCAATAAGTCAGTGTCAGAGAACATAAAAGCTGGATTCCACAGATTGGATGTTTATCCCAACTGCTTTGTGCTGCTTTGGATGTCAACAATTTGGACATACATGTATTAGGAAGCAGATCTGTGTATGCGGTGACCCATTACAACCTGATGACCTGTGCAGAGATCTACCTGTCTGTGTCAATTGTCATGAGCATCACTCTGCAAAATCTAGAAATTGTCCGATCTATAAACAAGAAGTAGCTGTACAAGAGATCAAGTACACAAGAACACAGTACACAAGATTACACAGGCTGCTTTGAAGCCAGGAAAAATGTGCTTGGCAGAATGACAAAGGTTGCGTCATACGCATAGATGCTGCTGCTGTGCAGCTCCTGTATCTTCCTTTAAATCAGAGTATGTGCTCGCAGAATTGGCATCAACATTAGCTAAAATGGTGGAACATATCATCAATGACAAATTGAAAAATTGACCATCAAGAAAAAGCAGCTTCAAATTGACAGAAGAAAGCAGATGCTTCCTTCTATGGGTTCTGTACAACCCAGCAATGAGCCATCAACCACTCGCAAGAGTAGCAAAAATGAGGTTAACATAGGAAAGAAGTCCTAAGCTAAATCAGCACAGACTAAAGTCAAAATAGAGAAAATGCCCATTCAGACAACAGCGAAGGCAGAAATTAAACTACTAGAAAAAAAAGACTTTGAACGTCCAACGATGGAGCCTCTGAAGGCACGGAGGCCTTTAAATGAGAAGGTGGGTACTACAGCCGCCCATCATGCTTTAGCAGGGAGTGCATCGAGCCTCAATTTTGATGCACTGCTGATTGCATAATTGGAACCGGTATCATCTGCATCACCATCCAACAGCAAGACATCCTCCATTATTTACTGCAAAGGATTGATAGGATCTATCTCCAAGGCATCAGAATCTATTGAATTCAATATCGAGACCTTCAGTAAGATGGAAAAAAGAAGTAAAAATGGATGACTTATGGGTAAACCTAGGCGATAGAATTGAAGAATGAAAAGTTTCTATGAACGTTTAGAAATTTTTTTATAAAAATTTTATGTGAGTTTTTAACATTTATGTGACATTGCAGCATTTGAAAGCTTGAAAATGCTTTGTGTGTTATAATTATTTTTTTAAGATGTTGAGAAGTGTTTTTAATGTGTTCGTTTTTAGGTTTTGTTTAAGTGGCAAGGATCTTTACACCCTTGTCATCTTGTATTAATTTAGGGTTTTAATATTCTTCGACAAGTCTTTTTTATACAATGTGTTTTGACAAGACCATTCTTCTGACTATGTTGCTAATGTTTTTATCTGGTTGTGAAACCACCTTTTTTTATGAGGAACTCTTTTCTCATAAAATTTGTGTGACCACAGTGTTGTATTTGATGTTCCAAGGTATGGTTTGGATTGAGAAAGGTTATGCTTAAAAATTATGAAAGTGTAGATGTAAGAAAGAAAGGAAACTGATATACATATAAAATAAAAGCAACAAATTAAATCGCTGGAAAATATGTAACAAATATTATTCTTGAGAAATTATAATATAAATCATACTATGACCATAGTAGTCGATGGCCCTAAAACCTCAAACAAAAAATAATAATAATAATAATAATTGCTACTGCCTCCTGGAAAATCATTGTACATACTTCCAGTTAAAAATTCCTAAAGCAATGATTTTAAGAGCAACACAATCTTAAAATTTTGAAATTAAATAACTGCTTGTTTAATAACTTAAAGAACCAAATTAATTACTGTAAATGATTTCAGTTGTTTGTAAAAATAAATATTTCTAAAAGTTTCATCATAACAGCAGATTATATTAATTTGGTAAAATTAATTTAAAAAATCTTATTGCTTACTTATATTCTCTAATGTCTCCATAGTTAATGATTTTTTATAAGTGATTATTATTATTTTATAATTTAAATGACTTATTTAAAATAAGTGATTCATTTATTTCAGTGATTGAAATAGTAAAGATCTACAATTTCAAAATTTAATTATCTTTTTTAATCATTTATGTAAAAAAAAAACTATTCTGAAAAAAGTAGAGATCTCTAAAGTACTAAATAAGGGCATTTGTTAAAAATTCACATATTCTGCACATTAATGTAATCACATGAAATGTGATTAATGTAACCACATTTCATTACTAAATGAAATGTGGTTTCATGTGATTACATTAATGTGCAGAATAACCAAATTTAGAGAAGTGTTAATTCATACATGTTTCAAGGTATTCACATTTCATATTTACATACTGAAAAACTCAGTGTTTAAAGTACCATTTTATAGAATAAAATTATTGGATCAATTTTTTTAAACAGTATTATAAATAAACATATTTATCAAGACATAAAATTGTTGAAATAACTCAGATGATTATGAAGTAAAAAGATAATTAATAATTTTTTGTTTTTGTTCTTAATATAGAAGGCCAGTTACCAAGAGGAGCTCATTATTTAGAAGATGAAAAAAGTAGTGATATACCCGAAGAAAAACCACTAGTAGAACCAAATGAAATCAGTGAGTTATATATTATTTTTTTATTTGATATAATTTTCTTAAAGAATTAGGGTAATTAGTTATATTTGTGTGATCACAGTGTTGTATTTGATGTTCCAAGGTATGGTTTGGATTGAGAAAGGTTATGCTTAAAAATCACGAAAGTGTAGATGTAAGAAAGAAAGGAAACTGTTATACATATAAAATAAAAGAGCAACAAATTAAATCACTGGAAAATATGTAACAAATATTCTTCTTGAGAAATTATAATATAAATCATACTCGGTATCGGGGAAAAAGATAAAAAATAAGATAATAATCATATCTGTTAGGAAACCAGGATGCAGATACAGGGGAGTAGCTTATTCAATTTTGTGTTCATTTACCCTTAATGGGTAACACACCTCTGATGGACATACTTTTTTAGTCTTATAGATCAATGTCTTTTCTCATGAATTCAGCTTTGAATTGTAGACATAACATGAGTAGGGGCATCATTTTCTTGTAAAGACTAAAAGGTTTTTGATCATTTAAAAAAAAAGATCATTACAAAATTAGATTCTGCAAAGGTTTGTTTATTTATTTATTTTTATTGAAAAATTCATTTGCAAATTTTGCTACATTCCATACTCTATATTCTTAAAAGGGGAAAAAATTAAATTTCTTTAATTAAATTTTCCAAAAAAAAAACAAATTTTTATTTTACGTGTGTGAAAGTATTTAAGCCAAGACTAAACATTTCTAATTTAAATTAAAAAATAGATGACTGTATTGAATTTCAATACAATTTACAAACTTGTAAATTTATTTAAGAGAACTGCAGAATTATACTTTTATTCATAATGACAAACACATACCTAAGTCACTAAAATTATTTAAGTAAAAATTTAGTTTTTAGATTAATTTTAATAAATAATGGAGTTAAATAAATTTACATGAAGTAAATTGCTGTACATATTTCATCCTTACACTCTTCAGATTTGGATCCCTTAATACAGGAAATATTGTTTTTAAAATTTTTGTCTACTGGTACTTAAAATTTTAAGTCAAAGTAAAAAAGTAATTTGAAAGTTTAAATAAATAGCTAAAAATTTACTTTCAAGAAATTAATAAAACAATTGCTACATTTTAAAAGTACAATAATCACTTCAACACAACTTCAACACTGCTACATTACAACACATATATAATATTGTTACCGCTGACCAATAACAATATCAACCTCTATATGCCAACCTCTATATATATATATATATATATATATATATATATATATATATATATATAGTAGATATATATCAACCTCTATGGTACATATGCTTTTCATTCAGAAGGTTCCAGGTTCTTGAAAACTGATCAGGCACGACATTTTTTTCATAGAGTACAAAATTTCCATTATATTCCCACGTATAAGCTTTAACTTTATTGTTTGATTAACCATTCAAGAAAAATGATACAAAAGATTATCCTAACCAGTAAACAGTATTCCTCACCTGATAGCTCCAGAACTGGAACACAGCAGTTGTAATAATACGAATAGTAGCATTCTGGAAATTTAAGGCTATGAAGTAAGGTAACATGTCTACTGCCTAACCTATATTAAATAAATCATTTCTGTGGATCACTAAATTTAAATAAAATTGAGTGTAGTTTCACTAAATGCATTTGGCATTTATTAGTGATTAATAACTATAGCAGTTGATTTCCCTTAAAACCTATATTTCATCAAAATCTTTTATTCTGTATTAAAATTGATTAATGTATGTTCATTATTTCTAACCTCCTTGGATGAATGGTAGCATCTCTGTCTTTTAACTAAAAGATTTTGAATTTGATTACTGTTTATGCTTGGTATTTTTCATTTGCTACAAAAATTCTCCTTTCTGTTATTTATAGTCAAGTTGCTATGGTTGGGTGGTTATTCTAAAGCTGCAAAATTAAAAATAAATTATTATGGTGTAATATTAATACATAATAACTTAATATTAATTTTCTACTTCATCAATTTATTCAGCAGGGATTAGTTTTTTTGTTACTCCACAACAGGTCTATCTGCAGTTTTTCTAGTCTGTAAGTTTTTCTTGCCCTACAAGTTCTGACACAGAACTTGTATTATTAATTTATAAAAAAAGTAATAATTATATCAGAGATAGAAATTCATTTATAAGAAGTAACTCTATTTCTTTTCAAGCAGATTTTACCTTGGCGATGCAGTATCGAACAGCACCATTTATAACACCAATTGACAGTGTTGACTAGTTACCCAAAATTTTACCTGCATTAGGGTTAAAAGTCTGTATTCGCAGTAGCAGTAATTATTTTTTTAAATTTTTCTATGTAGTAATATTAGGAGCTCCTGCAGGTGCATGAATAAATTCTACATTCTTTAGATTATTTTTTTTTTTATTAATTCATTTTATTTTTTTTAAGTAGATTTATTTAAAATTGTCCATTTTGAATTTTTTCCATTTATAAATGAAAGCTTTGTACCATTAAAATGAAGGGAATTATATTCTAGTTGTTCTAAGATCTTCTGTTCATAATTGCTTTCCAGTTTATTCTGTGCGAAGAGAGTATAGCAGTGAAACTGAAGATAAGAAACCAAAGAAGATTGTAGAACTTGGACCTAGGAAGTTTGAGGGGATTGGACCAACAACTAGAGAAGGGATACCTATAGTTTTAAGATCAGTAAGTATTTCTTGTTTAATTTTATTCTTATTAAACAAGGCAGATTACATAGGAACACCAACACTAAAATACTTTGTTAAAAGTAACAATATTTTTTTAGATTTGAACCTCTAAATTTCTTATCTACATTGAAAAAATTAATATAATTGTGAATAATTTAAAAAAAGAAAGTAATTCTAAGTTTCAAGGAATTGCTGTCTTGATCAGTCATATTGGTGAAGTATGACATTAACAATAACTTGTTAATCTCATTGACATAGTTAACCTATCTGATTTTTATAAAAATCATTGTGTATTAGAATTGTTTTCATAAAGTTATATCTAATTTTGAGAATGTTTCTTAAAAATAATTTTTTTTGGAATATATATATTTGATTAGAGGAAGAGTAAAAAGATTAATTTGGGGATAATTTTTGACTCTGTAATTAGTAATGTTACATAAACAATACCAGTTACTCCAGGATAAAATTAATATTTTTATTACAATTACATTCACAAGAATTATTTTAGGTTCAATTCTTACTTTGACTCAAATATTTTCAAAACATAATGACAGTTTTATGCTTCTATAATATAAAAAAATAATTTAAAAAGTGAAATTATTTAAATAATTTAAGATTTTAAAAGTGTTACAACCGTGGAGTTGTAACATCCAAGGTTTGGTTATAACCAAGGTTTATGGACTCACCAAGCACACTCCTCATCATGTCTCATTATAGTTAACTGAAAACAATGCCTGACAATTTCAAAGTGAAATATTCATTCTGTTATTGGTTTTATCTTTTACATACTTGTTTAAGTTATTTATATCTATAAAAATCACTCAAACTTTGTTTACAATTTTTTCTTTTAGTTCCTATCTATTTTATTTTAAAAGATGATTTATATGTTTTATAACACAGTCTTAAAAAAACCTTAACAAAATTCTAGCATTCTAAGATTCTGATTTTCACAATTAGTAGAGAATTAAAACCATTCTTTCACAATTTTTGATTAATTTTATTATACCTGCAATTTTGGGGTTATTATGGTGGCGTCATACATGGCACTTATACTATTACATCTTGTCCATTTGGGTTTGGATATTAATAATTATTTTTAAGCTTCGTTCTATCTATCTATATACACTTTCAGGAATTTATTCCATTCCAATATTTTATTTCTAACATTTAGATTTAAACAAAAGAATGTGTTCACAAGTCACATCAACGTCATCATAATTGATTATGTTACATCAGTTTTTAATCTTTGATCAAATCATGTTTTGTATTATGATTTAAGGTTTTATAGATCCCTCAAGTAAAATTCTGACAAGATTTTAATTAAATTTTTTTTTTGAATCAAGTATTTTTGTATATGGCCATTACAAATTAAAGATTGCTGAATGATAATTGAATGAGAATCAGCTAGTACTTGTTTAGAAAGATGATAAATGTATTTATTACTTTACTTAATCTCTTATATTTATCTATCACACTTAACTTTCATGGATTGGACCACAGTAGAATAAAATAAGGCTGCTGTGGTTTAAAGAGACAGAGAGAATCAAAATTCAAAATTGATAGTACTTTTAAAAATGTCTTTAGACAGTAATTCTATGAAAAGTTACCTTTAATATATAAATATATTTTAATAAAAAATGGTAGTAAGAGGTGTTGCCCAAAAGTTTCTGAAATTTAAATATGGTGTGAAAACTGGTAGTATTACAGATGTGTAGCATTTTTTTCTTTTTCCTGTTTAGCCTCCGGTAACTATCGTTTAGATAATTCTTCAGAGGATGAATGAGGATGATATGTATAAGTGTAAATGAAGTGTAGTCTTGTACATTCTCAGTTCTCAGTTCCTGAGATGTGTGGTTAATTGAAAACCCAACCACCAAAGAACACCGGTATCCATGGTCTAGTATTCAAATCCGTGTAAAAATAGCTGGCTTTACTAGGACTTGAACGCTGGAACTCTCGACTTCCAAATCAGCTGATTTGGAAAGACGCGTTCACCATTAGACCAACCCGTTGGGTAGATGTGTAGCATTAGATTGTACAAACTGCACTTCTTGTTAGGAGGCCGAGTGGCATTGCATCTGCCCACAAATCACTTGTGAGTAAATATTTTACTTTTACTAACATAACAGTATCTGTTAAACCCTACTCACCAGATTTGGTCTGCGAGACTAGTTTTTTTACAAAGATCAGCTGAAGCTTAGGAAAGATATTCTGAGACCATTAAAGAAAACCATTTGAATTACAGGAGCAAGTTAATGACTGATGGAAGATGAATTACAGTTCTATTCAATAAAAAAAATGATGGTGTCATGATATCCATAGGAAAAAAAATTGTTTTTATAGTAATGAATGGCAACAAATTTTTAGGAAATTAATTTTTTTTTATAGATTAATCTGTAGAATATTTGGATTGCACCTCATATTTAATCAAAATTAAATTAAACATAAAAATTTAGATTAATTTAATTAATTTTATTTTTATTTTTTAAAATTAAAATTAAAGATAAAAGGGAATCAATAAAAAAAGATGTAAAGTAATATTTTTACTTAAATAAGTATTGTATTTACTTACAAATTAGGTGTATTTGACAGAGATCAGCTGCTCTGTCACGCCTAGATAAAAAATTATAAATAGCTAAAAAAATATTTATTTAAAAATAACTACTAAAACAAATTTAATTTTATGCTTTCTCTCTCTCTCTCACTCTCACTCTCCTCTCCAGTTATATATATATATATATATATATACCAAAAATTATTCTATATATTAATCATGTCTGTTTAAGATTTCTACTGCTAATGTATGATAACATTCAGTGTTATCTTAATCTTTTTTTCACTTTTATAATAAGATCTAGATTTGCATAATAAGATCTATCATTTTCTAATGATAGAAGTATTATTCATTAATGAACATATAAACAGTACTTTATTGTAATTAATTACATATTGTCATTTTTTATGCATATGATCAGGAAATGATGAAGGTAAGAATCAATGACTGTTTTTAAAATTATATATAATAGATCACTAATTGTTTGAGATTTACTAACTGCAAGATTATTTTACCTTTATTTTCTAAAAAAAATTTCTTATTGCTTAGTTATTAGTCGTATTTATTGATATGTGTATGTTTTAATAAATTTGAAGCTGTAGTAGTTTAAGTCCTGGCAAATCTGCTGAGTAATGGGTTATAAAAGGAACAGTATTTTATGTGATAATAAGTTTCTCTCTCTCTCTTTGTTTCTATATGTATATGAATATTAACTTAAATGTAATTTATTTAAATTTATTTTCCTCTTCATTGAATAGAATTAAATACAATAAAAACACATATTTTACTTAAAAATATTACCTTTATTTCTTAACAAATATTGGATTAACCAATCAACTATCCAAACCTATAAATTAAATACACAACGTTTCACTTAGAATTTTCTAAGCTTCCTCAGGTGACAATACACATTTGTACATACATCATCAAAATTCTCTTACATCTCAAGAAATTAACTGGTCCAGCCATCCTATCTTGTTGTAACAGATCCCTTTACTCATACCTGACTCATTTTATCTGTAGATAATTACCTCTTTATATAACCTGATTGCTATTTCCTATGCATTGAAACCTTTACAACGTACATATTTTCCTCAAAAATTACAAACATTAAACATTATTTTCTTTAAAACTAAATTTACAATATAAATATTATTTTTTTAAATTAAATTAACATAATATATGTTGCTTAATCCGGCTGTCTGTTCAAAGCGTTTGTATTTTATCTTGATATCATTTCTAGAGTGGTCCTTTAATATGTACTTTGTTCTTTGTCTAATATTTTGGTGTAGTTGAAATCAAACAAGTGTTCATGTTCTATAATATGTTTTGTCAGTGCTGTCACTTCCTTTTTTCTATGTTTGTCCAATAAACAATGTGTTACAATCTTTACATGAAATGCTGTATACTATGTTGGCTTGTTGATTTTTTTCTATCGGCAATTTTAATTTAGAAAACATACTATTCAGATTGTTGTAATTTTGATAGGCTATTGTGAAATCCCTTTGCAGCAATCTTTTAATATTTTCTAACAGATTTGCGACATATGGTAATATAACATAATCTCACTCTTATTAAATTTATTAAAATGGTTGGCTGATATGTTATTATAGTGTTTATGAATTGTAATTTAAAATTTTTTATTTATGATATTTCTAGATAATTATTATTTATTAATAGATATTTTGCTTTTTTTATATATTCTGGTCTATCTTCGAGGTTTGTAAATTTTGTTACTCTGCAAGATTCTTGACTACAGATTTTTTATGTAATCTTGGTTGTGTTGATAGGAAATTTAGGTATCTGTCTGAAAATGTTGATTATGTGTACCATTTTGTTGATATTTTCTTTTTGAAATGATTTATTGTTAAATCCAAAAAGTTCATACTATTGTATGAACAATAGTATGTTCAATGTTAATTGTATATGTTCATTAAATAGGTTAAATTCACTTAATATTATTAAATCAATATTCTGTTCATGTGCATATACTAGAATGTTATCAACGTAGCTTTTATAGAATGACACCTTAATCTCTCTAAAACATTATTTTCTAAATATTCCATAGTTAGGTTTGCTAAACAGGATGAGATTGGTAACCCCATTGCTAAAACATGGCATTGCTCATATAATTTATTTTTAAATTTAAAATACATATTATCTATGCAAATACTTATACATTCTAAAAATTTTGTTTTTTGAATTTTAGTTATTTTTCCAATTTTACTCCAATTGCCTTCTATTGCTTTAATTACTAAATTCTTCGGAATGCTGGTGTACGAGTATAATGAAATTACATCCAACAAAATTAATTTGTAGTGTGTGGGTATTATTTGCTTATTAATGAATGTGTGGAATTCCCATGAATCTTTGATGTATTTATTTTTCTGATTATTTGTTGTAATATTTTAACCAAAACCTTGGATAGCTTGTATGTCAGATTTTTTGTGCAGTTTGCTATAGGTCTTATAGGATAATCATTTTTATGTAATTTTATTATTCTGTAGATTCTTGGCGGTATCACGTTATTGATACTTATTAGTTTCGCTTCTTCTTTTGTTATATACCCACATGCAGACAACTTCTTGACTATTTTATTATTTTCAACTATTATTATCAACACTTTTGGCTATTTTATTATTTTCTTTGTGTGTGAGTGGGTGGGTGAGCGGGCATGCAAGCATGTGTGCATTAATCTACTCTGTAATGAAAGTCACTAAGAGTGTAAATTAATCCCTTTTTCACAAGAAAAATGTTAATTTTACAGGATTTTCAATAAAGTATTTTTATGTGTAAAAATAATATTTTCAATCAAAATTATATGATAGATATAAAAATGTATAATGAATAATGTATGATAATAGTTATTCTTCACTGAATAAATCATTCTTGGATTAAATATTGTAAAAGTTTTGTAAAAATTTAAATACCATTTACAATTGTACATTTTATATAAAACCCTTAAATTCTAATATGATTATTTAGTAATTTCTTCATTATACTTCTGAACAACATTATTTATGATGTTTGAGATGAATGAATGTGTATCAGTTAAGTTGCTTGTTTACAAACCATTTGTACTATGTCAGTTGCCAATGCAATGAAAATGGGACAGAATAGTAGGGCATGCAGTTTCTTTATCATTGTAAACATAAATTAACCAATGTGTCAAAGAAAATGTATCTATGTCATTACAGAAATTTAGATGTAATTTATGGAAAGAATGGTAAAAAGCTAGACAATAAATTTTTCAGAAATTTGCTTAGAAATTTGAACTTTCCCATGCTAAAAGATACAAGGACTTGGATTTTGCATTCTTTCCTAAAGACAAGAAAGGATTAAATTATAAAAAAAGAAGAATCTAAGTTTCTAATTAAAGAAGTACATAATTTTATTTATAACGTAAATCCAATACAAAATTCAGTACAATTAGGTAAACTTTAACATCAATATAAAACCCAACCCTCTAAGATATTGGTTATTTTGGGTTTTGTGAATCAGTTAACAGCAGTGCCTCATACTAATTTCTGTTCTAAAGTTGGTCTATGTTTTTAATTTAGTACTGTAACAGTAATAATAAATTTCTACTACATTTGTTTTTAAAGGAGGTAAAAGACGCAAACCAGCAAAAGTGGTACAAACGGATGTATGATTCTCTTCACAGAGCTGATAAAGACAGTAAGTATTTATGAACATTTTCAATTATTTTCTTATTAAATTTGAATATTTATGTAAAATATTTTGTTATATATCGTATATTGTTTTCATCTACTGGTTACAAAAACCAGCGGAAATTTATAAAGCTATAAATTAAATCATAAGTTTAAAGAACAAAGCTATCCAGAAAGTAAGGAATGTTTGGCTTTAATAGATTTAAAGGAGCTATTTATCTGGTAGTTCAATAAAACTTTCTTTATTTTTCTAAATCGGCAACATTTAATTCTGAACATTTATGACATTGTATTATAAATTTTACTATTCTGTTATTATAAATCTGTTACGAGTTTTGTCAGGCATTTTAGTGTCAGAATTTTTGACCTCATCATTTCAGAAAGATTGCTTCTTAGATTTTTTTGTTTTAGAAAATAAACTTAAATCTCCAGCTTAAGGCAGTTTGAATGCCTTCCAATAAAAATTTTAAAGAATTTTTTGAATATTTACAGCTGAGTACAGTGAAGAGTGGGATCATGAACCAAAACAATGCTGCTTGATTTAAGTCAGATTGTTTCTTTTATATTACTTAAGTATTTCACAAAAAAACCTGAAAATTTATTTTTTTACTTTTTGAAATGAATCGATGAATAAAAGACCTTTCCAGTCCAAGAAAATCCTTGTCATTACTTTCTATATTTTTAGAGGTGCTTGATTTTCTTTATTTTTGAGGAAGTTCTTGATTTATTAAACTTCAATGATTGGAATTTTCTTCAGCAATTTTATGAAAGCTCCTATTTGATTACCATTAACAGTATAATGTAGGAAATTCATTTCCTCTTGATTATCAGTCATGAACTGTTAAGACTCCTTTCCATTCACAGTTTCTTTTCTTCAGACACTAAGAGAGTGAACCCATTTGATGTATGTTTTTGTATACAACAACAATGTGCACCAATAATTTTATGCTACAGAGACCTTCAGGAAATGAGCTATGTACAAAGGATCTCTCTAAAGTAAAGACCGCTGGGAAATTTCTCTCCTTAAGGTTGGCGAACCTGTGTTGTTTATGGCCACGCTAGTAAGGTACACATTGCATTGTTGTCTGTAAGTTGTTGCATTGTAGTTATGTGTGAATTATTACGTTATAAAATGAATAGGAAAATTGATGTTGCTGCCGATTGTGAAATACATGGAGTCATATGTTTTTTAAACCATCATAACGTTAAGCCGGCTGAAATTCATAGGCAGTTGGTTGCTGTCTATGGTGAAAAATGTAATGAATGAAAGAAACGTCCGAAAATAATATGAAAGGTTTAAAAAAAACAGAATTAATGGGCAAGATGAAGAACGTTCGGGGAGACCCTCGATAATCACTGAAGACTTGTTGAAAGGTGTCGATATGAAATCAGAAAAGACCGTCACTCAACGATTTCCAATCTGTTCTTTCTTTATCCTGATGTTTCAAGAGTTGTTATAGGCTGCATTGTTCATGACCGTTTAGGCTTCAGAAAGGTTTGTGGACGTTGGGTGCCGCACATCTTAACAGAACATCACAAAAAAATCCGAATGGGATCTGCTTTGTAATTTTTGATGCACTACACAGAAAAAGATTATGAGTTCCTTAATTCAATTGTTACAGGCGATAAAACATGGATTTCTATTACATACCACAGAGAAAACAGCAGTCAAGTGAATGGCATCATCCTATATCATCAACCACATCGACAAACATCAGGCCACAGCCATTTGGACGCAAACTGATGGCCACAGTCTTTTGGGATCGATTTCTTGCCACGTGGAACAACTATAAATGCAGAACTATACTGGAAGACTTTATGTAAGTTACGGCGCGCCATTCAAAATTGGCGACGTGGGTGGCTGCTGACGGCGTCGTCCTGCTGCACGATAATGCATGTCCATATGTTGCGGGTTCAACACGTGATTTACTGTAAACATTTGGATTGGAAATTTACGATCACCCACATATAGTCCAGACTTAGTTCCTTCTGATTACCATTTGTTTGTGAAATTGAATGAATTTTTGAGTGGTAAGCGATTCACGGGTGACAATGCTCTTAAAAATGCTGTTAATCAGTGGTTAAATGGACTGGCGGTAGAAGAATACGATGAGGGTATATTGAAGCTGGTGTATCGCAATGATAAATTTAATTCATGTGGCGATTATATAGAGAAGTAGTATAAGGTATGTAGTTTAAAAGAAATAAAAATTATTTATGAAGTTTTCAGAATAAATTTTTTACAATGAAACGAACGGTCTTTACTTTAGAGATAACCTCTCTCGTAATTCAGAAAATGCGGCCTGTCCCTACAAATTTCATCATTAATTTTTTACTTTTATATACTTCATACTTTTATTCTGTAATCATAAGAGAAGATAATCCACAATAATCATTTTCATAATGAGAGAAAATGTTGCATCATGTCCAGTGAAGGAATGTTCCTTTCTTGTACATGACCCATTTTCTTTCACTAGATTCATTCATAACTTCGTAATCATACACTCTCCCTACTTCTCTACAAATTTTTAAACTATGTCACACTTATTCTCAGATTTTGCACGATTTTTGTTTTTTTCACATTCTAAATGTTTAGAAAAGCAATAAAAACATATTCAGTAGTTACAAAACTTGGCCTATACTAAAGTAATATAACTTAGAATTAATTTACATAAGATGATTTGTGAGAAATCGTCTACAATGAGATCTGTAAACAAAAATGTTCTTTACTTTTTTGATGATCCTCTTGTATTTGACTCAAACAAGTTAAACATACTTTTAACTTAATAATCCATTTTTATCGTCCTACACATTTGTCAATAATAAAAAAAATTATTTTTTGTACATGGATACTTGTATATTTATTTAGTGATTGATTATATATGAGTATAAAAAAATAAATGTTATTGCCAGAAGCCAAATGTACCAAGATTTTATTATCTATCCTATTGAGCTTCTTATAGAGGGAACAACTTGTGCATGTGAAACTGGTTCTATTCAAACATTTTCACAAAGATGAAGTTAAATTAATTATCGTCTTCAATGTAAATAAATAAATAAAAGTATATCTTATAGACTGATAGGCTTAAGTTAATTCTTTAGAAAATTTTATTTATTTTCAGTCTTTTTATTAGATAATAATGTAGTTTATTTTAAACGGGCATGAAATCCTATTATTATGAACTTTATTGTGCCATTATGCTTTCTGATTTTGTCAATGACTATTTGATTCTTTGATAATTAGTAGATATTTTATTACAATAACTAAAGTAGATAAAAACAGTCCGTCTCACATACTGTTTAAAATATTTAATAAGTTTAACATTTTTAAATTGTATGATGTAATGTTAAAATATTAGGAAAGTCCTGATAATTGAAGGCAATTTCTTTCTTTTATAAAGAAGTCCTGATTCCTTTATGGTGATTTCCCATTGTTTTTTTCTTAATTATTAATACTGTAAGTAAAAATATTATTATATTATATTATATTACAATGTACAGACATTTTATCAAAGAAAATTTTATTTATATGTTAATATTCAAAAGCAATGCTAATTTTAACAAGTCTCTGGTTTCATCTCTAAAAATTGATTTTCATCATTTTATCTCTTTCTTTTACAGGAGAATTTGTAACTGTTCGATATAAAACAAATAGAAGAGGTGATTTGATTTTTTTTCAGATGATTGCTTTGTTATAATTGGAGATGAGGGTCTTAATGCTTCTATAACTAATAACTTAAATTTTAATTTGCATGACAGATTTTTTTTTTTAATTTAATGAAATATATTTAACATTACCTGTACTAATTTTAGTTGTACAGAACTTCTAAAAATGATAATAATATTCTGTTTTCATGTAAATAAATCTTCTTGAATTAGGTAGGTATTAATACAGCTAAAAAAAGATTAGTAACATTAATCCATATTGTATTTAACAAGGTATTGCTAAATTTAAAAAAATATAATTAACCAGGATGTGCAGAGTCAAAAGGTTTTAATCTACTTACAACTCACCAATACTTGACTTTCCAGTGCAAAACAAGGAGGGCTGGAGAACTGCTTCCGGAAATATTGATTAAAATCAATAATTATTATTTTAAAAATGTTAAAAGAAGAAAAAAATTGTCAAAACAACCAGCAAAAAATGAACGTTTTTCTGCATTAAATTATTTATTTGACACTTTGGTCCTATATTCTATTATTTAGCAATCATAATGAATCAAAATAAATTTTAAAATGTTAAATAAGTAAAAGATGTTTTATTACATCAATTTGTTTTTATGGAAATGCAGTTATTAAAAACACAGAGCTTATGAAGTTTTTTAAACATTGATATTATATTTGACACTTAACTGAGATTAAGACTTGAAACACAAGTAGCACTTAATATGCAAGTATCTTTTAAAAATGTTCTGTAAAATTAAATTATGATATCTGATACTAAATGATAATAAATTAAAATTTGTATACTGTACAGAAATAAATTTGTAATAAACAGAAGCACAAAATATGTAAATTAACAAATTGTGTTAACAATCGTAATTGTTACAATAATAGATAACCTGACACGACATCAATCATTTAAAAATGGTTTGTTCCCAGGAATAACAAGAATTCCATGGTTGGTTTACTGTGGAATTGATGAGTGAGTGGTTTCCTATTTCATTCTTAAAACTCTTAGATTTCAGTTAGTTTAAGAACTACTCAAAATAGTTTATTTTTCGGTTTGTTCTCTAAATTCAAAATACTAAAGGTAATAAATAAAACTACAATTTGAGCCAATACAATTTATCAGCCCTGTGAATTATTTAAAATATCAAATCAGCCATTATACCATTCTTAGATTATTTATTGTAATATAATATTTATAATTGATGACATCAGTCAGTTTATAAATATTATAAACTAGCTAATTATGAATGTTATTTAATTAACTAATACAGTTTATTTAGTTATAAATTGTAATAGTTAAACTATTATAAATAGTTTATTATTAATTATGAAATTAATTTTTTTAATTTTTATTTTCCATGATTCTTATAGCAAGTAATTATTAAAATATTTCTGGTTTGCAATTGAAAGATTTATTTTTACGAATTTCTCGTGGAAAAAATGTTTAAAAATTATTCTGCTATAGATTATCTTGATTTAAAAATACTAACTTTTTAAATAACAAATCAAACCAAACTTATTAAATACAGTTTTTAAAATGCAATCACAATTCTTTCAATCACTCTTTGGCTATCTTCAGTGTTATGATTTGAATTTAAAAAATTCTGTATTTAATAAATCTGATTCATCCATCATTTGAAATGTACAAAATATTACTTTGTTATATAATTAAATGTAAAGGTTCCATCAGCCATGAATCTTTCTGATTGATGGTTGTTAAGTTACAATGTGGTGAATACTTTTAAAAATTTGAATGCTTTAAAAATTGTTTATATAGTCTAATTTGTTCCCAACTTGTGCATTGCACAATAATCTGTTCTCATCTTTATATAAGAAATATACTGAAAAGACTTAATATAAATTTTTAAGAATCATCAACTTTAAGCCAGGTAATAATATGATCAGCATCAGTCATTAAAACCTGTTTAATATGCTGAAGTCACCTACATTGCAAAACCAACACATAGTTAATGATACTTTAATGGTTATTTAAATTAGCTAATAATAACTATGATAGTCCAGACTAGTTGACTGTAATAAACTTCCTTTACTCGATTCAGCTCAAGACATCATCAGACATTTGTAATTACATACCATTCAAATAACTATCTACACAATTCTCCAATGATTAGAATTCAGAAACTTTTTAACACCTACTTCAACAAAATTCAAATGGACATTTTCAGTGACAAGATTTCTTCCTCTTTGATACAAGAATTGTATAGAAATTTTACCAATTAAATTCATGGTGAGATGTAAACAGAACTGATTATTATTTATAATTATACTTGTAATTTTAAACTAAGTACTATGTCAGTTATATATTGTGTAATAATTGGTAGTCAGGTGTGAAAAGGGCTGAAAACCTGTTCTGATAAATAAATAAATTGTTAGTAGGTATTCTTTTTCTGAATGTAAAGAAACCACGCATTAACAAACAATGTTTATACAAGGATACTTATGTAGTACTGCCCAGACTTTATGCAGCAGCCAGTGAAGTAAAAAAGATTTATTTTTATTTCATTTTTTTAAAATTACTAGCAGTTAATAAATTGTCTATACTTTTAATCTGATAATGAAGCTCCATAATAACTATCTGATTAGTTTTATAAAAGAAATAAAATTATGAGAGATGATTTAATAACAAAGTTCAATATTTTTACAGGTTACCCCTATTCATCTGTTGGTGGATATTTGTCAGAACCTGATAGATTAGGGACAGATTACGATTCAGATGCGGCCTCTACTAAATATGCTACTTTGGATCGTCGACGGATAAGAAACAAAGAAAACGATTTTACTACGAGCACTATGCCTCGTTCTAAGTAATCTTTTATTCTGTTTTGAAACTTACCATTTAAGTTTGTTAAAATTTTTATATTTTTTATCACTGTATAATAGCAAAGTTATTTTGTTCATTTTTAAAAATCAGTTGATAAATTTCATTTTCATCAAAACTTCTATCTATATGTTAGAAATATTGTTCCCTAAAAGTGATAGTATTACCTGTTACTGTTGTAATAGTTTGTTCAGTTTTTGTTATCTTTTTGCCTTTGGATTTTAAGTAGAATTGATTGCAGTGATAAAAATACTGTTAAAACTTATCTCAATCAACTGACTTAGAAATTGAATAAAATAGATTAAACCAGTATATATCTAGATTGTGTTATGTAAACAATTCTTCTTCAAGAGTAGGTGGTTCAATTTTATCTTGTAAGCACTTTAGCCACTGTTAATGGCACATTTTATCATGTTAGTCAATGAATTAAATATTCATTCTGGTTGTCAGTAACTTCTGTAATTGATAATACTGATTAATCTTGGTTTTAATTGTACCATATTTTTCCAAAAATAGATTTAAAAATTGCTCCAAAAATTCTGCAAAAGGTTTGGCTGCATGCTGCTTATTGAACCTTGCTAAGACTCTGACCGTAGACAGTAATTTTACTGAATTACTAATTATGTGAGGGTATGCTACTAAAAAAATATTCTGTCTAAGAAAACAAAAGACTAAGAATAGTTAGAATAACTAGTAGCTCAGTATTTAACAGACTTTAGTAAAACTTTCTAGGCTAAATATTTTTTTATTTTGTGTATGTTTGAGTTAAATTATTTTATTTAGTAATTTACTTTATTCTAATCTCCATAACATAAAAAAGCAGTTTTTATATGAGATAAAATTTGAGGCCAAGATATAACAACAATAAAAATAAATATTTTATTATTGTTTTAAATGAAATAAGTTTTTTTTCTTATCATGTACACCTTTAGTCAAATCACAAAAATAGTTAAAATTATTTTTATAAATATTAAATTCTTCTAGTATAAGAGCTTACTAAATTGATCTTGAGAATTCTAAAGTAAAAACAGAAATACTAGTTAGGAGATTACAATAAAGATGAATTCAGTTATAATTTTCACAATTTTTGTATGAACATTTAACTGCTTATTACAGGGAAATTATAACATTTTAAATATTTCTGTATTAAAACAAGATTTTTTCATTAAATAATAATTTTTCAATAGGTATGTTGCTAATTCAGTAAAACATGCAGTTGATGTCTACAAGAATCAGCCTGGAAGAATAGAAGATTATGAGCCAGGTCACTCATCAATATCTGAAAAGGAAGCTAAGCAGGTACTTTTTAATAATTAAGTAGATTCTCTTTTCATATTCATCTTTTATTATGCAATTTGCTTATTCTAATTTAGATTTTGCTTCTTACTTATGTTGCTAAGAGGTATTTTACATTTTCGGTACTATGTTTAACAGCATGACATAAGATTATTATGTAATTAGATCAGTGTGGGTTTGTTTTTAAAAATATGAGTATAGAACTTGCAAATAAATATTTTTGTGATATTTTTCTAATTTAGCTTAATCAGTTGTGCGTGTAATATTCTTTTTATGTGAATTTTTTAAAACTAGATGCAATGATTTTAAAAAAACGTATATTCGAAAATGAATAAATAAATAGTGTTTTAGATTAAAATATTAATTTTATTAACATAATAATTTTATTGTGTATTTTAAATAATAATTTTTTAATGACAAACTGAACCAAACTTATTTAATTTTTTTTAAAACTTGCATCATAATGATTTTAGTCACTATTGCAGCCACCTTTAGTGACTGAAGCTAGTGTTTTTTACTGTAGTGTCAAGTAATGTTACTGCTGGCAGTTTTCTTTTCTTACTAAACACTTATTTAGAGTGTAGTGGCAAAGTATTTTGATTCTTTACTACAGTCTTTAATGCAGAAATTTATCAGAATTAATTCAGTGTATCCAAATAAAAATTGAGGTTACACATACTTGCTACTAGTTGCTATCAACTAGTCAGCAAATTTCATTTGACTGCAACTGAAATCAGAATAATTTGATTTAATTTAAGATACAATCAAATTGTTTACTTCTAGAAAAATCCTTTGGTCAATAGTAACTTTTTCCATAACTATTATGCTAGTCCATGGTCATACATCTATAATGTTATAATTAATTAGTAATATTTGTAACCGTCATTACAATAATGATATTTTTAAGTCAGCTTAATAATTTAAAAATTATAATTGTTTTCATATATCATATTGTAAAATCTATGAATGAAGAGAATACTTAATGAAGTATTTAAATTATGCTTTTCTTAATAAAATATTGTGAAACTAATAAAATTATTACTTCATTCAAACATCCTCAGAGTGCTGATTGATATCATTGTTAAATTCAACATATGAATTTTCATTATAAAAAAAAAGAGAAAAAAATTGTTCATTTATGTTAAGCAAATAGAAAATAATACATACAATAATAAAGTAAAAATATTACTCATTCACCTTGCAATTCATTTGACTCTTGTGAGAACATATGAGGTTTATAACACCATCACTGTCAGTATTTTTATTATACCCTCGTATTGTGTTTGCTGTAAATGATAAAAAACATTTTTATATAATGTAAATAAGTAGGACTTCATAAATTTTATCTGCACAGATCTCATAATTGCAGCCATGCTTTTGTATAGTGTGTTATGTTGTTAAAGGAGAACTGACTAAAATATAATTATTTATTCCTTTCATCAGTTTGTAATTAACTAAATAAGCTGCATAATGCATGAAAATTGGAATAAATAGTAGTGCACTGTATTGGTTTTGGGAAAATAGAAAAATAGGACTTAATAAATAATCACAAAATTTTTTATTACATATAAAAATTTAGTAGAAACTCAATACTGCAGACTTGAGGGAACTGCACTTAATGCTAATCAGCAAAAGTATGATTTAACTATAAGTTGCCTTCAATATACCATGGTTATTATGGTTATAGTATTTAAACTTTTAATTGCACTGGTTCAACATGTTTGGACCAATTCAGATAAATCAGTCTGACTGAAATTGAGATTTAATGAGCTTGAACCATGTTCAGTTTAACTTGCTCATTTAATTGTAGTAATTCTATCCATTACTGTTGTATTATCTAATATTAAAAATCAAACATCTCCATTTATAAATAGTGCAGTAATCAATTTTTTTATTATTAAAATTGAAATCAGTCATGCCCATTATATGCAGAATGTTTTCATAATTTAATGTACTTCTTGAGTAAGAATTTTTCTTTTGAAATCCTTGAACCAAAGTTTTAGACAGAATTCCACAGATTCTAAATAAATCATATTGGTTTATGAGTGTGTTAGGGTGTAAAGAGTACAGGCCTATATGTTGGCATTCTGACTATTAGTGTCTTACTCGTAAAGAAATGATTGCATATCTATATATGCAATACATCTTTAGTATGAATAAATATTTTTTTTTTAAATCTTGGTAATATTTTATATTTTATATTTGTAGACTTACCTTACTATAACTTTTTCTTATGCGTTTCAAAAAAAAAAACCAGGTTTGAATCTTGTATAATTTGCTAAACAGTGTAAACAGTGGGTTTGTATGATATTATTACTTATTGTTGCTTTTTATTTCTGTTTGTACATGTTTGTAAAAGTATTTGTGCACCCTTCATAGCACTATGTATGTTTGATTTCAGTGGTGGGATGAAGTTTTGGATATTTTTGATGAGGTAAGAATTCATATCATTCAAACAATCCATTTAGATAACTTATTTAGAGAATAAAGGAGCCTGGAAATGTTGCATTTTATCAGCAAAAGAAAAATTACCAATATCGGTTGCAGTAAAGAATGATAAAAGTAGAAAAACTATGTTAATGGTTTAGTTATTTTATAATGCAACTATTCAGGGAGAGTCCTACATATAAAAGAAAAAAAATATATAATACAACTGAGAAACCAACAGGGGAAAATTTTAAATGAAACAATAAATTGTATGAGAACATTGTAACTGAAATTGTTTATCAGGCCTCTGGATTTGTATTTGTAAATACATATGCAGTGAATCAAGTTTGTAGACAGAAATTTTCAGACATAAATATTTTTTTTTTAAATTTTCTAAACATCTACAAGTTTAGACCATATTTTTGTATATTTAAGTGCAGCTTTTAATAATTTTTGTGTATTAATTTACTCACTAATTATACTATATTACTGCAAATTAGAAGAGCATATACAATCGTGAAAACCCTTGTGAACTCTTCATAGTCTTTTTTTGTTAAAATTATGTAGCAGCTTAATATCAGCTTCTTTAAATTGCTTCTTTATCATATTTATTCCACTCTTTCTTACACTTGTAATGAAAGTAAAGCAATTAGAGGTACAAGAAGCACTAATCAGAAAGAATTTGTCTATGAGTTACAATATTCATCATACATCCACTTTATGATAAATAAATCGGACTAAATATCTCTTGCATTTTACTGGGCTTGGTGCATCATAGATGTGGTCCAGAAGCACCTCACTATTCAATTTCCCCTATACATCTGATGAGCAATTACTACCATTGGAATGACTACCATTTTCACAAGAAATTTACATCTGTTATCAAGTCATTTGCAATGTTTGTTATGGTACCTGCCAAATAAACAATATTAGTAACTTTCATTAAGTGGTAAGCATTATTTCCAGGAATCTGTGTGTGTCGTTCATATAATAGCATACATTGATCATGAATATATATACTAAATTATGAATTTTATCTGTTAGTAAAATAAAAATAAATTAATGGGTTTTTATTTTAATCATGTACATTATTTTTTATAGTAAATGTGTTCATCATACAGAGAAGTAATATTACTATTTTAATATTTATTTTATGAACTTGCATTAAGTGATAAACTCACTAGAGTTTAATTACTTTAAGTGAGATCACATTACTTACAGTGAGTTACATCTATGATGTTACCATCATAGATGATAACTTTATATGCTTTCAGATGATTTATTTTAAACTATTGCGTAATTTTGAAAATATGTACTGGAATCATCTCATCTATGTTAAATTTAATTTCTCTGTTCTATGCAATTTTACAGAAAGTATAATTAAACATTTTAATTAATTTCCTATCTTTTGTAATGCATTTGTAATAGATTTGTTTATTTTGATTTCTTCTACTCTCATTATAAAAATGTGTACGTTATTTACATATGTTTAATAAATTTCATACTTCATTAATTACTAATAACAGAATTTTTTTTTTACTTCAGTATTTTACTGTTATAAAAAAAATTAGCTTTATAAATGATATTTAGTAAAATTTTTATAATTTGATCTTGTAATTTTGTGTGTTTTAAAATAACTGCATGTAATTGTAGTCTTAAAGATAAAATAATTTTAATACTAGGTGTGATCAAAAAGTAAAGACACAAAGGGTATAAATTTTGTTGAAAATATCTAGCTGCCTTATTAATTTGTTCCTGAAAATGATTACAAATTTATTTATTTTTCAACATAGCTCTTTATTAAGTTTGCAAATCAGCTATTATTGATTAACACGTTCCTTCCAACAGTCCTTTGAACCACGACATAATTTTTACATTTATTTCAACTGAATCTTAATATGGAGACGATAATAATTGTTTCAAAGTGCAAGAACTTTTTCAACAGCTGATCCAAAGCTTTGAAGTGAACAGTATAAGACACTGGTATAGGGATGGCCATGTTGTTCCATAAAAGAGACAGATTTCATGTATCCACTTTCTCCATTTTGTAAATTTGAATAAAAAAAGAAATTCTCTTTCTATTCTTAATTCTTTCCTATTTTATTTTCTGTTTCACTTTCTCTTTTAATTTTTTCATCAATCTAACCATAAGGATTACCTAGAATGTCCATTACTCCAAAGAGGGGATACCGATCATAGGGAACAGCTCTAACTTGTGGGCTGTTAGCCATAATGATAATCATCTTTCTTCCTGGTACATTTATTCTTCTTACTGTGTTAAGCCACATTGGTTTTGTTTAAAGATGATCCTTCACTGCTAACATTTGTTGCTATTAGGCAGGTATAACAGCAATAGATTCAGTTAAAGTGTCAACAAGTTATCAGTTGGTACCTTCAATAATAAAAACAAAACAGCAAATCCATTAGTTCTTAATAATTATATTACATCCAGTACTGCTTTTTAATATGCATTCCATATAGTTATAGATCAAGAGAATTTTGCAACAAACCAATAAACAACAAATAAAATTTATGAGCATACAGAGAATTTCTGCACTTCAGTACGTGATTGTGAAATTATACCGAATTTTTAATGTTTTCCTACTTTTGAACATTGTTTCTAGCCATATGTTTTCTCCCATCTGTGTTTATAAACATAATATCCTCAACATATTCCCACCTTTGTACAAATTAGAGTAGCATGACAAACATCATCTTCAGATCCCTACTTAACCTAGATGAAGTGTTATCAACAATTTTCATCTACTATTATTACTGATTGAATTTCCCATGTCCTGCCAACACCTGTATCAAAAACATGTACCAACAAATAGTTTATAGGATCCCACATTTTTAGACAATGAAAAGTGGATAACATGGACATTACATAAAATCCAACTGTAGCTAGAAAAATTTAGTTCTAATTTTCACATTTATAAGTCATTAACATTAATTTTTGTTTCTTTGAGCATAAAATCAAAGAGAACGATTTACTTGTCAAGAAAAGTGTTTAAAATAGTGATTATTTTTTGTTTTAAGTAAATGTTTTCAATTTTTTGGTTTCAGAATCACTAGTGGTCTTGTTACCTTGCTTCATTTGAGAAGTATAGGATGTAGTCATGTTTTCTCTAGAAAATGAAATCCAAAAAATTGTTTCCATTCTATGCATAATGTATAAAAAATATATGGGTTGATTTCTTTTCCTTTTTTCTGATCATCGATTAAGAGGTTGAAGCAGTGAGCACACAGTTTTTATAAGTTAATCTTTTTTTGACAACTTTTTTAGTTTTGATTGAGTTTTATGTAAGTCACTCACTGATTTCTAATATTTTGTGAACTTTTTAAAAAAAATGTTACCAGAAATTAAATATGTTTACAATTCCTATTTTCATCATGAACATCATTCTGATCTGAGAATTCATGTTTTCATTTCATAACATTTTGTTGAATCAAAATCTACACATGAAAAAAGCAATTATTGTATATTTTTTTGAAGTTGTCATTATAAAAAAATTGTTTTAAGCTACATATGACTTGCTAATTTTATTTAACAAAACTTTATGATAATAAATATAAATTTATTCCCTGTGCAATTGTATTTATTATTATTATTACACATATTAATAAGCATAGTAAATGTAATAATTCTATTCTTTATCTTAATAATAAATAATCAAATCTAGCACAATGTTTAATGTGAAATAATAGATTAAAAAGAGATGTCCATGAAAAATATACAATTAAATATTGTAAAAGATGTCTGTCAAAAAGGCAGATTAAGATAATTTAGAAAGCAACATAGGTAAATAAATAACAAGGCTACAAGGTAAATAAATAAGATTTTTTTGGTAAATCTCCGGTTATACTCGCATTTCACATTTAGAAATGTATTTATGCAAAATGAACTTCTCATTTGATAGGATTTTGGCCATAAATATGTTTAAATCAATTTTCACAGTAGCAAATGAAAGTGTTAATAAACATTCTTCCTGAATTTCCTAAAAGCAATGTTTCTTTAATGTTAAGATAATACTCATATGTTATAGTAAAAAAATGTATTTTGTCATATTTTTAAAAATATTATGTAGTTGTTTTATGACAATTTTTTAAACCTGTAGTAACTTTTAATTGCTATATTTCATGTTATTTTTAACTTGTAGATAAACAAAATATTTTCTAATTCTTTGATTTGTGAAATTATGTTTAAAAATTTGTTTATTTATAAATGGATGTTGATTTTCAGCAATTTGAACAGTCACAGAAGTCATCAAGACCTCCACCTACCACACCTAATACTGGAAAACCTTTTATGACATAGTAAGTTCAGTTATATTATTTAAAAAAAAGATTAATAGTCTTATAATAAAGTAATTAAAAAAGAGTTACTTTAATAAAGATTAATCTGTTAAACTCATTTACTAATTTTACATAATTGTTTCCAGTTAATTTCTTTCAGCATTAAAACCCATAAAAAAGCAATTATTGTATACTTTTTGAAGTTGTCATTATAAAAAAACTGTTTTGAGCTACACATGATTTTGCTACTTTTAATTAACAAAATGTTATGATATTAAATATAAATCTATCCCCTGTGCAATTGTATTTATACACATATCAATAAGCATTATAAATGTAATAATTATATTCTTTATCTTAGTAATAAATAATCAGATCTAGCAAAATGTTTAATGAAATAATAGATTAAAAAGAGATGTCCATGAAAAATAGTCAATTAAATATTGTAAAACATGTCTGTCAAAAAGACAGCTTAAGATAATTTAGAAAGCAACATACTAGTATTAGAATACAAGAGGCAGATGCATATAGTCATTGGTATGTGAGGGTTAATAAGATGATGTATACTGGATTAGATTATTGATTTGGAAAAATATCATAATTTATCTTATTTATAATAATGCTCAAAAATCAGTTGATACAACATATGATGCCTTAAAACAAAATACTGCAATCTTTTTTTGTGTGTGCATTAGATTTTATCAAATAATTTTTTAGTTATCATTAAGTAAAACTGGTATCCTAATGGAAAATTGACTAATGTCTTGTAACAGCTGATTAGAGCAATAATTATTTATTATCTGTTATATTTATAAAAGTCAAAAATTATATTTACTAGCAAAGAACATAGAAAGAATATGAGCACAGATGTATACACAACATTACCACTAAATTGTCAACCATTGCACCAATACAATGCACCAGTTTTAGTAATATCTAAAATAATTTGCTACACTTTGAATATCCAAATAATGCAATCTCAAGTTTTTTCCTTCATTCAAAACAAAATATTTACTAAGCTACAAATGAAAAATTGTGAAAAAATTGTTACGTTGATATTCACTGTAATGAGTATCAAAATTCATTAAATATGGCCTAATTTTTTCGTATTTTTATCTGCTGGGAATACAGAGTATTGTAAAACATTCATTAAAGTAATTACACAAAATATCTACTTACTATTATAGAAAATGTTCTATCACAGCAACAATGTACAGTTGAGTCATTCTTGATTCATCATCTGCAGAATGAATACCAATGTTACAATATTATAATTATCTGTTATGATATTCATATCCTAGTTATACACTGACTTGCATCCTCAAAAAAAAAATAAAAATAAAAATTGACTACAGGTGAAAGCCCTAAATTGCTGTGAATCTTGATTGAATTGTTTACATCTGGGGGAGAGTACTTTTTTTACACAGAAAATTATTGATTTCAATCAGATGATTTCTGATGAAATATTTACTAATTTATTTAGAATAATACCAGTATTAATTCTGTTGAATTACATCTAAATAATATTACCAAATATTTTTGCTGGCTTCCATATAAGGATTTTTCAGTTATCATGTACTTATTTTCACCATTCATACTACACAGACAAGCATTCCTTTACAAAAATGCAACACTATATATATATATATGATGAATATTATCATATTCATTTACTTCATAACATAAGGCTTCTTTTTAGATTATTTAAATACCAAATCTTTTTCAACCAACTACTTTTTAAAGTTTTCAGTGACTCAATTTTACATTTATTTTAAATTATCTGCTTGTATTTATAAATATACTGAACAATTTTTTAATTTATTTTCATTACTGTTTTTAGTATTTTACACATCTGTTGTTTATGTATAACTTTATTATGAATTTTAATATTAATATTTTTTATCCATCCTTTCAAATATTAGATTTATTTATATTCCAGTTGAATTTTAAAAAGATGTTTGAAAATTAGTAAAAGTTGAAGTTGTTTTACATTTTAGCCCTTTTTAAACTGTAATCTATCTGCAGTTTAATCTACTGTAACAAAAATTATCTGGTACATATTTCATGAAAGTTTGTAGTAGCCAAGAAATACACACAAGCCATACATTATTCTTACTATAGTTGGTTAAAGAAAAAAAAAATGTATAAAACTTTGTGGCAGTTAAAATTAGTAGAATTATACTATTTATTTGTTTGTAAGTGACTGACACAAATCACAAGTCATTCTCACAAATAGTACAGTCACTCTCAAGAATAACAAGCATCCTATCAAAGGCTACTAGAGAAAGTCTGGAGTGAGATTGTTTTCTACCACCTTTTTTACTGAGCTGAATTTAGTGTTATTCATCATAGGGACTGGATTTAATGAAGAATAAAATTGGAGAGAAATGGAATGTGTTAGTGCCTTTTGAATCTCAGGTGCTTTATACCCATTAGAGCCATTAGCAAGACTGAACAGATGGTGAAAATCATCTGTTCAGTCTTTACAATAATTTTGCGAATAGGCATGGTTCAACTTTTTAATGAACCTCTTTTGCTATGAATGTTATGGAATATTATTTATATATATATATATATATAATATTATTGACTAATTTATAAAGCAGGAGCTTTCTGATTCAATTCCTGGTCCTTTTTTTGTAGCAATTTTGTTTGTTTCCATTAAAAATCATCAAATAAGTTTCTTCAGAATTTTGAAAAATTTCTCATAAACAGTAAATAGGTGTTATCCTGAACAAATAAGTTTAAAAACAAAAATTATAAAATGGAAAATTATTTTAATTATTTGTATGAATATTAATTACATAACTGTTTATTTGGAAAATTTTCTTCTGTCACAGTGCACTGAAGGAATCTGGTTATGAAAGTGATTCAACTTTGGTTTTTAAAAGAAGGGATGAAAATTTGCAAAATCAGTTAGCTATGTCACCAGCTGAACAGAAGATGGCTTATAAAACAATACAAAAAGGAGGTGAAGTTCCTTTACATGGTCTTAGAAAACCAGCACCTGAACGACCAAAAGGTAACCTGCATTTATTATTTTGGGAGTTTAAATCTGTTAGATTTTTGTAATGGAAATATTATGTTCGAAGAAATTTTTGATTTTTATATAAAAAAATATCATTTTAAATCGTTAGAAAAAAGTACAGCAATCAAATTATGTAAGTACAATTTTGATTTATATAAATGTACTTTTTTCAATTTCTATATATTTTTTTTTTGTAGTTTTTAAATGTGTTTTCGATCTGATGTTGCTATTTATTTTGTATAATTTCCTCTTTATGTATATTTTATTTAAAACATTTTTAAAATTTGTATTATGTTATTGTAATGTGTTGAAACTAATTAGTGTTTTGATGGAGTATTTGTACTCGTACCTTCGTTTTCTTACCTTCAGTTTTATATATAAAATCTCCTTTCCCTCTCAACAAGATATGAAAATTCTTATTACTTCAGACATTAATATTTAATTTTATGCCATGAATTTAACTTTATACATAGTTATTCAATACAGCTTATTAATTTTTTAAACTGTGTGGTAGAAATACAATGAAAAACGTTTAAAGTCAGTTCAAGATAGATAGTCATATCTATCTTAAATTATTAGCATCATACAGGTAGATTTACTGTTTATCTTACTTATATGTCTCAGAATATTTACTGTGAAAGAATAGATTTTATGTCAGACCTTATTTATTTATTTTATATCAGACCTTTGGCATAATACTGTGGCAGGCATTTGATTAAGTATCTTTTCCATGCTACAATTCTTTAATATCTTTGATCACCATAACATGCCTATGTAATTTAAAATTTATTTGAATCTACTAATTCTGAATAATTTATCATAGATTTTGAAATAATTAACCATAAAAGATTTTTGGAGTAATCGCAAACTTCATTTTTTAGTTTTTTTATGATTTCACAATAGTTTATGTACCACTTGCAAAACTATTACTTCTGTTTAATTCGAGGCCTCAAGACAAGTGTGATATTTCACATAGTTAAGTCCTTATGAGAACTAAAGTTTATAAAGACGTTTTTTATTAGAATTTAATAAATTTCACTATTTTCTCTACTTGTTCACATGCGAATCTTTCCTCTGTCTATTGAAGGCTAATTCATTGCACCATAGAGGTGCTGGATTATCAGACAAATGTAAAAATATTCATATAATTAATTAATTTATTTTATTATTTTAATTATTATTTAGTATTTATATTAAATTTTTAAACATCTTACATATATAATTTAGATTACTGTTCATGAACCTTTATGTTAATTTAATGGAATACAAATCTGAACTAGATAATATGTTCTTAATTTAAAGTAACAGTTAAGAAGCAACTAATAACAAACATTTAAATGAGAAAAAAAAACATATGCTCTTTTTTTATATAACTTTATACACATTAAAACAATGGTGTAATATAAAATTTTCTTTTTTTTAAAGAAATATATAATGAAAGAAGTTACACCTTCTTTCATTATATTACTTATGTAAACATATGTTTACTTACACAAACATTAACTTGCCTGTTAGATGTGAATGTCAAGATTAGATTCTAACTGAGATTCTAATTAGACATATTATTCCTTATTTGTTATTTGACAATGGTACATATTCTGAGTTCAGATACCTCACTTTCCATCATGGCAAATATTTCTGTGCCTGATCATTTTATCACAGAAGTTTTAATATCTGGGACAAAACAATAGGATATTTCAGTGATAAGTGTGATAAATTCAGCATTAATGCTATTTTTGTTTGAAGTTTCCTCATTGTATTTCTATCAAAATTCCATTCATGTTTTATTTATGTTTCAACTAAAAAAAAAAAGGAAAAAATTACAGTCCATTATCATACTGTTCACGTAATTTTTTGATATTTAATAAAACCCCATTCTTTTCAATCTTAGTAAATAGAAAAATTATTCTTTTATCTCATCATTTTTAAGAATTTATTTTTTTAAGTAACTTTTTGAATGATACTTTTGAACTATTGTATACTTTAAAATTTCTTTTTTTAAATTAAAACTAAACTCCTGAGATGGTTTACAACTTGGCTGGTAAATATATTAATAAATGTTAATCTTTTTCTGATTACAGTAATGAACTTGTCAGTTAGCTTTTTCCTGAAAACTGCTTATTTAGAATGTTGGTTTTTCAATATTATTTCACAAACATTTTTACTTTTTTCTTTTAAAGTATGGCAGTGGACTGAATTATTAAAACTTTATAATCAGAAATTACTGTTTAAATTATTTGATGTAGGTCTACTATACAATTTTTTATTATCTTGTGTATTCTTATTTAATTATCAAATGAATTGAATGTATTTACTTTCTAGGCATGAACCAAATTATTAAATCTGTGCATGTATAAAATAGATCACTTGCATTTGTGAACTGCAATGTCACTTGTGTGAAAGCATGAATGAAGAAGTATGAAAATTGTAGTTGTAGTTAAGATTTTGCAGTTTAATTATTTTATATTTTTAAGTATTAATAATTAATTAAAGCATGTCAGAAGGTGACGGTTGATTTTACATGAGGTGGCACAAATATTCGGAAAATATTCACGCAGTAACCAATTATTAAATTTTAATTAATTTTAACTGTTAAAAATGACTTGTGTAATCTTAATTATTAATATTGTATGAAATACTTCTAAAAAAATATTAGTTTAAAAAAAATGTTGCTTATATTTTTATATTCAATCTGACTTAAGAAATATTCTCCAAGTAATTGAATCTGGAGAATATTACCTTATTCTTATAAGATTTTTATTCATCTTTAAAGATTAAGAATATGAAATCATAAAAGTCACTTGCGTCAATAATTTGGACTCTAAAATAATCAAGGCCTTTTTTTTAATTTTTAGATCTATATTCTTATAATTTCTTTTAATTTATGAAGAAATTCAGATGTTACAAAAATGTATTTACTGTAAATAAATTTTCATTAGTACGTTAAAACTAGAATTTTAAATTCACTTATGATACTTTAATAATACTCATTCTGAGAAGATAGGTTTTGAGTATACTCACAGAGTGTGTTATGTAGGGTGGCAAAAATAATTTAAAATATAAATGATATAACTTCCAAATTATTCACTGTACAACATAAACAAGTTAGTAATATTTAATTACATACAATGACAAACAGTTTTAAAATTACATCAAATGGAAAGTGTTATTGGTATTGAATTAGGCCACCATTTACAGCAGTCCATTCCCATGACCTGTCTTCTCCCCTACTAACCTTACTTCCTTTCATTGTTTAAGGAACAATCCTGCAAAGTTTTTTGATAATCTGTTCAGATGATATCACCTAATGAATCTATTATAAATTACTTAGTATACTTTATCAGATATTTGTCTGAATTATATACTCAACTTTTTTAAATAAGTCACTTTTAAAGATAAAATGTCTGTAAAACTTTTGAATACGGTAGTCTTTTTTTCTATTACAGATAACTTCTAAATACATGGTACTTCTAAATGGTTAAAGCTAGAAGTATGGTATATTCTTCACTAATACAATGTTTTTATGATAGGGAAGACAGTAATACTGAAATAAATAATTCAGCCCCATTTTTCTGCATCCTTAATTGAATCATAGACTTAAATTAATTTTATATGACTTAGAAATTCATTTATTTGCCAATCTCTGTTAATAAAAAATTATGATACTCAAATTTTAGAAAATGGTAATTTTGTAACAAATATTATTAAATAGCAGATACTTTTAGTCTAATGTTCAAGAAGTAGAGCACAGAGTTTGAAATATTTTAGTTGTCACAGTACTAATAAATTATTAGTTTATTTTTAAGGTTCAGGCTAAAAACTTCAATTGTACTTTCCTATTATTAATTTTGGCTTAATTAACTGATTAATTAAATAATTCTACTTTTCTAATTGACTGAAAGCATAACAGTTACATCAGTTTTATGTCAATAATTCAGTCACACTTTGAATTTGCTCTTGTTGCCCTTTCTTTCAAACACAACAATGGAGGCACTTCAAAGTTTATTTCTGTTCACCCTTGGTACTGACAGTTATATTAAATTGCACACTATATCACATCGCTGTTGTGCACATTTACACAGTCAAAATTCCTAAAAAATTACATTTTCAAAGACTGATTTTGTTTTTGTTTTCTTATTTTTCCTCAGATGAGACAGAACTTGAATATTTTCCGATATCTCCCCATTTAACTCGGATTAGAATTCATAAAACTAAACAGAATATAAAACCAGTTAGAGAAATAATATGTTATCCTGTTACTTCTATAAAAACTGATAATCCTCCACCAATATTTTCAACGTTTAAACGTACAGCTCGTCCAAGCATGTCATTATCCCATTCCCGATCTCCAGATATTCATAGACCGCCTTCACCTCCTAAACGCCAATCATCTAAAAGTAATTCAGCACTGCGTCTCTATTCTAAGATGTCTGTTTCTCCTTATCCTCGAGGTACACATTTAAGCCGTCATTCATCAGGTCTTGAGGCAGAATCTAATGTTCAGTACTTGAAAGAACGATTGACGCATAAACTAGGAGGAAATTTAGAGCAATCTGACAGTGTAAAAATTAGGAAATCAAGTCCTAGTCCAGCTTCATCATCAAAAGGTCTAATAACCTCTAGGAAGGAGTCACCAAGCCCTGGTCTGAGAAGAACATCTTCAATTTCTTCAAAAACTGCTTCAGGAGTTTCTAACGTTACAAAATCAGTCACAGACAAAAAGAGTAGTTTGGGAAGTTTAAGGTCCAGGCGTGAAATGGCATCAACTTCAAAGTTAAATTCAACATCAGATTTGAGGGCTCCTGCTGAAGTAAGAAAAGTACTAAGAGATCGTGAAGCTAAAGAGAAATCTAATATTGAAACAAAAAATTATCCTACTGGAACAGTAGTAAAGAGTTCTACAACATTATACTCTTCAACAAGAAATAGCAAGCGACCAAAGGATGATAAATCTCTACGAGTAACTGTTGCAATATCTGCGAAAGGGAGAGAACTACTTAGAGCATCTTCTTTATCTAGTGGATCTACTAAAGAAAATGGTAATATGAGTCCAAAAAGGGAAGGGACACCAACAAAAAAACTAGATAGAGATGGTAAGAGTCCTTCTCCTTCATCTGTAAAAAGCACAAATAGCAGCAGTAAGTCAAAAACAGTTCCAAAAACTGAAAGTTTGACTGACCAGAGTATTAAAAAAAGAACAGTTAGCCCTATGATACCAAAAATTTCAAAACCATCACTGAGCAAAATGTCTTCAAAAGTAGATTTATCTAGTGAAGAAGTTACACAAAATAAGAAATCTAGAAAAACTGACTCTTCATCAGATATTTCAAAAAAGAGAAAGGAAAAAAATGGCAGCCTAAATACAAAGCCACTGACAATTATTAGAAATTTAGCAACAAAAAAAACTACTTCTGATAAATCAGTAAAAGAATCAAACGGAAAAAAGAAAGGTAAGAAAAAATCAGAAAATAATGGTGCAGAAAACAATAATGCTAAGAAAACTAAGAAAACTTCGGGTAAAGCTAAAACTCATGATAAAGACAATTTGCAAAAAAGAAAGAAAGAAAGTAGTTCTGACCTACGTTTAGATGCATCAAAATCAGTTAATGGAGTTACTTCAGAAAAATCTTGTTATGAGAACAAAGCCATTCAACCTTTGAAATCTGATTCTTTTTTCCAGCACCTGTTTCTTAGAAATACATCTTCTTCTCCTACTCCATCCAATATTAGTAGTTTATGCTATTCATCATCTGTTTTGGAACGAGCTAAACGATTCTGTAGTGAGGATAGTAAACAAAGAATGTCTTTTAAATCAGAACCTTCATTAAAATTACTAAATGTATATTTGAAACATAAAAAGCCAGTTACTGAATCCAAGTTCCGTAGTCTTGACAGAGAAATTGCAAGTGGTAGGTCATCTAGATCTCTTAGTCCGTATTATACTCGTGGGAGGTCGATTGACTTTTTTGAAAGAATTGACAAATTTGATAGAATGAATAATGTTTGGGATCAAAGTGTGAGCAGTGTATTTTCTCCAAGCCTGTCTAGAGGGAGAAGTCCAATTTGTGAATCTATCAAAGAGCGCAGTTCTAGTGAACCCCCTCGGTCATCTCCCACAAATGACCCGCTAGCTGAAGCTGCCAATTCAGTTTGGGCATATGATGGTAATGTTTCACCATCCCTTAGTCGATCACCATCTTGTAGAAGAATAAGAAACGCAAGAACAGTGACTAAAACTATTGAAAGTATTGGGGGACTGAGAAAAAAAGGTGTTAGAGCAAAAAGTGCAGGAGAAGTTGACAAAAAAACTCTTTCCACTTTACAATCGCAAAGTACTAGCTCATTAAATCTGTCACATGTCACTGATCATAGTGACTATCAGAGTTATGTTATAGAACTGCTTCATTCCACAAAAAAATCTCCTAGGTTTCGGGAATTACACAAGTTTTATTCAAGCTTGGAACGTATGGGTGAACTAGAAAGAACAACATCAAACAGTGAACTTCGTCCTAGGATGAAAGGAGAAGAGGTCATTGATTATGACAGGTGGAAACAATTACGAACACAAGAAAAGGCAGAACAAGAATTAAAATATCTGTATGCAAAACTAAAGGAAGATCAAAAAGAAAAAGGCCTGTTGTTTAGACCACGTGAACCTGAAGCATTTCGATGGCGAAGGGAGCAAGATAGAGGCCTAAGAAACAAAGAAAAGTCTGTTGAAGATTTGAAAAATCAGTTTCATAGGTTGTCCTCTGAGGAATCAGATTTAGATTTACACAGAAGAAGAGAATTAGAATTGAACAAAGATATCTATAAACCTTTATGGAGAGGCTCTTCTGTAGTCAATTTGGCAAGTTCATTGACCTCAATGTCATCCCGAAGAGGAAGGCCTGTTTCTACAAAAGATAAAGAGCTTTCCATATTTCCTCGGCAGTCTGGTTCTAAAGCATGCAGATCAATTGGTAGTCGTTTGTGGAGTAGTCTTTCAATGGATCAGGTAAATGCACTGAAACATCAGTTGAGTGAAATATATAGTACAGTATCACATTTAAAACGTGAAAGAATCAGCAGGATGATGAAAGGGAAAGATGAAAAGCAAGCAAAAGAAAATTATGAAATTTCTGTTCCTCCAAAAGAACCTCACACATCTGGATCCACAGATGCATTACATGTTCGATGTAATTCTTTGTTATCTAGTGAACAACTGTATTCTCCACATGTTCGAAGGAAAGAAGCCAAAAGGTCTGAAGTGATGAAAGCAGATTCAATTAGTTCTATACCTCATTTACAACAGAGTAAATCTGAAAGCTCAGGAGATTCTCATACATCAAGTGTTGTAAAACCATTATCTGAAAATGAAAAAAGGAGATTATCCATGACTTTAAGCCAGGAAATTTTAGATAGAGTAAATAAAAAAAGTGAAGAAAAGAAGAAGAAGAAACGTAATACGGCCTCACTTGTTATTCCTAGAGAAACCTTAGGTGCAGTTGCTGCTGTAAAAGGAAGTAAAAAATTACTTTCAAAAAGAAGTCCAGCTCCATCAGACACAAATTCTCCCAGAACTTGTTACTCTATAGAGATGTCTGAGGAAGGATCAGGAGAACAGCGTGTTTCCTCATCATCTGCTCAATGTGGTAAAAATGATTTTCTTTTAGTATTAACGCCAAAAGAAAATGATGCTCAAGATGTTAAAAAAGTAGTTGATGAATGGGCTAGTACAAAGCAGCAGACCAGATCTCTAAAGGAGGATCATGTTACTGCTAGACTAGTGCAGACATCTAATAGTGAAACAGATAGTGGTAGTTCTGAAGCTTCTACTGTTATTCATTTAGGAAGTAGAGAAAGTGTTCAGAAGAAAATTGATTCATCAGATAATAAAACAGAATCCTTTACTAATAAAGAGAAGTCAAGGAAATCAAGAAGCGATGGAGATGTTAGTTATTTTCAACAAAATCTTACACAAAGAGCCAGAAGTGCTCCTGGTGTTATTGATGTTGAAACTAAAGCAGACAAATCATCACAACCTCACCATTTATCATTTTCTCAGTCCTACACTGATTTAAAAGATTTATTTGGTGAAAAACGAGCTACACTGTATGCTACATCTTGTAAAAATCAGCAGTATGTTCAAGTTACTGATCTAGATGAAGATGAACCCATGACAGACCTGAGACCTGCCAGTCCAATTCCACATAGCAGTGATGAAAATATTTGTGTAAGATCTAGAAGTGTCTCACCAGATCCAATGAGGTACTATAGAGCTTATTTAAATATGGTAAAAGCAGGTGATGTACGAAAATTGAGGGAGAAATTTGAAAGTTTAGATGATATTTATCATGTCCATGAGGAAATTCATGAATCTTCTTCTCCACCGCCGCCTCCTCTTCCACCAAAAAAATTTCAGAGTGATCCCGATTTAACTAGAGATTTTTTAGCACGCAGACATGTTGACATTAGTAAAACAGTTGTTAAGGGTCAGGAGTTCGGTGATGTCAAATGGTTAAAGAAAAAATATGAGATTGAACCAAAATCTAGAAGTAGACAAAAAACAAGACGTGTTGTTTCACCGATACCATTAAGAGTAGAAGATCGGTTTATGCCTCATATAAATGTTATTAGTAAAATGGCATCATTACAGCAACAAAAAAGATCTTCCACAGCTCCTCCAAGATCAAATCTAACATATAGAACTGGTGAAGTGGACAGAATTCGACAGCAGTTTGAAGCTAAAGAACATGATCTTTCACTTCTGGGACAAATGTATACTTCTACACCAGATGTTAGAGAGCTGCACGATATTGCACCATATCTTGAGTGTGAATGGGTTGCTCATCAGCATCCAAAACCTCGTTCCCTTTCTTCACCCGAAGCACAGAGATCCATTGCACCATCCCCAAAGCCTCGACCTTCAAGTTCATCACCAATAAGACGACATTCATCTTCCATACTGAAACCTCGACAATGTAGAACGCAACAAGATATATTTGCTAATCAACAGTTTGATCCTAGTATCCATCGACCTTTGTATCGTTATCAGCCACCGATGCATTCAACTGATCCAGTTCTTCATTATCGTCCATGGAAAGCAGATCCCAATTGGTGGTGGAGGCATATGTACACCTCTGCTAAACCAACCGTCACTTTCCAAGGTGACAATATATCTAGTTTTATATATAATATACTGTGTATTGGTTTTTTGTAATTAAAGTTTTATAAACTTAGCCGTTAATGAGATCGTTTAAGTTTTTTGATGTGTGACATGATTATACCACAGAAAATAAAAAAGTAAACAAAAGGAAGGAATTTTTTTTTGTTTGTTTGATGTCTATATAATGCTTAAGAACATAATCATATATCTAATAAAAATTACATCAGTGATAAAATGGTAGAATTAATGAATGAACTAAAATCTTTGGCTGTTCTTCATTGATAAATCAAATGATGTAAGTAAAATCTTACTAACTTTTAACTACCAAGTTTTAGATTCTTATGTAACTGACCCAACCACTAAAATTAATAGCACTGTATTTTAATATTATCTTATTTTTAATTTTTGTAAAATTTAACAGAACTGAACAAAATGTATACAGGAATTACAACTTTTAAAATTTCTAAAACTATTACACTCTGATTACAATCACTTCTTTAGATAAGATTTTTTCTGAATTTGAATATTTATGAAATACCAGATCAATATTTTTGGCTAGGAATCTTTCTTACAAATGCAGAAAAACCTGCTGTTATTATTTTTCATAATATACACAATTCATTTCTTCAATTTTAATTGAAAATTTGTTTAAAAATGAGATGTTTTTAGAATAATACTTTTAATTTGAAACATATATGAATCAATTTTTTATTTAATCTGAATTTTTATAATTTAGATATTTAAAAAAAAAATTGGGTTTTCCTGAAAAGTCTCATAATTTGTCTACCTTTGATTGTAATATGTAGAGTTTTGAAAAATATTTGCTTTCTATGAAAAGCTGAGTAAGTATATTTATTTGGTATGTTTTTTGTACAGCTTTTCTTGAGTTGTCCAGATAGTAGAATCTAATCTTCCAGCTTAAAATTAATGAAATACTCAGTCTATAAAATGACTTATATTAATAAATTTGTTATGTCTTAAATACTGAAGAATAACTAGTAATAATCACTAAACAACCAAGTCAGAGAAAAGGCACTTGCACTATTAAATGTATGACAAGTTTAGTGAAGATCAGATAAGTTTAAGTAATTGGATATCAGAAAAAGAGACTTAGTAAAAGGTGAAAAATACAGGGGTCTCACAAAGGCTTGGTAGTCAAAGGTTTTCCTGAGAAATAATAATAAAAAAAATAAATAATAATAATAAAAGAAATATATTTATGAATAAGTTCAAATAAAAAAAAGTTTATTTTAATGTTTTATTAAAATGTACATATTAATATCACAGGTGATTCTGAATTTGTGTATGAGTGTGTTTGTGGTCAGTTTATATTTTTAATTTAATTTTTGTGGTTTTTTCAACCAAAAATGAATTAAAATTTAAAAAAGGTCTCTCTGACAGATAATTTTGGTATTTGTGTGGATTAAAATTTTCTGAGTGCTTTTATTTGTGTAAGGTAAATATAATAATAAAACAATTTGTAATCTTTTTCTTGTCTCTAAAATCTTATTTTTTCTCTATTAGTGTTTTGTTTTTATCTTTTATTAATTAGATTAAAATTTGCTTCTAATTTTAAAAGTATGTGAGAACATAATCTGAGTGTAGAAATGTAAAATAATTTCAGCCTTCAGAGATAGATGTTAATTGTAGTTAAGAATATAATGAGTGATTTAGGAAGTTTTAGTTAGAATTTAGTTTTGAATTTATTATTTCTTTTTTAACATACTCGTATTTCTTTTATACATACTTTCTCTTGAATTTTGAGTGGCATGCACAAGTACTTCCATGAGAAGTGCTTTTCTTTGCAAGCTTTATTACTTTAGAGATGTCAGAAATGCTTTAAAATTCATATTTGATCAATTTTGTTTCATGAACAACATTTTGTTTTATAAAACAGTATTGTCAACTAAAAATAATAGTCTTATTTTATTGTTATTATTATTATTTCTACAACTTCAGTTAATTAATTTGTGAAACTTAGCATTCTGACATCTTATATTGTATGTACTGAGTGCTTTTTATGTTTGCTTAGCATATGTGTTGCATTTTGAATGTCTAGAACCAATAAGAGGTGGTGCCATTCCAGTACCTGAGAGAGACTTCCATTCAAAGCAGCAGAGACCAGGTAAAAAATCTAACCTACTAATAAAAAATTAAAAAAGTTTAACTTGCTTTAACACTGCTTTTTAGGCTTAATTGTGTACACCGAATAACGTTTTATGGTTCTTTAAATAGCCATTGTATTTATATTGTATTTTATCTAAAAACTTATGAGTAACTAAATTATTCTGTCTTATTATTTAGCCGTTAATAACAGTAATGTTTTTTCAAGAAAGTTTCTTATTTCTTAAGAATAGTGAAATATGCCATCTTTCATCCTTACACAGAAGAACTATGATTAATTTCATGGAGTGTAATTTTTATTTTATTTTCTATTCTAATTTGAATTGTGAGATGTAAAAATACATTTCAATAAAAATTTCAATTATTTTGAACATGGAATAACCAAGGTATTAAGAGTTTTAAATGTTAGGAATCGACATTTGGGATATTTGTTGAACTCTCAGTTTTTTCTTCACTGACGCTCTTACTTGTAATTGGTTAATAGGACATTGACAGAAGATAGCAGCACTTGTTTATCAACTAAATGTTAACTTTCTAGTGGATTAATAATCAACTTTTTCAATTAATGATTGAATGGCGAAATGGAAATTGAAGGGAACTGAATGGCTAATGACACACTAAAAAGTGGAACAATGCAACATAATAAAAATAGTTCTGTAAATCCTTATATAAAGTAGAGATTTTTCCATATTGATTTTTGCTAAGGAGTAATGTTTGATAAAAATCAACACATGGAATTCACAGTATTTTGAAAATAATTATTGTATAATAGGGACTGCTGGATTAAGTTTTATTCTCAATCCATTCTGGTTTTTATATGGTTGCCCAATTTTTATTTATGTCATCACATACATTAATGACAAAAAAATCTTCAATCGCTTATGAAGTGATGATTCTGCAATATATTTAATATCACAGGAAACAGTAACTTAAAAATAAAAAGATGACAAATGAGGATGATAATCAAACTGTTGATGCTAATTTTTTTAAATGTTCGTATGGATCATGTAAATTAAATAACAGATGCAGTTTCAATTTGACTGATGAATCAGTGCTGTTTAGCTGTTTTAAGTTAATAAACTGAACATTTATTTGATGCTTTAAAAATTTATTTTTTTAATTATAAATAAAATATTAACCGTTTTTCATAAAATCAAAAATCATTAAATCATATTTATAATTCTTTTTTTTAATATATTAAAGTTATTAATTTATCATTTTAGATTGTGCAGATTTCATTAAAAACTCATTTTCATTTTTTTTTTTCAATGGCTATGCATGATAATTATAATTTTTTAAGTGTTTATGATTTATAAATATAATAAAGCGTTGAATTATTAATATTATTTTAATTTTTATGTAAGGATTAAAATTGAATTAAAATATTGTTTCCCATTATTAAAATGTTTAAATTTATACTTAACAAAATAAAATAGTGCTAAACATAAGATATGGTGTATGTATATTTGCACTTGCATAAAGAAGCATGGGTGTATCTTCTAAGTTGTAGTATTAATACAAAACTTGGACAATAATCAATAAATTACAAATTTTGAGAATATATTTCTTTTAAATCAATATTCTTACATGTTAAACATAATGAAATATTTAAAATATTTTTTAGTAATAAAATATGTTAAACTTGTATCTGCACTGTAAATGTTTTAATAAAGTTGCACTATTTAAAAAATCTTTTCAAGTAAAGTTAAAATTATTTGTATTGATTTCTGTAACCTTGAGCTGAGCTTCTATATCAAGGAAATTGTCCATTAGTTGATTATTCGGATTCTATTCATAGCTTTATTTTGTTCACCGTGTAACATTGATTCACTGTTTTGTAATGATGTAGTACTTTTTCCTTACAGTCAAGTTTTCTTACTTTCCTGTTTTTTTAAATTTGACTGAAAGGATTTAAATAACTTGATTAATAGTACTTACAATATTTAAAAAATGTCATAATATTTTAGGGTGATAAATTGCATTTTATAATAATATTATTTTTACCATTGAGCTATAATTGGTTAAATTTATTTAGGGGCAATATTAGTTAAATGAAGTTAAACATTATCAAACTTAAACCAGAAAACAGACTTGGAATTATAATTTATAAACTATCAACATTTTTTACTTCTTCAATGTAATGTAAGTCTTAAATTACTCTTGCCTTTTTTGTACATATTTCCTATGAATCATTAAAGGAATTTTGTCATTAATGAACATTATTATTTTTTTTAATGACTGTGAAGATTTATCAGGACTATGAGATTTACTTATATACTAAAGTAAGCTCTAGTAGCTTGTAGCACAGCAGAATTGAAATTTTAATAAGTCAGTAAACACTTACTTCAGTTCAAAACTGTTGTTTTCTCTTAATAATGTTTATTGCTCATTTTAGAAGTATGTTTTGTTTGTTGGTGTTTAATTAATAACACTACCAACTCAGATAAGTGAATAATAATAATTACAGACTGCAAAGTAAATTTTTACTGAACCTACATGCCTTCTACTTATATGGTATTGAAAAAAGGTATTTTCAAGCAAATTCATGTGACTTTTCATTTATTCCTTTCTGTTTGACTTTCCCAAAAAAACATACCTACTTAGACATTGACTAACCCTAATATCTTGCACTACAGCAGTTTATGTTTCATTACAAAGTAATATAAATAATTTCAGTTTTGAAAGTGAAATTCCTTTTTATCAAATGAAATAAGTACTCATGAAATAAGTTCTAGATGATGATAAACTCAATTTTTAATTTAAATTTGAACACTAGCCCTGTTAATGTTATTAATACCTCTCTCTTTTTCCTGTTTAGCCTCCGGTAACTACCGTTTAGATAATTCTTCAGAGGATGAATGAGGATGATATGTATGAGTGTAAATGAAGTGTAGTCTTGTACATTCTCAGTTCGACCATTCCTGAGATGTGTGGTTAATTGAAACCCAACCACCATGTTATTAATACCTATGAGAATGAAAATGTCTTACTAAAAAAAGAGAAGGCCTGGATAAAATTAAAGACTATGTCCATCAAAATTAGGTTGATTACCATTATTACCTGTGCAGATGATATATTTATTTATTCAGGCAATTTAGCAATTTAGCAATTTTGGAAACCAAAGAAGAGATAATTTATTATAAATAATATTATTTATATATGCTCTATAAACGGGGAGGTCCAGTCGTACGAACACATGATGATTGATTGCCCAGCTCTTGGGGGAGCTGGGGAATCAGGAACTCAGGACATACTGGAACTTAGAGGTGAAGGGGAAAATTGGCCACTCACAAGTGGTGAGTCAATGTGGTGAGAGTCGCATTGTCAGATCGTGTGGGAGTTCCTTGATGTGGTTGCTTTGTTCAACGACATCAGTAGTTTACCTAAGGGAAAAGACTCCTACTGTGTTGCAATTGGAAGCTAACCGAGAGATATGGCTGGCTACCAGCCAGATTAAGGTTCCATGTGCTTTAATGGTGGACAGGTACTGCTGGCACTCAGTGGCCTAGGCGTGGCAATGAATTGCTCTCTTTGACGAGATAAATTAATTATTGATAGTCATATATGTTTTAGTAGTTGATGGGATGCGCCTACCCATTTTAGTGATATTTGACAAGTGGGCAGTGGGACACGCAAGCGAGTGGTGTATGGTACCACGCTTATTTCGCTCATGCTTTTAGGTTAGCTCTAGGAGCTAGTTAGGACAATGGTCGCTAAACTGTTTTGTGGCTTAGTAGCTGTTTGTGGGACAGACACGGTCTTATGTTTTAGGGCGACCAAATGGGGTGGTGGCGGGTGAAATGCCAAGCAAACCAAACCAATATGCTCCATAATAATCTGATAGTAGAAGATCTATTACAGAAAATATTATGGATTTTTTTTATGCACTGACCTGATTTATTTTTTCTTAAAAATAAATAATAATAAAATGAATTCCATGACATACAGAATTCTCACAAGAATGTTCAAATGTTTAGTCTGTGTTAAACGCAAACCTATTGCAAATGTAATCCTCCCAACTTTCCAGACAAGACGCAGAGACATAACCACTCCTCTTAAATATACCAGAAGAAATGTAGAATAACAGTCAAGCACAGGTTTTTTTTTATGGTGTTGTCTGCTGGAACCATTAGCCATAATGTATATGTAGTCTATCACTAACCAACTTCTACCTGTAATCTATATTATATTTTTTTGTCTTGTTAATCTACTCTCTCACTAGCTCTCTCTCTTTAACTTTTAAACTGGTTAGGTAGAGGAAGAGACCTTATGGTCTCAATCTTGCCAGTTAATAAATCAATCAATCAATTTATCTCTTCCCCCACACTTGTTCACTCTCTCTCTCTCTGAGTGTGTGTGTGCGTGCGCGCATGGGTGCGCATCCGCTTGGGTGCTTGTTAACATTCTGCCAGGTGTGTGTGTCCTCACAAATATTTTGGTTTAAAATTTATAACAATTTACTGAAGTTTTGCAAATCATAGCGTAAATATATACCTTTTTATTGCTCTTTAGCTCAGTATACTCTATAAATTTTCCCGGTCAATTCTGAAGAACTGCTAAATAATTGTGTTATTAAATAAACGATTTAATAACAGCATTCAAAACAGAAAAAATAAAATTAATTAGCAAATGTTTCTTTTAACTGATCGACCATAGCCATTTCTTTATTGGAATTTATATAGATGTATATTAGATATACAATCATACGAAAATACCTACACTTCCTGTTATAGTTAATTTTGAGATTTTTACACTGTTATGCAACATTGCATTTTTTCTGTATTGATTTGAAGTAAAATTGCTTCTACGGTTTAATATACTGAAAACATGAATGAATGAATAGGTGAGACATCCCTACTATACGCCATGCGCCTTCTCTTCGCGTCGTACAATAATTTCTTGCATGTCTACGCCATCACTCTTTCTCACTCACTCTCTCTTCCATTCCGTATTCTTTTACTCTCTTGCATCCATCACTGCTACTATACCACTCGTGCCTGCGCGTGCGACTTAGTTTAGTTTAGATTCTTGTTCAGTGATTCGCAGGCAGTTGCCGCGTGAGTGTTGTTTCGTGACCGTGTTGTTTACATTTTTTATCTAATTCACCTGACACTTTGAGGGATTTGTGTAAATATATTTATTTTATTAACGAGATTCGTCATAAAATCGTATTAATTAAACGTAGTTTTTTTCTGTAGTAGTACTAGTTGTTAATACTACTTTTAGTTGTGGCGGTTCGAAGTAATTAATATTTATTTTTATTAGATAATTTGTCGTTAAAAAGTAATGTTTTGTTTTGCGTGTTAATTAACTGCTTAGTCAGTTTTATTATAGATTTGATGTGAATTAAACGTCTTTTATTTTTTATTGTAACTGAATTTGTTCCTAAATTATTTTCTTAATTTTATATAAATTTAATTTTCCCAGTATTGTAAAACTATTTTTATGGCTTCCAGTAACTGAAAAGAATTTTTAGAAACACATTTTTCTAATGACCTATGTAATTTATTTAGATTAAAAATTATTCCATTTTCTTTTTCACAATATTGTTTTTATTTACAATTACATTTTTGTATAGTATTTAAAAAAAAATAATAAATAAGCATACACAGCGTAAAGGATTGCGCTGTAATAAACTGTTACGGGAAATCCATACTTAGCTTTCGGGTTTCAAGTGTACAATAAAATTACTAGTGGGTGCGATTTCAGAAAGTAAAATACTAATGAGATTATTTCTGTTGAAAAATTAAAGGTTGCAGTTTTTCTTTTAAAAATTTGTAAAAAAAATCAGTACTTAATATAATCAAAACTGATAAGGTATAATTTTTATTTTGTGTTGATTTATCTGGTTAATTTGTTCAGTTTTCGGTAAGTAGATAGCAAACTGTTTATTTTAATAAAAATAGTTTTTAACGGATAAGTTTTCTCCCAACTTAATAATTTTTTTTATTGTTAGCTGTACGTCTAATGTTACCGAAGAAATTTAATTTAAATAAAATAACCAATAATGCTTTTAAAACGCATGTTTGCTGATTTCAGCTTAATTAATATTGCATATCAGTCCTCAATCTCAACGAAATGAAAATTGTTCTATAAAATTACATCACTCAGTTTATAACTTACTTCCATTTCTTTTGGCAGAAAAGTAGTGTGTCTGAAGTCCAAAAAGTACATGTTTGTTATGTTTGCGTGAAATACTTCATTATTAGGTGATAATGAACAAGCAATCCTATTTTTGTTTTACGTCTATTAATAGATCTAAATTTTAATCTTTGTTTACAATTTTAATCTTTTAGTTGCCGTATTTGTTCTAATTTTTTTTCTTTCTTTAGAGATTTACATGTAACTATTATTTGAATAACTCTAGACAGTATTTTTGTTACTTAGAGTACTTTTTAAAATGTTTATACTCAGTGAGGAAAATTTGCATTTTATGTGTCATTAATTGATTATAGCTTTAATAACATATCTGGTTATTATTTTAAAATCCTAATTCCATTAATGATTAACTATTAACTAAATTAATATTGGATATATTCGATTTTATTTATGTTTAAAATTAGTTTTTCAATGTTTAATGACGTAAAAATATACTTATTGCGATTAGAAAATTTAAGCAAATAATTAATTTATGTAGTAGTTTATGTGTATATAAGAGTGGCAGCTAATGATGAGGAAAACGTAATTTATCCTAGAACTGTGTCACTTGAACTGGGGTGATTACGTTCTTTTGAAAAGGGTGTATTAAATGTATTAAAATAGTGAATAAAAAAAATATAAATTGTTTTTTTTTAATACTTACGGTAATTAAATTACTATTTTACATAGAATTGTTCACATATTTTTAATAATTAAAAACAATAATAAAACAACACTGTAAAGTACAAATGGCACGAAAATTTCCCATGTTTAGCTCATTAACAAATTTATTCTGGCTTAAATAGGAGGAAAGGGAAGCATGTTTTCGCTAGTGTGAGTATGTGTTTAAGATATTAAAGGATATAAATGTTTTTGAGTTAACAGATTTATCATTGGGTGCAGAAAGAGGGGAGAGGTTCGAGTGCGTGCGTGCGTGCATGTTACAAATATATAAAACCAAATAAGCATGACTAATCGTTACTACATTTTTCTGCTAAAAATAAAATGAAGTGAAACTTTTTTTTAAAGCTAGATTTATTAACTTTTTCAATCGCTTTAATTAAACTGATTTTATTGAAGTTAAGTTTGTGTTTTAATTTCTGTTTACTGAAATTTTGTTTACAAATTTCTTTTGCTGGTTAGTTTATTAGAGTTCTTTTATCTAGGGCCTCCGTTTTTCTTTGTTGCTACCTAAACCAGTTATTCATATTTTGTCTTTGTATTTCTGTTATTAGGTTTTGTTTATTATCTCTTATAATAATTTTCTTATTTTCATGTTTAAAACCATTTTTTTACTACTTTTTTTCATTTTTATGTATTAATCGAATTAATGATTGGAATGCTTGATTTGTTGTTTTTTGTGATTTTTTCTGTAGAAAAAAGAAATATAATCGCGTAAACTGTACTTTAAAATTAATTTCTCAACTGTGTACGTTCTCAAGTAAATTTTTTATACCCTGTGCTCTTGTCAATGTAAAATATGCATTACATTCTTTATTCCGATTATTATTTATGTCAAATACTTGAGGTCGACCGTTGTTTTACTAATGATTTTTGTTGATTTTAAGTTAAAAGATTTTTTTTTGTTAAAAGTTTCTTTAGTCACCAAATTAAAAAATTTAAATATAAATTAATCACTGGATTTTTTAGTTATGAATTCTGGCGTACTTTTACACAAGTACTTTGGAAAAAGATGCTAGATCCTTATTATCATTAAAAATAATTGGTACATTCAAGAATGTATCACGCAAGAAAATAACAGAAACGGTGAAGTAATTTCAATATGTAACATTTTTAACTTTAACATATTTATAATTTTAATAAATGGTTAAATAACAGATTAATCATTAACCAAATTAATTTTATTTTAAATATTCATTTATTTTTGTATCGTATGGAATTTTATGAGGTAATTTGTAACCATTCATTTTAGGTTAAACAGTTTTACATAGACCTGCTTATTATACGCAGTAATAAATTAATTTTTCTGCCGATACTAAAAACCCTGAGTTTGCGTCATGGTTTTTTGAGGGAATCGTCGCCCATCTCCAGAATTGAGTTCTGCGTGGAACCATCCAACTGAACTTTGTAATCTGTTCGGCTAGATCCCCACTGGAAAATAATATATGTGCATAAAAAGAGTATTAGATCTTTAAACATCTTAAAGATAAATTTAGATTTCAGAAAAATCTTTTTTTTTCATACTCCAGACATGGATAAAAACCCAGTTTTACAGTACCATTAATTTTTGAAAAAAGAGCGTAAATTAACGTGTTTATAAATTTGACATTTTTATAAACTTTACATGCATTGAATTTTTTACAGTATAAAAACAATCTTGATAAATCTTTCTCCCATTGTCTCCAATAATAAAATATTCCATTTTTTTTGTTACTGGGTACTATGATTGAACTAAATTATTTGTTTATCAAATTAATAATTAGATAATTAATTATTATGATTAATTATTTTAAGAGAGCATTAAAAGATTTAAATGGCAGAAAGGCTCCTGGAATAGACGGAATACCTGTAGAATTACTGCGCAGTGCAGGTGAGGAAGCGATTGATAGATTATACAAACTGGTGTGTAATATTTATGAAAAAGGGGAATTTCCGTCAGACTTCAAAAAAAGTGTTGTAGTCATGATACCAAAGAAAGCAGGGGCAGATAAATGTGAAGAATACAGAACAATTAGTTTAACTAGTCATGCATCAAAAATCTTAACTAGAATTCTATACAGAAGAATTGAGAGGAGAGTGGAAGAAGTGTTAGGAGAAGACCAATTTGGTTTCAGGAAAGGTATAGGGACAAGGGAAGCAATTTTAGGCCTCAGATTAATAGTAGAAGGAAGATTAAAGAAAAACAAACCAACATACTTGGCGTTTATAGACCTAGAAAAGGCATTCGATAACGTAGACTGGAATAAAATGTTCAGCATTTTAAAAAAATTAGGGTTCAAATACAGAGATAGAAGAACAATTGCTAACATGTACAGGAACCAAACAGCAACAGTAACAATTGAAGAACATAAGAAAGAAGCCGTAATAAGAAAGGGAGTCCGACAAGGATGTTCCCTATCTCCGTTACTTTTTAATCTTTACATGGAACTAGCAGTTAATGATGTTAAAGAACAATTTAGATTCGGAGTAACAGTACAAGGTGAAAAGATAAAGATGCTACGATTTGCTGATGATATAGTAATTCTAGCCGAGAGTAAAAAGGATTTAGAGGAAACAATGAACGACATAGATGTAGTCCTACGCAAGAACTATCGCATGAAAATAAACAAGAACAAAACAAAAGTAATGAAATGTAGTAGAAATAACAAAGATGGACCACTAAATGTGAAAATAGGAGGAGAAAAGATTATGGAGGTAGAAGAATTTTGTTATTTGGGAGGTAGAATTACTAAAGATGGACGAAGCAGGAGCGATATAAAATGCCGAATAGCACAAGCTAAACGAGCCTTCAGTAAGAAATATAATTTGTTTACATCAAAAATTAATTTAAATGTCAGGAAAAGATTTTTGAAAGTGTATGTTTGGAGTGTCGCTTTATACGGAAGTGAAACTTGGACGATCGGAGTATCTGAGAATAAAAGATTAGAAGCTTTTGAAATGCGGTGCTATAGGAGAATGTTAAAAATCAGATGGTTGGATAAAGTGACAAATGAAGAGGTATTGCGGCAAATAGAGGAAGAAAGAAGCATTTGGAAAAATATAGTTAAAAGAAGAGACAGACTTATAGGCCACATACTAAGAAATCCTGGAATAGTCGCTTTAATATTGGAAGGACAGGTAGAAGGGAAAAATTGTGTAGGCAGGCCACGTTTGGAATATGTAAAACAAATTGTTAGGGATGTAGGATGTAGAGGGTATACTGAAATGAAACGACTAGCACTAGATAGGGAATCTTGGAGAGCTGCATCAAACCAGTCAAATGACTGAAAACAAAAAAAAAAAAAATTATTATGATGTTTATAAATTATAATTTATAAAACCGTAGCTCCGATTACATATTTCTCCACAAATATCGTTCTACACTTTTTTGTAACGCTCATACAACATAAATTCGCCCAAATTGGAATCCGATAGTGCTCTGCTTATGCCGGACTGTTTCTTTTTACATATTCATCTGCAGGTAGATAATCTCGACGACTGTGTATTTGTCCCGGTGTATGGTTCTAAAAAATCGTAGAAATGAATAAGTTAAATGTAATTGGCGCCACATTTTATATTCCCACCTCATTCTATATAATTATTGAACTGGGGACGATACTTGCAAGAGTTTATTCATTATTTATATTAAAAACTACAACAAATAATTTACACGCGTTCCGTAAATTCATTTAAGTATTAAGTAAGACATGATTTATTTTCCACTGGTAAATAGATAACCAAGAAGATCCAATACATATTCTCTAATTGGGGCGTTAGCCCCCATACGTTACAGATCTGCTGCCTATATAAAATGTAACTTTAATGAATTATTCACTTATTTGATAAAAAGAATCGATTAATTATTTAATTACATTTCTGATGTTTTAAATATTGTAACTTAAAAATGTTCAAATACATTTAACAAATATAATTAAAAAGTAGTTAGTAACGCGTAATTTAATAATAATGAACTAGTCTTTTTCCTGGAACCTTCTGTTGCAACTACGTCTAGTTTTTCGGTAATTTTGTTTCTGTTTCATTGGTGCCAAATCAATTTAAGGTCGACAACCAACGAATGAGTCGCAATAGTCGTTATACGATGAGTATTTCTCTTAACTCTTTAGGACTTACTCTTCTCCTTTTTTTATTCTTTTGTTGACGCTGCTTTTGTCACGCTCGCTTTATTCGTGACTGTGTTTCTGTTTTCTATCTTTGAATTGGTAGAAACATTCCCTATTTCACTTATTCAGCTCAGTATTATATTATTTTATTTTACAAACATTGCGGTTCATTGATTTTGAAATATTCAATAGGAGTTGATTTTGATACTGTACGTGCGTTAGAAATACAAATTTTGCTTACCTTTTTTTTATTTATCTTTTGTTTCAAAGTCCTAACATAGGAATGTGTTTTTATTAAATATTATTTTTGTTTTTAGCATTGTTCTATCCCGTATCTTTTTGAAATAAATCATTATAATTAGAAATTTTGCTTAATGCGATTATAATATTACACTTTTATTAGAATTGATTAATGCAGGGTAGGATAATTAGAATTTTCTCAGTTTAAATAACTTAGATAATTTTTTGTATTATTTTTTCTTTAGTAGAAATATTTGCAATAGTCATAATAACTGTTATTAGTTTTTTGATTGCTTTTTTTTTCTTAATAATATAGTAATTTCGCTCAAATTTTTTTTTTATTATTACTTTGTATTTATTGGATTATTAAAATTATTCCACAACGAAATTTCCACTCCTATGAAAAGGTTCCTGACAAAGCATGACCTGTGTTGAGAGCCTTTCAAAAAACCATGCTCGAAGACATATCCCTGATAACATAAATCTTTTTCTCTCTGTATTGTTCTAAAAGCGATTTTAATAAAAATCACTTAGTACATTATATGATTTTTCTCCACCTGTTTCGATTAATTTGTTTCTTTTTATTTTTAAACTTTATTTTTTATTTTTTAAAGTGTCTGTAACCCTTTAATTATCAAGTTGAGGCAAGAATAAATTAATTAATTAAATATGTGTGTAATTACTAAATAAATTATAACCCATCGGATCAATATTGCTTTCAACATATTAGATTGTAAGAGTCTTCATTGTCAAAGATAAAATACTCGTTACGGCCAAATAAAATGGGAATAATTTGTTAATTATATAAATTTTAACCGATCTCAGTCATATCTGAACCAATGATCCATAAATTGGACAACATTTTTCTAGAATTGTGTTATCTCCTCATAACGTATTTTTCTTAATATAGTTAAGTTGCATTATATTTTTCTCAAGATGAGAAAGAAATTAATTTAAAAAAAGTTGTAACACTTACTATTTCTGATTTATTGAAATGAAATATTAAATAGATAAAAAGAAATTTTATAAAAAACGGTTGTGTTTGGTAACTTGACAATTACTACTGGCATGTCAGAATTTTAACCTACATAAATACTGAATTTTTTGTCTTTCACGTGATAATAATGTAATGCCGATTATGTAATTTTTGTTCGAAAGTCTGAAATATATTGTTTATTTACACATGAAGATTAGTTTAAATACAGGTGCAGCGAGTCGCATCACACATACAGTAACAGTGGCATTTAATCGTATTAATTGGTTGAGTCACCGCGCTGTTCACCGTCACACTACTTAAAAAATCGAAATTAAAAAAAAACCCGAAAATGATTTTTAGATATTTATCTGAAGACAATTTTTAAACCTAAATGTATTGAATACCTCGTTTAGTAGTGTCGGAAATGGGGAAGATTTGCCATCATTGTTTTTTTAAACTTTTTTCTCCCTTTTCAAGGTCGAATTTCAGAAAATCTAGAAATTTGTTTTTGTATATTCATATGAAGATTACAAACACCAATATTCAAGTTTATCTGTTTATTTGTTCTTGATAAATTAAAAAAAAATTCCTTTCGGCACGCCGAAAGGCGGAGGTAGATTTCACCGGTGCTAAGTAGGGGATAAAAAAGATTTCTACCTTAAAGTTAATAAAAATTTCAAATTTACTTAATACGACAATGGTTGCATTTGAAAAAAGTTCCACATGTTTAGCATACGACAAGCCCCATCTTCTTAAAATTCTAGCAATATTTTGGTCATCCCTTGCCGTAAGGGTTGGTCATATCAAAAATTGTTACAAAAAAAAGTTTAAGGTAATGTTTAGAGGACTAACGACCATTTTAAACCGATTCGATACTGTGCCTAATATGAGTTATGATTTTTTTTTGTATTCAAAACCTTATTCCCCCTCCCCCTCCTGGGCCAAAGGTTGGTGATATCAAAAAACTTTACTTATATAAATTTTAAGCTCTTATCTAAAGAATAGTAGGAACTTTAAACGAATTCGATATTTTACTTAACAAAAAGTAATAGCGATATTTTGTTTTTTTCGAAAAAGCCACCCATTTCCACCCCTGTGCTCCGATTTTGCCCATTAACCAACTCGAGCGTGATTTTTTCGGTATATTTTATGTATCAATTTGAAAGTGATTGGCGCAAAATTACTGCAGTTATTGTATCTACAAGAAAGTGAAATATATATAGATATATAAACTTTTGAACTGACGGTGGTTTTTGGGTCTGTGAACGCGAAGATATGTCGAAATTTTCCGGAAGTCGAATCATAGTATCTATTATAATAGGTAGCTTTCTTATGAAATCTACCTAATAGTAAATTTTCTTAGTGTGCTCTAAGAAGAACGTGTATACGAATTTCCATCAATTTGTCTTCAGCAGTCTTTGCTGAGCGTTGATTATAAATCATTCAGGATATGGTGTTTATACTCGTATATATATTCGTGAAACTCACAAATGAACTTCCGCTTCAATATGATGAATTATCATATTTAAATAATGGATATTTATTTAAATATGATAGTTTAAATAAATATCCATTATTGCCGTGGTTATACGAAGAAAATGATAGAAATTACTTTTTACGTAATTGTAAAACAAACCTAAACCCTCGTTTTTATACCCTTTTCCACCACTTATATTCTTGTTTTTGTGCTTAAGAAGAATTGGTTTTTTTTTGTCGCTGGGTGGCCTTCCTAATGTTAACCTCATTCAGAAATCCGTTTTTGAAATTTGTAGTTAGTGTAAAATGCTAATGGAATTTGAACCCGGAATATTCGGGGTGAAATTATATTCTTTACGGAGCTAAAAACAAATTAAAATTAAAAAATAAAAATTTTATTAAAAAAAGATAACTTATTTATTGTATTAACATTTTATTATTAGGCCTACTTATTAAAATGATGTTCAATTTTTTTCTTAACTTTCAAACCGGTTTTGAAAGTAGATTTGTTTGTTTTTAATTTTTTAACATTAAGTTATCGCGGTACTATTTCATTAAATAAATGAAAAATTTCAAGATTTATAAACAAATATAATTAAGTTGTCAGAAATCGTGTATTTTTACAGAAAAAACTTTTTACCGAAAATAAATTATTTTTATAAAATAAAATGACAAACAAAACATTTTCTTATAGACGACGAAAAATATTATACTGTTTAAATATAAAAACACGGCTGGTATTAAATTAAAAAAAAAGAAATTATATTACGATAAACAACTTTTTAAAGCTTCAGTTTATAAATCATTCATTGTTTATTGTAATTAAAAATGAATGATTCCTTTGATGATATTTTTTCACGTAATTGGCTTACCAATTAATTGTTAACCAATAGATTTTACTTTATAATTGCACATCATTCGTAAATATTAATCTTTATTTATTAAATGCCGATCTCCGTGACGGGGAGGTATCGTCTTGGCTCTTCATCCGGAGGTCTCGGGTTTAAACCCGACCAAGTATGGTATTTTTCATTAGCTAAAAATTTCCATATTCATATTCCCACGTACTTTGTGAGCTTCTGTGGTGAATTAATTCATCAGTCTAAAACAAATAATAATTAGTAAAATAAAGTTTCTAATATTCCCTATGTCAGTAAGAAAACATTATTTTTAGAATTTATTTTTTTATTACTTGTAAAGAGTAATTGTTAGATACCAGTAACATTAGTAGTTTTAAATTAACTAATTTAATTAATTATATTTGTTGGAATATTTGTAACTTAAATAGTATACAGACTACATTAAAATAAATAAAAATCACAAAAATTATCTGGTTTCTCGAAATTTTGAAATAAAAAAATAATAAAATCCACCAATTTCTATGATTTTTAACTTTACTGTTGCAAATATTTGTATAATTACGCATTCTTAACCTGCAGAGGAATCAGAAAAACTACTCACTTTTATTAATTAACCTCAAAAATGAGCAACTTCCAGGAAAGATTTTTTTTATGACCTTTCAAGTTCTATTGTTTATCAATTACATCGGTCTCGCTTATCCTTTTTTTTTAATTATTCAGAGGAAGATGAAATAAGGTGATCTTATTTATAAGTTTCTTCCAGGTAAATATTTTTAAACGAAAAATGAGGTCTATATAGACAGACAACTTGAAAATAATTTATTTGTATTATTTTATTGTCATTATCACTACTTAGTTTTGGATTGTTACGGCGTAATTATCTACGTTATAAAAATAATATCATTCTGGTATCCTAAGTGACTTCATGAAAATGGATTGGAAAATTTCCGTTAACTAGTTTAAAAAAAAAAATTAAATATCATTTGATAATATTTTATCGGAATAAATAATCAGATTTATGGAATATTTTTATTAATATTAATGTTTATTCTGTCTGAATTCGGTTATCTAAGACCTCAGTAATTATAGCTATGTAGGTATCATCTTTTACTTTTCCGCCTAACGCTGTAGCACAGCTATAGTTGTAGAAGGGAAAATATTATAATCGGTTCAATTTGGGCATATGCGATTTTCACGGGATCTTGACGTTTTATCCGGGATCTTTGACACCTAAGAACCAAAAAAACTGGATGGAAATTTTCCGGATGTTGTATATACATGTGTGTGTTCGGTGTTACTGGTCGCACCTTAAATCGCCTTATATCTACAAAGCTACTCTACTGATTTTGACCAAACTGGGTCAGATTACTCGTATATATGGGGCATTAATGCCATTAAATTTTCAACTTGAAAAGTCAAGGGGATGAGGCTGTACAGCAAGGTCACCCTCAGTATCTCGAGATTTTGCCTAATTATGGTCTTATTTTTCTTAGGCACATTTGTTAACAATTAAAAATATAATATTTACAAAAAAAATTTGCAAAATCGCACCCCCATCCTAAAAATACTCTAAAAAACTAGCGGCCAAATGGGTATAATGTTATTAGTACCCCCTCTCATTACATGGAATACTAGTGTAGCTCTGACGTACAGCTGCTGTAGTCGTTTTTCTTTTCTTTTTCTGTTTAGCCTCCGGAATCACCGTAAGGTATTACTTCAGAGGATGATATGTATGAATATAAATGAAATGTAGTCTCAAACAGACTCAGGTTGACCGTTCCTGAGATGTGTGGTTAATTGAAACCCAACCACCAAAGAACACCGGTATCCATGATGTAGTATGCTTACATAAGTCGTATTTTTTTCCTGTTTAGCCTCCGGGAATCACCGTCAGGTATAACTACTTCAAAGGATGAATGAGTGTAAGTGAAGTGTAGTCTTGTACAGTCTCAAGTCGACCATTTGTGAGATGTGTGGTTAATTGAAACCCAACCACCAAAAAAACACCGGTATCCACGATCTGGTATTCAAATCCGTATAAAAATGTTGTTTACTAGGATTTGAACGTCGGAACTCTCGACTTCGAAATCAGCTGATTTGCGAAGACGCGTTCACCACTAGACCAATTCGGTGGGTCAGCTGTAGTCGTCTGATGTGTAGTAACGTCACAGGTGAGCGGTAGACTTCATTTACATTCACACATATTATTCTCATTCATCCTTTGAAGTAATACCTTACGGTGCTTCCGCAGGCTATACAGAAAAAGAAAAAAAAAGGTGAGCTGTAGAATTAAATAAATTAATAAAATTTAAAGTGTAAAAAAAATATTTAAAGTGACCGCTAGCACCGCCACACCCGCGTCAATAAAATACGGTATGCGCGCGCGCTTTAGTTAAAATCATTGAATTAAATAAACAAAAAATATTACATTTAAATAAAACGATAGATATTTTAAATTAAGTTGTATGTGTATGTAAGCCGTGCATCAGAAAAAAAGCCGCGTGGCGGGAAAGTCCTGTAATTGTGTTTTCAGATTTTTTTGTAATGCTACCAATATTTTATTCACAGATTTTAAAAAAGCAATTAAAACTTAAAAAAAGCGCTAAAACGTTTTTAAAAAAATCAGAATTCCGCTTTTTTAGGAATAAACTTTCTGAAATCTGTGCAGAATTAAAACTCAGTAATAGACGGTATTTATTTAAAATTTGGTACCGATTTCAAAATCGAAATTTAAAAGTATAATTGAAAAATATCTTATTTTGACTTTTGTGCGTTTTGTTATTAGATATTATGGTAATTTTCTCATATATTATACCTATTGTTTTATTCAAGAACAAGCTTTAAGTATGAATACTATTTGCAAGAAATTTCTAAGTCCTTTATAAGAGTTTTTTTTTTTAGGGGGGGTCCATTTACTTCTTGGCGGAATCCAAAATTCTTGGTATTAGACTGGGTGCAATTCTGATACAACATTCTCATTGGGAGATGGTATCATTCTATAAAACTCTAATAAAAAAAAATCTTATTAAACTCTAATAAGATTATTTTAAGTTTAAATTTCTAGTAGTAAGAAATTTGTGTGGTAGTCTTACGTCCAGTTTTATTTTGGCTGATAAGTTATACTCAAGATTTAAAAAAAAACTTTTCCAAGACCTTGAAATGTTTATTAAAATTATTATACAGTTAAAAAAGATCACTTGCATTATTTAAATTGTTATCTAATATTGATTCTAACACAGTTATTGTTATGATGAAATAGATAAATTTGTTTTCCATGCACGAGTATAGTTTTTTAATTTAATCATAATACATCACAATCTTTTCATAATATATATATATAATCATTTCATTATTGTGTGTGTGTCGTTAAGAGATCTTGTTTTTCTTTTTTTTAATTTTGTTTATATTTTATCTTTTCATACATTACAGAATCACAATTCTGTTTGAGCGTTAGAATTACCGTTTAAAAAATGTAATTATACATGTATGATAAGATAAGTTATATTAGAAGAGTATTCAAGCTCTCATAAAATTGTCAGTTGCATACAAATAAGTCGATAATTATTGTTATTATTACAAAATATAACCTTACACTGCTGATTTCATAAACTATTTTGTACTTAAAGAAGGACAAATGTTTTCACTATTAGTTCATATTTAATTTTTTTGTTGTTGTAATTTTGAAGGAATGTTGTCTAGTACAATTAGTTTAAAAAATCAGTTTGTTTAACTAAGGATAATGAACTTTTTATTCCTTCTTATTACCAATAGATCTATATTTAATCATTTTATTCGAAAAATCTATGTTATTGAAAAACCTTTTTTTTTCAACTATAAAATGTTAATTACACTGATTTAAAAAATGTTCTAATCGTTGGATGTTTTGTTTACACTTTGTAGAAGAAATTGAAGATTAAATGAGATAAACAGCACTTTCTCCAAGTCGTTAATAAAGTATTTAATAATTTAGTTTCTTTTTATGAGTCGTTAAATAATTTAATTAACGTATAATTTAATATAGTCATTTCACATATTGCGTGATACTTGCGGTTCTGAAAGTGCTATGTTACAAGAAAATGCAATTATATAATAAAGTTATTGAGTGAAAAACTGCTGGTTATGCTAGTGTGATTATTTTAATTTCCCCGATGAAAATATATTTTTTTCTTGTTGAATATAATTTATTAGGAGAAAATGTTGGATTGGTAATTGATTTAACAACTAAGTGTAACCGGACATCCCGCTTTTGATTTTTTTCTCCGCAGTATAAATTTTAAAGGGTTCTACGACAGCTTTTCCTCATTAACTAGAATGCTATTATGAAAAAAAAGAAAGATGTACATATTTTTAACCGATTTCAAAAAAGGAGGTTATGTATTCGACCCGTATATATTTTTTTTGTTTGTTCGCGCATAACTTTTTTTCTATTATTCCGATTGAAATAAATCTTGTTGCAATCGACGCAGCTGCTTTTCACGGTGGAACCATGATGTTGAAAAAGGTTTTTAGACACAAAAAATCGATCTGAAAATTAACAAAAGTTTTTTTGACCGTCTGGCGGGTAGGTAGGAACAATGGGAATCCTGACATTTATATGTGTGCGTTACATTAGATGTTATATAGTTTTTTGTAGGGCAGATAATGTGAGTTTCTGCACAAGATATGTAGTACCATTATAAAGTCATCAAAAATCGAGATATGTCGTTTTAAACCTTTCATATCGAATACATATTATAACATCGGTAAGGACAGTGGGAATCTTATAATTCTATATACGTGCATCACATTACATCGTCTTTTGCGGTCTCTCGCAAGGTCGGACAATTAAATTTCTTCATAATACTCGTAATAATGTTGGTATGTCATTAGTAATCAACGTATCGACGCCTAGAGCGAAGTGTAGGACATTATTCAATACTGTGCAAGGTTTCTCAATATTTTTATCGTGTGAGTTATTCAGTTCTTTACGTGGATCTAAATCACTCAAAGCTAAACCATCTAAGCTTTTGTCTCGACAACATAAACTTGTCCTTTCGCAAATACCATTTTCCTCAAATCTTCTACAGCTGTATCTAATGTTGTACCTTGCAACTAGGGCACTGTTATAGCCCAACATAAAATTAAAGGTAGCATACATATTTCTACATTTCCATATTCTTTAGTAGCTTGAAACGTTATAATTATTGGTATAATAGGTACGCAACCACTTTCATCTTTCATTTTTGTACGTATTGTTTTGTCATCAGTTTTATTAACAGAGCTTTTAGGAACTTACCCCTTTCTAGCTGGCCCCTTCGTAGGGCAGGCCATTTGAATTTCTTTACAATTCCCATAGCGCCGTTAACTAAAAAATCAGAAATCGATATATTACGCCTTAACATAACTCTTGAACCCTCTACCAATTGTAAATTACGCAACAGGCCACCGCAATTATTGTTGTCTATCGGAATAACATTCCCGGGGCGAGGTTTCGCGATCATATCAATTATTTCACTAGTTCGTTTTGCTGAGTTCGTGTTATAAAAATTTACCTTGAATATGAACTGATGGTGAATAAATTACGCAAAATTGTTGTTGGCAACTAAAATCTTGTATTAACTTTTTATTAAGATTTTCCTGTGAACATTCATCTCGTAAATTAAAACCTCAATTTTTACTTCTTCAAGTAAGATATCATAAACTGCGTTTTTTGCTACTTGAATGTTTACTATCGCAGAATTTCCGTATAAAAACGCTGTTTAAGTTTCGTACATTTTATTATTTTTTAAATATCCCTTCTTACTTAATGTTTTTTGGTGTTAAATATATATTTAATGATAATATTGTAGGGTTTCTGTTAGGTACAATATTTATGGAAACAGTGATTAGTAACTCTGAAGTAGATAGATTATTTGTGGTGTGTATGTCGATGTAATTAGGACAGCAGCGTAATGTTACGTCAGAAGCCATATAATATATTCTACTACTATAGGAGTTTTATATGGTATGTGTAACAACAAAGTTTTGCATTGTATAACAATTTTGTTTTTACGATTTAAAATTTATGTATACAATACTTCTAAAATGTATATAGAGATAGAATTAAATAATATCCGATTTCATAATTTAAATTGTATTTCTACGGCTATTGTATAAAATATTTTGTTGCTATGTTAGCTGATAAATTGTCATGGATTGACCAAATTGTTTTCGTCTACAACAAAATCAAATCGTACCGCTTCGCTTTGAAGCGTCTTTTTTTAAAACGCTAAACATATAATCGTTATTAAATATTTATATTCGTGCTAAAATATATTCCTGCTGAAATATACCCCGGGGATAATTAAAAACTAAAGTTTTCCGGCAAAAAAGTGTTTTATACATGTATTTTTTTAAGATGTAGCAAAAACCAAACGCGTTTTCAAATTGTTATGAAACTTTCCAGTAAGATATCATGATGATAAATATAACGACATATTTGTAACGAGTTTTTTTATAAAATTTTCCGTTTCAAGATGTTGGCTGTTATTTTTTTAAATGGAAAAGTTGAAATACGTTGGAAGGACGTTTCATACCTGACCCTCCAACACACTGTCTTCCCTCCATTCTTGATGCGACCTGCTCTTGATATCACCTATCACTTCCAGCATATTTCTTATCAGTTACATGCTAGATATTTCAGTATTTTGTATTACTCTATCTTTAAGCTAATGTTTGTGTCTGAGACTATTATCTACTACTGTATAACATTATCCCTTTCTCAGTATACTGTTAATTATTTAATTTTACTTTGATTTTTGGTACAGTTATTTTTTATCGTTTATCCCTTCAGTATTTTATTTACGAATTAAAACAAAACCGTAAGGACGCAGTAGAAGTATCTCTTCGACACCCTAATCAATGATTCTGCTTTCCTGGAAACAGTTCTTATCATATTAATAATGAAGTAAGATTATTTTTGGCATTGATTATAACTTCCACTGTCAATTACAATCAAAAAATTCCATTTTGTATTTTATTTTCACTTTATTAATTTTATTTCGTTGTTGACAATTTGTAAAATTCAATACAAAACAAGCAAGGTCTACTGTTTACAGAACCGCTTCTTAATTAATTACCGGCTGTTAAAAAAGTTTTTCACCGATTTATTTAAAATTAAATCATTGGAATAACACATCTTTCTGAGCTATATAATGTACTATTACGTACCGATCTGAATAAAATATTGTTTTTATTTTTTTATTACTAGCTCACGAAATATTACCCAAATAATTATAATTGGGATTTTATTCTTAATTGTATTTTTCTGGATTTAAAACTTATTTGATTTTGGAATAATTTTTTAAACAGCCAGATTAATATACTCACTGAAAGTAAAAGTTTTTGAGTAACTCACTGAAGGCTGTCCATGCTTTGATTGAAGTGATTTATTTAATTTTTCTTTAGTTATTTTAAGCTACGTCGATGGCTAGTCACCGGAGACGGACATTTTATGTAGGTTTCAAATTAATATTAGATAGGAACTTTAGTTACCGTATAACAAACACTCTTTAAGTATTAGACTGTATGTGTGACTGTTTTGCTTATAAATGGATACAAGGGTATTCCAATTATTGTGAAGATAATCAAATAAAAAATAAATTCATCAAAGCAGTGATTTATATTCATGTACCTCATAATAAAGAGCATTGTTAGTATATCATCAATTATTCTAACGTCGATTTTTCGTATTCAAGTCTGTTTACTTTCAGATTACTCTTTTATAGAGTTGTCTTTTCATTATTTTGTTACCTTCGTTTTGCGAACGATACAAGTAGATGAATTTGGTTTAGGCTTATTGTCTTTCATTTCTTTCTATAATAAATATCAGTTGTTAACAGTCAATCCAAATCGATATCCTGTATCGAATTTTTTTTTGTAACACGAACGTCATAATATATCTACAACATTTTTATGTAATTATAGGTAAACAAAATATTGAATTCAATTCTAGTTGAATTTCCCTTCTATACCAATTTTAGGTAGATTTCATAAGAAAGCTACATATTGTAATGGGTACCATGATTTGACTTCCGGAAAATTTCTACATATCTTCGCGTATCACGTTCCCCAGACCACAAAACCACCGTCAGCTCAAAACTTTATGTATATATATACATAAAGTGAAATATATATATTTCACTTTCTTGTAGACAAGATAACTGCCGTAATTTTGCACCAATCACTTTCAAATTATTCATTAAAAATAACTCGTCAGAAAATCTCGGTCAAGTTCGTTAACGGCCAAAATCGGGCCATGGGAATGGTAATGGGTGGGGGGCTTTTTCGAAAAAGCAAAATATCACTATAACTTTCTTATTAAGTAAAATATCGAATTTGTTTAAAGTTCCTACTATTCTTTGGATAAGGGCCTAAAACTTATTTCAGTAAAGATTTTTGATATCACCAATCATTGGCCCAGGGATTGGAAAAAATGGGGTTTTTAAAACAAAAACATCATTCCTACCTTAATAGACACAGTACCGAATCGGTTTAAAGTGATTGTTAGTCCTCTAAACATTACCTAAAACCTTTTTCTGAAACAATTTTTGATATGACCAACTCTTACGGCAAGGGATGACTAAAATATTGCTGGAATTGTAACAAGATGGGGTTTTCGTATGCTAAACATGTGAAACTTTTTCTCACATGGAATCATTGTGTATTAAGAAAATTTGAAGATTTTTTTAATTTTAAGGTGGAAGCTTTTTTATCACCTACTTAGCGCCGGTGAGATCTGTCTCTGCCTTCTGGCGTGCCGAAAGGGATTTTTTCTTTTATATCTGAATATATTTCCTGGCATCAGTAACACGGATAATTGTTTTATTACGTAAAATTTAAAGTTTCTGAGGAAATAAGTTCTTCAATAAATCTTTGTCATTGTTGGTGCTTTACTTGCCCTTAATTAAATCTCATCGGTTGCATTATCGTTTTATTCGCTGATTTAAATTGACATATTATTTTGATGTAGAAAAAAAAATTATTTTCTTCATATAAATATTACATAAACAACATTCGATGTGTAATTTTATTTTCTCAGATTTTATGAATCGTTCTCCTTTTTATGATAAAACATTTTAATTCCATTAAAAATATTTGAAGCAGTTACACTAATTTAAAAAGGTTAATAATAAGTAAGTTTAAAAAAAATATTTAATAGTATTATATTTTGTCGATTATAGTTTTATAAATAGAACTCGAATAATTTTAAGGTATTGTTACACGTTTAGAGAACAATGAACCTGGGAAGTGAGGATCTAAGCAATTTTCTTGGTCAGTCGGGTGCGGGTAATACAGGTGCCGAACGGTCTCTATGCGTGAGACATGCAATAAAATAATTCCACTTCTGACCTGAGTGACATCTTAAGAGCTTAAAATACTTATACGTATAATATGAATTCAAATTTTTTACAGGTCTAATAGTTCTTTTCTCCATGTAATTCGATTAAAATATTTCACAAATTATTTACTACAAAAATTTCGGTTTAGATTATAGAAAAACATTTACAGCGATAAGCTACTCATAAAACTACCATTCCCACTAAAGCACATTCAGATAGTGCACACTATTCAGTGTAGTCGTTTTTACACGTGAACGTTTTTAAATAGAACAGAGAGTTATTAAATTTTTAAAGTAAAAAAACATCAAATTTATTAGTTTCTCCGTGGATTATTATTTTAAAATTTTACGTATTTATGTAATACAACTTATTTCTAAAGTTAGAAATTATTTTACACGATTACATACTAGCATTTTAAAGTTGCAAATTAACAAAGTTTTTCCTGTTTTATATTTCGACTGCATTTTGTTAACAACTAGCTTTTCTCGATAGATAAGATATGCAATATTTCTTTTTAAATTATAGACTGTTTCTTTTAAAGATTTTTGACTTTTATTTTAAATATTTAAGAAATAATAATACTACTTTGTTGTGTGTGTGTGTGTTTGTGTATATATATAATCATTAATATATAAACGATTTAGACACAACTTTCTCTTATAAAAATTTCGTTTAAATTTTTTTAAAGAGAATTAAATTGTTTGTGACGAATTAAACTTTGAAAAAGAAATTATAAAAATAAGCTTCACTTTTGTTAAAAGTAGAGAAACAAAATTTAAAAAGGCTTTAATGTAAGAGTCTTGTGAAAACTCAAAAATGTTTCTATCAATGTAAATGTAAATCTTTGAAATAATAGATTTTTTTTTTTAAATTATTTTAAATTCAAAAATTGTTCCTTAGTTTGATATAAGATAAATTTAAATATGTTTGCGAAAATTGGATAAAAATTTTAATTAAGTAGAAGACTCTCTGGATTTGGATAGATAAAATTGTTTATTTCCTTTAGTTAAATGGATGTTGTATTCCTTTGAGGTCTAAATTTTATTTGTCTTTTCATAAAATTCATACGGATAGACCGATTTAAATTTTTATTTAATCAATAGATAGGTGGTAGCTTTCCATACATTATAACGATGATATTCGATACATTATTTAATATAATGATATTCACATTAAAACTTTTAAAAAAAAAATTTTATTTGAAATTGAATTTGAATGGTATAATCAAAAAATAAATTATGACTTTTTTTAGTTAATTTAATTTTTGCTTTCATTAAATTTGTTCATTATACGTAGTTATGGATTTTTTAAATATTAATATTTATTTTTTATAACGTTTTCATGTATCTTTCAGTTTTTGAATATCAAATAATTTTGACATCCACTAAAATTATTAACGAAGTATGAAAAATTAATCGGTTTTACAATTGAAAAACAATTATTTTTTTCAAAATTATGTTCTTTTCGTCTAAAATTTACTTGTTTAATATTTCTGTATTACAGAAGAGTAAGAGTAAGGAGTATTAGAGTTCGTTTCTTATTTTTTAAATTTTATATTATTTATGTATTGTTCTTTCCTGAACCGGTTTTTTGTCGTTAAAATTAATAACTCTTACTTTACTGAAATGTTGATTTAATATCTCTTTTATCGTTATATAAGATATTTGTGATTTATCATCATTAGACTATAGTTAATTAATTAACTGTAGAAAATGAGTTTAAAATTATTTTATTTTATTATTTATTTATTGTATATCGGATATTTTTGATGCGATTAAACAGTAATTTATACTATATTTATAAAGGCTGTATTAGAAAAATTTATATAATTAGAACTGGTAAATAACAATTAAGTGACTGTGAAGCTAATGTTGAACGATTTAAAACCAAGATATGCAAGATTGTATCGAAAATAATTCTGTACCGCTGCTCTTACCAACACGATCTGTCAGCTTACCGTCTTTTTTATATGGACCGCAGCCTTACAGTAAGTCAGAAACATTTATAATGATTTATTTTGTAAGCTTTATATGTTTACAGTGAAACCTTTATAAGGTTTCTGAAATTCACGTCTTTTGGAAAGATGAATCTTTTTTTTTTATAAAGCTGTCTTTAATCAGAGATTACTTTCTTGGAAGATCAAAATCCGGAACAGTTTTTAATTTCGAGATGATTTACATCCTAAACTTATTTTCCACCGTAATTTGGTTATAGATCAGAATTTTCCTCTTTTGAACTGGTTTCTGATTTAAAGAAAAATCTTTCATGCATAAATCGGGTTAATTTTCATAATGAATTGTCTGTTATATTATGAAGCAGATGTTGTAGAGATACTTATTAAAATTCGGTTTAAAGTCGCATGGTAGTAACTTTTAAATGGACTGCATTACCCGGGATTATCATTTCAATTCCCCCCCCCCCCGAAGGGGAAGAAAATCCGCTTTGTGACATGTCCAGTTGCCACACCACCCCCTCCGTTCATAGCCATTATTGCCTTAATCGAAGGACATATTCTAGCCCTCGAACTGATCACATTTCACAGTCATCAGCCGGCCTCGGTGAGATGCCACTGATGCGAATGCCTCGAAAGACATTCCCATCAGTAAATTCCGCCCTGTCCTAGTCTTCTCCGAAGGTATCGGACACCCGTTAACTACCACGTAGCCCTCTGGAATTACTCTGCTCTACCAAACTCGCGGAAGCACGAAGACGCGGGGTCTTCGTGCTAACTTTGCTGATACCTAAAATATGGCACTACAGAACCACACATTCGGTACAATCGATGCTAAGATAGCAATAAATAAATTTAGTGATTGGAATGCAAACAAATTAAAAACATAATCCCAGAGGACCTCAGGTCTGGTCCGTCCGGGATCTGAGTATAACCTCAAGTTTCCCACCTCAGCTCCAATTTTGAGGACCGCTTGGATAAACTCAAAAGTTAATCGCAACCACGGTTCGTTAATTGCCCCTTAATAGTGCGCTCCAAATCAACCAAAAACTGCCATGCTAAAATCAGTAAAGCGCACCCGGGAGATTGAAAACACACTCCCGAGCACGACCCCCATTGAAACTTGATTACCTAACCGGGGCTCGGTGCCAAGCGCCTGGCTCCGGCCAATCCGGTGGAACCCTAGCCACCCGGGATACTAACACTAAAATGAACCCGCAATCGCCAGTGCAGGATATGAGGCGAAGTAAGCTAGCCAAGTAATCATTTATGAAGGATTACAGCGGTAAAAACCGCAGAAAGTAAAACTCTACCAGTTCCCCTATAGTACTTAAACAGTCAAAGACTGAGGCCAACACAACTTAAGGGTAAGATCCGTCCGTTTTCGATGCTGCAGAAGCGTCCCTGCCTACAGGGTCGACAGCCCATAAAAAGTGCTCACAGAATTTATCACCTAACTTTTGCCAAAGAAGCGATTTTCGCAATCGCATAAAACCTAAAAATCAAAAACTCTCCCCATCGAAGAGCGGATGGATCACAATAAATTAAGAAGAAACTGAAACCGCATGACCTGGTAGATCTCCCAACTATAGATGGGCGCTGCGAAAAGCAACTCCGAGACTCACAACACCTATTCACGTAACACTACGTACAGACATCAAGCATTCAAAGAAGGAGTCCTAATTATCCAAGGAATTGAAGTACAATCCTACCGGTCGTAAATAACAGCCACAGTCCTTACTGTTGACCGAGTGTTTGCACCCTTTGCGCAATATTTTACAGTTGAAAAAATGTCCGCTTTCTGTGGACAGTTGTACGTTTCACCCGAGATTATCAGTATACTTTGATCATAGGATTTGGTTAATGGTACTGTCTTAGATAATGGTTTTTGTCCAATATCTGAACTTTAATAGGACTTATAGCATGTCCTCAGAAAATGTGATTTTAATCTAAAGGAAAAGTCATGCAAATTATTACAATCACATTGTTGCTAATTCATAAATAATGTAAAAAATAGTTTATACCTGTAAATGTATTCTTACTTATTTACAGAAAAACTATCCAAAGTATTCTACCAGTAGAATACATGGTTGCAATTTTTGAACGGCCTTAATTTAAAGTATGGAAACTTTGAATGATTTAAAAGTCAATCTGTGTTAATAAAAAGAAATAATAAAACAAAGTACTTGCATACATATTTTATTGTTGAACAGGGCATTTCAAACAGTTTTATTTACATCACTTAACTTCAACAAGTTCCGCATGAGCATATTTTGTGGCACGTAAAATGTCTAGACGATATTCAGTTTCATGCCACACATTACGAAGAATTATTCCGTTAATTACACCTTCGATTATTTTTAGTTCATTGATGTTGACAACCATTGTTGCGTACTTGATAATCGTTGCGTACGTTGCGTCTTTGATAACCCCCCCCCCCACTATCAGTAACTGTAGTACCTATACTAGTGTTTAAGAGCCCTACATTGCTTTGTTCTTTTTTTATTAACCTCTAAATTGCGCTGAATAATTTATGTTCATTCTTAATACTTATATTCTTATTACTAATAGTACGAGTATCATGTGTATAAAATTATGTTTCGTATATGAGTAGTCGCATGTGCGTGACTATTTTGGTATGTTCAAATCGCAATAAGGCCTAACCCCGGTAATTAAGTTATGGCTACAGATCTACTGTAATTTTCAGTTTTAATTAATTTAAAAATATTTAAAATTTTAAAATGTTGATAAATTAAAGTTAGATAGTAAAAAATAACTTTTTATTATTTACTAGCAGACCGGCAATGCTTCGCTATTGCTAGATACTTTTATATATATATATATAGATTAAATGAATACAATTATTGAAAGTTTGATAAAACACTAACAAAATGAACATTACGGAACTTCACAAAATTTAACTTTCCCTTTTTCCTTTCTCCTTTTTCCCTTTCCACCCTTTCTTTTTTCCCTTTTCCTTTTCCCCATTTTAATTTTTATCATATTCACTTTCCCCATTTTCTCCTCTTTCCCTTTTCATCCTCCATAACCCCTCATTCCCTTTTCCCCCTTCCTCTGTCTCCTTCCGTGTTATTTTTTTCTCCTTTCCCTTTCCATTTACTTTTCCCAGTTTTCCCCTTTTTCCATTTTCCCTATCTTTCCTTTTATTTTTTCCATTTTCCCTTCCGATTTTTTCCCTCTCACCCTTTTCCCCGCGCGTAAATCGGTCCAGTAATTTCTTTTTCTATAGCGGACACTCATATCGGAATCATTGAAATGGAATCGTAAAATATTTACTACAGCGTGCGTTGCTTTTACGTCCAACAGATAGCGCTGTTTTTTCAAAAAAAGCATGTTTTTACCTGTCACATGTGTGACATCTTAGGTATATAAAAATATGCACGTATTCGAATGCAACGTTGTGTCAAAATTTCAAAGCAATTTGTGAAGAACTTTCGAAGATTTAACATTTTGAACCAGTGAACATTCACATTTTTATTTATATAGATTGTCTCTACCTCTTATTTAAATCGTTAAACCTTGCGGCTTGTAGCGTTTCGTATTTGTCGGTTCATATTTTTCTTGGCCGTTTAATTTCATGAAACCCATTTTTATTATATAAATTCCGCCACACGCCATGGGAAAGTTGCGATGTCTGTACTATTTATCCGGAAGGTTCTGCGTTTGAATCCCGGTGTGATTTTCAATGTTAGACAAATTCTTTTTTCATAAACGATTATAATCGGGCCTAATGCTCGATTTTGTTTAATAAATTTAAAAAAATATATTTAATTAATAATTATATGTTTTTGTTATTAAGTATGATAAATTAGCAGATTATAGTTTAATTTAGCTACATCTCAATTAAATATAAATTGATAAACCAGTGATTTTTTGTTCTGATGATTGCAGGTATCTTACAAAGGTTTCACTGCATTTATATCAAGCAATTTGTTATCCTATTTTATTTTTATCATTATTTGTTTTTGTTTCAATATTTTAAAAATATAATTCTCTTTTAATACTTTTCTGTTAAGATTAGTAATTTTGTAACATTAATTAAATTAATTATCTATACATTCCTTTTTATCAGGATTTATAATTTTGCACTTCTCCAGGGTTAAATTTGAAAGCCTTTATGAAGTTGAACCTTAAATAAGGCTTATATGTGGTTAGATAATCATAATTTATATACAGGCTACAAAATTATTTAGGATTATTCACTTCTAAATTATAATTAATATTTTACCAGTAGTTCCTTTTCCAGAGAATACAATTTTCTTAAGTTTTTTAATTTAAAGTTAATGTGAAAGATGAAATACGAGAGAAAAACTTTTAGAAGTAACAAGGATACCGTGTAATATTCCAAAATATCTTGTTAAATTACGTCTTTTCAATTTGTTTTTGTTGGAAGGTCAATATAATATCAAAAAAGATTTGTTAAATTATGTTCTGTTTTTAAAATTATCTCTGACAAATTTATGCTCAAATAAACTCTAAATGATGAAGTTCTAAAGTTGTACCACATACGTTTGTGTTAAGTAACTTATAATTTACTCTGAATTTAATGCAATTTTTTTAACTATTTCTAGTTCAGTTAATTATGTATGCGTGTACAGTTTTTTTGCTGAGGAAACGAGAGAGAAGTTCGAAAGAAACAAGTGTCTTATACACAGAAAATATATATATTTTAATTGTTTAAAACGTGAAAGACATTATGTCACGTATTCCTTGTCGATTTGGAATATTATGCGTTCGTTGTGATAAAAGACGATCTGAAATCGAAGAGTTATTTAATTCATCTATTTTGTTTTAATCGTTAATAAAAGCTATTTATTATTAGTATTATTTCTTGTTATACTTTATTCATTATTGTAATTGTAGAGTATTAAGAAAAAAATTAATGAAATAAAAGCGGCTAGAAATGTTTATATTATGGTAATTTTAATTTATTAGTAATTCAAAAAACACCTTTTTGTTTTGTTTGACAAATTTTTGTTTTTGTTTTGTTTTGATCATTGAATGTTTTCAGTCGACCTTGAAGATTTATTCTTTAAAATTATAGTTTACTTTGTGTATTTTTAATTTCTGCGTCATGTTGAATAATATTTTTAATTTATGTAAATTTAGAGAAAAAAAAAATTAATATTTATTAAATTTGTTTACATTCGTAACAGTTTAGCATTGTAATATTTTTATTTTAACACCATTACAGACATTTTTTCCTAATCTTTTCTGAATTTTAAACAGTTATGATGTTATGTAATGAAATCTTGTTTGTCAGATAACTCAATTTTGTTTAAAATATATAATATTCAGTTAATGATTTATTGATAAGTAGTGAACACACCTACAATATAAACTTTCGTATTGATAATATGATTCTTTTTTATTAATATAGTCAATTAAGAAGTGTCAATGTTATTTGCTGCATCATTTACTATACTTTATTGTATTGGCTTGTGTAGTATTATTCAATTACCTGAATTTCTGCATTACCTGAACTGAATTACTTATTAATTATAGAATTACCTGAATTTTCTGTCTCCTAAGCATCACAAATTGCATAATACGTAATGTTTTATTTCGAAAATAGGTGCTTTTAACTCGGTGTTTTCATAAAATATTAGCAATTTTATTTATTTTTTGAATGCCAATTTACTTCTGATTAATTAAAACAACTAACGTAATTTTCGTTTGGTTAGATTAGTAGGATTATTAATTAGATAAAATAAATAATATTTTATGTTGGAATCAATGTGTTTTGGATCGCAATATGACTTTATACAATTTGGAAGAGGATGTATATTTGTCACAGTTTTAAATAATATTTTTATTAATATAACAAATAAAATAATATTTCTTATCTGGGGCAAAAGTTGTAAGAGCAGATGCAGAGCATATAATTGAAAAAAGAGAGAATTTATCTTAGCACAAAGGCATTTTGACTTTTTTAGCTTCAAACTCTTTAAAAAATTTACAGATTTTTTTTTGCGGTCAAATGTCAGTAAAGCGCAGTTGTAAGTAAAGTACAAATCATTTCTTTATGAAAGGAGCGACCAATTGATTAAATTAAAAAAAAAATTAAATAATTATACTCTGATGGCCCTGCCTACTCTTTTTTCCACTCATCTAAATCCTTTTATACTATTTTATAATAATACCTTACTCTTAATTTTTATTTAAATTTGTCTACTGATTATACTTTCTTTAATTAATTACTATTACTAAAAACAAAAAGTAATCTAATGCTTGGGGCTACTCTACTATTACTCTTAACAGAAATTAATTTAATACTTGTTATTTGTCAAGTCTACTTAATTATTTTTAATACTTTCAAATAACACTGGAAATTCATTCACTTCCTCCACTTAACACTAATTAGGGGAGTTATTTCGGGTTAAAATTAGCACAGTGCAACTTATTTAGGGGAAATATTTAAGTATTTCTATCTAATGACTTTAAAGCTGCTTAATACTTATTAATTACAAACTAAGAAAATAAAAAAAGTGTGCACGATTTGGATGTTTTGTTCTAGTTTAATAAATTTGTTATCAGTATTTGATATTTAATGATTTTACATATTATTATATTTTATTACTTTTAATAGATTTATTCATGTTTATGTTCATACTGAATTGGTTTTTGCATTAAGTTTGGGTTGCAATATTAATTCCAGATAAATCATCAGGTAATGTAGTATAATAGTAAATACAAATACAAAATAAACGTATGGATGACTTTTTTATATTGCATTCTGGTTTTTTTAATCGAAGTAAAAATTGATTAATATATATATATATGTCTTTAATAATAGTAAATTCTTTATAACTATAATTAAATATTTAAACTATAAACTATAGAAAAACGGAAAAAAATTGACATTTACTTGTTTAAACCTTTTTTCTTTTCTTGATGTAAAAGCGGATGTAATAGTAAGTTTGTCTTTAAAACTGTATCTATATTGATTCTGCCCTTTTAGAAATAAAAGTCGGAATAAAGGTCACATTTATAGACGTTGAAATCTGCCTTCAAACCGTATTTGAAAATGGTGGATAGTCTAAAACACAAATAATAAATAAAAATGCCAAATTTAAGTACTTAAGAGATGTAGGTTATTTTATCATAGATATTAATTAATCAAAATGATCGTAGAAATATTTAATAACTTACCGTCAGTAATTTTTTCCTGATAATAGTTTGAACTATATAATTTTCTAAATCGATTTTTGAGAATTTAAACATAAAGAAAGGAAATAACTATAAAACATGTGGGTAAAACAACCCCTTCACATATTTATTTACCTCTTTTTGTGAAATTTTTTTGAATAAACATTTTTTAAGTCTACAGCAATAAATTTCTACTGTACTCAAGTATTTAAACGAAAGTGAAAACAAGGTTTTTTAATTTTGATGGTAGACGTTATTTTTTTATTTCGGAGGTAATCTGTAAAATGATCGATTTGAATTGTTTGAATAGTTCAGAGATTGCTTTTATTTTGAACATTTTCCGTGAATCATTTAACTGCAAGATACAGTTCCCTTATTTAAATCTTTTTTTTAGATATACCTCTAAAAATTTCAGGAGTTTTTTTAAGAAATATCCTGATTTTATGCATGTTATGTCATACTTATTACAGCTGTGTTTTTTTTTTTTTTTTTGTTTTACTTCAAGTAATATACTATATATGTATTCACTATTTTTAAAACCAAAATTAAGTATTCATATTATTTTTGTTTCTTTTTTGATAATATTATAAAGTAAGAAGAAAATAGCGTATTTTTTTTAAATTTAATTAAACATTATCTGTTTGAACATTTTATAAGTTTTACTTAAGTTGTTAATTACTTGGAAATGATGTCTACTCTGAAGAGTAGACGTGTTCAGAGTAATTTTAAAGTTTCATTACTGAACACTGTAAAACTTATTTTTCTCTAGAAATTACTAGAATACGTGGCAATTTTGACTCGAGAACTAATTTTACAGTAGTGGGTAATTTATCGAGTGATCTGGAACTCTTTTTTTTACCAAAACCTTCACGGTAGAATTATTAGTATTAGGGACCTTGTTACGTTCGTAGTTATTTTGACCTTGGTTTAGCGATTATTGTTTTTATTTTGTGGATTAGTTGACTACTGAAGCAGTTTCTATACATGTTATTGCATCATTATGTCTGCGGTTTATTCGTTGTATTGTAGTGGATGGTTATTTAATACTAGCTCACGAATGGATCTTTTAATTTTGTTTCCATTATATAAAATTAATTTTTTATTAATATTTTAAAAAAATCTTGTTTTGCAAATACACAACTTTTTTTAGATCTCATTATATTTATTAGTTAATAATGACAGAAATAACATTGGATTATAATAACTGTAAATTCTAAATTAACAATTTTACAAAAAGAACAAACTTTACAATCTTTACAAAAAGAAAAAATAAATATTAGTAGCCTGTATTTCTGTAGTAGATTAAGTTGCTTTAATTCTTATATGAAATATTTTTACTGCAAGATGAACGGGAATTATGATAATGGCAATCCTTGGAATGGTAATTGTTTTGGATTAAGTTTTAAAAACTTAACGCCTCGAAATCCTCTGGTAAATAAACTTTCTTTCGTCCAATATCCTTTTTTCACATTCCAGTAATAATTTATTGTTACATAATAGATAAGAGATAATTTTTTCCTCCCTTTATTAGAGCAAGGAATATACTTAAGGAATATACGTTTTCACTGGATTTTTAAAGTTATCGTAAGACAAATGATTATTATTTTCCAAACGGTCAGGCAGCTAGATTCTTATAAGATTGTAGAGTATTCGTTCATATCAGCCCTGAGGCAGATCCCTTGAACCATATCCATCTCCATTCTTGTATATATCTAGCTAAATTTTCAAGTTCCTTATCTCCCAATTTCTTAGTATTTTCTAAGAAAATACAATTGAATACAGTTTTTCTTCTTTTTTTTCTTTGCGTTTTTAACACTGTTTTAATCTTTTAATAAACACTTTTGTTTATTGTCTTCAATCACAATGTCTTCTAGTTTCGAAGTAATCTGTTGAGTATTTTAAATTTCATCTTGTAACAACAAACATTTCATGTATGAATACATTTTTATTTTTCTTCTTTCCTCCTGATAGTTAGTTTTTTAACATATTTTCAATATATATATTGAACACAAGCTGGAATAGGTAGCATCCTTACCTTACTCCTATTTCCTGGTTAAAACCAATCAATTTTGCACCTCTGTTTTCATATCCCTTTTCTGATATAATTGCAGTTCTTTAATTAATCTTCTAACCTTCCAATCTATTATTTGGATATTTTAATACCTCCGTTAGCTTTCTTACGTAGTTAAACCATTTTTACATATCTATAAAGAAATTTTTTTTTCTCTTTAGAAAGCAATGTTGAAATAAAATAATTTAATAGTAACGCCCCTGTTATATTTTTATTTTGGATAATAATTATTAAATTCTATATATTTGTAACTAGCAGACCCGGCAATGTTTCGCTATTGCTAGATTTGAGTATATATATATATATATATATATATATTAAATGAACACAATTAAAAGTTTTATAAAAGATTAACAAAATGAATATTATGGAACTTCACAAAATTTAACCTTTCCGTTTTACCCTTTCTCCCTTTTCCCCTTTTAGTTTTCCCCTTTTCCCATTTTCATGATTACCATATTTCCTTTTACTTTTCGCCATTCCCCCTTCTTTCCCCCATTTTTCCCCTTTCATTTCCCCATTTGTCTTTACCTTATTTCCTTTTCTGTTTCCCCCTTTACTTTTATTTTTTCTCTTTTCCCCTTTCCATTTCCTTTCCCTTTTCCCCTTTTTATTTTTCCCATTTTCCCCTTCTTCCCTTTTACCTTTTTAGATTTTCTCTTTTCCGATTTTTCTCTTTCTCCCTTCCCCCCCCGTTCGTAAATCGGTTCAGTAGTTTTTTAGTCTATAGCGGACATACATATCGGAAACATTGAAATGGAATCGTAAAATATTTAGTATGGCGTGTGTTGCTTTTATGTCGTAAAAAGTAACACACGCCATACTACATATTTTTACAGACTTCACGCCATACTTTTACAGATAGCGCTGTTTTTTTTTCAAAAAAGCATGTTTTTACCTGTCACAGGTGTGACATCTTAGGTATATAAAAACACGCGCTTATTCGAATGCAACGTTGTGTCGAAATTTCAAAGCAATCGCTGAAGAACTTTTAGAGATTTAAGATTTTGAACAAATGAACATTTTCATTTTTATTTATGTAGATATAGACAATAAGTATTAAACTTTTTTCTCCTTTTAAAAGTTTTTTAATTCTGTTTATATTACTGACGCATTCGTTGGCTGTACATTACTCTTTTTTTCCTTTTTTTAAAAAACGGTTAGTTTTAAACAACCTCCTCAACAATTCTGGTATACTGTGACGGTACTTTAATGTCCTGTTATTAATTACTTATTATGAAATATTAGTTTGTAATTATTACATAATGGTAACTGTATCATTAGCTGATTTTCTACAACTTATTTGGTATCGTACAAAAGGTTTTGGATTTTATCCACGTATCAGCTATTTTACATCAGTTGTATCAGTTATTTCTCATGAAAATGCTTGTGTATGCATATTGTCTGATATTATATGTAATATATATAAACAGAGTAAATTTATAAATTTGAATTTGCAAAATGAAATTTGTGGATATTTCTTATAAAATTCTCCTAATATTATATTTCCTAATAATGTTTTATTTTTTTAATTAAAATGACTTCTTACAGCTGGTTTTGTGAATTATACAAGTTTTGTGAATATAGTCATTTTTTACAAGTTCTGAGAAAATGACTCGGTGTGTAATGACTTCTATTCTGTTTAATTATTTTTTCTGTAAAAATTTGTTTCGAGTTTCAGGTTTGATTTTTTTATCGATTTGCCACAAACTTTATTTTATTAAGTCTGAGTAGAAGTAGCGTTACAAACAGCGGCCTTTCTTGCCGCCGTAGAAAATAAACCAACTCCAGGGGAAACGTGAAAAGAGAAATTTTTTTAAATAAATAAATCGTTTATCACAATTTTACTATCACCCTTTTTTTAATATTTTATTCCTTTAATAAATCTTATGCAGAGAAACTAGAGAAGACAGTGAGGAAGAATGAAATTGTCTTTCCAGCCGGGAGGGATCACGTTTATCTTCAACATGCTTTACGCTCGGTGTCACTTATACAACTCGTACGATAGATTTACAGCACGCTAATTATGAAAGTTATCCAATATAATGAAATACAAGGATGTAAAGTGAATCCTTTCTTGTATGACCTTTCACACTTTCAGTGTTAAAAAGTTTTAACTTTGAGTTAACTTTTAATTGATCTAGTTTATGTTTAGTAGATAAAACATTTTATCGATATTGTCCTCAATGAAATAACAAAAGATTATTAACCCAGAATTTATTTGTGAACAATGATACAATTGCCGATAATTGCCAAGAAGATACGTAATTACCGTTTATTCAAGGGATAACATATCTGTTCGTATAAGTTGACGTTACTTATTATTTTCATATTTTTCTCGAGAACTAGACAGAAATTACTATTATTTTTTAACTGATTTTTAATGCATGTTTGCTATGTACTAAATAAGATTTGTCTGAGAAATTAATTTAATTGAAGTTTTATCTGGAGATAAATAATTTGAACGTTTAAATTGAAGTTTTAATGTTTGTGTTGAAGTTTTTACTTATTAATTTACAAACAGATAAAAATCTGATGTGGATACCACATGACTTCCTTGTACGCCAATTAAATTACATATACACATTTTTTAAAAATTAAAAGTACATAAAATTTTATTTCATTAATAACTGATTTTTATTTTTATTTTTGTTATTTATCGTAAAACTTTTTTACAATCAGAAGTTAGTAATTAATAAATCAATATATTTTAATTAAAAAAAAAAAGGAGATGAAGTCTGATTCGAACCGATGTGCCTTCCCCTTGTAAGATTCAAATATTTCATTAATTAAAATTTTATTTGGCTATATCTCTGGAACCAATGAAAATAAGTACTTCTTATAGTATTTCGTTGAAAAGCTCTCAATGAGGGCTTGTTACTGCAGTTAAGAAAAAGTCCAAAATTCTTCTTTTTTTTGGGTTTCGGCCTTTCTTGGACACTTTTGGTCTAGTCGATTGCAATAAAAAGGGGAGGTGCACAACTAGATGTTACGAAAGTCCTAAATCCAAAATTTCAAGATCCTACCGGTAATCGTTTTTGAGTTATGCGAGACACATAAGAACGTACGTACAGACGTCACGCCGAACTAGTCAAAATGGATTCAGGGATGGTCAAAATGGATATTTCCGTTGAAAACTGAAATTTGAAATTTTTCGCGATCACAATACTTCCTTTACTTCGTACAAGGAAGTAAAAATTAAGGCTTTACGTACTTGAATTTCGAATCCTTTTATCGAATGTATGGTGGCCGCTTCCTTTTTTTATATCCTCTTGAGTATTCAAGCGCTCCTAAAATGCCGATATTGTCTACTCTGGTAATCAATGATCTACACTAAAAAAACATTTTAGAATAAGTTTATAACTGAACAAGTTTTTTTAAAAGCTATTTAATTTCAAAAGTTCAATTATTCACAAAGATTCACAGTGTAGTTTATTTTATTAGTGCCCCCTCCCCCTCCGTTAAAATAATAAAGAGTATATTTTAGAAAACAAAATTAATTTGCTTTTTGTTTTGAAAGCGGGAAGAAAACTGCGACATAACTTTCGATTTATTGGAAGTTCTCATGGTCAGACTTTTTTATAACAGTAATTTATACTAAATTTTATTTGTTTTAGTATCTAAAAAAAAAACCAGCAAAAAACATCATAAACAACTTTTAATAAAACTTTTTTTTATTAAGCTTTATTTTAAAATTATTTTAATATATTATTTGTAAGATTAAATAATAATAGTGGAGATATAATTACGAGTAAATAATACAGTCTCTGGAAAAATATACAAGCTTGCGATGAAACAGGCCGGAAACACTTTACTATTCGATCTAAAAATATTAACTCTGCTCCTCTAGCGAAAGAATAACAACTCTATCCAGTAATATAATAGTAACACGAATATCCTAGTTGTATAATATCGTACATGCCCCCTGTTAATCGTACCTTAATTAATGATTTTATAAAAACTTGATTTTAATTATCAGAAAAAATAGATTTAAAAATAAAAAATAAAAAAATTCGATTGTTTTATACTTTTCCCCCAAAAAACACCAGATAGCATTTTAATTAAATAAAATAAACCTTAATTTAAATTTCAAAGTACTAAACACATCACAAACTCGTATTAGTGAACTTTCGGATGTTTTATGATCCTGCTTTTTATTTTGTTGTATTGGTTGTGTATATTTTGGGTATGTTTCTCTTTTTTTATTTATTATGCCTTTGTAGCACAGCCCGAGTACCCTTACAGGATGCTGAAAATGAAACTAAATTCATATATTCAAATGAAACTAAATTCATATATTCACGATAATTTATGGAGTTTGGTACTGCGTTTTCATTTTCTTGTTCAGAATGTTTTCATGTTTTTAGTTTGAATAAAGGATTTTATCAATGTTAAATAACCATGTGAAAATATGTTTAGGAAAGTAACCAGAATGAATTTTTTTAATCCAAACCGTAGTAAAGACCATTTTCTTATTTTTAACTTATAGTTATTGTATATATATTATACTCTGTCTCTTTCTCTCTTTCTATTTCTCTGTATGTGTGCGCGTGTTTGTATTGCGCATGCGAGTGTGCGCGTGTGGGTATCGGCGATTACACACAACGTACCAAAAGAAGCCATCTCTTTTAAAATTTAGTGATGTAGCGGTTGTTTAATTTTACTTAAGTATACAAAACTTAAAAAATCATTGATACGAGTATATTAATGCTAATTCTGATTCTGGTTTGAGAAAGGAACGTATAGAACCGATGAATTAATAGATTCTAATATAAATCATTGAAATAAAATAATTTAAAAAATTGTCAACAATAAAAAACAAGTAAAAATAGATTAATATTGTCGCTAAAAAGGTTGTTTTTAATTCTCATTTCTTAGTAGGAGTTACAGGCGTCACATGTAGAACTGCTTTTGTCTTTGGAATGAATTTTAAGTTGATTTTACAGAGGATACCTTCCCTCCGATTCCTTTATTGTGCTAGAAACATAACACAAACAAGTTAGACTTGTGAAAACTAGTGGGGATTTTTCACGCTTTATAAATATAATTTTTTTAAAAAGATGATATTTATAAAGAGTGAAAATCTCCATCCGTCTTCACAAGTCTAACTTGTTTGTATTATGTTTCTGACATAATAATGGGATAAATATAGATAGATCAATCATGTTTCCATGTATACACCTATATTGGCTGGAATAGATGGGTGAGGTTTTTAATCATAGATTATACATTGATCACTCCTATGTGTACGCTTAAAATGTTAGAAGGGAAAATGGTTAGAAGGGAAGGAAAGAAAAAAGGTACGAAGACACTCTTGATGACTTTGTACCACAAGGTAGGATTGCGCGTCATCCTTCTTATACGAATAGATTAACTTTACGATGCCAAGAAATACCGAGTTAAAATTACACAGAAGTACCATAGGCTCGCGAGGCGAATGAGTGTCGTACATAGCTTTTACTTATATGATGAAATACAGTAACACACAAGTAGGAACTCACACGTAGAGGCTCACCTGTCAAATGAATGTAGATACAAGGTGTGTATTAGCAGGAAGGAGTGGACGTATCCCTCACAACAATATTAATTTATGTTTTATTTCAAGCAACAATAATCAATAAACACAAAAAATATTTAAAGAAAATACTAAAATTGCACTAATGTATTAATTACATTTATAACGAAAACTTAAAAATTGAAATTGAAAACTTAATTATTATTATTATTTAAAATAAATATGTAAAAATATATAAATAAAATAAATTTACAGTAAACTTGAGACAAAATTTCTTATTCACTTATGATATAATAAAAAGCTGAACAAAAAAAAATTATCTTCATTAATGTAAATATTTTTATTACTAAAAACAGTTACTCGTGAAAATCACACGCTGTTGAAGTACAGTATGTATCACAAGAAGCGCCTGCCTCTCACAGCCAAGCATGTATATTCGTTCGGCACACTGTACAAATAATTATTTAAAATTACATTTTTGGATTTCTTACTATCAATAATGAAATCAGAGGTGCTACTTATACCGGTTAGCCATATCTTGCTGACCGTAAATAGGAAGTTGAAATTTAATGTTTCAATAAAGGAATCTAAAAAAAAAATCTCGCTTTAAAAAGTAAAAATCGGACTCCAGAAGAGTCCTCTCCGATACCTTATTTTTATTATTTATAAACTCTTTCTCAAAAATATTCACTTGAGTTCAAATATAAATAAAATTATTGGAATATGCTCAAACTCTTAATAAATCGCTAAACTTGTTAACACTTTTAAATATATAATACGCATAAGAATATTTGTATCTAGAATATAATATTATATCTTGGGGATTTTCAAAAGTTTAGAATTTGTTTTCAGAATTCAAAATGGGCTATGAAATCTTTGCTTCAATAAATATGATTCATATGGACAATTTTTAATGGATTAAATTTTGTTAAATTTTCATGCATAATAAATAATATTAATTTAGATCAAACCAAACAACTGAGTTATTGCTTTCCTGTCATCATAGCTCTAGAGATACACACAAGAAGGAAAGTAAGGTAATCAGTCAAAAAAATGGGTACGGGGTTTTTTGCATTTCGACGTTTAATGACCCAGGGACTCCAAAAAACAAAAAAAAACGTGAGAGGTAATGTTCATACGTTTGTACACATGTACGTGGGTTAGCGTGGTTGAAGAATCTTAACTTTTGTCTGGCTAAACCGATTTTGATAAAATTTTGTACAGAGATTCGTATATGTGGGGCAATATGTTGGTAAAATTTTGGGATCAATATCTCTAGGGAGTGGGGTAAATAATTTTTGGGACCAATTTCTCCCCCCCGCTTTATATTAAGCTCAATGTTTGTGTGCATGCTTATCTTAGCATCTTTTAAAAAAAATTTCCCCCGAAATCCCCCTTCATCAAAGCTAGAAAGCTATCTTTTTACATATTGCATATTTTTTAACCCAAATTGCTTTTATAACTTCCTAGATGTAGTAGTAGTGCAAGTGACCCCCCCCCTCCCAAAGAAATTACTTTGGGGCAATATTGAGGGTGGGAGAGCCGATTAAAGTTTAAAAATATCGATTTTTAAATTTTTTTCATATCATTTTTCCACTATATAAGAATAAATAACCATTTCAGGAATGTATAAAACGACGTTGTTAGGTTTTTTTAGTTAAATTGCAAAATACTCCAAGCTTTGAGAAAGAATCTCATAATGCGACAAGCTTCTACTTAATTCTAACGATCTCAAAGATATGAGGCCAATTTATTTAAAATGAAGTTAAAAGATTTCCTTTTACGTTAGTAATGTTGCCTAAATACGAATATTTACGCGTGCGATTTGTTATTTTTATTTTGTATCATTTCTATTTATTTATCTATATGTACTTGCATAATTATTTCTTTCATGTGCTTACTATGTTTAAGTATTAATCCGGACTAAAATTTTTTTGTACAGTTTAATACTTCTTTAAATAAGGTTTTACCATTGTTTCCATTGATCCTTCCAGGTAAATACCAAAACCGTTATTTTTTAATGCTGAATTAGCAAACCTAAACGTGACTGTAAAACTCTTGACGTGTATGTATTTTATATTTCTGATATGTATTATCTATTTATTTAGTATCATTTTATAAATAATCATCTTTTTTTAAACTAAAATGAAAAATATTAGTACTTTTTGTGTAGTAATGTTCGAACTTCGTTCTATAATTTAAAATAATAGATTAAATATATTTAAAAAAAAAGGTTTAAGACAAAAATTATTAGGATTTTGCGTAAAATATAGATTCACTACTTGAAATATAGGTTCCTATTAAAGTAAACAGTTATGTTTCAGATTACCTTGAAAACGACCACTAAATCGAATTTAATATTGCCCATTTTCATTTTATGTTCGAAACTGCTAATTTTATTATTAAGGTAGAAAGTAAAAAAAAAAAAAAAATGAAATTCACCATTCTAGTTACAGTATTGTGATTTCTTTCCTTTTGTTGTAATTTTCATATTATAGAGAAATATTTAAACATTTTTCAGTAAATAAAACCTATTATATTCCATGCGACAGATTTTTAATAATGATATTTTTTTTATAAAATTATAATATTACTTTGAACGGGAAAATATGTTTTATATAATCTTTTATTGAATAGAAAAATGTTTTGTTAAAAAAAGAAAGTTTTCTTTTTTTTACTTTTAGTGCAAGAATACTGATCGATTTGGAGTTATAAGGCGCGGCGATGTTGTCTATCATTATGTTATTCCAGGTGACACACAGAATATCCATAAATACCGATGTAATATTTTATACTGGGGATCTACACAGGTGTTTTCCTTTATCGGGTACTGCGTAGTTGTAGTGTGGGTGCAGCAAAAAACGTCCTTGACCATCGTAACGACTGTCAAACTATATCTATTTTAATAATGTGCATCATTAATAATTATCATTAACTGAAGCAGGGCACTAATAAACTATTATTTGCATTGTAGTAACTCTATCTACACTGTTATTTTTTGTTTTGTTGTTTTTATGTCGGAGTTGGAATATTGATTTCATGTTCTGCGTTTCTTAAATTGGCTGGTATGATACACTAAGCACTTAGCGAGAGAAACTGCATGTTGTCAAGGCCAGGCTTATTACTCATAATAAACAAATTATGTAGTTATAAGTAAACAAGAAGATAATAAATTATTTAACCCGAAATTTTATGATAATTTTTTAAATAAATTTTTACCGTATTGCAACTTGGCTTATAATTTCAATAATCACAAAAACAATTTTTATTTTATTTTAAGCATTATATATAACCTAGGACCATCTAGCTTTAGACGCTATAGTTAAGGTCCAAGATCACCTTCTTTTTTGGGGGGGCGAAAAACGCCTGTGTGTTATCATCGCCCGGAATCCTCTTTAATAAAAAGGCAAAATAACAGTAAAATAATAAAACTAAATAAGGTTATAAATTATATAATAAAAAATTTAAGTTAAAACAAAAGTTAAAAAAGTGAAATAAAACTTAACTAATTCCGATAGGGAGTGAAAAAGGCTCCCTACTCGGATAATAAAATTAAAGACATAGAACCAAAAAAATAAAATTAAAAGTAAGGGGAAAAAATTATCATAAACTCTTCTAGCATAAAAAAAATATATATATGATAATATTACATTTTTTGCAGTAACCTAGTACTACGCAAAAACAGAAACATCCCGTTCAAAATTTCATTATCATTGTACAAGATACTACGGATGTTTCTGGGTAGATTAAATTTACAACGCAACGCCGCATAACATATGCAGTCTATAGGGGTGCGTGTCCTCCTGACATTACATACTCGTGTGTGATCCTGTATGTCCTATCCGCAATCGACAGAGGACTACTTCTTCACGTCGAGTTTTCCTGCAAGGAGTCCCATGGCAACACAGAATCTTTAATCCGTCGGAGTTTATTATCGACGGTAGTCGTCCAGTCACTTTGCCACCTTGCTCTCAGTGATTGCTTTACACGATTAATAAAATCAGAGGTAGTAGCTCGGGTGGTGAAAGGAGGTTGAATACACACTTCTTTGGCAGCATAATCTGCTTGTTCATTACCTGGAATCCCTACGTGGCTAGGGACCCATCAAAAACTTACTTCTGTGTTGCGATTATTCAACTCAGCCATTGCATTGTAAATTTCAATGACGACAGGATGTTTGGAATAAAAGTTTTCTAACGCCTGGAGAGCACTACACGAGTCACGTCAAATAAGAATGTTTCTATATTTAGGGTTAATGATATTTAGAGACTTTTTTATAGCGATTAGTTCAGCGGAGAACACACTCGTAATACCGGGTACGCCAAACATATAAGTTCATTGACAACAAAAGCACAACCAACGGTATCGTCTTGTTTCGATCCATTAGTGTATATCACCACGTCTGGGTTCGTCTTGGTGAGGACACACTGAAACATTTTCCGGAAAACATTAGGTAGTGTTGATTGTTTATCGTATGTCGTAAGGTCAGAAGTAAAATTTACAAGGTTTATTCTTCACGGAGGATGTGAACACTGATATGATGGAAAGAACGACGGAGTATCAACATATATATATGTTGCAGCAGACGTCGGGTACGAACATCTACAGGTGCAGTACAGCGTGGACGGTCTTCATACTTTCTTAAATTAGGATTTCTAAAAACTGAGTCAAAAGCCGGGTGATTTGGCTGTCCTTTGAGACGGGCAAAATAAGATAACAAAAGTTGTTCTCGTCTATCCTAAATTGATGGCTCACCACAGTCTACAAGTAAGCTTGCGACAGGGCTTGATCTAAACGCACCTGTGGCAAACCGAAGAAAAGCATGATGTACACCATCCAGCATTTTAAGCACGGTTTGACGAGCTGAAGAGTGGCGACACAACCATAATCTAAACGGGAACGAACAAGGGAATAGTAAAAACGTAACATACATGACCGATCGGCTCCCCAATTGGTGTTATTAAGGACCCGCATCATATCAAAAAGTCTGGAACATTTTGTCCTTAATTCCTTTATATGTTTGACCCAAGTAAGACGGCTATCAAAAATCAAACCTAGAAACTTGACGTAAGGAGAGATAGCAATAAACTCTCTGTTCAGAAAAACTTGCGGAATAGAAGGGTTTCGTAGCTGAGAAAAGACTACACACTTCGTTTTGTCGGATAAAAATGTGAAACCAGTAGTCCTGGACCAAGCTTCAAGGCAAAATATAGTGTTCTGTAGTAGTCGCTCTGCTGTGGGCGTTGAACGGCTCGTAATATAAATAACAAAATCGTCAACAAATAGAGAACATGAGACAGGAGCGTGTATACAATTGGTAATACTGTTTATGACCACAGAAAATAAGATGGCACTTAATACACTACTCTGAGGTACTCCATTCTCCAAGACGACACTATCTGAAAGTGACTCGTCTTCACGAACACGAAACGTTCGGTGATTTAAGAATCCCCGGATAAAAGCAAGCATATTACCCTTAATTCCCCATCCCTTGAGGGTGTTAAGAATACCACGTTGCCAGGCCGTGTCGTACACCTTTTTTATATCGAAGAAGATAGCAACGAGGTGCTGGCGGTTTAGGAAGGTGTGTACGGCTGTCTCCATTGATACTAAATGGTCAATGGAAGATCGTCCTTGTTGGAAATCACACTGTTCCGAAGATAGAAAACCATGTTTCCCCAAGTACCATGTAAGCCTGTGGTTTACCATTCTCTCCATTATTTTACACAACATGCTCGTTAAAGAAATAGGGCGGTAGCTTGAGGGATCGGTTTTGTCTTTACCAGGCTTTAGTACTGGTATAATAAATGCTTCTGACCAGCCGGGCGGAAAGACCATTGTAAATATTCAAAAGATGTTGTAGTGCTGAGTTAGGAAGATGACCTGACAAGGAAAAAATTTATTCCTGAAAATGGTAACCCATGCTGAAGAATGACAAACATCTCATGCTATGCTTAATATGATAAGAATAAGCTGGTTTCCAGTTGCCCTCAACACTAAGTTAAACTGTATATCAACATGCCAAGCTCATCAAAATTCAGATAATAATTAGGCTTAGAAGGTACAGCTTCATTCTCTTTAACAAAGAAACTAATTTTATTCAAAAAATCATAATAACTTTCAAAGAAAACACTGACTGTCTATTTTTTACTGCAGCTGCATAACAGGTACTGCCATAAGAAAAACTTAGGCGAATGTGAGGTATGCCTGCATTATTGAGGATTAAGCCTCTACCAGACCCTAGACAAAATTTAAACTTTGGACCCCATTTATATAAGTTGTGGACAACTTTCAACAAAAATTTAAGGGTGCTCAGGAAATTCCCTTTTTTGTATCAGAAAAAAAACAAAAAGACCGCTGATCTTATTTTTGTTTGATTTTAAAAAAAATTGTATTAATTTTGCATTTTTTTAGATTTTAAAGGTATTACTTATCTTTTTTAAAAAAGACCATGTTAGTCTTCCAAGAGGGCCATGATCCCCTAGTTTAGAGGTACTAATCTATTTATATTTTAACTTAGTCAATTATTGTGATTGCATCTATTTGTATTATTTGAAAATAATAACCTAATATTCTACATTATTAAAAATGAAATAAAACAATATATATTTTTTTAAATTTATTATTATTCATTTTTATTTTTTCCTGTCTGAAGCAGGCCATTCTGAATTACAAATTCTAGACATTTGTCTTACTTGTGGTTAATCCAGTTTCATATGAATGTGCCCTTATTTCTGTAATGAAGTGATGTAATGTACAAAGTATGTACTATTACATTTGATAATTCTCCCCCATGTCTTTGATCCATAAACCACTTCTCATTCACATAACTTGCTCTCTTTATTCATTTTTTCTTCTCTCACTGCATTTCCTCTCCAATTTTCTTCTAGCATTCTCAAACATTTCTCTCATGGACTATCCCTTTGCCACCTTAACTTCCTCTTCTAGTTGTAGTATATTTTTAGAATAATCTATCCTCTTCCATTCTACTAATATATCTAACCATTATTGATTTTTTTTTCTTCCTATTCTCACCTGTAAACAATTATTTTCTCATTATTTAATTTTCTTATTATTTTTACTACTATTTAATTTATCATGCGATTCTGTTCTCCCGAAAGTATTACTTTAAAATTTAGCATCAGAAGCGTATTCTGTTCTTTCTCCAGTCATTTTCCCCTCCGCAGATGTAAACCAAGACAAAGTATTCAAAGGATGTCTTGTGCTAATATATATTTCTTTAACCTTAATAAAATTTTTAACATTATTTTAATACTTATTAAAATATTAATAATTTATTTAATGTGTACAAAATAGTATGTTAATTATATAAATTAAATCAGTTTAACAAAGGATATAGCAAATTTATGAACAATGGACTTCATTCACTGTTTAGATTTTTCTCTAAATCTATCAAATCCATGGTAGCTTTTGTTAAGAACATTTCTTGAAGTTTTTAAGAGAAGTCTCTTTCATCCCTTAAAGAGATATAGTGTTTTTCAGAAATAAAAAGTATTAAGTATTTAAATTTACTGAATTTTTTTAGCTGAACAGGAAGACATAATATAATTTATACAAGTATGTCAATTGATAATCACATAATATAATTTAGTATCATTTATCAGTAATGCAGTAATTTTGTTTATAAATTCTATTACAATTTTTAAAAAAATAAAAAGGAGAATTTCAATATAATATGGTGTGATAACAAATTAAATTGTTTGATACCAGTTTGTAGCTAAAAACAATTTTTAATGTAACAATATTTAAGAATTTATATTTGAAACCATGTCATATAATTTAATAAAAATTACTCTGTATAGATAAAAATTAAAAAAAAAACAATTAATTTTTATTATATCCATATCTTTACAGTAAAATTTATTTAAATGACTGTAAAAAGTAGGCTAAATTACCAGTAAAGGTTTTATTTTTACTAATAACTATTATTACCCAGATAAAATAAAAGTTTTAACTGCTCCACCGTTTGCCTGAATGTATTAATGGAAACTGCAGTGTGATTCCTTCATCAGATCAGCATCATAATAAACATGGAAGGTATAAAAAAATCCATTAATGGAAATTATTTGAGTACATTTTGATGAACAGGTTAAACAAATACAATGAATTTTTTTTAAGCAGAATAAGGTCTTTTCTTGTTTGCTGAATTATTATACTGAACTACACTAATAAGCTGCATCCTATGTCATTATATTGTGTTAATTACACATTATGAAATTAATTTTGTTAGATTGATATTCTTATATTTTTAGGAGTAAATGATTATCTATTGCTCATTTAGCTTGTTTTTATTACTCATTCTAGGCAACTTCAAAAAAGATATACTTGCTTCAGTTGATTTCTTTTTGTGTTATACATGCAACCTTGATTAATTATATGAATTGCTCAAACACGTGTGTGCAGACACGTGCAGTTATATGTGCATATGTCCCTATGCACACATGTGCTTATATTTTATTGTAAGTATTTACAAATTTGTAGTGCATAATGTATATTATTATTATTATTTATATTGATAATGTTCATAACACACCAGGAAACTTTCATTAACAGTATATAATTACTGCATTATTGTTAAGTGACATTCAAAAGCTCTGTTATATACATATTAAGTTTTTTTAAATTTATTTAGACTTTGTTCCATCTTTTTTATCATGACTAAAAAAAAAAAAAAAAGTAAATAATTTGAAATCTATAATACTCCCCATTTTGCGTGCTGCTTTTAGTTGTATTATGATATTACAAAAAAATCTTTCTAGTATCAAAAACATCTGAAAATAAAAAGTTTATATCAATGATTTACATGTTTGGAGGAGTAATTAAGAATATTATCAAACGTTTTCTAAAATTTTGTTAGTGTTAATAGTGCATAAAAAACATAGTGCAGTATTTGAAATGTTCATTTTAAATAGTTATTGTGCCAAATTTTTAATGATATATCCTATAATTTTTCACTAAAAGTAAGACTAGCATTTAAATATTATTAATATGTTGCTAAATATAGCAATAAAAAATTGAATAATACTATATTTTAGAAGTACTAAGTATTTACACATGATAATGTTACTTTTAATAAATTATTTATTCCTTTCATGAGTATTACAGTTTAGTTACTTTTTCATTTTAATTGGTTTACATGCATAACATAATTCAGAATTTTTAATTTCTAACTGTAATTTTTTAAATTACAACTTATGTTTTATGGTTATTACAATTATTAAGACTGTATATTGGTTGTGTGTAAAAAATATTAATGTGAAATCTAGATAGTAAGATATTTTTTTATTAAGTAAACTCTACTTACCAAACAATGCTGGGAAGTAGAATGAATACCATAGCGGTTTTACCAAATGGATTCGTTATGCCAGCTGTTTTAAATTAACTGTTTGTTGTAATTGTTGGTTTGATTAGTCGTAGCTCTACTTAATCATTAATATGCATAATTTTATAATTATTATCATCAACAAACCAGTTAAATTCATAGCTGCTTTATTTAATTTTATAATTTTAATTCTTATACCGGTTTAGTTTTTGTAAGTTTTAAGCAGTCACTGGAAACATAAAATGAAAGTAATTATTACAGTAAAAATTAATACTCCATATAGTAATTACTACTCTTTTGAAAATTATTTTTGATATTTTTTTATACCGAATGATTCTTACTGCCATAAAAGTTTAATTGGTGGAATAAATAACTGACAGACTGTGTGTCTGTGATTTTGATTTCTATCTTGTTCGTAATTTTGTTTTTTTCATTAACCACAATAACTGATATTGTTTCCATACAAGTTATATTAATGAAGAAGCATTTTTTTACAATTATCTTCAAAAAAAAGTTTATTTACATACAGTTGAAGAATATAAAACTTTTTTTATATTGGCATGCAAGCTAAGTTGCATGATAATGATGATGATCTTGATCTGATGTAGGCTGATTATATCTACCCACCGGATTGATCTAGTGGTGAAGGGTTCTTCCCAAATCAGCCGATTTTGGAGGTTGAGAGTTCCAGCATTCAAGTCCTAGGAAAGGCAGTTACTTTTATATGGATTTGAATACTAGATCGTGGATACTGGTGTTCTTTGGTGGTTGGGTTTCAATTAACCACACATCTCAGGAATGGTCGAACTGAGACTGTACAAGTACTACACTTCATGTATACTCATACATATCATCCTCTGAAGTAATACCTGAATGGTAATTCCCGGAGGCTAAACAGGAAAAAGAAAGAAAGGCTGATTATATCTGAGCATTGCAGTTAAAATACTTAACTAATTAAATTAACACTCAACTAAAGTAATTATACCTCTTCTTGAAATTACCTGATGATTGAATTTATTACATCAACAGTCATAATGTTAAATCTCCAGTGATATTTTTGGGTGAATAATCAGAAATCTTAGCCTAAAACCAAAACCTGAACGCCAAACAACAAAAAAAAATCATAAATTTACTATATATTTAATTAGTTTTGCTTAAATCAACATAACAGAATAAACATATAGTATTTTAGGAAAAAATTATAACTTGCTGAAAAAGTAGTGATTCAAAAAATAATGCATTTAATAAAAAAACAAGTGGTTCTAAAGTAACAAATGAAAAATAACAAATAAAAATAGATGTAATAAAAATACAATCCAGAAAATTTACTTAAACATGAAAATCTAATTACAACCATATAAAAACAAAATAAAAGAAAACTTATTTTAAAAATGTGCTCTAAAAATGTTTTTTTTTTCAATTTTAGAATTAGGTGCTAAATCAAAAAACTAAGAATAAAAATTTTTTAATTAATAATTTTTGTAATTTAGTGCCAATATAGGCCTATATTATATGTAATATACATATGCATACATGCGTACATTTTATATTGACACATATTGTTTTTTTTATTATTTTTATTTGACATACAAATTGGCCTTAAAAAAATAGTGCCCTTATGAAAAAAAATGATTCACTAAGTACAAATGAGGGAAAGATGCATCTTAACAAAAATGCACTGAAGCAAGGTAAAGAGACTGCTATAAAATATGAGCTAAGCTCTTCAAATATGGGAATGTGAATTATTTTTGCCCTAACTTTTCCAACAATTTTCTTTAAAAAAAAATTAGTAGAAAATATTTTTTCTTCAAGAAAAGATATTCTGAATATGAGAATAACATGAGGCTATAATCACTATTTATAACAATTCAATAAAAAACAGGGATAATGACAAACAAATGAAAAAAATCTCCAAACCACCTATTCTGATGTTTCATTTTTTGGTCAGTAAATCTTCCACTTAAGGTTAGGGCAATAATAGGACTACCAGAGAAATTTCCTCTATAGAATAAAGAAATAATCATCAAAATCAGGGCATTAGGTGATTAGTAAAGCTTTATTGTACATTTATAGAAAATAAGCATTAAATTGATAAAAAAACCGCCTTCTTTTATTGAAGTTGATTAGAAATATAAGTAAATACAAAAAGTCTGGTGTTAAGATACATCTCTCACAAAATGTGTTTAATTTTTTTGTTCTCGATTAAAAATACATTGATATTTAAAGTCAAAGTTTTATGAATGGCTAACCTGATTTCATACCAGATCATTGCCTGACTATATTAATTGAATTCATAATATAATACATTATTATATGTTTTCTCTCAGAACTTATCACATTTTAAAAAATTCATTCTTGGGCAAACAGTCTTGAAAATTGTCTATTATGCTCAATCTCATTTCTTCTTAATTTATAATTTATTGATTATGATAATCTGATGTTATTTAAGTTTAATAATGTTCATATTATTATGAAACAGTTTTGATCATTCTTTTTGGAATGAAGTAAAGATGTATAATATTTTCTTTTTTTTTATTATTAGATAATGTATTTACTAAAGATGTAAAAAAAAACAAGTATATTGATTGGTATCATACTTGAATACAGTTATGATTAGATCTGAATTTATGCATTTTGATACATGTCCGGAAAGTGCCGTAACAATTCAACATACCACTTTTTTTACTGAAAGCTAATTAAAATGAGCTTTAATTTTGCAACAGTAATGATCATAGTAGAAATGTAGTGTGTTACATGTATTTTAACAGCAGTTAATGAAGACATACCTAATAATTTTAGATAATAATAATTATGTCATGTTAAATCATTAATGTCTTGTTGAAACATCAGCATTGATGACAGATATTTAGCAACGGCAATGTCTAAAGTATGAGATAAGAACTAGTTATTGTACTCATCTTGGTTTCTTTTATTTATATTTCATCCGACAATAATAGAACTATATGTAATATGTGGATATTATTTAGAAACTTAAACTATGAAAAGTAATAGAAATAAATAATTTTCCTTCAGTTGAACTAAATTGTATTGCTGATTATAACCATTCTGCAAAGTACTTCTGTTATTTCTCAGAAATTTTCTTTGGAGTTATTTTTATAAATAGTTCTTGGTTTTGTGATTACGATTTATTAATGAATGTGTAATCAATGAATTTTTTATTCTTTAAAAAAATATTTAATGCCAAAATGTAATACAAATTTTAAATATATACGAAGTGTTACATAATTTTTTTGTTCTTTTCTTTATTTCGGGCACCTACTATCAGGCTGTAAATCAATCACTGTTGAACAGTTGATTTTGCATCTTATCTTAAGCTGATCACTGGAAACTGTGTTGTTAATTAGCTCACAGTGACTAATTTATCCAGTAAAAGTAGGAAATATATTATTTTTAAGCATCTTTATTTTGACAATTTCAGCGGTAATTCAATCTTAATGGTGTGAATCTGTTAAAGCAGATTCACATCGTTTATTTTACATATTTTTACAAAAATGTAAAAAAATGTTTTTATTAACATGATAAATTAAGAATGCAAAAAACCACTTGAATAAAAATCCAATTATAATTTCTTTAATTTTGGATAAGTTACTGTATAATCTCCAAGAATGCCTCTGTTATCAATTTGGGGGTTTAGTTAATGAAATTATATCAGGAATGATTGGACTAACTGAAGAAGTCTGATTTGGAACTACAGTTGATCTGGTGTCTGTTATATGACATTGTAATTAGGAAAAAGATATATTTATATATATATATACATACATTATAAAGAAAGAAAATGAATAAGATTGAATGTAAAGGTTTGTAATGTTCTGAATTTTTTGCAAGACTATTTTAAGATTGTATTGTACAGTTTTTGAGGTATAAATGACCATACAATACTGTTATGTTAATTTTTTCTTTTTTGGGTTTTTTAAGTTTTTTTCTATAATTTTATTTTTTTGTTAGATAATAAATAATGAATGAAATAAATATTATTATGTAGTTAGAAAGGGAAGAATAAAATTATGATGTAACTTTTGGACAGAGTAAATATTAAAACATAAGTATATAGTAATTTTGATGACATAAACAGTAATTTTAATATTAGTTTACATCATTAGTTGTTCATTTAGTAATAAGCATTTATTTTCATTTTGTTAATAAAATTCTACCTACTTTGTTGATATACATGTATGATATACGTATAATTACTACAGAATATTATGTCAGAATATGGTATACTGTATTGTTTGTGATTTGATGTAACTGTAACTACAATAAAACAACCCCAGCTCCACATGAGTAATATTCATTGGTCTAGTATTATTATTTTTATTGTTGCACTGTGGTTCCAGCTGAAGTTATTATTATTTTAGCTGAAGTTATTATTTTTTCTTTTTAATTTAGATTAATTTTTATTTATAATTCGTTCAAAAGTGTTAGGATGTGGTATATTTAGAATATCTAAGTTATAAGTGTTACTGTGTCTGTGAACTGATGTGTGTTGATTTGAAGTGATTGATGATTGCCAATTATGTAATGATGATTTGCTTTTTGTTCATCGTAAATTTGTTTGAAGATGTGCCCAATTTGCCAGTATAGATCATTGTAAAGAAAGAACAGTTTAATTTATGTGTTCTTAGGATTTTAATGCTTGTAAGTTTGATGACTGTTCTGTCTATGATAGTTCAGTGAACTGTTCCCTCATGAACAGCACCTTACTCTTGAACCCTCATGAACTATTATGTTATTCTTATTTTTTATTTTTTTTAGGGCTTTTTTTAATGAAATAGATTATTTTTAGGAAAATGCATAAATGTAGTAGTCATTATTAGGAAATTAATATTATTTGATAAAAGATCTTTTAAGTTGTTAAGAGAAAATAATAGGTATTATTCAGTGTGACCCCTAATTTAAGGGGTAATTCAATTCTGATTCTAATAGCCATTTAAAGGAATAATCAAAGTAATAATTATTTTAATGGCTAATTCTAAGTGAAACATTTTCATTTAAACAGGATAGGTAGTTTTTTAGCTATAAAAATAACAATTTTTTTTTTCTTAATGAATGTGAAGATATACAATTTTAAATGTCCATAATTTGGAGTCTTGGAACCATCTTTCTTCTTGAAATAATCGCTGAGTTATTCAGTTATTCCGTTTTTTCGTTTCTTGTAAATGGTAGCCCACAAATTAAACTGTTATTCTAAGAAAAATTTTTTTCTGATTATTATTTACAAGATCATTTTGAAATTATGAAAAAATCTCTTACTAGCATTTTTTCATATTGTATTTGAAAAAACTCTAAAAAATGTCTTAACTTTCCCAACTATTAAAATGTATGTCAGGTCAGAATTGCCAAAGACTAAACATTCCAACAATTATTTTTTAAAAACCTCTGAAAACACCTGGATAACTTATATTGCCACATGAAAACAGATCTTGGTGTTTTTTTTTCTGATTGATTTAGGAAAAAACATAGATCAGCATTTATAATACATAATTTACCATACAAATAATTGATGAACTATTTGTGTGGTATGCCATCCTTCTATGTTGTTTATAGATGCAAAATAAATGATGAAAAATATTTATGATGTCAAAAATTAACGTAACAGAGTAAGTGATCAGCTCCCAACTTCTTTTGACTATTTTAACTATCTAATATTTCTGTAAAAAAGATCAATAAACTAACAGATAATTCTCTTTGGTTGATTGCATTTTTTAACACTTCGTGTAATTTATATGATATTGACACTACCATATAAAATTATTACCATAAAAATTATTATTTTATGGTAATAAAATTATTACCAAATTTAAATTATTATTAATATTGGACTGTGATATATAACTTCTTACATAAAGAATAATTAAATAAATTACATACACTATGAAAGAATTGGTAATTTTCTTATTACATTTCTATCAAACTCTCTACAAAAATAAGAGTGTTGTTCTTCTGATGTAAAATTAAAATAATAACAATAAATTTTTGTTAAGTTGGCTCCTGTTAGACTGAAAAACATTATCTCAAATTTCAGTAAAAAATGTTTTAATTCAGTGTATTTCAATTTTTGGATTTTTTATTTGTAAACTTCCTTCTGTGGATAAAACATATAAGGTCCAAATACTTTGTTTGCCCCTAAATTCAATGTCCTTTCAATTTACTTTTCATATGACATGACAGTTTTTGTTCCTATTTCCCAGTGATAGTTTGTGTAGTTTGTGTCCCAGTGATATTTGTGTACCAGAATGTGTTTATTCTGTACATTTAATGTTTTTCTATTTATTTGTGTATTCACCCTTTTCTAATTTTTTTTATTTTTTCAAGTCTTCGTTAATTTTATACAGTTGTAAAGCATATATTTTTTAAAGTTTTAATATTTTGAATATGTTTTATTATTTATTTTATGCACTTAGGTATAAAAAAAAGTGTTTTTATATTCAACTTTGAGGCATGTCAGATGTAATTCTTTAGTGACATGGGTTTACTTAGTAGTCTGGGAATATGGATTAATGTTTCTAAAAGGTGACAGCTCATGGTTGTAGTGTTGGATAGATTGAGGTGATGGAAGTAGGTGTTTTTATATGGTTTAAATAAATTTTAAAGTTGCTTTTTGTGACTTTTCCTTATGATGAAATGAGAATATTCAGGTATAACATTTAGTTTATCATATATGTTAGTATACATTATGTTAAAGTAAACATTCATATAATCAGTTTTAAGGTATTAATAAATACTTAAATTACTTTTTTATAAAACTTGGTGTAGTAAATCTTAAAAATTATTCTGCTTAATAATAATCATATCATAATTTATATTAATTGTTCTTATCCTGGTTCTAAATTAACTTTATAATATAACTTTATTGTTTTTAGGGAAAAAAGTCATTTTACTATCTTTGTGTAATTAAAGACCTTTGTCTTCCTCAAATTTATTAGATTAATGAAACATCATAACATTACACTTTCACACCGATTAACAATATGTATGTAACTGTGATTCTTTTGAAATTAGTATTAAAATATAAAGTCTGAAGTCCATTTAAAGTACACTTAGATTGCTACTTTCTCTATTCTATCAGACTGAATTCTTACTATTTATAATATTATTTTTACATATTATCTTTTTATATTTATAAATGATATATTTTATATTTTTATTGCAATTTGTTCACAGAATCACCTCATCGATATGTTGAATCAGAAGTAACAATACATTATCGAAGTCCAGTACGTTCAGAAGCAAAAGAAGCTTGGCCAGAAGAAGAATTAGCTCGAAGGCAAGCAGAAGCAATGCGTAGAATTTACCAAGAAGAACGAAGACGTAAATACCTTCAAGAACTTCAAGACATGTACAGTCGTAGGCATACTGATAATTTCATGTAAGCTTGTATTAATGTTTTTAATATTATTTATTACCAGTAATGAATATATAAAATGTATTATATAAAGGTACAACATTTATATCCTATACAGTTGAGTAAATAAATCATCTGTACTTACATCTGGCGTAACAGAAAATATACATAATGGAAAGAAAAAGATACATAATTGAAGAAAAACAAAAATTATTTTTTTATTATTTAAATTACAAAAAGAAATCATAGATAATTTGTGCATATAAGTATAATACCATGCATGAAATGTTTTACTTTCACGATATTAATAAACTGTGTGAGATAACCTTACAATTTTTATTCAACCAGACAGTTCCTTCTTAATTATTTTTTTTTTTTTAATTACATAACAGAATGTTTAATTCTGCTTGTACATCATTGTAATACTTTACCATTACCTATTTAAAATATCGATTTTTTTTTTAAATTTTAAGAGAAGATTTATTTTTATTTTTGTTACACTCCATATACTCTGTAAATTTCACCAAATGCATAGTTGTAATAAAAAAAAAAAAGAAAAGAAGATTTCATTAAAAATTAAATCTTTATGATTTAGAGGATATTAACTATTATTATTATTATTTGAATTGTGTTTTTATTATCTTATCGACATCGTAAATCTATTTCAATCATCAAAGTAAATTACAGTATTGAATTTATCTAGAAAATTGGATGTAATTTATCTAATGGATAGCCAGAAATATCTCATTTACAAATCATAAGAACAACTATTTTAAAATTAACTCATTTGTAAAGAAACTTATAAATTTAATAAGAAAAAAAAGGAAGGAGAACTAGACGATTAAAACTAACTTTACAGATTAATTTAATCATCAAATTCTTATCCTATCTTTAGAAACATGCAGTGCTTAAATGCATATTCTTACAAATAGATGTTTTTAATTTATCATTAACTGTTATCAACGTAATTAATCTTTTTAATTATTAAAACCACTCAGCTGTTATAGCCGTGAATTTGTTTTGATAAACAGACACATTTTGTTTTGTTGTTGAAAATTTTCAGTGATCAATATATTAATAAATATTGATTTAAAGTAACTATAATTAATTTCATTATTGCTAATTAAAAATTAATTTTTAAATTTAAAATTTTATTTTGATTTGGATATGAACACTATGGAAATAAGTATTGGCAAATAAAATTTGTCATAATTTAAAATTGAACTTTATTACATTATTTTGTAATTATTTGCTTTCACAATATTAACAAAGTTTGTGTTCATAAAATCTCCCTTCCATTGGTGTGAAGTGTATATCTACACCAGAATAAATCATATTTAAGTAATAAATAAATATTAACGATTAAATAAATAAATTTAAAAAAAATTTGAAAGTAAATACACGGTAGTTTTAGTTGAGCCATCAGCTTCATCGATTTTGCTTGTGTTGATTTCCAGCTATTACATTAATTACCTGATATTTAGTCAACAGTAAGTGCATAATTATAGTTGTGTAAAAAAATAATAAAAACACTATCTTAGTCATTATTCTATATAAAGATAATGAGAATTAGTGCAGAATTATATTTTTTCATACAAATTCATTTATAAAATCTTTATTTCATTCTTTATTATTCAGTTTATTAATAAAATGCTTTTACTCATACAATGGAAGTTAACTTTCATTTGATTAGATTAGATTAGGAATAGTAACAGTAGGCCGGGCTTTACCCGTTAGGCACCAGTAATTAGTTTTGCTTTTTATGCAATCCTTACGTAGGATACACAGCACTTTGAGAGTTCCAATGGTAAAAATAGCATTACCTTGATATTTTCTAGCAAAAAAACTCTTGCCTTGCTGGCTCTCAAGAGAGCTAACATGACTCTACAGCTGAAATTAGGACTACTAACCCAGCTCCATTGGTAATTAACCAAGAAAGAAGGAATAAAGGATAAGAAAAGAGATGTACGAGGAGAGCCTCTGATTCGGTTAATTGGGTAGTTTATGTTCACATTTAAGAGCTATGTTTGGACAAAATTTTACGTGTATAAGGTATTTTATGAAAGTAATATTATTAAGTGAAGGTATAAACATGATAAAACTTTTTCCAGGAATTAAATCCAGGTCTACCAGATTCAAAAGTAGCTTGCTGCCTATTCAAACTTAACTATACAACAATTGGCAAAGTTTTTATTTCTGTAAAACCATTAATGAGAAATTCTCTATCATTTAATGAAACAAGACACTAATTTAAAAATAAAGAATAATTTTTTTCTACTTTATTTTGGTTAATATTTCAATGTCACAAATTTTAAAAACCGATCAGTCTATTGTTTACTAATCATAAATTAAGTTTTTCTGTCATATTATTATATATATATGCTATATATCATAACTCAGGTATTTAAACTTGCAGTTCTTAAACATATTTGTTATTAGAAGTTAATCCTAGACCACTAATCATTATGCAGCAAACATTTCTACAAAATATGATTATGAAGGATGTTTGTAGGACTTAATTTTAATTAATAATAAGAATTTATTTATTCTATGTTATTTCTTTAACTAAATCTTTGCTTTGTCCTGGGTTCTGTAAATTTCAGTCTATACTACCATTTCAAAAATTTGCTTTTTAATGTTCAGTAAATAGTTGGAATACTTTTTTAAGTAATTATTTAATTTTATTTTGTTGGTTTGATATTTGTTTTATATCTGTACCATTGTTTTATATTAAATCATTATTAATTTAATAATTGGGATTTGGGGCTAATTATTTAATTTTTGCTTGTGTATTTCTGTAAAAGCTACAAAAGTATGACATTTAATATGACAAAATTAAAGAAATGTTCTCTAAAGTAGTTTGTTTCTAAAGTAGTTTTACACTTGAGGGTTAATAACTTTATATCAGAGTAATAAATGTTGTAAAGAATTTTAAACTGATAAATTTGATTAAAGGTAAAGATAAATTTGATTAACATTATATGTATGTTTTTTACAGCCCGTCCCAAAAGTCACCAATTCCTTTGAACCGGTATGATGACTTTTTGGATGATGTTAGCCCAACTAAACCTAGAGATCACACACCTGAACCTAAACTTGTTGCTAGAGCTTTATACAATTTTGTTGGACAATCATCAAGGTATGTAAATGAATTTGTTATTTTCTATTTTAAATTTAAAACCAGATGAAAACAAATTTTTTATTACCTGCATGAATATTTTATTGAAAATAGTTGTTTATAAAAAATGGTTTCTTAACAAAATGTTTTTAGAAACTTGTAACCAGTCGATAAAATACAATTTATAAGCATTCAGTTAAATGATATGTACAGTTAAATTGATGATAATTTTTTTAAAAATTACACTGGTCAACATAAAATTTGAAACTGAAAAAGAGCAGGTATATTGTATTTTATACGCTGAATCTTAATATGTATTCCAAAACAACCCATTACTTAATGTTTTTAAGTTACAATTCCTTAAATTTATTGCTACATCATTTGAGAAACACATAATACAAATAAGTTAGTACGTCTGTATGTTTGTTTATTCATATCTCGTTTGTATTGTGATGCATGGTATTTGATACATAACAGTTGAATAATGTTATTTCATGTCAAGCCAGATGTGTATAGACATATCAGTGAGTCAAGAAATAAGTAATTCAGCGTGATGAAATTTTCTTCAGTGTGAGTTCAGCTTTTGGTATGACTTCCTGTGTTCTTTAGTTGTGGTAGTGGTTGTATCATACATGTATTATAAAAATTGTTTCATAAGTGATGTCATACATTTAGTGAAGGATTTTTATGACAGAATAACTTTTGGTATTATTTTATTGAACATAAGATTTGTTAAGTTGTGTGTGTGTTTCACACTGTGTTTTATTGCATTCAGTGGTGAAACAGTTTTATGAAGTAATTAAGTATTTATAAATTAAAACTTAATTATTTTTATAATTAAGTAAGTATTTCTATAATATTTCAATTTACTTTCAATCATTGAAACATTTTGAATTTTACAATGAATAAAAATTGGGCTTCTAAAAATTCTCCAAATATTTTTTGTTATGTTTGTGAAGAATTCACCACAAAAAGTCAACAAAAACCAGTATTGAATCTGCTGAGAACTGCTTACAAACATTATTTTGACTGTCCCCTAGGAAACCAAGATAAATCCTGTGTTCCACATTTAGCATACATCAAGTGCTACGTTAAACTAACCCAATGGTTAAAAGAAAAAAAAGAGCATCTGCCTTTTGGCATACCAATGATTTGAGAAGAGCCTACTAACCATTATAATGACTGCTGTTTTTGCTTAACAAATGTTACTGGTTTCTATTCAAACAATAAAAGCAGTATTGCATACCCAATTTTTCATTCAGCTATGAGTTCAGTACTTCATGGTGTTGTTTTACCGATTCTGATTGCTCCAACTTCTTGGAAAGAAATTTTTGTTTTCCTAGATACTCAACTGATGAATTCCCAACTTCAGTAAATATTAATTACATTCCAGAAGAATCAAATACTGAATCTCACCCCATCACACAAGCAGAACTGAGTGATCTAATTCATGACGTTTATTTGTTGAAACAACTTGCAGAACTTCTAAGTTTACGTCTTAAAGAATGAAATTTATTAAACAAGGATACTAAAATTTCAGTATATAGAAATCTAAACAAAAATTTACTGAAATAATTTAGAAGAGATGGTTTAATTTGTTCCTGTCATGATGTTAGGGGGCTAATGTCTGAACTGCAATATGAAACTTAATTGAATATGTTATTCATGATTGGCATTTATTTATAGATTCATTAAAAAGAAGCTTAAAGGCAGAGTTGTTGCATAACTCAAATAAGTTTTCTTCTCTACCAGTAGCACGTGCTGTAGGAATGAAAGAAACACAGGAAAAACATCAGAAATTTTAAAAGCTGTTAAGTATGATGAACACTCTTGGTGAACATTGCCTACCTGAAAGTGACAGGGCTTCTAGTTGGTCTCCAGAGTGGCTTTACAAAATATATGTGCTACTTGTGATTGTGGGATAGTCAGGCTACAGATAAACACTACACAGTTAAAGACTAGCCAAAAAGAAATCAGTTTACCCCAGGAAAGGAAAATGTTATCAATTATCCCCTTGTCAAAATAGATTGTATTATTTTACCACCTCTGCACATAAAACTAGTATTAGATAAAGATGGAGACAGCTTTTCATTTTGTAAAAGCATTAGATAAAGATGGAGACAGCTTTAAATATTTAGCTGAGGTTTTTTCACAATTAAGTGAAGCCAATTTAAAAGATGGGATTTTTGTTGGGCCACAAATAAGAAAATTAATTCATGAAAATATATTTGATACCTAACTGAATCCTAAAGAACTAGCAGCATGGAAGTTATTCAAAGATGTTGTTACTGGTTTTCTTGGAAGCAAAAAAGCTGATAACCATTATCAGCTTATAAATGAACTCTTAGTGAACTACAAAAATTTAGGCTGCAGATTGTCATTTAAAATTAATTTTTTACACACTCATTTGGACTTTTCCCCTTTAAACTTGGGTGACATCAGCGATGAACAAGGAGAAAGGTTCCACAAAGATATATTGCAGATGGAACAACGTTACAACGCAGATGGGATGAATCTATGATGAATGACTGCTGCTGGATGATAAAAAGAGAAGACTTCACTGAACACAAAAGGAAAATAAGAAAAAATAAATTTAGATAAACATAAATGTCTGCAAAATAAAGACAGGAATTTCAATTGTAATTATTATTTTTGTATTCTATTATTTCAGAAGTTTCTCAGTATTTTAAAGGATCATAATAAAAATCTGAAGGTGATGAAGAAAAACTGATTTCATTTTAAGATTTAGCATAAAAAAATACATTCTAATTCATCTACTTTTATCTCAGTTTCAAATTATTATATTTTTTTTTTTTGACCTGTGTTATTGTTGCAAATTAATGACATTTATCTTGCTTAAAAGTTAAGATTTTTGAACAGAAATTAAAATGAAGTCAAGTAACCACACCAAAGATGTTTCAGTTTTATTAGTTTAGTTTACTTAGAACAAACCATAATATTTTACGAAAAAAGAGTAAACATATGAATATTTTTGTAGTATACTTTTATGTAATTGTTATTAATATTGTTATTTATTATTAAAAATTAACTCTTTTTTTACGTCTTCAGAATAAGTTTTCTCAGCGTTTTATATTCTTTTTCCTACTTTAGTGTATCCAAACAGCACCATATGCAATAATAAAGTTGTTCCGTTGATTTTCATGTACTACCCATTCTACTAAGTGGTTTTTACATTAAGCTCAACACTCATTGCCTGCCTGAACAAGGCAATTTTTTTTAATGTCTTAGTTTTTTTTTTGCTAATCATGAATAACTTTTTTTACTATACTGTTCATACTTAATATAGAAATTACTACTTTTAACAAGTAAGAAGAATAATTTCACATGAATTCATAAATTTTACCACATTCACTGTTAAATAATTTGATCTACTACTCTAAAAACAAATAATAAAGAAGTGAATGAATAAAAGAGCTAAAAATTAACAACATATCTATTGGTTTAAAAATCTGGTCTATTGGTTAAAAATGACTAAAAATATATGAGGTGTGGTCACAAATAAATTAAAATTAAAAAATAAATACCTGAATATGATGGCATGTTGTTATCTATTTAACCCTCTCACAGTGTCACATGAGATATTACTGTTCTTAGTTTATGGTGGCTAGATTGAGGTTATGTTGATGGTAAGAGCATTTTTATTGATAAAAAAGGTGGAGGATATTGAAGAACAATGTATGTATGTTACATTTTTTTCTAAATTGGGAAATTTGGCTTTTCATAATAGAGCTGTACAATGTTAATCTCAGCTAAACTACAGTATACCTCTACCACAATATTTATAAACTGTTACTGTATATTCTTATAGTAGTGTACAGTCTTATAGTAGTAGATAACAGTCTTTTCCTGGAGAAACTAAAACAGTGTAAGATAATCAACCCATCCTGTCTAGGTAGCTCTAATGCCCAATCTGTTATTGACATTTCCATAGTTGGGCTATGAAATTCTAACATCAGATGAGCTACTGCATACTATTATCACAAACTCTCTAATATTTATGAGTTGTTAATAATTTTCTTATATTTACTTTTTAAAATTATTTTTTCAGAGAATTAACTTTCCGTCGAGGTGATGTAATATTTGTTCGACGACAGATTGATAAAAACTGGTATGAAGGGGAACATAATGCAATGATTGGTCTTTTCCCAATAAACTATGTTGAGGTATAGTATACATGTTTACAATTCATATTTATTTACATCTTAAAATTAATTACGAATGTTATATAATTCATTATTTAACATCCTTTTTAAAATACATCTTATAAATTATACAATAGTTACCAAAACTTTTAAAAAACTTAATTGAGAAACCTATTATTTTTATCAGGTTTAACTGTTGCAATTACTTTTTCTCCTGTTCATTGACCTGTAGCAGTAACATGTAATTAGAGACATTGGATGTAATTTAATTTGCATTTTTCTGCTTGCCCTCTAATACTTCAATTTTCTACTTCTCACTACCACCCTAGTGCAACATTCTTAAGAATTATCTGGAATGGTTGGCCACATCTGTGCTTATTTTTATCACAGTTTAAAAACTATGAACTCCTATGCTTGTTATAATTTTAAATAGGTGTAATTTATAATTCTCTTTCAAATAAGGAGGTAATTTTTTATTTCCTGCAGTAAATTAATTTTTACTTCATATTTTTATTTTTTATTTCAATGGTCTGTTGTAAGTTGCATGTGGTCTATAGTTTTGCAATCACCAATACATCTGGAATAAACATGGAAATAATCTGGACCAAAAACATTTTGGCCCAGTTAAGGCAAGAACTACACCAGAAGTTATTTTTGAAATTAAATTAACATGACCTTACAAATCAACCTATATGCAGACTTCAAATCTATAACATTAAAATGTTCCTGGAAAATTAGTTCAAAAAAACAAATAATATTTGTTATAAAAATATTAATTCAAAATTACGCATAGTCAAATTTCTGTATAACATTTTAAAAAACATATTTTTTATTAATGTTTTGCTCAAATAATATATTATTGTTTTTGTTGAATATATAATCTTATTTTTAATATATTTGATGTGAAAAAGATTAATAAGCTGCATTACCTTCTTTTTAAAAGTCACTTTGATATATATGTAATAATGCAATCAAATTGTTTTAAGAGCAGCATGTGGTTATTGGGATAACACTATTAACGCTGATTATTGTATGAAAATAATTGTATATTGTAGCATTATTTTATAAAATAAAGTAAGTTTTACCTTAACAAAAAATGTTATTTTTCAGATTATACCGTATGACGGTATTCGTACTACTCCAAAAAGACCTAGTGAAGGACAGGCTAGAGCAAAATTTAACTTCCAAGCTCAAACTCAGTTGGAGTTGTCTCTAGTCAAAGGTATTATTTACATTTTCATCTTGCATTAATTATTCTTAGTTACAATTTATAAGAAATGTATTCTACTAAACTGGTTAAAAGATTTATTTTGTAAACTAAATAGTATGAGTCCACCTATTAGTTTGTTCCATAGTTACTAGCAAGTTATCAACTAGCCATTATGTGTAGTCATTTAACAGAAAATAGAATCTCTGTAGTTGATTGCATGAATAGTATACCAGATAGTGCCATAGGCAAACTGGCTCTACAAATCCCAGCATTCTCAAGTTGAATCTAGTAGACTTAGAACTAAACCCACACAGAATCAAAAATTGTGAAGAAGGGTTTAAGAATAAGAAAAGTGGTCACTGTGTAGTTAACTTCTTTTTTAGCATTACTTGGACACAATCTATATGATACTATAACTGCTTTTTAATGTTTCATTGGCCTTAATGAGGTTACCCCTCATTAAGACTATTTAATTAAGAAATGTTAATGAAGTTTAATCTTAGGGCAATTATCGTGGAAAAAAAGTTGAAAGGTATTGAAGAGGGACATGTATATTAAATTTTGTTCTAAATTGGCAAATTTTAATTACATTGTGGGGTTATGCAATAGTAACACCAGTTGAGGTGACTGAAGCACTACCGTAAAATCTCTAATATTTATAAATTGTTAATTTATTATAGTAGTAAATATTCCTGTACTTAGCAGAAGAATTGTATATAAAGGATTGTATCTTGACAAAAGGGATACATTAATTTGTTGCTTTTCAAACCAGTCATTGTGATGGTTTTAACACATATAAAGCACCTATGATACAAAAGACACTTGTCAGGCAGTTTTCTTTGGAAATAATGATATTTGTTATACAACCATTTCTGTGATTAACAGAGTGAAGTTAACACGTCTAGAGCAGAAAACTTTCTGCATTTTGGTGAACTTGTCATGCCATTGTGAATCAATATGTTTTGGTCTGTGAAAAATCAGTTTTCTCCTCTCTTTCCTTGGTTTCCTTGATGTCTTAAGAATGACTATACCTATTTCAGAATGACTTACATCTAATATCAAGTTGCCCACAATCTATTTTTGTTGTGGCATCTAACATAATTACACACAGTAGAAAAAAATGACAATTTTCTTATGGAAGAACCACGCTATGAAACAAGCTTACTATGAGGTTCAAGGCATTCCTTATCTGCTTAAACAGCTGATGTCCAACCTCCCACAATCCCATGAAAGATTAGGGCTATCATCAGAGATAATTACTAAAGATATATGGGTGTTAATTATAATTATATGTACATATAATTACTTATATGGGTGTTGGATTCTTTTTGCAATATTTACAATCACTGGTTTCTAACTTGTAGGAAGAGGATTGCTATCTGGTACTGTTTTCAGAATTCAGCAAATTGTGTTAATACTGTATGTGATTAACTCCTAAACCATGAACTTCAAAAAGCTGGAAAAAATAAAACATAATCATAAAATGTCATGATTAAATTCAAATGTTGTTATTTTATTTATATTATTTTTTCCATTTTATATTAAAGGAGAGCTTGTTGTATTAACAAGAAGAGTTGATGACAACTGGTTTGAAGGCAAAATTGGTAACAGAAAGGGGATATTTCCTGTATCTTACGTAGAAGTTCTTGTTGAACCTGGTGATCGAACAGGTATTAACATTTTTTTTTTAAATCTTATAATTTTTAAAGTATTTATTGATTGTATTTGTACTGCTTAAATTATTTAAAAAACAATATGATTGAATTTGTTCATTGTGTATTCTAGTGTTATCTCATAAATCTCATGTACATGTCATTTCTATACACGCGTGCACACACACACATACATACACACACACACACACACACATATAGAAATATATATATGTTTACACATTATAATAATTTATAACTTTAAATTTGTTTTCTTTTTACTAGGCTTTAGTAACCATTAAAAACTTTCTTAACATCAATAAAGAACTACTATAAACATCGTTTCTTTAAACAAATGTAATATTTTCTTATTTTTATCTACATTTTAACATTGCGCACAACATTAAAAATATTAAGATAACAGGGTTTGATTTCATATCTTGCAAGCCATAAAACAAGAAAATTCCATTTACTGGTAATGCAATTTCAGGATATTGGGTATTAATAAAACTACAACTTTAGTAATGTGTTTCTTGGAGCCAAAGAAAAGGACTCTCTTTTTCTTTAAAACTAACAAATTACAATAAAATGTTCAGCTTGATACTAATAGTTTTCTGATATCTTTAAAGATAAAATTTCCTTAAACTAAAATAGGAAAGGAATGACTCATTCTTTAACTACATTTAAAAATATATTATTGGTAATAACTGAAATAATTTATTGAGAATAATCATTTTAGTTTTGTTTTGGTTACAAACTGCTTGAATTTTCTTTTTATTATTCACTAAGAGTAAATTTATATTAATTATAAAAATTTAGTTATTTTCTGTATAGATTTTTAATCAGATTATTTTTGAGTAAATAACCCTGATTTTTATTTTTTTAAATTATAATTTTGAAATCCTGACATTGTACGTGGTATTTTATCTTTGTGCTGTATTTATGAAAACATCGTAGTGTTCATTAAATATAATAATTTTTTATTTATTTCTAATAATATTAGTCAACAAATTTCATTTATCTTTTACTTGGCTGTGATGCCAGTAACAAAACGATTTTGTAATTGTGTATACTTATGTGTAATTTTTCTTGGTGTTAACTTTCTTTGGTTTCAAGTAAATGATACAATTTACTGTATCAGATGTTTTTCAGGTTAATATATTTAATAAAATCAGATTTTTAATACTTTTATTATTAATGAGAATTATAAAATTAAGAGTAGAGTAATAATGAGTACAATATCTTTGTATATGTAACCCTAAAAGAATCATCCAGAACGTGCAAAATGTGCATATAACACATAAAACCAAGATGGCCACATGCTTGAACATATGAAATTTATAAGCGTACTAAGTTGGACTAAAACAACAGGTGTTAAACAAACTCAACATATTTGCCAATATTCTATTTCAATATTCTACAGAGTTCTTTTTAACCTTTTTATGACATATGACATTAATAACATTATTATCAGTATTGTAATGCCATTGATGAAAGTGTTGATATCTGGCTACAAAAATAAAAATTTCCTTGTTATTTAAGAATAAATAATTTTAATATTTAAGTGTTTTAAAATGTTACCATGTTTCAACATATTGTTCAATAAATATAACATTACTTATAAATTCCTGACTTGTAAATGATTAAGGCTGTTATAGGGTTATTGAAAACAGAAATACAAGAATATTATGATCATGATTTTAGTGACATAATTATAGTTAATGGTTTCTGGCAAAATCTGGCTAACACATAATGCATATGTAACACGTAGCAGGAAAACTGTTTTTTTATATTGGACTAGGAAAAAGGCAGACAGCCCGCTATGAAAATTTAACACATGGTTTAAGTTTCATTACACATGATTTTGTTAAATGTTTTTGCTAATTTTAGTTAAATAACATTCATGAATTTAGCATACTAACAACAACAAAAACTCTTCCAACAAAAAGCTTTAAAATCCTGACCATTTTTAGCACAGCTCTAATCCCAATGTTTTCCTTTTCTATCTCCAAAACGTAATATAATTTTAGATAAATCGTTTGTATCAAGAAGTATAAATCATTTAAACTAATGAAACGTTTGTACGCTGTGTGCAGCTGCCTGGCGCACTACCATTGGTCCACTCTGCATCAATAGCAACTAAAAAAATGTGAACATGTACAATAAACAAAGAAACCCATGCACCATCCTTTTTTATCAGAAAGAAAATATCTCCTTTATTGTTGTAAATGGTTAAAAAGACAATTGAATAGTAGTTATATAGTTATTTATTTACTTTTAAGAGTTTACTTAGTATATTACATATTATAAAAGTATGTGTAACCATTTTTTTTTTTTTTTAATTTCCTTTTAATATGTTTTTAATACTGCAGTATTTTACGTTTTATTACTCTAGTAAATTTGTAGTAAAATGTATTTTATCATCATTGTGTATTATCTGTATAACTATTCTGCTTATCTAACACTAAAAAGAAGTTTTGTATGAATGTGTCTTAGTGAGCCCGGTGAGACCAACTACACCAGCTTCAAATAAACCAGTCGCCTCACCTGCTGCGCACTCATTAATGTTGAATGGTGCTAAAAATTCACTGAGTCATCATCATTATACGCCACCACCTCCTGTCAGCTACACTTCCCTGGTACCTAAGTTAATTCATTTTTAGTAAAATATATGTTTAAATTCAATGTGATCATTCTTAAATGAATTTTTACTCTCAGTTTTTTTTGTTGTTTCAGTTTTAAGTTAAACATCACACAAAACTTAAACATCACAAACATGTTCTTTAATCATTATTATTTATAATTTACTGTATTATTTTAATAACTGAGTGGTCTTAATTGTACATTTGTATTCCATTCTGTGTCAAATACATATTTCTTTGGATTGATTTTTTTATCATTAAACTACTTTTTTTATTACTTTATTTTTCCTTATAAAAAAATGAACTTCTGTTAATTAAGAAAAAAATTTGTTAATTAATTTGGCTAATTTATAAAAAAAAATCTCATCTCTTATAAAAAAAATGTAGTGTTGATATTAAGCATAATAAAGGATTTGATAAAAATCATTATTGAAGAAGAATAAACTTACCTTACATTCCTTATTGTCATGTATTAATTGTTAACTAAAAAAAAAATTGAGTCAAAATATTCATTGCAATTCACTATATATTAACATACAACACATTACATATTTATATCTTTATCAAGAAAATAACGAGAATTTTCACTTTCATCAAAAATAATTTAATTATTCTTCTCTATTTATATTGTCCCCTTCAAACTAGTTCTCCAGAGATATGACACCTGTATGCCAGCATTTTTTTCAATCTCATAACTTTTTTGGAAGCATATTTTTATATACACTTAACTTTGCTTAGCGATTTCTTTTCTTTATTTCATCTATTGTCTCAAATCATTGTTCTTAAATGTTCTCTTTATCAGCGGGAACAAGGAATAGTTGCAGAGCATCATGTCTAGAGAATATAGATGCTGCAGCATCAGTTTGTTGTTATTTTTGGCTAAATAATTACAAATTAATAATAAAGTATGAGCTGGAGCTTTTTTCTTTGAATTACCTCATATAAATAGATTGAAACTGCTAAGTAATACTGTTTGTTGACTGTACATCCTTGTGCTAAAAATTCCTAATGAATGATTCCTTGGTAATAAATGAAAAGAAAGAGTAAGGAGAGCCTTAACATTCAATTGAAGTTAGTTTTCCAGGAAGATTCCATTGGTATGGTTGGACCTTCACGTCAATATCATAACTGTATACACTCAACATTTCATCATCTGTTATGCCCTATTTGAGTAAGAATAAATCATCAACAGTGTTAGCCAACAGTTGTTCTGCAATGTTTTTGTGATATGATTTTGTTGAAAATTCAACAGTTTTGAAAGAAACTTTGCTGTTACTTGTTTCATGCTCAAAATGTCTGTCAAAATTCTTTTACATGAGCTATGAAAGAAATCCATCTCTTCAGCAACTTCTCCAATTGTGATCGGAAGATTATTGATCACAATATCTTTCATTTTTTTCAATATTTTCATTGGTTATTGATGTATTAGAACATCCAACCCTTTTGTTATCTTCTACAACCTCCTTTAAACCATTTGTAGCACTTATAAAACGTTGGTGTCTACATAACTTCCTCACCAAAGGTTTTTTCTAGTATTTTTAACACTTCACTCCACTTATTCCATTTTTAATGCAAAATTTAATTCAAATTCTTTTTTTTGTTTTTTTTAAACAAAATAAATACACTTGTAACAAAGTATGTCCTGATGACTTGGCTGAAACTTTTGAAGTAAATGACTAATATGGCTGAAGATATTGACATACATTATAGACAATGTTCCCATCACTTGGAAAGACTTGCTAATCAAAAAGACAACATAATAGAAAAATACAAAGATAAGATTAGGACAGGTAACATTTTCTAATTTTTTTAAAGGCTGATTTAAGAAGAAAAGCGAATAATTTTGGAACTGATTCTAGAGCTTTAAATAAGGAAAAAAAGATCATAACAAACATATGTTGGAAAATGCTTTGTTGCTGAGGTACAACTAGTGAAAAATTTCACGTGGATTTCAGTTCCCCTGGTGAAATGAGATCATACTGAGATTTTAAGATGTTATATAAGGGGTAAACTTGATGGTTTCTTATGTTTCTTAACCTGCGAAAAATGAATAAAACAGGTCATTGACTGATTTCCTGTAGTTTTCATGATATTCAGTGTAAACAGAAAAATTTTTTGATGAAAGACATGTCTTTTTAGGTTTGAAGTACAATAATGTTTTTAAATAATTAATAAATGCATAAATTTTATTATCGTAATTTGTAGAATATTTAATTCTAGGAAAATTGATGTAATAAAGTCTATGAAAAACAAAAAAAATATACACTTTATTATTACAAACTTAACAAAAAAATGTTATGAATTTGTAAAAAAAATAAAAATAGCTGTTTTTAGTACAATAAATTTAGACCTTTGAAAAATTAGGAAGGCAATACTGACTTTATGCTTTAATTTGAATACTACTGATTGTTGTTGTAAAATTGTGGTAATAATAAACGTTAGGTGGTTTAATTGTTTTTGACATAATTTGATTGTGTTTGTTCATTTCTGAGAATCAAGTTATGTAGTAGTTTTGTATTTCTTGTTCTCTGAACTGTACTTACATTTTTTTAATTTAATCTGAATTTAAAAAAGTGAAATTCAATTTTGAACTCTTTGAAAAATGCCATGCCTCTTCACTCATCCCGAATATGCTGATATGATTACTATGTATGGGTTTGTAATGGAATTGCTTGCTTGGGTGGGTTAACAATAATTACCACTTAATTCCATTCATACTTTTTCGGATGAAGCTACTGTACTTTTACTAGTAATGGCATAAACAGCATAGAATTCACATTGGTGGTTTGAAGAAAACCCACATGTAATCGAATCAAATTTCTAGCAACAAATTTCAGTGCATGTCAGGGATGGCATGATCAACAACCAATTATTAGGACCTTTCATATTAGAACAACGTGTCACAGGGAGAAATATCTGGAATTTCTTGCAGTGCTTGAACATTTCTCATTAGTGAAATGAATTGAAATCTACTATCAACTTGATGGAACACATTTCATGAATGAAATAACATAGTTCTTGGATGAAAAATTTACTGGTAAATGGATTGACATAAAAGGTCAATAAATTGCCCACTTAGATCAACAAACCTTACTGTCGTAGATTACTGTTTATGAAAATGGATGAAATGCGAAATGTACAAGTAAACAGTAGACATACATGATGAACTGATTGCTCGCATTCTCAATGCTGTTGCCATCATCAAGAACATGAAAAAAGCATTAAGTAGGTGAAAGAAGATATAAGAAAAAGAGTTGAAAAGTGCATCGATGTCAGTGGTGGAATTTTCAAACATTTATTGTAAATTAATACAGTATAAACCAGAGCGAGTATTTTTTACTTTCTTGTATGAAGTAAAGGAGGTATTGTGATTGTGAAAAATTTCAGTTTTAAGATTTCAATGGAAATATACATTTTGACCACCCCTGAATCCATTTTGTCTAGTTTCGGTGTGATCTGTACTTACATACGTATGTATCTCACATAACTCAAAAATGATTAGCTGTAGGATGATGAAATTTTGGATTTAGGACTGTTGTAACATCTAGTTGTACACTTCCCCTTTTGATTGCAATTGACTTAACTAAAAGTGACCAAAAAAGCCCAAAATCCAAATACTTTGAATTTTGGTCTTTTTCTTAACTACAGTAATAAGTCTTCATTGAGAGCTTTTCAACGATATATCATAAGTGGTACTTATTTTCATTGGTTCCAGAGTTACAGCCAAATAAACTTTTAATTTATGAAATATTTTGCTCTTATAAGGGGAAGGTACATCGATTCGAATCCAAATTAATTCCCTTTTTTATTAATTTTTTTTTTAATTTAAATATATTGATTTATTAATAATTATTAACCTCTGATTGTAAAAAAAATTACAATAAATAATTTCAATAACAACAATAAAAAGGAAAAAAAATATGAAAAATATCAGAAGTTACTCATATTAATGAAATAAAATTTTATGTACTTTTCATTTTAAAAACATGTGTATATATAATTTAATAGGCATACAAGGAAGTCATGTGGTGTAAATAACAGATTTTTTAAAGAAAATTAAAAGTATTTTAATTCTTCAAGATCTAAATCAATTGCACAAAAAAAAAGCTGTTGCTAATTTTTTAAAATTTATAACATTTTTCTATTAAATTTTGTTTTTTTTTTATTAATAAAAGTTGATTATTTTTTGTCTTTCATCAATTCTCTTGGAATTAAATTCTCTACAAATTTTGATAATAAAATTTATGCATTTATTAGTCAATTACATTATTGTACTTCAAAACTAAACAAACATGTTTTTTGTAATCGACTTTTTCTATATTATGTTGGATATCATGTAAACTACAAAGGATACATTTCTCAGATCTGTTTTATTTGATTTTTCAGGTCAAAAAACATAAGTAACTATAAAGTTTACTCCTTATATAATGCCTTAAAAATTTCAGTGTGGTCTCATTTCACTGGGAGAACTGAAATCCCGGTGAAATTTTTCGCTAGCCATAACTTGGTAATAAAGAGTTTTTGAATACATACTTTGTATGTACTTTTTTCTTTATTTCAACCCTCTAGAATCAGTTCCCAAATTATTTGCCTTTCCTCCTGAATCACTATATATGTATTCATATTCATATGCAGTATGGAGATCTAAATGTGATTATAAAACTATGTTAATATTTTGGACTTTACATCTCATAAAGCACAATAAAACTACTGTGTAGTATAGACTTACAGATTACACACTTTTAAGATTTGTTTTATTCAGAAAAAAAAAATTGTACACCAAATCCAAGAATATTATAATATGTTTGTTACATTTTCTTTCTTTTTATATTTTTTATAAATTAATGAATTATTTTCATTTTTATCTCTGTAGTTATTTGGAGAATTTTAAATTTGTTTTGTTCATACAAATACCTACTTGTTGGTAGGTATATTCATTTTTCTTGATAATAAATTATCTCATTGAATTTTTTATGAGAATGAATGTAAAAAAAACCTTTTGTTCCTCTGACATCAGGGATCATGATCTTCAATATTCATTTAAAGAGCATTGAAAAAAACTAATTTGTGAATCTGGCTTTGCTTGCTATATATAATATAATAATTACTTTTTCTTAGTGTTTTCCCTATAATTTCTATTTTGTCTGAAAAGGATGAGCATCATTTCTCTGGATTTAATGATAATGGTATTGTACATATTGTTATATTTTTTTATAATGTAATTATTTATTAGTATGTTATAGTATTGTAATTCTTTCTTAATGTAAATATTAATTTTCCTTTTATAAATAAAAAATAAAGTTTATTTCCATACACTTGAAAAATAAGCTATTTTGAAATATTATTACATTTTGTATTTGATATGATTCTGAATTCTTAACATTAATTTTTTTTTTAATATTGGACATGATTTAATATCATAATATAAGTATTTCATGTTGTAATTTTACTTTTATGCTTACATTAAGTTAAACTTTACTGCTGTAAGGAAGCATACTGGAATTTAATGTTATGATGCCACACACATTTGTTAATACTCTACTGTGCTACTGTACATCTAAGTACAACTGTTAGTGATCCTGTGTGTATTTGTACGTTTATGTAAATTAATATAGATTACACTCCATCTAACTATAAAAATAAATATGTTTAAGATTTAAGACTTATAATGAGGTAGTAAACTGCTCATTTTTATGATTTGGTGAGGATTTAACCATCTTCCTATTAATCATCATAACATTCCTTGCTTCTCTACAGCTATACTGTCAGTTCTAACAGTTATAAATGATACCAATAATAAATAAAACTGCAAAAAAATATGAAATTTTTTTTGAAATATATTAACTTTGTTGTTTGCTGTATTTCAGTTTATTCACAATTCCTTTTTTGGATCTTCAGTACCAGGAATTTCATCTTACACTGACAGGATGTGATTATTCTTTGTATATTATAATTATTAAAATTCTTCAATAAATTACTACAATACTGATACACTTTCATACTAATTCAATAACTTATTTTATTTTAAGATGATGCTTAAGCATCTTGAAGAAAAATCCTTAAAATGAAAATAAATTTATATTTTAGCAGTATTAGCAGATGAAGACTACAAACATAAACAAATCTTAAACTATTTATAAAACATCTTTAATTTATTATTTTATCTAATTTTTTATTACTTATTTTTGTAGTCACGACCGATGAAAACGACAAAATCAGATCTTGCACCAGTGAATCAAACACTGCATATTGATACACAATCTGAACCTGTACCGTAAGTAATCAATCCTTATGTATTGTTTTAAATAATTTTCAGTTGTTTATCTCTTGTGTAATTTCATTAGAATTCCATTTTTCCATATTTTGCAGTTCCTTTTGTTGTATTAAAATAATGTAAGAATAATCTTAATGATTAAGTTTATGAAATTCTCTAACAATTAAAAAGAGCAGCAAACAGTACCAGAATATTTCAAAAGAAATAAAAAAGGTTTATTTTGTATTTATTCTGCAGTTCTCTGAGTTTATTATGATTCTTTTTGCCATATTTAAATAATGAATGATTTAACATTTTTCTTTCTGAATAATAGACTATTTGTTACATGTTTGTGAAAATGAATTTATCTCCCATTTTCTGTTTTTATTCATTGTCTATTTATTTGAGCTGTAATTGTTTTCTTAAATACCATCATGATAACTTATTAATTTGTTATGTTTGTAGAACTCTAGTGCAGTCAGTAACTGATTAGTTCTGAGTAACTTTATGTGACTCATGATATATCTACATGCAACTATTTATTTTCACTGCTGATTATTCACGTCTACCTATCATATATGGTGGTCATGACACATGGAAAAACTGATTCGGAGACTATGTCACTCCCACATTGACTAGGGAATGTGTAGTAAAATTTTTCTGGGACTATGTTGGGTGTAATCATGTTAGTGAGAGAAACACATCATAGCAAATAAAATGGTTCAGAAGTGTATGTCAGTAGTATAAGTAGGGTAGCTAGAAATTGCAAAGATCACAAAAAACGTGTAGCAAAAATGTTAACTAATTTTACAATTAAGAAGAGAGCATAAGAAGTTGTATTAAACAAATTTATAATAAATGGTATGTGGATTTCATGTTAATTTAGATGGTAACCACTGCGGTTCTACTTTGAATTTGGGAAACTAATGTTTGTTAAAGAATTCTTGATTCCTGTGCTAAAAGTAATTCTTAAAAAAGTAAAATTAACAAAAACAAATTTGCCATTATTTTTATTATAATTATGGATGTAGAATTTAGTACCATTCTCTCTTTATTTTAGAAAGAATTTAAATATTTCAGTTATCGAGCACTATACAACTATAAACCACAGAATGATGATGAGCTTGAATTAAATGAAGGTGATACAGTATATGTAATGGAGAAATGTGATGATGGCTGGTATGTTGGTAGCAGCCAACGAACAGGATGTTTTGGCACTTTCCCAGGAAATTATGTTCAGAGGTTATCAAGAAGTCATTGAAGTTTCACGGTATGTTTACTATTTACAAATAATAAAACATTTCCCTCTAAGTTTTTTTTACTTTCAGAGCTATTATTAAATAAATATATCACGGTGCTATTTAGTTTTTTTTTATATTGTATTTTATTTTTTCTACATTTTTTTATAATTAAACTGCTAGTCAGTAACTTTTAAATTAGCAAACGACTACACAGAAATCTGCTTAAGTAAAACATTTTCCAGGATTGAAATACTTATAAATATCAATCTGAGAAACAGAAAGCACTGAATTTTTCATAAAATTTCATTCAAATAAATATGTTTACTTAAAATTAAAATTTCCAAGAACTACTTTATATGAAACTTTTCACTGTTAAATATGGGAATGACAATTAACAATATAGCATTTATGTAACACATTATATTGATAAAAATACAACCACAAAAAAGTAGATTTTTCCTTCAAAATGCTTTATAAAATGCATTCTAACCACAGATTTATGTTAGTTTTTCAAAGTTTAGTTTTATAATGATTTTTTTTAACGTACAGTAATTTTTCATAATATTTTTATTCAGTAACAATTACAGGTGGTTATTGTGAAAATTTTTGATTATTGTACTATGAAATTCTTTCACCCAATCTTTCATAGATTCCAATTAATGTCCTAACAGAAAAACTGAAAATTAAAAAAAATACTCATTACATATTATGTCCTATATCATGGTGGAAAACCATTTGACCAACTAGTGAATAAGTATTAAATTAATTTTATGAAAATAAAAATTTTATTCATAAATACCTTTAACTACAATAAAAAATTAAGTTTATTTCAGTTTAAAAATCCTTGATAAACAATAACTGCCTTAGAATTATGAATTTTTTAATGCAATAACTACATTTAGGTTAAGAATAAGCACTTATCTTTAGCTAAAAATGTAATGAAGGAAGTAAAATATATTATCTGCATTGCATCAGATACAAGCTAAAAGATGCACATGATACCATGCACAGCATGTCAATTGATATTCGTTGGTAATAACAAAATTGTTAAATCTGTTTTACTGAACAAATATTAATATATTATTATCACATTACACATTACACATGGTTACCAAACAGGTAACACTTGTAGTGCTAACTCAATGGCTTACCTATTTTGAGTTTATTATATTAGTTTATTTTGAGATAATATATTATTTATCTGATAGTAAGTAACAAATGAAACAATCATGAGAGTAAGAATACAACGGCAGCTGGTAAATGTATTAGCTTTGCTGATGATATTGCCATAGCTATGGAAAGTGACTACTACTTAATGATCAATTGGAAAAAAAGAAGGTTCTATATTGAGTAAAGAATACAATTTGAGAATAAACAATGGGAAAACTAAAGTAGTGGTACATAACAATAGAAGCATTGGAAACACTATTTTATGCTTAATAGAAAAAAGATTGCAGAAATGAAGGAACTTACTTATTAAAACAAAATTACCAGTGATGGCTAAAGCGGAAAAACATTTTATGTGCAGAAAAATTCATTAACAACTAATGCAGTCTTGCTGGAAACTAGGAAGAGATTATTCTAAACTTATGTTTGATAGAGTACAGTCTGCATTTAAATAAGATATGAGTACCAGGGAAAGAAGAAAAAAGAAGACTTGAATCCTTTGAAGTACGGTGCTGTAGAAGAACGTTAAAGATAAAGCTGTGCAATGAAGTGACTAATGAAAAGGTTCTGAGAAGAATAGGTGAGGAAAAAATTGTTTGGAAAAGTTTAAGAAAACACAGAAATAAATTAATTGGGCAAGTATTGAGACATAACTCTAATTTTTGGAGGTTATGTTGAAAAGAGGAAATCAAGCAAGAGACTATGGTTAATATATTTACAAGTTATGAAAGGTATGAGCTATGTAAGTTATAAGGAGTTAAAGAAAAAATACAAGGCATGGTTCAAATTTAAGTGCTGTTTGGTAACAAAATGAGAACGGTTGAAAAAAATCTGATATGGACATCACATGACTTCCTTGTATGTATATTAAATTACATATACTCATTTTTTTAAATTAAAAGTACATAAAATTTTATTTCATTAAAACCTTCTGATAATTTTTAATTTTTTTTGTTATTGAATTATTATTCATCGTAAATTTTTATTTTACAGTGAGAGGTTAATAATTATTAATAAATCAATATATTTAAATTAAAAAAAAAGTTAAAAAAAAGATGAAGTCTGATTCGAACTGATGTGCCTTCCCTTTGTAAGATCCAAATATTTCATTAATTAAAACCTATTTGGCTATAACTCTGGAACTAATTAAAATAAGTACCACTTTATGACATATTATTGAAAAGCTCTCAATAAGGGCTTATTACAGTTAAGAAAAAATGCAAAATCCAAATTGTTTTTTGATTTTGGGCTTTTTAGACACTTTTGGTTCAGTTGATTGCAATCAAAAGGGGAAGTGCACAACTGATATTAAGACTCAATAGTCTTAATCCAAAATGTTGATATCCTATGGTTAATCGTTTTTGAGTTATGCGAGATTCATACGTACACAGACGCCATGCCGAAACTAATCAATATGAACACAGGGAAGGTCAAAATGGATATTTCCACTGAAATCTAAAAACCGAAATTTTTCGCGACCTCAATACTTCCTTTACTTCGTACAAAGAAATAAAAAGGAAAATTTATTAATGGTTTCAAATACTTACATTTTTACTTTATTTTTCTACATAATCACCATTTCATTCCAAACACTTTTAATATTGTGAAGCAAGCTTCTTCAAACTCACTGCATTAAATTCTGCGGCCTGGGATTGTAGCCACTTTTGCACCGATATTTTCAACTTTTCACTTTCCTCTAGTCGTTGAGACGGAAGCCAGCTTTTGAGGTGCAGGAAGATATAGTAGTCACTGAGTGTGAGATCAGGACTATAAGGCAGATGATCAAATATCTCCTATTTGAATTTTTTAATTGTTTCTCTTGTGCATGCAGCCATGTGTGGATATGTGTTATCTTCAAGAAGAGCAATTCCTGATCTCAGCATTCCCTGTCGTCGGTTTTGAATGACACAACACAGTTTGAAAATTGTTTCACAATAGACTTATGATGTGATGGATGTTCCAGTTTTCAGAAATCAATCAAAACTACATCCTTTTAGTCCTGGAATCTAGTTTCAATGATTTTTCCTCGAGACTGGGCTTGTCAGTTCAGTTCATCTTTTCAGTTTAGGTAAACTGGAATGGTGCCGCTGCATGGATGTTGTTTTGTCTCAGCACTGATATAAAAAATCCACATTTTGCCACCAGTGACAGTATGGAAAAAAATTTGTCTCCCTCGTTGTTAAAACAGTCAAGAAAAGTATGTGCAGTTATCATTCTGTGATCTTTGTGAGCACTTGTCAATATTTTCGGCATCCATCATGCACATAGTTTACTACGGCCATGAGTGTCAGTGTTGTGATCTGCAACAATGTTATCTTTGTAACTTCTGGAAATTCTAACGAAAGATTGCTAATCATAGAGTGACAATTTTCTCTCACTTTTCCATTTACACATTTAGTGAGATTGTCAGTCCAGACACTAGGTCAGTCACCTCTTTGTTCATCATGAAGATTTGATTGGCCTTCCTTAAACTCACAACACCATTGCCTCATCTTTGCTTCACACATTGCCATAGGCCCGTGTGTTTCACACAATTTATAATGAATTTCAGTAGCATTTTTCTTTTTACATTTAGAAATCTAATCAACTATTTAACTTCACGACTGATGGGATTTGTTATTATTACATTCATTTTAACACACTGTCTCCCAAAGGCAAACAACAATGAACTGACGGCAATGTGGTAGTTACATGCCCAACAGAAACACTTAAAGCTACTGTGCATGGGCACAAACCAAACAAAGATGCCAATTGCTATTTATATCTCATCAGCCTTACTTTTGAATTGCACCTTGTAATTGGAAAGAGCTACTTGAAGAGCCAGCATCAATCGATCTCCAGATTGAGGACAAAGTTTATTGTCGTAGTCATGACTAGAGTTAAATATCCTGGAAATGTGCAAATTTTCTATTGTGTTTTCATACTCACAGCATTTAAATAACTTTACTACACTAATAATGATTAGAAGAGACCCACCAGGTTGGTCTAGTAATGAACTTGTCATCGCAAATCAGTTGATTTCAAAATCAAGAGTTCTAAGGTTTAAATCTTAGTAAAAGCAGGTACTTTTATATGGATTTGAATAGTAGATCATGGATACCTGTATTCTTTGGTGGTTAGGTTTCAATTAACTACACATCTCAGGAATGATCAACCTGAGACTGAAGAAAAATGAAGACTGCACTTTATTTACATTCATACATATTATCTTCATTCATCCTCTGATGTAATACATTACGGTGGTTCCGGAGGCTAAACAAAAAAAAGACAATGGTTAGAAGAGGGTTTATAGGGATAAGACAGAAAGAAAAGAGATCTTCCTAAATATTCCTTATAAGTTCATGTTTTTTTCTCTCTTCATACTGGTAAAAAACAACTGTTGATATGATTATTGGTGTCATTAATTTAAAATTGATTATTTGTGTGGTCATTATTGTTGGTGTAATTTTTTGAATTGTTAATATTATTATGCATGTATTTCATTTTATTACTTACATTTTTCCAGGAAATCATAGATGAAATGACATTATTACTATTTTTGTTTATATTTCTGTTATAATTAATGTTCTTTTGTTGTATTCAGTCAGCATTGTTTAAGTTTTTTTTTTTCAGTAACTCAGAGAAATTCACTAAGGACTATCAGCTTTTCAGTAGAATTGATGTGCATTTTAAATCGACAGTACAGGATTATTTAGTTACAACATTGAAATTATTGTCTCTAATATTATCAATCTGGTGTAAAATTAATTTTAAAAAATTGAGATTTTATTTGGTGAATAAAATATAATTTTAAATTTTTCTTATGAACTTTTATAATTGGCAAATAAAAAAAAATAGTAATGCCATATCAATAATTTTGAACAAATATTACCAGTGTACCTTAACATTTTAACCTGTTGTTATTGATTATTTTTTTTTTTTTATAACTGATGTCCTGTTACATTATATATTTTTTTCTTTTACTGTACAATGTATAATTACTGTACAATAATAGTTTGAACCAAAGATATTAGAATAATTTTGTTATTTTTTGTATATAATTGTATACTCAAGTATTAGTAAAAGTTTATGGGGCGCAATTCAGCACCTTATAATGTGCTTCCAAATAATGTTCCCACATTATCATAAACATAGTAGTTATGTAATAAAATAATCATTAACATGTATATTGTTTTTGTGAAGAAACCAATAAAATAATAATAATATTTTGTTAATAATTTCTTATATATACGTATATTATACAAAAATTTACATCAGTTACAGTTTTGAAGTTTTTAATATAATTAAGTATATATAAAACTACTTTTGTTATTGATTTTTTATCTTCATACATTTATATTTTTTCTTTTACTATAAAAAATAGTGAGAATTATTTACGCATAAGTGGAACAAAATGATTTTTTTTTATTTATTTCACATTTCTTGATAATTTATGATTTACTTTGTAAATTGTTCCATTATTTCAAAGCAAAAAAATGTAAAATATAATTTCTTTTTAATTATTATTTTTAATTTCATTGATTTTTTTCACTAATAAAGATTACCTTTATATTTTTAACCCTTCTTAAATATTTTTATTATTTTGTTCAAATTAAGACTATAAAATAATACCTTATCCCTTTATTATTATTATTATTTAATAATAATTTATTATGCTTTGATTTAATTATTTATTTCTTATTGTGTGCATTTTGTTATAGTTCTCAACATTTTTAGAGGAGAAATTTTTTTACTTTTTTTTAATGAAAGTTATTTATCTCAAACAGTTTTTTCTTTTTTATATCTTTATTATCTTACTAACCATTATTAATTATTGATTCTAGTGGTAAGAGTTTTATGACATTTGTTTGTTATGCTTTGTTTCAATAACTGAAATGAAGTATTAACTGATAAATATCATTTTGCAAAAGAAAAAAATAAATTATTCTTGAATATTTTAATATATAATAACAATAATTTTTAAACAACTTAGGCAGCTAAGCTTTATTTTAAATGGGCATAATAAAAAATTCTTATAAACCTTTTTGTTAAAAAACAATTATACATTAATAATGAATTTTATCATACATTTTTGTTTTCATTTATTGTGGTAAAAATGTTTACATACGGTAATTTAATAAAGATAAAATTAAAATAGTTAAAATTAAAAATAAAATGTTTATTTCTTTTGAAAAAAAACACCTGATGTAAGTAATATTTTATATCAGAAGATAGAGATGCTAACAAATTCATAACAAACAGCAGTGGCAAAAATCAATATTCAGAACTATCATTAAAACAGAAGTATCATTGAACTGACAGGTCATGTACAACTTTTTATAGTCAAGAAAAGTTATTTTCCATTTTTTTTTTTTTTTTACTCAGAAATGTTTTTGAGATACAGAAGTGATAAAATTTATGCTTTTTAACTTTAGTAAAATTTATTTTAAATTCAGATTTTTTTTCACATTATGAAATCCAGGTTGCTTTCTGTGACTCGTCCTTATATGTATTTTTTTTAGTTTTAATATTGAAATCATTATAAAAAAATAAAATTTTTAATTTATACTTACATATGTATGATATATTTATTCTAGTTTAATATCTTTAGTTGTTCATTATTAACAATTTTATTTTCATCTGAGTAACAACTAATATAACAGTTGTTTATTTAATAAAACTGTGAACATGAAAAAGTCACAAATAAATTTGTTTTGCCACTGTTTGAATAGTTTTGTGCTATAAACTGTCTAAAGTTATAACATATTTGCTTTGTCTTTCTTTTCTTTAGTTAGTAGTGGCCTAACAAAATAAAATAAAAAATATTTATAAACATTTTTCTTTTGCTTCAGCTGAAAAAATATTAACTACTTTAGTTCTGTTATTATTTAACTTCACTACTTAGGCCAGATGTCAAATATTTTGAAATATGTACTACTAGAACATCTTAGCAACTCTGATGTTTGTATTGAGACTTGTGATAGATCCTAAATGAAAGCCTATGACTTGTTCTACAATCTGGAAGGGGAAGTATGTGCTTGTAACCATCTGAAGTTTGGTTTGTTACTAAAAACTAGTTTTCATAACAGTATTCTGCTACTGCAACAGAAAACATAATACAGCATAATTACCTCATTGGAAAGAGGAATGGGAATCCCTATTCACAATAATGTAATATGCTCAAGCCAACAATGATGCTAGATCTTAATAGATGATATTAAATCTTTCATGATGCTCATCATTAGTTATGCTCACAATGATTTTAACGTTGGATTCAATAGGTATGTTCTACTCCGTGGATAGTTAACTTACTCAGTGGATCTTTAACTACCAAATTAATTTTCCCATTTTTGAGATTGGGTTTTCTTTGGGATAATTTCAGATTTACTTTTTTCATATCATTTTAATGAAAACATTTTCATTTAGCTTTAGTACAAGCATCGGGAAAGAATCTATGATTAACAGTTCACTACCATAACTCAACATCTGTCAAGATCCAGTTAATAAAAAAAATATATACATTTTTAAAAAAATCATTAAAACCAAATTCCTTTATCTATTTAGACATTTAACCTTTTGTGTAATTTGTTAGTGTTGAGTATCTTTGTTTCTAAAAAATTATTTGTAACAGATTAAAATTTGTTTATCAGAAATCTCTGATAAATGCTTATGCCTAAGAAATGTATGGTGTCTTTCTTGGTAATAATAAGAACAGTTGGTTTTTTGAAAAATAAAAGCTAATAAGTTCTGCTACAAATAACTGAAGATTACATTTACTCTTATGAATATAAAATAGGCCTCTAAAACCACTTTTGTGGTGGTGTAACAGCATCTCTTTTTTTTGGAAGGTTCTGTGTTCAAATCTCATTCAGACTTAGCATTATTTGTTTGCTTCAAAATAATTTCTCATCTAAAAATATTACAAAGTAAAAACTATATGTAACTATAATTGGGCAACAGCCCACAGTTATACAATAAACAAATATACTTTTAAATTAAAATCAGGCTGTCAGAAAAAAAATATTACTAAGTGCCTTTGGCTTAAATTGGTCAATAAATTATTGACAATGGGACTCTTGAATGGACCAATAGAGTGATAGGAGGAGCAGAAAGAAACATAACAGTCTTTAGCAATTGGAGAAACACAGTCCACTGCAATACTATCACTTTTTATTCCACATAAAAGTGATATGATGTCATATGTTTGAACTTTTGTCATCTAATGCATTTGATTTATTAAATATTGATTCTGTTATCAGTATCATATTCATTTTCATTAATTAATTCTTATATATTTTATGATGCTGCTAAAAAATGTTTCCAGTAGATAATCTTGGACACAGAATTTTTTAACTTAAAATAATATCAAACTTTATTAGATTTATGAACAACATTTAAGTATAAGATCTGGTTTAGAGTGCTGTTTATTTTATTTTTTTACATTTTTACTTATTTTCTGTATTTGAAAATATATACATATTATTTTTATGTTGCATTAATATATTAATTACACATATTCTCAATTAAGATTCATACTTGAATAAAGGTTCCTAAGTACATAATTATCTATTACCATGTATAACCTAATCTTAATATAATAATTTAAATAATTAAGTCACAACCATATAACTTAAATTATTAATTCAAAAACCATTTATTATAATGGTCTACTACAAAAATATAACAGCCTAAAAAGTAGAATACAGTTTGTATATAAATGAAGTTACTTTTTTGTAATTTTTAGTTGTTTTTCTTTAAAAATAATATTGTATTTATTATTATAACTCCTTACTTTCATTATGTAATAATAATTATTTAATATGTTATGTAATTAATATTTTCTTTTCGTATAATATATACATTTATTTATATTTAACTATGTCATTGTTATTATTGTTTAATTAAAAGATTTATAATGATGTTAAGTTGCACTTTTTTTGTTTATTGTTATATTTTTAAAAATAAATATTGAATAGATCTTTTTTCTTTAGTTACCTTAAATTTTTATGTTCATGTGTTATTAATTCATTAATTTGCATTTATCTTTTATACAAAATCTACATTATTTTGTTTTTGTCGTAGAATTTATAACAACTAAGGAAAAGCATGTTAAATAATCATTTAGGATTAATCATTATCATAAACTTTTGAAAATATTCATGAAAAATCTTGGTACATTATAAGAATTCATAAATGAAAGTTAATGGGTAGATTACATTCTTTTTCTTATACACGTCTTAAATGAAGTGGCTTATCAGTTTGTATAAAATGTGAACATTTTTTTTTCTTTAAAAAAATATCATGGATTGTTTTACAGTAAGTCCTTGGGGATTTGTGAGTTCAACTGATGTATAAATTCATATTAATATAGTTTTAATAACGCTAAACTTTATTCCAGACAATTTTTTAAAAATAGAATGTAGAGTTTATTATTTCTGAATTTTTAAAATTTATTTCTTCAAGTTTCAAGAAATTTATTTTATTATTTATTTATTTTATTTTTATTTATTTATTTTTTATAAATCTTAAATGACATTGAGAGCAGTATCTACGTATTACAACTAACAAGTACAAACAGCATGCAGTGAATCTGTATATAGTGCTTGGTGATCTGGGGGGAACTGGTTTACTAACATAAACCTTTTCTTGCCTTTTCATTAATGATGGCTGTGACTCATGAAAAATTTAAAACCATTGTTTTTCTAAACTTTTTTGTAAATCCTTTTATCTTCAAAAATAAAACAATTTTAACTAGAATTTTTATTTTACATGATAGTTATTTCTGCATTGACAAACATAATTTTGAATTCTGTTGTGATTTTTTGATAAATATGTTTTCTTCTCCACAACATAATTTTTTTTGTCAAATAAACAATAATTTATTGGAATGACTGGAGTAAGCCTTGTTATATTTTTATAAGTTAGCACTGCCTCCTGTAAATAGTGAACAATCAGTTGTGTTCTATTATTTATTTTAATATATTAACATAACTTGTTTAAATTGTAGCATAACTTTGGTAGTTTGATTGAATATGCATAAAAAGACTAACAATAATAAAATATTAAATTACATAAAAGACTTTGTAGATATATGACTTAAATTTGAGAAATGCTAAACTAGAGGTATGACAAGAGGCCTTGAATGTTTTCACAATTATAAATAGGAAATTGTTAAATACTTCAGCCATGGATATTTTTTCTATCATTACTTTTCACCAATTTTCAGTTTTCAGGTTTGTATTCCTTGAGATGGTCTATGTATTACAGAATAATCAGATTAAAAGGGAATGCACAATATATCATATCCAGGTGCTTCCAAAAAAAATGTATCATAGTTAATGAATTCAGTTTTATTAATTTATTACTATTATTGTGTGATTCTAGGAATAGAAATTGGATTTCCAATTTTTAAAGGATCTTTTATTTGATAATGGGTAGTTTAACTGCTTTCAAGTAAAATAAAAACCTTTCTTTATGTGTGTAATAGTTGTGTCAGTAAATGTGACATACCAAACTTTAATTTTTAGTATGTGGTAGAAAACTTCAGTAACCTATTTTATAAAGTTTGAGATTTATTTTTATTGTTTTATTTTTTTTCTATATGAAAAATAAATATGATTGTAAATGTGGCTATAAAAAAAACATTTCAGTTAATCTTTTTAATTCAGAACATACTCGTATATGGTATTTGTTTAGCAATATCAGTTTTAACTGGTTTTTAAAAGAATTTCCTATGATTCAGATCAAGGTTATTTTAAACTCATAGTATTGTTAATAATTATTAATTAATTTTCTGATATCTTTATAAATTTGTTATTATTATTTTCATGGTTATTTTGTTAAGAATTTTTTTTGAATTTTTTTATGTTATAATTTGTTTTTATGCAAGATTTTATCCTACATCTTATATAAAAAAAATAAGTGATAATAGTGGATTATATTGTTATCTTATTTGGTAAATATCAGAGGTACAATTTGAAAAAAAGATATATAATTGCAGTCAACAGGTTAATGATTACTTCATGTTAAAAAGTAATGGAGAGAGAATGAGTCGCATAACAATCTGAAACTGTTTTATAAGTTAGGATACATAGTTAGTGTACTTCATCATCAGCTGACAGCTGTCTTACACCCTAGGATCAGCAAGCAGTGCAGTGTATCATTAATTAAAATCTAATTAACAAACACTGGTCATATTAACATTTTTGACTATGTTTATTATATATTTGTGTTATCATTATTTACCTGTAAATGTCTGAGTTAAAATTCTGTAACAATTGCAGTAAGCAATGACCCAACCATTATCAAATATTAAAATACGTTTTTGCTATTTTACTACATTATTGTTTGCAAAAGCATAGCCTTCCCATTGGGAGGCCTATTAGGTACTTTTTATAATGCCTAATTTGACATTAATTACTATCAAAAGTAAGTTTACTTTATTTCAGTTTTAGCCTATTTGCTTGCTGGTATTACTTTTTATTCTTTGATCTTTAATGTATTTATCCATTTTTGTATTCTTTACTATTTTTTTACTAGTTTATTTGGTGAATAGTTTGTCCTTAAAGTAAACTACTGGAACTGGAAATATTATATTCGATTGAATATTTTATTCTACTCTCTTAAATAATATTTAATTTTTCTAAATATAAAGAAAAGCATGGTTGAAGATAGAGGACATAACCAAATGACAGAATAAAATAATTATTTAGTTAGAATATATTTTACAAATATTAAAAAAAAGAAATGTTTTTTGTAACTCGTAGTAAAGCCCTATACACACAGGACATTTTACAAACAATCATGAACAGGATTAAATAACATGAAATAAAAGCCACATTTAAATATTAATTTTAGGCCTAATATTATGTAAAATAGTAATTTAATTGTCCTAAGAAAAATGGAGTTCATTAATTATACTTTATTAGTAAGAAATAACTCAAGACTGAGAAGTGTTAACTATTCTGTAATTAATTTACTTAATTCTTAATGAATTTAAAAAAAATTTGATTCTCACTTCTTTTATCCTCCATTTTTTAAATGGAAACAGTTCTTGAAAATTGTTTTCTTTTAGAAAAAATTCATGTAATTTCTAAAATGAAAAAATATTTTAGTTATTTGCTGATATATTTATTTATAACATCTTTCAAAGTACAGATTTGTAAAAAAAATGTAATCTTTATTAATTTTTATTTTTATTTTTTTAGGGAAAACTATGATAAAATGAAAGCATATTTCTTGAATATATTTGTAATTTCAGTTAGTAATCTAGAGTTACTGGTATATAAATGAATGCTGCAGGTTCAGAATATTTAATGTTTTCATCTTTCTTTTTTACAAATTTAATACTTTTTCATTTAGGGTTACTTCTAATCAAGTTAGTGACGGTAATAGAGTTGAGATGTCCACAAGTTGATAATGGCATGTTCGCAATAAAACATCAAAAACAAATTTTATTGCTTTTTCATTCATCATCTCAATCCCTTTTTCTACTTTGTGTGTGTGTGTGTGTTATATATATACATATATATATATATATATGTTATATATATGTATATAACATATATATGTTATATGTTATATATACACATATATATATATATATATATATATATATATATATATATATGTGTGTGTGTGTGTGTGTGTGTGTGTGTGTGTGTGTGTGTGTGTGTGTGTGTGTGTGTGTGTGTGTGTGTATGTGTGTGTTTGTGTGTGTGCAAATTCACATATACATCATTTCTGTGCATACAATAGGCACATGTGTTTTATTAAAATGGCATAATATTAAATATTGAACTAAGAAATATGTTTGTTTTTTTTAATACAATACTCTTTATCACAAACTATTATTACAGCCTACCACTACAGAGTTTTTCTCTATTCATTTTAAAGGATTATTTATTCTTTTTGAGATTAAACAAGTAAATGTTTTGACTGTGTTTTTTTTTTAAATTATAATGTATTGTATCAAGTATGAAGTCTAGTTACTATTAAGAATTTTTTCTTTATCAGCCTGTTTTGCAGGAATGATCATTCAAAATAAATCAGGAATTATTCCTGATTTAGTTTAAGTCCATTCACTTTAGGAACAGGTTTCACTCAATATCTAAAAGTATGAAATTTTATGTCTGAGATAACTTTGTTCAAGTGTCAAGTGCATCTAATTTTGTAATAATCAACTAGTTCACCCTTCCCCTTTTTTTGATGATATATAAAAATGTATTACTAATAAAAAAAAATTATTTATTGAACTGAGATTTTTCCCAAATATTTGAAGAGGTCATTAAAAAAAATATCAAAGACCATAGATTAAAGTTAAAATATATTGCTTTTTGATGTGGTAAATTCTACAATTTTTTTTTTTAAATTTGTGAGAATGAAAATAAATATTTGTATTGTTAAATAAATAAATAAGTATTGTTACACTTTTGCTGACCTCTATGTGATGGAAATCAATATACATAAGCCAGTTGTTTTTTTTATTTTATTAAGTTTATGAAATGCTGTTTGTATTTAATAATATATAATTTAATAAAAGTTTTAAAAATTACGAAAACAAATACTTTGTCAAATAGTAATCAATGGTGGCACAGAGATTGAATATTTGTTTCATGTACCAGGTTGACAACTCTTCAGTAAGGATTAGACTTGTCTAATAAGTAAGTCCAAAAAGTATGATCCATCTTCTCAATATTGGGAATAATTTTGCCAGATTTCAATTTAATGTTCTATGTTGGCCATTCTTTGTGAATTTACTCTTAAGCAACAACTGAAAAAAATGAATGTGCAATTGGTAATGAATCGCAAATTTTAATCCAGTCTCCTTAGACTGTGAGATATTCTGTTAAAATGTGTTTAGAGAATTTAAAATATAAAAAAATGAAAAATCCTGTAATATAAAACATTCATCCTATATTAAAAATTGGCATAAATTAAAATAAAAATATAGTAAAATTCATTGTATATTAAAAATTGTGCTTATGGTGATTAGCAGTAATCAAATTTTAATCAAAAATTTTTATAAAAATGTGATGTTTTTTACCAGTTTTTAAATATCTTATTGAAATAAAAATGACAAAACAGATAATATCAGTAAAAGAATATGGTAAATAACATTAAATACAACAGAATCTGAGACACTGTTTGCCACGCAAAAATCATTAAATTGAAAATGCTTATAAAATACCAACTTCCCAAGTATGACGCACAAATTGGTGATCAAACTTGTGCCTTTACATATTTTCAAAATTATAATGCCACTGTCAATTGATGGAAGGTATTTTTATCAGTCACAGTACTTTGTTGGACTATGGTTTGCAGATGCTGGTTTATGTGGCTGTTCAAGATCCATTGACTATGCTTTAATACATAGAGTGAAAATGTTAATAAAGTACAAAACTATGATGATAAGCCTTCTTCCAGTTTAAAAATAATCATATTGGTTTTATAGGAATTAAACTGGCTAATATTAGGGTAAGTGTACAGTGAATGCTGGTTCATGCAGGTAAGTGTGCACAGTGGAAGCTTGAATCACGTTAGATTTGATTACTTACTCAAACAAGATGAGTTCTAGTAGTAACAACAAAGAGGATTTTTTTTCTTTTGGATAGCATATTTATGAAAAAAAATCATTTTTTATTAGAGACTAGCAGGAATTTCATCAATACCCACTGAAAATTTACTCTTACTGAAATTAAGAAGAGATTATTATAGAATATGAGCACTCATATAGATTTCCCACACTCATATAGAATATGAGTGTGGGAAAATATATTGTTAGTTTTCAAAATACTAACACTTAATCGTGTGAAAATATTGTAAATACCAGAAAGATATCTAATTATGTAGTCTGACACACATTATTCTATAAACATAGAACATTAAACGATGATGATGAAGATTAAAAATGAAAATATTTTCAAATTATTTATGAATTTACATAGGTTTTCATTTTAAACTAGGGCACTGCACCCCATGGCTGCTTTACCGTCAGCATTTCAGCATTTTTCTTACCATGTCATAATAAAGAGAGAACCAATGTTCGCTCATATCTCTACTCTGAGTGGAGGAAAAATTTGGGTGAAACCTCATTAGGTGTGACTTGATTGCCAGAGTGTTTTAAGTATACATCAAATATTAAGCTAATTATTTTGAAATATGATTTATAATTAACATTATTTTTAAAATTATAACAATAATACAGACAAAAAACACAAAATAATTAGTTTAGTATTTAAAATAAAAAACATAGTAAAACATATTTTAGCTTTGGTAAAACATACTTTCAATAAAACTGTATGTGCTGTGATCTAACATAGTAGCGCTTAATTCAAAATAAAAATGTGAACACATACAGCAAACAAACCAATGCACCATGCTTCTTGATATAAGGGAAGAGGGAATTTTTTTTTTTTAGTTACTTTGTTGTCAAGATACTGCTTAATATTAATAATTAAAGACACCGATTAAAAGGGTGTTAGGTTTTACATAAGATGAATAAACACACTTAGACATTCATCATGAGATTGGTTTTACTCAGACAACACATATTTTTAAATCAACTAGTAGAACAGATTTTTGAAACAAATTAATTTTACGAGCTATCATGTGGTATAGTATTAGTATTGTATTGTCATCATGAATAACAGATAAAACATTAGTCGTTTAAGTGTTATCATGATTATTAATTACTACACTGACCTCTGGAGTGTAAACATTATTTTTACAACCTGGGTTTTCATAAGAGGAACAGGATGAAGGACTTTCAACATAATAAGAAGTCAATGGGTATGTAAACTGTTTCACTATTTCCTAAATTCTACTGCAAAACAAAAGTTTTTTTAAGACGGGAATTTTTTTATGTGTGATAGTAAACTTAAGAAAATGTAAGTAATTGTCCTAAACATTTTTTTGTCTCTTCATTTTCTATTTTCTAGATTTCTATTTTCTGTTGTTCAATTTCTAACATTGCATGTTTTACTATACATTTTGCCCGCTTACTTCATGTATGCTAACTACTTCATGTATGCTGATTGCCGCCATAGTTGCTCTTTGCCTGTTGTAGAATGTGAATTACAGTATATGACAGTAGGGTTGTTACTGTGTGATGTGTCATGTTTGTCTTCAACAGCTATATCATACTGTGTTATCAACATCGTTCCTTAATTCTACTGGTATTGAAATGTATGGTGAAACTGGATCTATGGATTCATTGTTACTAATAGATTTCCGCTGGACAAATGTGGCTTAACTACATTTTTTTTAAATACAGAAGTTTAAAATGGGGCTATGTACGTGTCTCAATCTCGCCAGCAGTGTCTCCTAATTTTGATATTTTAATTTTAAACATTTCTATTGAAAATTGATCAAGTAAATATTTCCATTTTTTCTTCAATTTTAGTTCTGTGAAATAAAAGAAACAATCCACAAAATTACCAACAAGATCAAGTTAATAATTTTTAAAAATGTTACAATAACTAACAACACATGTTGAATTTACAATGGAAAAGTGAATTATCTCAATCCAAAATTACTTAAAATTTTCATTTTCAGACATTTATCATCGTTTGAGAATCTGGCCTTTAGTTTTAGAATGGGGGATGATATAGTGGGGTTAATAGGGAAAGGAAAAATTAAATTCACATGGGAAGAAATATGTGCTGTGCTTATGCTAGTGCCAACTGAGTATGATTTTAAAAAAATTGCACAAGAACGTTCTGAAATGTGAAATTTTCCAAACTTACTTTGCACTTAGATGGAAAGCATGTGCATATAAGGTGCCTAAAATACTCTGAAACCATGTTTTTTAATTATAAAAAGTACGTAAAATTAATTATTTATTTTAACCAAAGATAAAGAACAAATGTAAATACACAGAGCAAGAGGATTAAAAATTAGAATTTTTATTTCAATTATTAATTAATTCCATAAGTACATCCATTACTTCAGTTCTCTTCTGCTCTTCTCTTCTTTTTATTTCTCTATATGGCCTCTTCCTCTACTTCATCATTTTTCAAAATTTCTTCATTATCGGCATGAATAACTTCATTTGCTAATTTGTATACATTATTCATCAGTTTTCCAAAATTGTGTAAAATGGCATAAGCAAGAAAAATGTTCAATACTTTTTCCAGTTTTACTTGAACAATGGGAACCACTGCTTCACTTGCCCTAAAACTCTCTTGATTACTGTCTTTGCTTAGTTGTTTATTGAAAGATTTTTTATTACTTTCAGAATTTCTGAATAGTGTAACCAGCCACAGCGCAATAGTATATTTACGATCTCCCAAAAGACAAGCAGCTCCATTATATTTCATTATTATCTCCAGTGTTTTACTGAATCTCCATATACGACTATCAACTCTCAACACTGGTTATCTTCTCATGTGCATCACAAGTTGTCAGCACATTAATACTTGCACAACCCTTGCGATTGATATAACAGTCACCAAACTGTAGGTTTTTTTTAATCTCAATGTGGGTGCAATCTACGACACCTATCACACATGGCATTTGAAACCTCAAACTACATGTAAATTTGGCTTCATTAACCTCCTGCATATTTTTCAGGAAGTGAATCTAGTCACTTGCTTTTGCAGTTATTTTGTCCAAAACATAATCAAATTTTTTTTGCTTACTGTCATTCGGTGAACACAGAAATCCTCCCTCACTCCAGTTTAAAAGCCTGGGTCAGCGAAATATTAAAGAAATATTTCCATTTTCTGCTTTGATGACAAGGTTTCTCCTCTTTTCTTGTTTACTTCTGGTAAAAAAAGGTAACATAAATGATTGATTCTTCTTCAAAACGAAAGCAGCTCTTTGCATCAACTTGGACTAATATACCATCTGTTTCTGTAAATGATAACATTATGAACATTCAAAAATGCACTCATGATTATAAGATGGGTCTGGAAGTACCTTGAAACTCAATCAGTAATTTATTATAAGAATAATAAAAGGCTGCCTTTTATTCACATCCTTTTAAGAAATTACTTAGAGGATCAGCATTTGTATGTAGTTATCAGAAATTACTTATAAGAAAAGGAAATACTTTATAAAAGAATAGTAATTTCTGATTCTTATTCTCCCATTCATAAGAAATTTCTTAAAAAATCAGTCAAGAAAAGTAATTACTGATTTTTATTTACATCACCCATTATTACGTATAGTTCTCAGCAAATACTTAGAAGTAAAAAAAATACTGAACAAGTACAAAGAACACTAAATACTGGAACTTTATTCACTTACCTGCCATTATTTACTTGAAAAACAACAAGAAAAAGTTGATTTTTAATTAGTAAAACTGATTTTTATTCACATTACCCAATAACTAACTTGCACTGGTGATTTCTTACAGCAAAACGTACACTTATTAGTTGTACAATGGATGCATATATCTACAGGCCTCAAAACAAGAAAGTTGCATTAAATATGAGACTTCCAGAATATCATATAAACCAATCAGTACATATTCATTCATGTACATTTGTTAAAACAAATGTATACATTGAAGCTACTGATGTTTTAATGATTATAATTATGTAGACATGAATTATCTGCTTTCCATGAAAACAGTATGTAATATGACTCTAATTTTATGACAGCGTTTTACTGTTTACAAGAATATACTTTTAGCAGAGGTCCTATAGATTCTTCTCTACATCCTGAAAGCTAGTGTCGCCTATCATCCCATACCCAGAAAGTTTCTCTTTATATAAAATGATATCTAATGAAAATGCTTTTTAAACTGTTGGAACTAATTCAGCAGGGAAAATATTCTGAAAATAGTTTAATAATGATCTTTAACTTCTGATCTTTGGATCAGATGGTTCTGACATTTGACCATTGCATTATTACCTCAGAACTCCAATATACTGCAGCCAATTAGGCAGTTGAAATGGGAAGTAAATAAATCTCTATGGCTGGAATTTTATCTATATATACTTTATTGATATAAAATGTAATTGTTATTTTAATATTAAAAGAAATTAGAAAAGTTTATATATTATTTTATTTTAATAAAATTTTATATTAATGTATCTTTGATATATGACAACTGACCTAATGAAGTCTAAGAAAACTTTAGGTCTAAAATCTAAGGAGTCTGACCAATGAAGACAATGTATCTCAGTCTACTTGTGATTAAGTAAAACCTACCAAGTAGAGATTGAGCAAAACAGATATCCTGGACCTCACTAGCTTACAAAGCAAGATTTATTGTACAAAGTTAAGTAGTTCTAATTCTAGTTTATTACTTTCTTTCTTTAGAAAATTGGATTTTATGTTAATAGAAACTGCACAGCCTCTCTCAGTTGTTATTTAGGTTGAAACAGGTTTTAAGAAAGTTGTTGTCATTGTATAGAAATATCCCTGTTAATAATCATAATCCACTTTGATGAGAACTTACTCCTACCAGGGACTTGTTTATCTGCCATGAAGTGATATGAATGGTTTAGTAAACATTTTTGAAAATCTTATGTGCTCAGGCAAACCACACATGAGTCATACAATGGCTGATCATTCTATGCCTGCCACTGCAGGCACAGAATGAGTGTAATATATTTATAATAATGATTTTATTTTGACCAGAATTGATTAATTTCATGCTCTTTGTTGAACAGAATTACTATCAAATAGCAAAAGAATAGGATTGTTTATAGAAAGATTTAAATGCTTGAATTTTTTAAGTCACTGAATAAAAATATTTTTTTGTATCCACTCATAACATCAGTAAAACTCCTTAGAGAAGCAAAGTTAAGAAAAAATGGATTTGACTATCTTTGTGGCATAATAAACATGAGAGGTGAAAAGCTGCTAGAAGCCTTCTTCCAAACCACAGCAGTAGTAATTTTGTTTCTTTCTGCATCCCAACTTGTTTATCCCTCGGTGTAATGATTTCAGTCATTTTAGATAATTTTTTTTATCAGTACTGTATTGAAGAGTACAGCAAATTTTTGGAATAGTACAGGTTCTTCAGTCTCACCAATTGTTCATAATTAGTTCACCAATTAGTTTCAAACAGCCCAGTCCTATGGCAAAAAATTAATCATTCTCACCTGCATCATGATCCTCAAATGAGGTAGATCATCCTCCAGAACATACGTTCTACTTCCCATGTCTGTATAAACAGAGGTGTTTATATAAAATACTTTTAGCTGATTAACAGAGCTCCTGGTTTTCTCAAAATGTATGGTTATTTTCTGCCTGATAATAGTGACCAATTTTCATACTGTTTTTTGGCTTCAGCTTCTTATCTTTTTATATCTGATTTTATATTAATTTTCATGGATGAGTACTGTCTGTTATGTTGATAACGTGGTTGGCAGTGGGCCCTACATTATGGGTGAATCGGAGACCTTTTATTTTCCATATCCCCCCTGCAATAGTAAGTATGTCCCCCTGCATGCCCCCTGCATTGGAACATGGAAGCACTGAATCCTTCAGGTTAGTATGACCTGGAATTATTGCAGACTTCACATGAGTTGTATGCCAAAACATATGACAGTTCTGTCAGAGTATCAAGTCAAACTCTGAGGTTTAATAACTCTGGGGTGGGAGATAACCTGACGACTAACATTGCAACTACAGAAACAATGAATTTTGTTGAATAAATAAACTATTGAGAGTTAACGTGCTACACCTTCATTTGGGACCAACTGAATCACCAGAAGCAAAGCAGAAGAAGAAAAAGATTCAGAAAGAAAAGAGTTAAGAAGTCAATGTCCAATTTTTGTAAACAATAGTATATCCAGACTCTAAGTACCCAAAGTCACCCCTTTCCTAATCGCCAGGGAAATAACAAGTTGTGTTGAAAGACTTGTTAAAGGAGGGAGTCAGGTCGTAAGATGTATACTGGTGTATATGATGAAACAGCAGATGATCAATCTAGAAAATGCAACTATAAATAGTTTTATTCAAACAACCATCAGCGATTTTCTTTGATCTGGAAAAAGCATTTGAGTTAACCTAGGAGTAGATGTTTTTTCAAATGTGAACTGATCCCCCAAATATTACATCAAAGTTTCATGTAGCTGATGAGTGAATGTGTAAATTAACTCCCACATTCACTGATAGCTCTAAAATAGACAACTGATGTAGGTGGTGTTTAACTGTTGGCAATAAATCCCACTAGTGGACTTTGCAAAATATCACTATGGTGTTTGCTGGTGAATTGTATTCAGAACAACTGCTTTTTTTTTACAATGCAGTAATTAACTTCTTCGGGATAGGCGTCACGCTTATGCGCTGCAGTAAAATGTCCGCACAGACTACGGTCGCGTAAACTTGTTTCAGAACTTTATCATTTGACTACTGTCATCATGTTAACATGACTAATATAATTCTTTCACCAACATGTGCTGCACCTTATTCAACTATTTGCACTATCGATAGGTTGCAGCTGGAAATAGAGAGAATAAAATCATATTATTAGTGTTCTAAAATTAGGTTCTGTAAGTTTTGTTGACTCTGTTAGTAAACATGGCCGATTCATAAGCTTACCATCTGACCATTACATAGTTATTTGGCAAAACAACAGGGGCAATCTGTTTATGTTGTTTTCGTGTGTGAAGTACTACACGTTTTTGATCATTTTATCTCTGTTCATTTCTTCTTTCATCATTTAGCAATGGGCAAAAGAAAATGTGTGTTTAATGTAAACCTGCAACAGCAATACAACTTTTGAAATTGTGTGATGACATTAACTATGAATGTGTTTATTGTACACAATGCAGTACTGAAGAATTTTCTGTTGCACATAAAGGAAAGGGTGATTTTGAAGATCACCTGAAAACAGCTAAACATAGGAGTGCTATTAATGTTACTGCCTCAGCTAACATAAGAGATTTTTTTAAAGCCAAAGATGGGAATAACAATAACCAGTGCCAGGTTTACCTTGGATGAGGCCCCAAGCAGATCGATATTTTTGAGGTCCCCCTCCCCCGTATGAGGCTCCCCCCGGAAGTTCCAATTGCCTATTATCCTACAAAATTTCATTTGATAAACATATAGGTTATGATAACAGAAATAATCAGACACAACCTGATACATTTAATGAATTTTATTGACCTTAATTTTTCATTTGAATTTTTAAATAGTATGATTTGAATACATACCTTGTATCTTTGACTCAAGTAACGAAACAAAGAATCTCTGCCGGTTTAGACAAAGACGAACAAAATGTTTGACCAAGGCGCCATCTTTTTGTTACACATGGAAATAACGCGCGGGAAAAAATGGTTTGCATGACAAACCAATTTTAAAATATACTGTCATTTATAATCTATGCTATAAATATAAATGAAGCTTTTACATAATTGAAGATAGCAATTACAATTATACATAAGTTATAAAAGTAATACATAAAGTATTATAAATATATTCTTTATTTTTTGTTAATTTTACTTTTATTTTTCAAAATTTTTTACTTCGAGGTCCCTGTCAAAGTGAGGCCTCAAGCAGCTGCTTGTTTTGCTTTATGGTAAATCTGTCACTGACAATAACAGTGATCTGGCATGTGCTGCAAAAGAAGCTACATTTCCATACCACGCTGCTAGATACGAACTCAGTTTCAAAACATCAGACTGCATATCTAAACTGATTAAAAAGTTATATGACCCAAAATTTTCGTCTGTTAGAATCAAAACTGAGACAATTATTGTTAACGTTATTTTGCCATTTTTATTTGACAATGTGTTGCGTTCTTTGGAAAACATTTATTATGTAACAGTAAAATAAATAGCTCATACAGAAGTGAAGTAAAACTTGTTGCAATTGTTGTAAGATATTTCAGTCTGTAGGAGGAAATTCAAGTTAAACTTAAATTTCAATGAAGTGTCAGGTGAAACTGCTCAAATTTTGACTCAGTATCTTTTGCAGAGTGTGAAAAAATACTAACTTGAAGAAAAGTTGGTTTGTTATACTGCTGATAACACTAACAGTAATTTTGGTGGTGTGAAGAGAAAGGAGATTGAAAATGTGTTCAGAAAAGTTCAAAGTGATTTAGATGATAGACCTATTTTAGGAATTGGTTGTTCAGCCCACATTGTACACAATTCAGTACAAACAGCATGTGATTCTCTACCCCTGGACATAGAAATTATTGTTATAAGTATTTTCACATATACACAGTAAGAGTTACAAAACTTAAAGAATTCTGTGAATTTGTGGAAAGAGATTACCAAAAAGTATTATCTCACAGCAGCACAAGGTTTCTTAGTTTGTTACCTGCAGTAGAAAGAATTATTTCCATTTCTGATGGCCTAAAATCATACTTCTTATTTTGTGGCAAATGTCCAAAATTATCATTTGATTTTTTTGAAAATCTATAAACTGACCTGTTTTTGAAGTTTTTGTATAGTACTCTACAGTTATTTAAGTTGTGAAGAACCAGTTTTGATAAAGTTAGTAAATTTCAGTGAATAAATTTACTAACTGAAATTGTCTGGTCTGATTTAGAAAAGAGTGCACAAGTTGTTAATGAAATTATAAAAGTTTCCAAAAATATTGATACCTATTTGATGAATGTGCATTGTTGAACCAGGTAAAAACAACCAAAGGGTAGGTTGTGGTTCAAGTTCTGAAAAAGTAGCAGACACTATTGAGGAGAAGTGGAAAGCAACTTTAAGGTGTTTCAGAAGACTGATATTTGATGTTGCAATATTTCTAAAATGGTTGAGTTTGCAATGTCTTTGCCTGGGACATCTGCTCCAGTTGAGAGAGTTTATTCAATTATGGGAAACATTTGGTCTGCAAAAAGGGGTAGACTTTCAGTGCCTAGTGTTAAACATCTGCTAAATGTTAGAATTAATTCAGAACCTTGCTGTTATGAATTTTAAACAAATTATTTCTGTAATTAAAACAAACCATTTCTGAAAAAAGTTATGTCTAGTGAAAAATACAACTGAATAAATAAAGTTTAATGTTTTAGTAAACTGTTAAGACTTTAACTGTTAAGTAATTTCAAAAATGTATCCTGGGTTGGACCTAAAAAACTATGATAAGCCTATCAATTCATGTCCAGGATTTATTTCTTCTCGTTAAAGCTATAATAATGCCTGAAATTATTGAATACATAGTAAATGAAACAAACACATATTATTATAGCCAAGGCTAGATACTGATTTATAAACATTCTTAGTATGCTTCATTTTGCCAATAATAAACATCAACCACCCGGCTTCCATCTTTTCAAAATTCAAGAATTAATAGAGGAATTGAAAAACAAATTCTCAAATGTATTTTATCCTTTTCAAAATATAGTAATTGACGAGTCCTTTATTTTTTTTTTGTGTTTATAATAAAAATTGTGTTTTAAAATTTGTTAAAAGAAAAATTGTTTTAAATTTTAAACGAAATAAGATAGTGTTCATTCCTAGTGATTATGTAGCGCGATAAATCATACAGAGCATGACTACATAAAGATGAGTAATGACTTATAAAATAACCTAGTCTGAGCATGAACTAGGATTTACAGTATCTTAATCCCTAAAAAGTTAAAAAGTCGTTGATACGTTACGATCATCGTAGTGCAGTCGGAGACATCTTTACAACAAATGATTTGCTGCAGAGTGATGCAGCTTACGAGACATCTTTACAACAGACGATTTTTGTAAAATGTTCATCGTATATTAAAACCACTAAGTGAAAATTATCAGGTATGCGTATTAAAAAGGATACCTGGCCGTACTAGAATTCCAGGAAATGAGGATGTGGATGAAGCTGCTTTCTAGCATCTGATATAGCTATATCTATTTGTTTTACTGATTTTATAATCAGCAAGCAATGAAAACATTGCAACCCAATTCCTGTAAAAACCCACGTATCAAAAATTAAACCAACTGTTAAAACGGCTTTACTTATGCGAATAATGGACATAAGTGACTAAGACTCTTTACACCTATATTGGACCTTTGTGACTTTAGTTTAATATTTTTTAAGCTTCGTAATATAACAAGAAATAAGTTTTAAAAGTAAATTTAATTTTGTAATGAATAGGTTTAATGAGGTAAGTGAATATGTGAGTGTTAAGTGTGTCTGTTTACACTTGTGAATGTAGATTTGTTCGCATGGTTTTCGTGATTGAATACTAATGTGATTCTTTTTGTTTTTAAAAGAAACAAGAAAAAAATAATTCCAACGGAGACGTTTTCAAAATATGTTTTATTTTAAATTTTAATATTCTGTTTTTCTTTAATGGCTATTATCGAGGGTAATGGACATAGCTTCAGCTACAACTTGTTTATCTTTAATTGTGGAAATATGGTAAATAACTGAGTTATATCTATTGAAAAATATCATATTCATAATTAATTGTATGTTTTTAATCGATTATTTTTTCATATGAAGTTTATAATTCATGAATAATAATTTTATTCACGCGAGTTATTATATTTAGCTAAAAGTAAAAAGAGTAATGTAATTCTTTCCATCGAAATATAATATACTTATTTTAAGTGCAAATTTGTGCATATGAATAGTAAAATTATATTTCAGCTACGTTGAAGAATGTGCATTCCTGTAGAAGTTCACGGAATTCGTCAGTGGAGCTAGATTTCATAGGTCGGTAACCCGTGTTTGCTACGGTCGGCTGCCGAGCAACGGTTGTGCTTGCTGGCACTAGTAGGTAAAACGGAAACTGCCTCGTATCACAATGAAGTTATCATCTAGCCAAGATACTCAATAATAAACGGCTTTCTGAAAATGAAAAACGTGTTCTATAAAATAAAAGTGATTTTTTTCAGTACAACTTCAAAAACTACTGAAGTAATTTGAGATCATATAACACTGACTAACTTTAATCAGCGGGATTGAATTCTTTTCAACATAAATATCGGAAGATTTTACTCAGAATTTGTGATCGGTCAGTCAATCATTTAGTGTAGGCTGTTTAGCCTTTATATATATATATATATATATATACACTGATATTTTATGAAGGTATTCACTACCTTTTGTATATATATATCACCTATCCTGGAATATAATGCAGCTAAAATGGAGATTGCGGAATGCACAGTTTAAGTAGTCTCTTGAGATTGATTATTTTGTCCTTGTTATACAAAAATATTTTAGTTCAACCATTATAAATTTTGGTAGAAAATTAACATAATTCTAGAAAAACTGTTTAAAGACAAAACATTAGATGTGGTTATAAACCACTCGTTGAGACTTTCTCTCGATGAATTAAATGTTTTTATGTCAACATGAAAACTTTTTTTAATGATTATATTATGACACTTTCTTCTTTTACAGGAAAGTAAACATAAGAGAAACAAATATAACTTAGACATCCAGGTACAACGTCTTGTTATTTTCCAAAATAATAATCTCTTCTTTAGGTAGACTTAAACTTAATCTCTTCAGCACTTTTTTTCTGTTACTATAAAGTCAATGAATGGAATGATTCTGAAATAAATCCAACCACTTTTTCTCCAAACAAATAGTAATTAAGTGAAAACTTAAAATCTGAAGGATTTATTCGAGCCTCCACAGGGTTCACCTGAGTAACCTACTAGAAATAGAGAATTCTAGTAGGTAAACTAAATCGTATTCTATCTCACAAATTCATCAATCATCAAATCATACCTCATATTCACCTCTAGAGTTGTAAATCAGGATTTATCCCAGCCAAGGCTGACAACTTTTGACAGTCAAATATGGAAGTTCTTTTAAGGAATATTCCACCACTTGGCAATGACCAAGGAAGACTGCACTTGGATTCAGCGGGCAGTTACTTAAAAGACAAATAACCTAGAAGAATTAATACCTAAACTAAAAAAGTGGTACCTTAAGCCCTAGAAAGAAACATCAATAGTGGAATGAAGATTGTGATAAATGACAAGATACCAAGCATAAAAGCATCAAAGTTAGAAAACCGAAAAATCACCACACGGAATATTTACCCATGAAAGAAAAATATCCCAAAAAATAATTAAAAATGCAAAAAGACAACATCAAAAAATGTGATTGAACAAACAGAAATAGATATAAAAAAGCTAATTCCAAGAAAATGTTATAAAATGTTTGGTAAAAAATTACAAAAATATGAATCACCAACCATAATGCTTAAAGATGGAAAAATCACCCATAACAACAAAGAAAATACAGAAATTCTTGCAGTAGCAACCAAGAAAATTTAAATTGGGATGAGCCTGAAGAACTATTACAAGTAGATGCAGATACTGTAATTAAAACCAATAAAGAATCTATAGAACTGACTCTAAAGGAGTTAAATAAATAAAAAAATAGAAAATTATAAAGCTTGTGGGGATGAACAAACATTTGTGGAAATTTGAAAGAATGCATCAGTCTACAAAAAAATCTTTATACCAAAATTTAATAAAAATATGGAAGTAAGAAAGAATGCCAGAACATTGGATTACAACAATAATACATTTTCTACATAAAATGGACGATAAAACTAATAAAATAACTATTTCATTATTAGATTGCACATAGAAAGCATAAAGACCATTTAGAAAAGGAGTTTGGAGATTATCAAGGAGAATGTAGACCTTGGAAAAGTTGCCCAGACAAAATTATCATCTTGAAATTAATAATGGATGGCTCTAAAACTAGACAAAAATAGATGATTTTTGTAAATTTTATAAAGGCCAACGGAATCCATAGACCTACAATCCTAAAAATTCTAAAACATTTTGGGTTACACCCAAAATTAGTAAAAATGCTAGGTCTAACCCTCACTAACACTATATCAAAAGTAAAATTTAGAGGAGAAATTTCAGAATCATTCATAATAAGAACAGGATTAAGGCAAGGGGATGGATTATCCTCATTATAATTTAACTGTGCATTAGAATATCTAAAGAGATAATGATATAAATCCTAAAAACATTAAAATAGATAAAGAAAAAGAAAATGTTAAATTAAATTGCTTAGGTTTTGAAGATGATTTAGTTAGCTATCTTAGCAAATAACATTAAAGAAGCTAGAGAACAAGTTACATATTTAGAAAACATAGCTGGAAAAATTGGTCTAAAAATATCAAATGAAAAACAAAAATAATGGCTTATTGACCCCATTAGTAATAAATGACATTATGATGAATGTAAACAAAGTAGAGATTTAAATATTTTGAAGAAATGATAACTTACTATGTAAATGAGAAAACTACTTTGGATGAAAAAACAAAGAAATTATAAAAAGCTTAAAATATAATAAAATCAACATACAGTAAAAAATGCCTATAAATTCATATCAAACTCAACATTACAAATCGGTTGTCCAACCGGAAGCATCATATGAAAGTGAAACACTTTTCAAACTAAATCAGAAAAACCGACCAGACAAAATACTCAAAACAGAAAGAACTATAATTAAAACTTGCATAAATAAAAAATATCAGAAAGATGGAGAGTGGCAAATCCTACCAAATGATGTGGATTATAAAGAGATAAAATCAATAATTGACATGATGAAAAACAAAAGGATTTCCTTTTTTATACATTTAATGAGAATGTCGGAAGGTGGATTGACTAGACAAATAATAGAAAAACTATGGAAAAAAATATCACCCGTTTGAATTAAGGAAGTCAAAGAGGACATAAAAGAGTTGGATCTGACACTAAAGGATTTAAGAGAGGAAACAGAGAAACTGCAAAAATTGAAGGATAAGAATGTAAGATTTCAACCAAAGATAAAAAAATCAGGACTGATCAAGAGGGTTTTTTCAGAGGGAGAAAGAAAAGTAAGATCTAATAGTATGAAAAAGTATCAAGAATCAAGAAAACTTAAAAGTCCCAAAGTTCAAAAACAAATCAAAGACCAGAATAAATGAATACAGTGGTCCAATGAGGCCGTAAAAATAAATAAGATAACGTTTTTCCAGATCTTCTGAAAAATCACTTTAGATTGTGTAATATTATTTAACTTCCAAATTTTAAATATGAAAGGTAATGGATCTTTTCCCTAATATGAAAAATAAAAACGATTTAAAATTGACAGAACTTGTTCTACCAATCATGTTAAAAAAATCATATTTTTTCTTTGGTGAAATTGGTTAAAATGGATTCAGTAATGATAAAAATTCATTGTTGTTTTTTTTTTTGTTGAATGTTAAATTAAGTAAATAGGAAGATCTTATTGATTTGGTGAAGATGCCATCAAACATAATTATATATTCAAATTAAATACAGTAATAATGTTTAATTACCTATTATTACGGCTTTTATTATAATTATCCTCAGCTGTTCCGTCATATTTAGAATAAAATTCAAGGCCAGGTTAATCTTTATTATTAGACTTTATTATTCAACTTTATTATGATTAGATTAGATTATATTTTTCCTCTTTACTTACATATTTTGGTTATTACAGTTCAATTAACTGTACTGTTTAATAAGTGTGGGCCTAACTCTGGACTGGATCACTGATCAACTGAAACTTTTTCAGCATTGTAATATCAACTAAAAAAAAAAAAAAAAAATAATAACAATACCTTATAACAGTAGAACTGTCATTAAATAAAACTGTTATATGTTCAATAGGGTAATTAGGTTCGGTATTAATAAAAATTAAGAATAATACCAGAAATTATGAAAAATAAATAAAACTGGATATTTAAAGATCTATTGTAGTTTTACTGAAGTGAATAACATTCCAGTAATAAAATCTCATAGTTAAATATCTTCTACTACCAAAGTGAAGCAAGACAAAGGATAATTGTGTAATTATATTTTTAAAAAAGAAAAAAAAATCCCAAAACAATGTAGCAAACTACAACAAAATTAAATATGTTAAGTTGTGTAAATGATGTAATATATTTAAAGTCACTCACTGAAAGAATTTTTTTCTTTCACAGAACACTGCAAAAAATGAAAAATCATGACATCTTTTTTTTAAATGAATTTATAGATTCAATCCGGAGAAAAGATAAGTAAGGTAATTTATGAAATGGAAAATGAATCATCAGCTTATTAGTAAATGTATTAAAAACATTCAAATGTCATCAATTTATCATCAACAACAAAAATTACTTGTATTATTTGAAATCAAAATTTCATTATTATTCAACAACAAAATAACTAAGAAGTTTTTTCTATTTTGCTTACTGAACATTATTAGCTTTATTTGACAATAATTGTTATATTCTTTTTTAAAATGACAATGGTTAAAACACAAATAATAAACAAAGCATATCATTTACAATTTGTTATATACATGTGTGCTTGCAGCTCGCGCGCGCACACACACACACACACACACGATATATTTATATACAGTACATTAAAAGGCAAATAAAATACTCACAACGTTGCCTTTAAAGGAAAACAGATGTAGAATACGTTACGTCATAATATTTGTGTTTATTGCAATACAAGTAGGTTAACGATAAATCAAGGTAACATTTGAAAAGATATGACAATTTTGTATGCCTTTACATACGCTCACAACATTCGTGTCTTGTCATAAGAAAAACAGATCACTGAGAAAATTCTGAGCAAAATTAACAATTCAGTAACAGATCAGTTAAGTAGTCTATTTAAAATTTAATAATGAGATATTCGCAGCGTAAATACAAATAATTCCTTTGCCTTGAGAAAGTGAGATTTTTATTCATTCATAGAGATGATATGTTGAGAGAAAGAAAACGCTTGTACTGTAAAAAAAATAAATTAGTTTTTAAATGAGTTAGTTACTTGTTTTAATTAGGCAATCAATTTTTTTTAAACAAAGACGTGTAGTGAATATTTACAATCACCATTATTCATTTTAATGGTTAATTTTAGATTTAGAAGTACATGCTGGAGAATGTTTGTGTTTATAATACTTTCCAGCCAAGATATAAATAAATTAACGTATGTTAGTTGACTTGGCTGGGCTGGATAGCGTTATATCTATGGAACTTTGTAACAGATGTTTACATTTCACTATTTTTATTTTTTAACTGTAAGCTTGGACGCACATTGACAAAATATTTTGTTTTTTGATTTGTTCAGTAGGATTTATTTATATTAAAAGTTGGTAAAATTGAAGCTATTTATTCAGTTTTTATTTTAAATACTTTCAAAGCAAATGAAGTAAATACATAAAATTAAAAAATATATTGTAAAGAGCTAAACAAAAAAAACAAGTAGAAAACCTTGCGTGAGAATGATTAACGTGCGTAACCTACTTTATGAATATCATAAATTGTCTTTTGAGATGATTAATATAAAATTTGTACACTTTACGTTACTGCGGACGCAAGCGCGTGCGCGCGTGCACACAAATACATATGTGGAAACGAATAGAGTTAATGAATAACTGAGGAATTTTTCATTAAAATTTTATAAATGTTTGGGTTGAGTTAATAAATGTTAATAACTTTTCATTAAACTCCATTTTTATATATACCAAAAATAATGGAAAGGCTCAATTAGTAAATATCAGAGCTGATATTTACTGACTCGATCTCTTTGATTATCTGTCTTAATTACTGTCAATTTTACACAACAAATAAGTTATTGAAAACAAAATTTTACATTAGTTACTAAAAAAAAACTGATGTGGACACCATATGACTTCCTTGTACGCCTATTAAATTACATATACACATTTTTTGGTGCAATTCATTTGAACTTATTTCATTGGAAAGTGAGATACGATCCTCCAATTATTTAATAAGCCGCCCTCTGTGGCGCGAGTGGTAGCGTCTCGGCCTTTCATCCGGAGGTCCCGGGTTCCGAATCCCGGTCAGGCATGGCATTTTCTCACACGTTACAAATCATTCATCTTATCCTCTGAAGCAATACCTAACGGTGGCCGTGGAGATTAAACAAAAAAAATTCTTTACAAAAGTGAACAGTTACACAACTGCTGAAACGTGTCCACAAATTAAGATTTGAAGAATTATATCAAACCAAAGAGCGATTAAATGATTGGCAACAATAAACAAATAAATGAAATGATGATCAACTCCGACTTAGGGAGAATATTGTCCGACAATATCAGAGACGTAATGAATTAAAAGATAAGAGTTTTTTTGCAATTTATTAAAAATCGGGCATATGTGCCTCAGAGTACATATTGCTCTTGTGGGAATCTATTTTTCAGTCACTCTGTCTTTATGTTTAATGTAGATAAAATTAAACAGAAATACCAGAATAATTAAATAAGGTTAAACAAAAATTAAACTAGAAAATCCAAAAATAGTGTGATTCTAAATTATAATTTTCAATTAATATTAAATAATCAGATGTTTCACCAAATCTATTACATAAACACACAAGTAATAATGCCTATTAAATAACATATAAATGAAGTAAATACCACTTATGATATGTCATATTTCATATAATGTGTTATAAGCTCTCAATTAGGGCTTATTACTGCAGTTAAGAAAAAGTCCAAAATCCAAATTTTTGGGGATTTTGGATACCTTTGGTTCAGTCGATTGCAATCATAAGAGGAGGTGCATAACTAGACGTTACAACAGTCCTAAATTCACAATTTCAACATCCTACGGTTAATCGTTTTGGAGTTATGCGAGCTACGTACATACGTACGTAACGCTGAAACTAGTCAAAATGGATATTTCGGTTGAAATCTGAAAACCGAAATTTTTCGCGATTGCAATACTTCCTTGTACGAAGTAAAGGAAGTATTGCAATCGCGAAAAATTACAAAAACAAAGACTACCGTTTTATTTTTTATTATTTATTGAATGAGTAGGAAATTATTATTTAATTTTCATGAATCAGAAATAAAAGCTGAAAATGATTCACACTAAAGCAATTATCTGATACATGAAAATTCTGAGTTAAAATTACGTATAAAAACCAAGGAAGTGTACAATTAGATTTTGTATTATTTACGTATATTGGTTTCTAAAACTTATGAAGAACAATTTGTACAGAATACAAATTCAAAAAGCAATAAAATTTCAGCTGTGATCTTCCAGAGGTTTTATATAAAATTTATTTCACAAAAGACAAATTAAGAGTTTCCTCTTACTCATGGTATATTGATTAAATTATTTATTTTTTTGGCTAATAACGACACAATATAGAAATCCATTAAATACTAATTTAAATTATAAATCTCAAAATTCTTGAATAAAGAAAATATTAAAATTTAAATTATTATTGTACGGCTAAAATATTTTGTAACGTGGATAGCTGCAACGTTGTTTCATTGGTACATTACTCCTGTCAGAACCAAGCCACGGCTAGGGTTACCGGAATAATGTTTCTTAGCCACGAAGGAAATAAATAAATGATCACATTTGAGGAGCCCAGAAAATAAAAGGATTTTTGAAAAATTGCCTTTGCACTATTCTCTATGTTCTTACTACAATTTTTTTCTATGAAAAAACAGTTAATAAAACAACTTATATTAATCGAACAAATTAAATTAACAAATACTTTATATGATATTTGTTTTAATGAAAATTTTATAGCAAAGGAATTATAAAGAAGCTTGTGAAGTGATGTTACGTAAATGAGTTTTTATGAAAGTTTTACAGCTGCAACGTTTTTACACTCGATAAAAAAACAAATAACCTCGTGAACGATTTTTAAGGTGATATAAGATTAGTTCTCATATTCTGACGTTAAAACTCATAATTCAACGATGTGAAATAAAAAAAAAATTAATCGAATATGTTCATTAAATAGATAAATAGTGGGTATATCAGCACAGAATTGAACATCATATAGAATTCTCCGTTAACTATTATAGTTCTCTTTAAAATTCTTGCATTTAAACTCTACGTTTGAGGTCGAGTTGAAGTCGTCTTTTCTTTAAGGACTGTCTACATTACAACTCCCACCACAGACAAATCCATGTTTCTCGAGCGAGAGCTGTTCTCCTTATTTGTCGAACCGCAGCGTTATGCCGGATGGTGAGACTGTTACGTCATTTCTGGAGGAGAGGACAACCGGCCTACCTGTCGGCCTACACTGCTGTCTTTGAAACAGCAGCAACGGGCAACACAGCAAGGATTGGAAGAAATGATTTCTCTTCTTTTAACTGTAATACGTAAGGTAACAAGAAACTTGTCGTGTGATAAATAGTAAATTCTAAAAATCACAAAATATTTGAACGGTGCTGAAACCTACATTCAATCGTATATAAAATGAAATAATCATCAAGGAAAAGGAAATAAGATAACGTTTAAATAATAACACAAAGAGAAATAATAATTATCGTCTCTGTCTGTACATGGACGTCGACCCACTCTGCAAGTGAACCGTACTTGAGAACTACCCACCTATATTTAGAACATGTTATGTGGGCTGGATTCTAAGGCTACACATGTTAAATATTTTTTAAACAGTCTTTATAAAAATATAATCAAAAATTAATAAAATCAAATAAAAATATATTTTTTTTTTTTTAAAGTAATTTTTCATTAGTTATTCTGTAATTTTAACTCTTATGAAATTAATGTAATCATTTAAATATCATAATCGAGCACATTCATTTCATTAAATAAATAAATAAAAATTATTTTTATCGAACAACAGTTTTTAGCAGCTGCTATTAGACAAAATGTAAATTATTCTATTAAAAGGAAAATAATTCATTTCATCACTTACTAAGAAGAAAATTTAGAGTGTAACCCTTAAAAAAAGTCATTTTGTTTACTGTATACATCATTCAATGCAATCTACCATGACTAGAAATTTCTTTCTGGAATTATCATACTCAAAAAATATTTCTTTATTATAAGTACATAACATTTCTGTAATAGGTAATATATTTATTATTGATTTTTTTTGTTAATAAAATTTACAATGATACAATTAGTCTGAGGGTAAAATTAATTTGACATCCGAAAACCGATCAGTGAATTTGCGAATAAAATTTTTTATTCATAGTTGTCCTTGCTCACTTGTTTCTTCTATATTACTTGTTGACTTTTTTAAAAATATATAAATATACTTATATTTAATTATTATAAAAAATATACTTTTTATAACTTCCGGAATTAAAATTTTTAGTTCCTGAACTGTCCATCATTCGTAAAAAATGATGAAGATTATATGTAGCATAGTTTGTTAGTCAGTTATTTATAAAGGAAAGGAAACAGTTATTTACAAAAGCATATTAATGACAGTATTTTACTAACGTTAAAACTGATATTATATTAATCAAAAATAAAAAGTTTGATATGGTCTTTCTCAAAGTTTAACGTTGACTTTTCCCTTAGGTTAGGTTAGATATTTTTAACTTATAGTTAGTTAATCAACCCACCGGGTTGGTCTAGTGGTGAATGCGTCTTCCCAAATCAGCTGATTTGGAAGTCGAGAGTTCCAGCTTTCAGGTCATAGTAAAGTCGGTTATTTTTACGCGGATTTGAATACTAGATCGTGGATACCGGTGTTCTTTGGTTGTTGGGTTTCAATTAACCACACATCTCAGGAATGGTCGAACTGAGAATGTACAAGACTACACTTCATTTACACTCATACATATCATCCTCATTCATCCTCTGAAGTATTATCTGAACTGTAGTTACCGGAGGCTAAACAGGAAAAATAAAAAGGAAGAACTTATAGTTAATTAAAAATGACTAATCTGGAATGCAGCAAACTGTAGGTATTGACTACCTCTTTCAATTATCCGCTTCAATCTCATTATTCATATTATTATTTAATTGTATCGATTGGTTATTTTTTTTTTTGTTTTTCGTTGAAGGAGGAAAAATCTGCTCCCAGACGCCCAGCGGCCCGTGTAGGGGTTTCCCGCGTAAGGCGGTGACCCACTAAAAATCCTCCCCCTCCCACGGCGTAGTGGCGGAACCAACTAGTGAGGTACACATAGTCATTACGCTTGCGTACGGATATTCCGGAGGTGGTCTTTCCGCAAGAGCTTCCGGCGTCCCCCGGGGGTACCCAGCGGCGACGATTTTGTTGGACCCCTCCCAGCCACCAGCGCTGGCTTTCCGTCCTCACTTGAGGGCTGCACACTATACTATTCTCTTCCTTCTTGTAATTTCACGGTGAGAACTCTTTCGAACCATCTCGAGCATCTGTCCCAACCTGCCTCCGAGCCGATCATATTCTCCATACCTCCTCAGCTGAAACAGCCCTGTCAAAGGGTCGCTCCGAAGTCCATCTTGGACGTCTGGTAAAAGTATGTATGTTCTACGTCGTCCTCACCGTCACAGTAGCAACATACAGGTGAGCCGCGTCTGCCCTTGGCATGGAGGTAGATTTCGAACGATCCATGACCCGTAAGTCATTGGGCCGTCCAAAAGTCCACCTCCTCATGTCTCCTCTCGATCCAATTCTTGATCGCGGTACCAACCTGAAGATCCATCTACTGGTAATCGCGTCGGACTATCTCTCTTGCCATTTTTCGATCAACTCTCTCCTGGAACCGCGGTGTCTCTACCCCCATATCTTTCTAGAAGTTCAACCGCCAGCAGATCCACCGGAGGCATTCCCGTTATCACCAGCACCGCCTCCAGTGAGACCGATCTGTACGCCTGCGCCACCCTGAGTGCAAGCCGTCGATAGACACTATTAATCCTACATCTATTACACTTAATTTTAAGGGTTTCACATCACACCGGTGCTGCATACATGATTGCGGAGGTAACCGTAAATGCAATAATCCTTCTTTTGGAGGCTCTAGGACCTCTAAAAGTCCTCATAAGTCTGGCAACTTGCAATCTCTTGGCCTTTTGGCACATCTCCATTAGGTGTGTTGTGAACACCCTCATCTCATCGATTGGCTTAATTTCTTCAACCTATACACATTTGTACAAATTGTATCACAAAACTGTGCTTATATTGTAATAACATGTGTTCTTAAACACATGTACTTAAAATATAACCCTAAAATTACGGTAAAGATTATAAAAACTTAATATTTTTATTTGGTTTCTATGTATGTATCAATAATAACACTTTCAGTACATTTTTATTGTGTTTCAAACAATAAGGCAAGAATGTACAAAACTGGGTAGAAGGCCAAAGAATCTCAATCACGACACTGACATTATTGTAATAAATTACTACATGAAATAAAAGCAGTAGCTTGTTGCAAACTTCAAGTAAGTATTTACATTCAAATTAATGAAAATTTATTTATTTTTAATGAATTCTCTCAGGTTCAGTCAAAATAAATTGATGTGCTTTTTATAACATTTATTTTTTTAAAAATGTAAAAAAAAATACTATAATGAGTATGGGTCAAATAACATTACCAAATAGCTGTAATCTTTATCTCTGGCAGATATAGAAATTATAAAAATAGAAGAAACAATGAAAGCAGAAAGCAGTATTGACATTTAAAAAAATTTAATTAAACTGTACATCAATACAAAGCAGTAAAGCAAGATCGATTTGGTAGAGAAATGTCTGATATGAGATTTACTGGCATGCATTCAAGCAAATACTGGGTAGTTGCTTTTGTGTCTGTGCAATAACATACCTACTCATTCTTGATAATATATATTTGTAATTTATTATTACTTACTGATCAGAATAAAATATTTTTTTAATTTATTTATTAGTATTCAATTGCACATCACACCAAAATTATAAGTTTGATCCATTGTATCAATGAAACCAGGAGCAATTTAAGAATGGGAAAATAAGGAATTACAGAAAAGTGATAAGATCCAAGGTATTAAATTTAGCCGAACACACAACCTTAGACCAGGTAGAAATAAAACATAAAAAGAAAATACTAGGACCCAGAAAAGTAAAAGATGGTTAGAAACTACAAAAAAAAAACAATGAACTTTACCAGAAGGTAGACAAATCATCAGACACGATTAGGAAATGCAGGCTTGCCTTTAAGGATTCTTAATGAGACTAGAAAACAGACTAACCAAGGAAATTTTTGACTAAGGAAACAATAGAAAGATAAATGGTTCAAGTAGGTGAAAAAATATCTAAAGAAGCAAAAATAGAAGTTCCTTTCTCTTCTTCTTTACTTTCTTTACCGAACCAAATAAGTATAATTGATGAAAAAATGCAGCAAAAGTTGTTATGTATCAGGGTTCTAAGTCCATTGAAATGTAGGTGATATTCAGCCTTACATGAGACACCATCACTATGTTTCCCACAAGAATCGGAAGCATTATTGTCAGAGAAAACAACCTGATTAATCCTACTTAAACCTCTAACCTACAACAAATTTATAAGAAAGACTGTGAAGATAGTATAAAACAAGTTAATAAGATACAATCCATTACGCACACTGTCTCTTATATTAGTTAGTATGTAACAGTTAGATATTAGTATATAACTCTTAGATATTATTTAGTATGTAACAGTGCAATTTTTTATTTTAAATAAAAAAATTAGCACACAAATACCTTAGATGACAATAAAAGGTCGGAAAATCAAAAAAATAAGTTATCAGAAGTCGAGAATTCTAAGGTTCAAATCCTAGTAAAGGGAGTTACTTTTATACGGATTTGAATCCTAGATCGTGAATACCGATGTTCTTCGGTGGTTGGTTTTCAATTAACCACACATCTCAGGAATGGCGACCCGAGACTGTACAAAGCTACACCTCATTTACATTCATATATATCATCCTCTGAAGTAATACCATACGGTGGTCCGGAGGTTTAACAGAAAAAGAAAGAACTTAGAGAGAATTAAATAGTATTTGACTGATTACAGACAAGAGCTTCTATATGGATAATCGATCGTTTAGATTATTTTTTAAAATAATTTTAGTAAAGAACACAAATTCGTGGTATGACGAGCCTATTTATGGTAAACAAAACAGTATGTAATGGAGCGTGAATAAGATCAGGTTAATCTTGAATGATTGTGTTAATAATGCGATTTTATTTTTTTATAATTAAATGGTTTTTATAAAGGCTCTGCTGCAAATTTCAGTTTGCATACCACATCATCTATTTCTATTAGTAGAGATTATAGCGGATACGTGTTAAGTACCGACCGCTGTTTCGTCGTGCGTTTTGATGAATGATAAAGATTAATTCGTGAATTTTAAATGATGATGTCATACTATTGCTCGTACAACTAGTTTGTTAATATACATGAAGGCTGTTTAAGTGGTCAAAGATTAAGTTCGACCTAGAAATAAGTTATTCAATTTTACGAGTTGTATTGACGTTAGACATACCTAATATTACATGTTATATTATTACGTTCCTCACAATGAATGATATGTATTAATATTTATAAATTCTTTTTTACAGAATTAACTCTTATTTTTAATAAGAGTTATGAAAGTAAAAAAAAAACATTAAAATTACGGTTAGAGTTGACATTTTCGGGAATCTAAAAGACCAGCATCGATCAATTTTTTTTTTCTTATATAATTAGCCAGAAAAAATCCAATGAACTTCTTGCGATACGAGTACTTACGCTATAGAATAAAGTTCAGTCTAATATATACTGGACATCCCAACCCCTTAGGGGAAGACACTCGCCTAGTGACGTTCCGGTCGCCCCCCCCCCCCCGCGTTGCACTGTTGGGCTTTAACGGGAGTCGTCTATCGCCCTTTGACTTTTTACATCTCATAGTAATAAGCCTGGCCTCGTTGGGATGCTACCGGTGTAAATGCCTCGGTAGACATTTGCATCGGTGATTTAATAACTCAACTTTTGCCTTCGCTGTAGGCCTCGTCCGGACATACTGAATGTCCTACATCGTATCCCTCTGAACTAGCTAACCGAGCTCGCATAAGCGCGAACCCCGCGCCTAGTTCTAACTTATTATGAGCCAATTTTCGTGAATGTTTCGTAATTCGAGGCAAATTAAACACAACATACCTCCAAAAAAGTTGGTCGCGACAACGGAATTTAGTCCTAGTTCCCTTAGTGAACTCAACTATTAGTTCAAACCCCAGACTTAGCTTAAATTATGAACTCCGGTCTGGTCCACTATGGAGAGGCGGACAGACCTCCTACTCCCACTCAGCTTCATCGCAGAGTCCCGCGTGACATTTCACCTCATAAATCGTCGAGATGCCGCTACACCTCACGGCTGCATGGTATCTCATGCCCTCGGCAATGCAGTCGCCATCCCGCTGACTGTGTCGCTTGCTCATTTTAATCTGCCCTCGTCAAAACGTGAGGTGTAGCGACACCTCACAATATATACTGGTCAATCGAAAGAAACAAATCTTGTAACTTATTTCCGTGTCTTTCCACGTATCAGGTAGGATGAAAAACTCATAAGACTGCTTAAGAAGCGAACATTAAAAATCAAATCTGAAATTAATGAAAGAACTGGCCATTGCTTGATGGTTAAATCCCTTTATTAGTTCCTCCTCAACGAACTTGCTTCCTTTTAAGATTACAACAACAATGTTGTTGGGTCTAATCAAAATCTGATAAACAGTTCAAAATATTGTAGTTAAATAAATAAGTACTTACAAGATGGCGAAGTTATGGCATATATCTTACTTCCCTTGGAAAATTGTAAGCTTTATTACTTGGTAATTTAACTCTGAACTATCTGCCAAACACTATAGCTTGGTTGATAGGTAGATAAACTTAAAAAAATACCGGTCTTCTTAACTTATTCCTCCATCAGCTGAATTTAAAAAAATATATTTCGTATAAAACATTTTTGTATATTTTAAAAGCTGTATGTGTTTAAGGTTTTTAGAATTATTGCTTTGATAACTATATTTATACAATATTATGATGAATTTATTGAACAATTTAAATTCATTATCTTAAATTAAATTTAACGATGAGAAAAAAGTAATTGTTATAGAAAAACTGTGCGTGAAAATTATTCAAACGAAGTATTTCTAACCTTCCAGATGGTAAACCGTTAACAAATAAACGAATGTTAATAAACAGCAATCTGAGATTTAAATTGGATTATAAAAGATTACAAATACCATAATGCAAATGTTGCTAATAAAAAATTATGTCTTTAGAAGGTAATACAATTGCTCTAGTTTTTATAGTTTTTCCCCTATAATTAAAAGAGATCGGTTGAATTTTATTAAAAGAAATAAAATCAAACAAATGCTCAAAAGGTTCTTCGTAGGTGGTGAAGCTAATATCCCTCACGAATTCGCCATTGTTATATTTTACAGTCTGTACAAAATAATTAATTACGATTTCCGAAAATATGTGCATAATTACAAAATATTGATTGAATAGATAATATTCAGAAATATTTGTTTTTAATTCTTTATATAATTATCTCTCATAAGTTGATTACATGTATTGAGCACCTAGAGGAAAAAACCATGACTGCAGTACATTAGTTATGTTACTCACATCCAGAGAGATGTCATGGATAGTAGGGAGGGGAAGTGAGTCATTCTTTGCGTCGGAAATAAGCCTGTATTTGCCCATACCGGTTCTTGATTGTGAGAGTCGTCTTGCTTTTTAATTCGCTACGTTTATAGGCTTGTATTAATAATTTTATCAGAAAAATACTATTTATAATTTATCTATCTTTTAAATTTATATACTTGAACAAAATTTTCGATCACCTAATTTTTCTTTATAATAAATTTATTACAAAGATGTTTAATATATTACTATTTCATGTATTTATATTTTAAATTATAATGTGGATCCTAAAGATTTTCCTGAGCAATTCCTTTTTATCCATGCAGAAGTATACGTACCCATACCTGACGTAATCTATGAAATGTGTTGTGTACTGATCAGAATAAGATATTTATTTATAGTTGTTATTGAGATAGATTATACAAACTGGTGTGTAATATTTACGAAAAAAGGGAAGTTCTGTCAGACATCAAAAAGAATGTTATAGTCATGATACCAAAGTAAGCAGAAGCAGATAAATGTGAAGAATACAGAACAATTAGCGTAACTAGTCATGCATAAAACATTTTAACTAGAATTCTGTTAAGAAGAATTGAGAGGAGAGTGGAAGAAGTGTTAGGAGAAGACCAATTTGGTTTCAGGAAAAGTAGAGGAACAGGGGGAGCAATTTTAACGCTCAGATTAATAGTAGAAGGAAGATTAAAGAAAAACAAACCAACATACTAGGCATTTATAGACCTAGAAAGACATTCGATAACGTAGACTGGAATAAAATGTTAAGCATTTAAAAAAAATTAGGGTTCAAAACACAACAGTAATAATTGAAGAACATAAGAAAGAAGGCGTAATAAAAAAGGGAGTCCGACAAGGATATTCCCTATCCCCGTTACTTTTTAATCATTACATAGAACTAACAATTAATGATGTTAAAGAACAATTTAGATCCGGAGTAACAGTACACGGTGAAAAGATAAAGATATTACGATTTGCTGATGATATAGTAATTCTAACCGAGAGTAAAAAAGATTTAGAAGAAACAATGAACGGCATGGATGAGGTCCTACGCAAGAACTACCGCATGAAAATAAACAAGAAAAAAACGTAAGTAGTGAAATATAGTAGAAATAATGAAGATGGACCACTGAATGTAAAAATAAGAAGAGAAAAGATTATGGAGGTAGAAGAATTTTGTTATTTGTGAAGTAGAATTACTAAAGATGGACGAAGCAGGAGTAATATAAAATGCCGAATAACACAGGCGAAACAAGCCTTCAGTCAGAAATATAATTTGTTTACATCAAAAATTAATTTAAACGCCAGGTAAATATTTTTAAAGTAGTAGAAGCCTTTGAAATGTGGTGCTATAGGAGAATGTTAAAAATCAGGTGGGTGGTTAAAGTGACAAATGAAGAGGTGTTGCGGCAAATTGATGAAGAAAGAAGCATTTGGAAAATGTAGTTAAAAGAAGAGACAGACTTAAAGGCCACATATTAAGATATCCTGGAATAGTCACTTTAGTACTAGGGGGACAGGTAGGAAAAAATGTGCAGGCAGGCAACATTTGGAATATGTAAAACAAATTGTTAGCGATGTAGGATGTAGGGGGTATACTGAAATGAAACGACCAGCAGTAGATTGGGAATCTTGGAGAGCTGCATCAAACCAGTCAAATGACTGAAGACAAAAAAAAGACCAAAATAAAGGTGTTATTGATGAATAAAAATTAATTATTACAATTTTTCTGTTGTTTGTAAGGTTATAGGTATTTTTTTATTGTTACATTTAAAGCACAGTTTTAATCATGACTAATAAAGAAAAAAAAAGGATATATATATATATATTTTTTTTAAATTTCATTTAATATGGTAATCACGTAGAGGCTAAAGGCCCCTACACACCTTCCGATCCAATCCGATCTCCAATTTTGGAAAGGAGATTGCTATCCATAATACAATTTCTTTCTTCCGATCTCGTCATTAGTCAGTACCAATGAGACTCCCGACCTGATACCACTCTCCGTTTGAATGGCACCGTTTTTGTCGAAAAATAAAAAAATTGGGGTTGATCCTCCAAAAACCACCACCAGAAAGGAAATTTTGAGCAAATAGTGGCTAAAGAAAATAAATAAATTTTTCCCATTCGATATTATTGAAGCTATTGAACTCGGACTATTTCCGAATTTTTTTACGAATGAATGAACAGTGTTTTATGGAATTGCTGAGAATGGTAAAACCGTTCATAGAAAATGTGCCATTTTTTACGTACGTTTCTGAATCATTAAAAAAAAAGTTTTTTTTGCAGTTATAATACTTCTTCGTTTGAGTTTGAAAAATTTCCAGCAATGTATATGTTCTAACATAATGTTAACACGTTGTTTGTATTGTAATAAATACGTTGAATTGAAGAAAACACACTACTAATCGGAACCGAAGCACGTAGGGCTATTTGATTCCAAAACATGGCCAAAGGTCGATTTCACAGAACTACCCTATCATAAAATAACCTTATACCTGAGGTACTTGAATAAACGGTAAACAATGAGCCGACTCTTTTCCGTCCCCTGGCTACACAATTTCCTAGCGCTCCGAGTTGGAATTCGATCGTTACTCGTTGTATACGTGTTTGTTCTCTGCGTTTGTTACAATAGCAAATATATCAAAGTGATTTTTGAAGTTTTACGAAGTTTTAACCACTTATTGACTATGGAATGGATGTTTAAGAGGCAGGTATGTACAACACATTTTACTAATTTTGGTAGTAACACATCATAATGTATTATGAAAGATATAATTTAAAAAAAAAATAGTTTTTAATATTTTTGTCTGACCTTTACTGTTTAATTTTTAAGGGTTTTATTATACTTCTGGATTTGTCCTGGTCACGATTTATATCTCATAATGTAGAAACAGATATCATCCTACTTAAAAATGTTCCCAACTTTCATAGTAATCGCTCTAACTCTAACTGGTACATACTCAGCGAAATTAAAAAAAAAAAATTATAGCACATAACCTTTTTCTTTGTAGACCCCTCCGGAGTCAGAATTATGACTCGGAAATATTTACGACAAATGAGAGAGCAATCGGGTGTGAAGATATAAACAAAACACTGGAGCATGGTGAATGATTATTTAACAAATTTTTCACTTCCAAAGCACTCGATAACCAGAAATTATGCACTAATTACAACACAAATAATATAAAACTCACAGTCACAGCCACTTAATAGGTGTGACAACTCCAAAAAAAAATTACTCTCAAACTAAAAATGTAGATCGGGTAAAAAATGACATATAAATAATTAAACCCAACACAATAATTTTGAGCCCAACACATTTTCATTGTTGGGCAGTGTTACATATAATCTAATTGAAATTTATGTATAAAGAAATTATAATTTAATTAAGTTATTTACTAAAATAACTTGATAGAAATTTGTTACATTACAGGTAGTTTAGAAGTTACTGTAATGATAAGTATTATTTTGATAATTATTACTCATAGTTTTGTATTTCTATTAATTCAGCTACAATCAATTTTTTATTATTATTATTAATGTTACTATTTTAACCCATCAATGTACAACAGCCGAAATAGGTAAACTTCTCCTGGAATCGACGGATCAAAGCGTATATCGTAAAAAAAATTGTTATTTTAAACTAAACAGGAAGTTAGATGACATTAATAATTAGAATAAGGTAATATTATTAGTATTTTTAAAACGATGACTATACCGGTATTGCATTTAAAAACAAATGGAAATTATTAAATAAATAGTTCTGTAATAAATATTTCATTTAATCCATTTCCTGTAAATTTAACCGCCAAGGCGTTTTATAACCGGATACTCTCGGGCTATGTGGTAGTTATGCAGCGATTTCCAACCTTTTGTTGGCGAGACCCCAAGTGTTTAATACCTTATTCACTACTCTGATTTGTCAAAATTAAATTAACTAAGGTGTAGAGTAATCTACAATAGATTATACATGTATATAATTTTTATAATAACTTGTCCCGTGATTAGGCGTAAAATTCGACAGAAATTTTAACGAATTCATCTGAGATCTTGGTTATTCAATTGTTTGGTAGTTCTGATAAAAGAGTAGTAGAACAGCAGCAAGTCGACTGAAGCACATTTTTCTTTTTAAGTGCACTACAAAAAAGTTGTAAATTAGAGGATCATGAAGGTCAAAGAGTCTCATCGTTCCTGAAAATTATCTATTTAAAAAACATCTGCCGTTCAGCTGCTATTCTTGGTGTTGTGCGACGACAGTCATCTTGTTGAAATCAAACGTTTTTATTGACAAGAAAGTTCTCTAATTTTTTGTACAGTACTGAATACATAATAATATACGTTAATTTTTAAATTGTCGTAATTAAGCTGTTTAAATCCTTTCGTATCATGCCTAGTGTTGATTTTGTTTGTGACCTGATGTTTGGAATTCTTACACGAGTACTAGACGATTACAACTGCACATGATTTAAATAAACACTGGTTAATTCACGTCCTTGAAAAAAAATAAAAAAGAACTATAATCCTTATTTTGGAATTATATGAGTTTATTTTTATGTAAGTAGAAATATAAGTAATATGAAAAGTAATTTTATTTAACTGTCTGCGTTTTTAGTGACGTATGTCTTACGCAATAGTTATTTTTAACTTATTTTCCTTTCCTGTAAACAATTTGATTGTGACATTTTAACTAGAAAAAACACTAGATACGAGACTATTGAGTTATGTTCGTGGTCGCGCGCGCGCGATTGTTGGTCGTTCTGATGATTAATATTTAATGAACCGCTGTTTTGATAATATGAAATCATCACCTAAACATGTTTTATGAGATTAAAGTACGTGCTTAATTCTTTCCTACTGTTTATGTATAACAATATAGTATATTTAATTTTAAACATCTATTGTAACAGATTTTATTTTTCTAATCATCTTCTTTATATCATTTTATAACCGTCGAATCTTTATCAAGACTGGAATTTTATATTTAAAATTAAATTATTGTATAATGATATTATTGCTCATGAATTTCCTGATCACTAAGCATGTTTATTGTAATAAGCAACCATTTATCGAATGTAAAATCAGTCTTAATATTATATTCAGCTGTAAACAGAAGTATGCTTTAAAACTAGTTGGCCTACTTAATTATTATTGTTTCTTTTTTCTTTTATAAAATAAATTTGCGTCATACTGTATTTACATTAGTAAGAATATTCGTCCATATCTTCTATTACTTAAGTTATCTTTATAAAGAATATTACCTGTTATCAATTATTTCAAATTATCTTTATGTTTACTGAATTGCAAACTTTTGGAATAATAATTATAATAAAGTTTATTTATTTAAGCTATTTCATGTTGAATTCATTGTTTAGGATAAAGCGTTAAAAATTTCGTCCAAATTAATAAGGTTTTTAGTTTTTTAGTATAACTAAAATACTAAATTTTTTTATCAACACTTGAAAAAAATAATCACAAAAAATTTAATGAATTGTTTGAAATTGAATTGACAAAAAAAAACAACAGTAAATTGGGAGTCAAATTTGGACTTTTCGATTGTCCTGATAAATATTACTTACAACCGTGGTCTGGCATCTTTCATTGTTTTACTATACCAAAAAATTTAATAATAACTGCAAACTATATATTACCGCAAAAAATAAATAAAAACCTTTCCTCGTTTACGAAATAAGTTTTATTAAAATTATTATTTTTTTGCTATTATTATTTTTTTAATAAAAAATATGATTTATAATTATAATTTTATACCATGCCGGTCGTCAGGTATGACATCTTTTCATACGCTACCTACTCCATCGGGTTAATGACCATAGCTTTTTTAATGAGTGGCCATCACACTCATTAAAAAAAAAAGATGTAAATATTAAATTATATTTTGTCACATTGTTTGAGGATCTTAATAAAATTTTAATTTGTTATTTTTATTAAACATTCGTTACATGTACGAGAACTCTTTTTAAAGTCACATAAATTTTTGAAGATACCGAAATGGTAGATAATTTTTTAATACTCATAGTATGAATTTTGTGGACCAATAGTATTCTTTTTCCTTACATTGATTTTTTTTTTAATAGTTTTTATATAGGATGTTTACCTGACTGCTTGTCAGGTAAAACCAAACGTCCTATTCCTTTCTAATATAATAAAAAATTACACATCGTAGTATTTCCTCGTGTATATATGTGTAAGTGTGCTAGAAAATAATCTAATTCTACAAAATAAGTAAGTTTAAGGAATATCCATTTTCATCCCACCATACAATAGAATCATTTCTATCAAACCAGACAACATAATTTTATTATTATGTTATACACAGTAGTTTTTAGGATTAAAAGAAATCTCTTTATTTCCTGTTGATTTCATTATTGAACCGACTATACTGTCACGTCACCTTGCTAAACCCATTAAAAAAAAGTGATATACATCTTTACAAGTGAAATTTTTACTCTACTCCCCACAGAAACTGGATGTACAGTGAGTAACTGGTTGTATAGCACTCTCAGGGAAAGTAACTGACTAGTGCCCCTTGTACCTCAAGTGTTTTGTTGCCATTTTTAACAAATTACTTAATAACATAAAAAATCTTAAGACTAATTTATTTAAAATGAAATTGATTTTCATTTCAAAAACAAATGTTGTTTCCAGTTCATAAGTGTTTACTTAACATTAATAAATACAGCTAAATTTCCTACAACTCCATAACGAAGATATCTTTACGTACTGAAGTAAATTCTTTTTCAGATTACTCTTCAAAATTTTATTTTACTCGTACACTGAACTAATTCTATTTATAAAGTATATAATTTTCGTATATTTGAATCATAATACTTAGTATAATTATACTTTAATGTGGACTATACAAATTTTTGTTTATTAATTTTTTTTATGATGCTTCTCTAAACAATGGTTTTCCTTGAACTTTTTAGGCAGTATTGTAGCACTTCTTCCTGGTATCCATGGAGTAGCGTACTTTTTTCCTGTTTAGCCTCCGGGAATTATCGTCAGGTATTACTTCAGAGGATGAATGAAGATGAAAAGTATGAGTGTTAGTGAAGTGTAGTCTTGTACAGTCTCAGGTCGACCATTTCTGAGATGTGTGGTTAATTGAAACCCAGCCACCAAAGAACACCGGTATCCACGATCTAGTATTCAAATTCGTATTAAAAGTCTATAGGATTTGAACGTTGGAACTCTCGACTTCAAAATCAGCTGATTTGCGAAGACGCGTTCACCACTAGACCAAACCGATGGGTTGGAGTAGCAAACCTACTTATTTTTGATTTTATTATAGGATATATAATATAATTACACGTAAATGCCATAGTAGAATAGTTAAGAGTTTGTCTTATTTTAATAAAATCGTTATTATTACTGCTGATTTTACATTAAAGTTTCTTAAAATAAAGAAAGAACGGTATAAAAAAACAAACAAATGAAGCTTATAGCTAAAATGAAATTGCTGCAGTAATATAGTAATGATCACACACGCGTGTAGGCCTGTGTTTATTCGGATAAATTGATGACTGCAGAGAAAGTTTGCATCTTTCACTTTGTTTAAGATCTCCTTTCTCTTATTTCCTTTAGCCTAGATTTTAGTTTAACATTTAGTTAAAAAAAGTTATCTCATCTTCAATCGTTAAAAAAAAACATACAACCAAAATTTTTCAATCATTGAAATTCTTTATTTAAAATAAAAACCTTCGTTTAACCTTCATGGTACCAAATAATATTATTCCTTAAGAGTATAAAAATTAGAAAAAAATATATATACATCCTTACACAATTTGTTTTAAAATTAATAATTTAAGGAACATCTGCTAAACATGGATATAAAATATTATATTATAGTAAAAAAAACTGTTCCTAAATGTTTAGGAAATTTAAATTATAAATTAATTTTATTTTACAAAATTAGAAAAATTTCATTCAGCTTTATAAAGATTATATAAAATGTAGGCGACAGCATTTAAATTGCTATAAATATTTTTAAAATATCTCCAGTATCTATTAGATGCCGTAACAAAATGGTTACAGAAGACCCAAAATAAAATAAAAATCACTCCTGAAATGAAAACACTTTCAAGAATAACAAGCATTCTGTTCTAGGCTTGCTAAGGATGTTGAGGAGTAAGGTAATTTCCTGTTGATTTCATTATTGAACCGACTATAATGTCACGTCACCTTGCTAAACCCATTTAAAAAAAAAGAAGTGATATACATCTTTACAAGTGAAATCTTTACTCTACTCTCCACAGAAACTGGATGTACAGTGAGTAACTGGGTGTATAGCACTCTCAGGGAAAGTAACTGACTGACTAGTGTCCCTTGTACCTCAAGTGTTTACATCCACTGTTACTGTAAGAAAAGCTCTGATGATGAATTACAGCAATAAATTGATTCTTTTTTATCTATGTAAATAGAAATGTAAATGTTCGTTTGTTCAAAATGTTAAATCTCCGAAAGTTCTTCACCGATTACTTTGAAATTTTGAGACAACGTTGCATTCGAATACGCGCTGTTTTTATTTACCTACTATTTATATACCTAAGATGTCACATCAGTAACAGGTAAAAAGATGCTTTTGTTGAAAAACAGCGATATCTGTGGGACGTAAAAGCAACACACGCTATACTAAATAATTAAAATTCCATTTCAATGTTTCCGATATGTGTGTCCGCTATAGACTAAAAAACTACTGGATCTATTTAGGCACGGGGAAAAATTGAGAAAGGGAAAGAGGGAAAAATCGGAAAAAGGAAAATCGAAAAAGGTAAAAACGGAAGAAGGGGAAAATGTAAAAATAAAAAAGGGAACACGGGAAAAAGGAAATGGAAAGGGGAGAGGAGAAAAAAGAAAAGGGGAAAGAATATAAGGGAAGAAGAAATGGAGAAAGGGGGAAATGAGGAAGTGAATACATTAAAAAGGAAAGGTGGGAAAAGGAAGAAAGGGTAAAAGAAAAAGGTTAAATTTGCGAAGTTTCGTAATGTTTTATATATATTATATACTCAAATCTAGTAATAGTGAAGCATTGCCGGGTCTGCTAGTTGTGAAATAATATATTTCACTATAAATCGATTCTAATTATTAAGGAAAAATAAACCATTAATTCTGTTTAATGGTAAAGCATATTAATAAAAAATGATTACAAAAATGTTTTTTTATCCAATAGCAACAAAGTAATAAAGGACAGTATACTAAAACTGTGCTTGAAATTAATTTATTTCCATATGGGATTTTTATGTGTTTTTTTTTTTTAATATTTGCATTGAACTTTGAAGTAACTTGTTTATGGTGGTTCAGTGAATAAAAAAAAACTGTGTTATCATATAGTATTTATATTTCTATTATTGTTAATCGAGTTAATTTTTTTTTATAATTCGACATTTTTTCTATTTTATTAAGTAACGGAATACTGTGATAACTGTAGTTTTATTCAGCTTATCACTCCATGTCGATAAGGTTTATAAAGATAACGTAAACTATTATTAGTTTATTATTTATTACGGCACTAGTTTATTTTATTATCATTAATCACTTACTATATTATAATTTTTTTATAACTAGCATATTTACTAGTTACTAGATTGTTTATACTAACTTATTATTTATTTATTGGATGTTACAGTAGAAATAATGATGACTTTTGGTGCTCAAACGTTCTCAGTTTTATAAGAAATTTTAATTAAAAATGCTTAATAATTAAAAAAAAAATTAATACATTTTTTCCAAATTTGATGCAATGATTTCAAAAATATATGTACAGATGTTGGAATACACGTGCATTTCCTACATCGTGAGAGTTGTTAAAAGTATGTATAGTTTAATAGTATAAAAAGTGTTATTAATTTAAAACTACTGATTTTTGGCGTCTCAATCTGTTCATAAATCACCTCAATCCCAACGAAAGTTTAATAAAATTTTGAAATTGTTTACTTGTGGGCCTATTTAAATTTTAGGTTAATCATAAGACTTCTGGAGGTTCGTTTTTTACTGTAATACGTTGTGATGCTACGTTATAACCACAATACACTGGTCAGGGTTTTCAATACACATGTCTTATTTAGATATGAAGTAACTCAAATTCCTTTAAAGAAAAATAATGACGGCACAATATGCAAAAAGGTGTTTTAGCGTCACATTTTTAAGCGAGTAAATATATGGAAGTATTTTCCTCTTTGTTACAAAATGTGTAACTAATAAAAATAATTTCTGTAACAATATAAATAAATTAGTGTAACGTACAATATATCTTTAAAACAAATTAAAAAAAAGATTTTGGTAGTAAAATGTGTTTTACACGCATTCAAGATGGTGTCATGGTCAATAGTTAAATAAGATATATATATATATATATATATATATATATATATATATTTTTTCTAATTCGGTAGCTGCAACCTCTTGCAGCTTGAGCTGGAGCTGGAGAATTCTAAAGATCTCCCCTTCAAGAAGAAAGCAGGCGTCTGAAACCCACGTAGCAGCCGCGCCCTTTTTACATCACGTTCCTTTAACCAATCAGAACAACAGATTTCATGCTGTGGGGAAACGTTATAAAAGCAGTTCCCACAGCGATCCGTCCATTGTCTACTTGGGAGTGACATCATTTTAGTCGCGTACCAACACAGACGTGAAGTACTCAATTTTGTATTACATTTTTTATAAGTTTTATAAATAACTTCCATCAAAATGGTAAGTACCGCTAATATTTATTTATTTTTTTTACTCGTTTTATTTTAATTCATTATCTAATAATTTAAAGAGAAGTAATCGTTGCTTAAATGTATTAAAAATTCAAACCTAAAGACTACAATTATTTGAGAAATTAATTGTGAATGATTAATCATAATTAAAAGTCACCAGTTGAAAAGTTTTATAAAATCTGTTTATTTTCAATATTAGTTATTATTATTAATACATATATTTTGTTAAATCTCGCGTTAAAAAAATGCATAAGTAGGCTGTAGGCGTGAATGTTGTTTTTTACTGGCATACTGGAGCAAGCAAATAGTAAATGTATCTTGTAATTCTCTTTCAGAGAAATATTATAAAATATTTTGCCTTTCGTATTTTAGTATGTAGTTCATATAGGTATTGCAGGAGGGTAAGTTTTTAGGTCACGTAGCGGTAACTACATCATAGTGAATACCGGTAATTTGAAAGGTATGTGTAACCTTAGTAAACCTAAAATTAATGAAAATATTTTAACTTCAACAAAAATAGTTTATACATGATTATTCAATGAATCGGAATAATATAAAATTCTGGGTATCGTATAGTATTTCTATCTATTATTGTTAATCGAGTTAATTTTTTATGGTAATTCGATTTTTTATAATTGGGTCTCAATCTATTCATTAATCACCCCAACTCAATGAAAGTGTTAAAATTTTGAAATTTTTCTCGTAAGCCTATTTAAGTTATAGGTTAGTCATAAAAAAGGCTTCTGGAGGCTCGTCTTTTACCGGAGTGATGTTATAACTATGCTAGACTATACACGTACATTTTAATTTTTGGTTGAGAATTTATCCTTCCTCAATTATCGAATAAATTAGAGCATATAATTAATGGATCTTATCGCCCATGTCGATATACTTAGTATGTTGCTGTTTGGTAGGAGTTTTTAAATTACAATTCCAATTGAACAAAATATCCGCTGAAGGCCTGAAATGTACCGGAAAAGTAACCGTACAGAACGTGTAGCCGGTGCTACATGTGCCCCTGATTACAGTATCATGAAACTTCCGAAAGCAATAGTCTAATGACCAATAAATTGCTGCAATTTATTTATTTATACTATTTCCAGTAATTAATGTGTTTCATGTCATCTCATGACATTCATTTCATAAACCGAATAGTTCTAAATAATGATTTTAAATTGTTTATAAAAATAAACAAATCTGTTATGATGTATGATGATAGTTTTCTATTTCTTTAATTACATTTTTAGAAAAATATTTTTTCACTTTTGTGTATGAATTTTATATATTGAGTAGTTTATTGATTTATATCAATTAAATTAGAATCGAATATTCAGAATGATATAATGCAGCCTTTTTAGAATAATTCATTCTCAAATTTATTTAATTAGAATGTAGTAAAATTATCCTGTTTTCTGTAAATTATTTTACTAGTCTTAGTAATTTGCTGTTACGTTCTAATCTGTTAACTACTTAAAATTAATATTAAAATTTTTTGTGTATCATTCTAAATAATAGCATTGAAATATCTGATCTCTGTCAATTTCTCATTCAGTTCTTTATTGCAGCACTGTCAAAAATTAATATAATTAATTAGCATCTTCTTGTAAATGTATTGACTAATAAAAATTAATTCTGAAAATGTGTAGTGGTTTGATATTTGTTTCAAATGATGTTATATTAATTAACTTCAATTTTATTTTTTAAACATATAAAAAAGTTTTAAAAATTGTTTGTGGAATTTGTTGAATATATGTGAAATCCAGTACATGTAATTATGTATCCTGAATATTATATAATGTAAAGTTTACTGAGAAGAATTAGTTAATACAGCTAAATGGCTTCAAAAAATACTTAAAATATTTTTGTGTTAATAGACTGTAAAGTTTAATAAAAAAGTGTTGTGACCAAGTGGGTTAGAGATTAGATTAAAATTTGGAAATTCTTACCTCATATGTTCTAAAAACTTTAATATTGGAAGGACAGGTAGAAGTGAGAAATTGTGTAGGCAGGCCACGTTTGGAATATGTAAAACAAATTGTTAGGGATGTAGGATGTAGAGGGTATACTGAAATGAAACGACTAGCACTAGATAGGGAATCTTGGAGAGCTGCATCAAACCAGTCAAATGACTGAAGACAAAAAAAAAATTGTTCCAAAAAGAAATAGTAAAATTGGTTTTGGGTACTTTATGTTGAGAGGTTAGGTTTTCTATTCGTAACATTTTTAGAAGTCAAACCTTTACACAAAAAAATTCCTGTTATGCAAAGGTTGTTAGTGTAAACTGTTACCTATATATGTAACGTATAATATTCATGATTTTCATCAATTGCAGAATTTAAATTTGTTCATTAATGATTATTTTTTGCTGTGGTTTAAGTGAGGTAAAGTTTTATAGCCTTTTTAAACAAATAATTTATTTAATGTGCATTTCTTTTTTGTTTTTCATAAATTATAATTAATTTTACTGTTGATTAAAATTTTAATATAATTCTTATTTTTCAGCGTGAATGTATCTCAGTCCATGTCGGCCAAGCTGGTGTACAAATAGGAAATGCATGCTGGGAATTGTACTGTCTGGAACATGGAATCCAACCTGATGGTCAGATGCCATCAGACAAAACTATTGGAGGTGGTGATGACAGTTTCAACACATTTTTCAGTGAAACTGGATCTGGCAAACATGTACCTCGTGCTGTCTTTGTAGATTTAGAACCAACAGTAGTCGGTAAGAAGTGATTTTTTTTTGTGATCAAATATAAGGATCACACGTGTGTTCTGACCTCTTACTTTACCTCCCCCCAAACTGCTTTCATTATTTCCTTTAACTTTTCTTTGGTCCATCCACTTTGTTTTCTTTTCTATTTCTCTAGAAATTTAGATTCATCCAAGAGTTTACTGAAAGATTGTCAAAAATGATTTCTTTGGAAATATTTTAATAATTTTAGCTCTATCAATTTCTTTAAACCTCGAAGAACTCTTTTCTTAAAGTTTTATAGCATCTTAATTTTGCATTTTTGGCAATTTTTATTTGAATTGTTTTCTTGTTAGATGATTAGCCAGTTCCGATTTTTGTATTCTGGTTTTTATTCCTTCGTTTTCTAAAATATTCGGGGTAATGACAATAGTTAATTATTTAAATATAAATTATGCATTATTTTATTTTTAATAACTATAGGCTAATTGATCATTACTGCTACTTATTTTTTTTTATGAAAGTATGCAAATTGAATTTTGTAGAGTATAAAAAATGGGATTTGAATCCAAAACCTTGTGATTGAAAAATGAATGTGGCACTATTTCACAATGGAGATTGACAGTAAATAAAAAGAGGCTATCCTAAATCATAAATATCCATTTCAAATTATTTAAAATGTTGGTATTTTCACTTAGCATGGACTACTTATTTTTGGAAATTAGCAGTTTATTGTATGATTTTTCATTAAAATTTGATCTATTAAAAAAAAAAATATAAATTGAAAACAACAAACTGTATAATCTAAACAGGTTAATAATGCAGTTGTAACTGTATCCTATTATGGGAGTTCTGGGGTTCAGTTAGGGAGGTAACAAGGTAGCTCAGATTAAGCTAGTTATATGATGTGCATCCAAGCTTAGCCAACAGTGTTTTTAAGAATGTTATTATTTATGCTAATTATTACCCATGTTACAGGCCACTGGTGATTATTTAACCATGTCTGTTTTAAGAACATTTATTTATAGAAATAATTGTAGTTCTATAATTATCATAGGTTCTGCATCTATGAAATTGCTATTTTTTTAGAATATAATTTCATAACTATTCATATCGTTAGTAACTCTATAATTTCTTTAGTGCTCAGTAGTGATAAAAAATTTGCCAAAATATGGTTATTTTGGTAATTTGGTATTATGTGAAGCCCGATTATATCAGAAACAGGTCTTAACAAAAAGAAATACTTTTTTCTGTTTAATAAAAAAATAGCACCATAGTAGTTTTTTTTTTTAGGTGTCCAGACGCAGCAGAGTGAAAATCAAAAAGTCATTCTCTTCAGTTGGTTTTATTTAATTTGCATGTGTTTTAATATCAAGAAATTTTAATTCATTATAATTTAAATGGTTAATAAATATGATGTGGGTCGTAAGTGCTGAAAAACAAGCTTACAAAGTTATAATTGAATATATTTAGTGCAACCGACTATGCCTACTCTTCAAATTTGTTGAGAGAAAGCAAAAGTCTACTACTTATGATATATTACTTATAGAAATTCTAATCTTATTTATTTTATTTACAGATGAAGTAAGAACTGGTACTTACAGACAGTTGTTTCACCCAGAACAGTTAATTACTGGAAAAGAAGATGCCGCAAACAATTATGCTCGTGGTCATTACACAATTGGTAAAGAAATAGTTGATTTAGTTTTGGACAGAATCAGAAAATTAGCTGACCAATGCACTGGACTTCAAGGATTTTTAATCTTCCATTCTTTTGGAGGTGGTACTGGTTCAGGCTTCACATCTTTGCTCATGGAAAGATTATCAGTTGACTATGGAAAGAAGAGTAAATTGGAATTCGCTATTTACCCTGCCCCACAGGTAATTAATTTTATGTTATTGGTGCACACACACACACACACACACATACAAACTAAAGAAATTATTGAACCGTAGTGTGCCTTAGCCCTTTCCTTATTGAAAGTAGCTAAACTCAAATTTTTGCTTTATTTTTACAAAGTATCTGTTAAAAATTCCTACTGAACTTCCCTGTGTAATAGTAGTTCAAATAGCTGAGCTCACAAATACTTGATTTTACCTGAAAAGATGTAAACTACAACTTACAACAGATAATCTTTAGAAGTAGGTGTTACTATGTTGCAAATTTTATCTATTAGTGTATTCGGTACTTTCTGATTAAACGGAGGCAATTCTAACACAGCGCAACTGTTAGGTTGAGTATGCAAATAAAGGCCTATACTGTGTATACATGTTTGAGTTTTTTTTATATAATAAATATAATCTAACCAATCTTAACCTATGCTCGCTTCGCTTGTTAGTCAAGGTTAGCGAGTAAAGCGAGCGTAGGTTAAGTTTGGTTAGATTAATATAATCTAGTTTGAGTTTTTTTTAAAAACATCATTCTTCCTTCTGAAAACCAGTGACTTTAGTTTTAATACTGTGCATTCATTCATTAATAGTATGTAGACTATTTAAAAAAAAATTTAGAATTATTTATTCTTTTGCTATTATTTTCTTAACAGAAATATTTTTGTAATGCGAATCATTACAAAAATCAGGAAAGTTTTCTATGAAACATTTAAAGCTAAAATAAATAAAGCTATAAATTCAGATTTATAACCTACTGAAACTGAAATAAGTTAAAATGCTTATATTAAAATCATTGATTTGCGTTACATCATGGATTGTTTTTGAAATGCAGTGTATGTTTTTAAGATATTTATTTATGATTTAGAACAGTATTTTTGAAATATATTTGTTTTTTTGATAGAATATTTTTTTTCTTTTGTATATAAATAGAATAATTTTTTCATTTCTGTTGAAAATAATATTGTTTGCATTATTTTTCTTTGTGATATGCTGTAAATGTGTATAAGTTAATGCTTTTAAAGTAATATAAACGGAAGACAACCTACTCTTTTAAATTTGTTTTTGAAATTAATTAATTGAATTTAAATTGTTTAATAATTGGATTTTTCTTACTTACCAATAAGGTAAACTTCATTGGTTTTTTTTCACTTATTGTTTTTTTATTCGCTAAAAAAAATAATTTTTACTGATGTTTATTTCAGGTATCTACCGCTGTTGTTGAACCATACAATTCAATTTTGACCACACACACTACTCTTGAACATTCTGATTGTGCTTTCATGGTAGACAATGAAGCTATCTACGATATTTGCCGAAGAAATCTTGATATTGAACGACCAACATACACAAACCTGAACAGATTAATTGGCCAAATAGTTTCATCAATTACTGCTTCCCTACGATTTGATGGTGCTCTAAATGTTGATTTAACTGAATTCCAGACTAACTTGGTTCCTTACCCTCGTATCCACTTCCCTCTTGTCACATATGCACCTGTCATTTCCTCAGAAAAGGCATACCATGAGCAACTCTCAGTTGCTGAAATCACAAATGCATGTTTTGAACCGGCCAACCAGATGGTAAAATGTGATCCACGTCACGGAAAATACATGGCTTGTTGTATGTTGTACCGAGGTGATGTTGTACCAAAGGATGTCAATGCTGCTATTGCTACAATTAAGACCAAACGTACCATCCAGTTTGTTGACTGGTGTCCAACTGGATTCAAGGTAGGAATCAACTACCAACCACCAACTGTTGTCCCAGGAGGTGACTTGGCTAAGGTACAACGTGCCGTTTGTATGTTGTCCAACACCACTGCCATTGCTGAAGCTTGGGCTAGGTTGGACCACAAATTTGATCTTATGTATGCTAAGAGAGCTTTCGTGCACTGGTATGTAGGTGAAGGTATGGAAGAAGGTGAATTCAGTGAAGCTCGAGAAGATTTGGCTGCTCTTGAGAAAGATTACGAAGAAGTTGGAATGGATTCAGCTGATGGAGAAGGTGAAGGTGCTGAAGAGTACTAAATAAAATTATTTATTTTATTCACAAAATTCCTGAAAGATAAATGAAAATAAATTTTTGAGCATAATATATTTTTTTAAATTTATTTATTTACATCCTTAAATAACATTCTATGTTTTTTCATATAAATTTTTGGGTGTTAATTAAATGGGAATATTTTAAGTTGGCCCTATCTTATTAAAAAAGACTTCCACTTGAATAATTAAGGAAAAAACATTTTAAATTTTATGAATCTTACTTTGTGAAACCTTATAAATTTAATTTAAAAAAAAATATATATATATATATATATATATATATATATATATATATAATTAAAATTTTTGACTTTAAAAGTAATGCCAAATGCACATTTTTACTTATTTAATTAATGCACAACTACTCTGAAGTTATAAAAAATTTGATTGGAAAAGGCATTTTTCCAGTTTCATTATTTTATTTATTTTTATTTAATTCATTATTTGCCACGAGAGAAGTAGTCATTTAAAAAAGAAGAAAACTAGTCAATTCTCCAACAAATACAACCCTGAAGTGCATTGATCCACACTGCATTTTTCTTAAATATTAAATTGTTTTAGCAAGTTCTGTAACAGTCAAAAACCCTACACGCACGTGCACGCATGCACACGCACACACATAAAATTCTTTACCATACTTATATGTAATTTATGTAGTGATGGAGATAAATATTTGATTCTAACCAGTAAACGTGTACTAATAAGTAAATAAAATAAATATCTTTTATTTAGGTGAAATCAATATGTGTTCATAAGTTTTCTAAAAAATTATGAATTTTTACTAAATTAGCCAAATATTTTTTGTTGGTAAGATTTTTAAACCATAGAGATAATGAAACTTAGATCCTTTTACTGTTTTTAATCTCGATTACTTAAATTAATTTAGCAGATAGTGTGCACTCCTGTTAAATGTGTATTTCTTGAAAAAGAATTCATTTATTTATTGATTTAAATAACCATTAGGAAACATTCAACCAGTACTTGTATTTGCACAAATAGCTGTTTTGAAATGATTATTTTAAGGTTATTAAAACTAAGCAATTGTGGAATTTGAATTTTGAATGCGAGTCAATTTTCATAAAAAGTATTTCATCATGTTGAACTATGTAAACTTGCTAAGGAACAGGATAGTTTATTAACATGTGAAAATCTATTCCTGGGTATTTTATTCTTTAACTCCACATATTTAAAGCTGTCATTGCATTACATTCAAAATAAATAAGTTGTATTAATGAACAAGTGATTAATAATACCTGCAGTAAAACAAATACATAAAGGACACAATTATGTTAGTTTTGTTACTGTACTTTTTTTTTTAATCTATCACTTTTAAGATTTTATTAGGCAGGATATCCTACATTTTTTAAGTTATCACCAAGTTAAATTGTAATCTTTCAAATCATATTCTTATAAACAAATTTTGATAATCCAAATCAAAAACTCAAGTTTTATTTCTGAAATTCATAAAGATACAATTGTAATGTTCTGACTTAATGTTTTTGTTCATTTGTTATAGAACAGGTTAATTAGTTACGACTAATGATAGTAGCCTCAATTGCAGTATTGTTGATAAAAATCCAAAATTATACTTTATGGATTTTTTTTTTTTACCATCAAAAGTGTAGTTTTCTGTAATCCCAAGTAAACATTTTCTGTTTTAAAGCAAATTGATAATGTATTTTTCCTTTCTTAGCTTCATTGTGTAGTAACTTCACATGTTTGTAAACTTTTTACTTGAAAATACTGATATGATTTTTTTGGTTTCTTTAATTAACTTGAAAAAATTTGGCATTATCTCTTCTATTATTATATTCAATATTTTTCAGTAATTTTTTCATTTGAGGACACTTGTGTAAAAAATTAATATCACTATGAAAGGAAAAAGTGAAGATAATTTTAAAATGTATTTATTTAAAAATAATATTAAATATAATGCTTAAAAAAGTAAACAAAAGTATCTTAAAATTATTAAATCAGTGTGCTGAATTGTAGTTTGTTCCAACTAATAGTTTAGAAGGCAGTGTCATTAATACAATTAATCCTAATGCAGCAACCACTCCATTAACGTATGTCAGGACATCTCTATAATAAAATGGACACAATCTTGAATCGCTGCATCTCCTAAAACAAAATTAAATTATTACAATACTTTTTCAAACAAATTCTTGACTGGACTGTTTGAAAGAGTTCTACTCTTTCTGAATTTGAAAACTAGGAAGTTGAAGATTAAGACCCAGTGGCTGAGGAAAAGAGGCTGAAATATAAATTATAAATATTTTAATTTGATAAATTTATCTTATTTTGATCAGTATGTAATATAATCACACAGGAGTGGGTAGGTGTGCTATTCTGTGGGTAAAAAAGGAACTGTCACATCAATTGCGTGATGGATCAAAGAAAATCATATAACCTAATTCAGAAAGATTAGATTTTATTTATAAAATAAATCATAATTCATGAGGCATCACTGAAAATTATTTGAGCACATAAAAAAATTATATTCACATTAAAAAAAGATAAATTAATTTTCATCCTTTAATTATATTTAAAAATTCTTTCAAAGATAACTGTTTCTTTAAAAATGTGAAATCTTGTAGTTACTTTAAGTAAATTGATAGAAGACCTTTTAAATTGCTCAGTAATTTATTAAAAATAAATAATTGAAGCATAACCAGACCTTTTTGTATACACTGAAGTATTGTGTTGAGTTATATGAAAATATTTCTATAGTTGATTTGATAGAGGTAAGTTTTAGATAACATTAAAAATATCTTTGTAAAATTTTATTATAAATTGGAATAAATCGACCTAATGATAATACTACCAAATAAAAGATAAACACATGAAAATCAAAAATCTGTATATTTCTGATTTTGTATTGTATTTGTTATCAATACTAATTTCATTATTAAAAATAATAGTATATTTTTTAACTTCATTTTTTCTTCCAGCAAATATGATACATGACTTGGTAGTTTCTAGTTAACTTTTCTATGATAATTTCAAAAAATATCTTTAGGAAATTATTTTGATAGTTACTACTTTAATGCAAATGGATGTTGAATTTCAAACTATACAAGGGCTGTTTATCATGTGATAGACTGATTGTCATAGTATATTGTCTTCAGCGAAGGACGGGATTTCACAATGACAAATATAATCAATATGATTATCTTTGTATTTATTCCCCTTTGCATATTTCTATAATATGGGTGTTATTTAATATTTCATGTGGCTCTCTTATCAGTTTTAATCATTAATCATAATACACTGCAAATGAATATGATAAGTGTTTTTAGAATTTTTGAACTGTTGTCATGAAATTTTTGTAATTCCGCATCATATTTTGTGTTTCAAATAAAAATTAAAGTTGAAGAATGAATTTTACTAAGTACTAGATTAAGTCTTGATTTTAGCAACTATTTTTTTTTTGTCTTCAGTCATTTGACTGGTTTGATGCAGCTCTCCAAGATTTCCTATCTAGTGCTAGTCGTTTCATTTCAGTATACCCTCTACATCCTACATCCCTAACAATTTGTTTTATATATTCCAAACGTGGCCTGCCTACACAATTTTTTCCTTCTACCTGTCCTTCCAATATTAAAGCGACTATTCCAGGATGCCTTGGTATGTGGCCTATAAGTCTGTCTCTTCTTTTAACTATATTTTTCCAAATGCTTCTTTCTTCATCTATTTGCCGCAATACCTCTTCATTTGTCACTTTATCCACCCATCTGATTTTTAACATTCTCCTATAGCACCACATTTCAAAAGCTTCTAATCTTTTCTTTTCAGATACTCCGATTGTCCAAGTTTCACTTCCATATAAAGCGACACTCCAAACATATACTTTCAAAAATCTTTTCCTGACATTTAAATTAATTTTTGATGTAAACAAATTATATTTCTTACTGAAGGTTCGTTTCGCTTGTGCTATTCGGCATTTTATATCGCTCCTGCTTCGTCCATCTTTAGTAATTCTACTTCCCAAATAACAAAATTCTTCTACCTCCATAATCTTTTCTCCTCCTATTTTCACATTCAGTGGTCCATCTTTGTTATTTCTACTACATTTCATTACTTTTGTTTTGTTCTTGTTTATTTTCATGCGATAGTTCTTGCGTAGGACTTCATCTATACCGTTCATTATTTCTTCTAAATCCTTTTTACTCTGTTAGAATTACTATATCATCAGCAATTCGTAGCATCTTTATCTTTTCACCTTGTACTGTTACTCCGAATCTAAATTGTTCTTTAACATCATTAACTGCTAGTTCCATGTAAAGATTAAAAAGTAACTGTGATAAGGAACATCCTTGTCGGACTCCCTTTCTTATTACGGCTTCTTTTTTATGTTCTACAATTATTACTGTTGCTGTTTGGTTCCGGTACATGTTAGCAATTGTTCTTCTATCTCTGTATTTGAACCCTAATTTTTTAAAAATGCTGAACATTTTATTCCAGTCAACGTTATCGAATGCCTTTTCTAGGTCTATAAACGCCAAGTATGTTGGTTTGTTTTTCTTTAATCTTCCTTCTACTATTAATCTGAGGCCTAAAATTGCTTCCCTTGTCCCTATACTTTTCCTGAAACCAAATTGGTCTTCTCCTAACACTTCTTCCACTCTCCTCTCAATTCTTTTGTATAGAATTCTAGTTAAGATTTTTGATGCATGACTAGTTAAACTAATTGTTCTGTATTCTTCACATTTATCTGCCCCTGCTTTCTTTGGTATCATGACTATAACACTTTTTTTGAAGTCTGACGGAAATTCCCCTTTTTCATAAATATTACACACCAGTTTGTATAATCGATCAATCGCATCCTCACCTGCACTGCGCAGTAATTCTACAGGTATTCCGTCTATTCCAGGAGCCTTTCTGCCATTTAAATCTTTTAATGCTCTCTTAATTTCAGATCTCAGTATTGTTTCTCCCATTTCATCCTCCTCAACCCTCTTGCGATGTCCTCAAAAATCTTCTTTACCTCCTCTTCCTCAAGCTTCTCTAAATTCCACCGATTCATCTGACACCTTTTCTTCAGGCTTTTAAACCCCAATCTACATTTCATTATCACCAAATTATGGTCGCTATCAATGTCTGCTCCAGGGTAAGTTTTGCAGTCAACGAGTTGATTTCTAAATCTTTCCTTAACCATGATATAATCTATCTGATACCTTGTAGTATCGCCTGGCTTTTTCCAAATGTATATTCTTCTATTATGATTTTTAAATTGGGTGTTGGGAATTACTAAATTATACTTCGTGCAAAACTCTATAAGTCGGTCCCCTCTTTCATTCCTTTTGCCCAGGAGCCCGTATTCACCCACTATATTTCCTTCCTTGCCTTTTCCAATGCTTGCATTCCAATCTCCCAACTATTATTAAATTTTCATCTCCTTTTACGTGTTTAATTGCTTCATCAATCTCTTCGTATACACACTCTACCTCATCATCATCATGGGCACTTGTAGGCATATAGAGGTTAACAATCGTTGTCGGTTTAGGTTTTGATTTTATCCTTATTACAATGATTCTATCGCTATGCGTTTTGAAATACTCTACTCTCTTCCCTATCTTCTTGTTCATTATGAAAACCTACTCCTGCCTGCCCATTATTTGAAGCTGAGTTAATTATTCTTAATTTAGCAACTAATGAATTAGAAAGTCTGAAGTAGTTTTCTACTTTTAACCAGAAATGGTGAAATCTTATAAATTATAATTAATTTCCTTTAATTTGGCAGAGTAGTTAATTAATTGCTGCATTAGTCTGCCATTATCTAAAATTAGGTTAAAATTCTGGAGACTCCTTTGTTTGGATATCTTGTACACATCTTCATACAATGTATATATATCTTGCAAATATATTTATGCATTGTCAAGATGTGTCGGGCAGTTCTTTGTTCATCACCTAACAATATACAAACTTTTTTAATCTTGTGGACAGATTTTTCTAATCTCAGTGGATCACAGTGTATGGTAACAAAATAATACTCCATGTTAAAGTGAAATGCAATTGATCAGTGGCAGGTGTTTGAAATGCAGATTAGTAAATATCGGTTACGTTCAAGTAGCGAGTTTTATAAATAAGTTTATTATCTGCATCCACTTCACGCTAGATTCATACTAAATATTTAATTGTACAGTTTTCCTTCTGAGCTGAATTATATTCTTTAATTTTACTAGGCATCATTAAATACATTTTTGGATAACACTGCATCTCATTTAATTAATAAAAACAACAAATAAAAATTTATTTTCTTGTTTTAGAATCAAATTTAGTTGATACCATTGTATATAAAGTATCAGTTTATTATAGAAAGAACTGATTTGTCCTTATTGTACAACAGCAAATTAATAAAGAACTGAAAATGAATTTCTGTTCTGAAAAATCCTTGGCACAGCTGTAATTTAATGTGGTTGCATAAATGCTTTCTGCTAACATTAGTATTTAAAATAAGTGGAACTATTATTTACCATTTCATATGTAAGTAATCACATATAAAATTATAGTACTGATTCCAATTTTCAACAAATTATAATCTTATTTCATGATTATTGAATGTGTAGAATAAAACTTTATCTAGATAATTAAAATTACTGTTGCAAACTGACTATGGCACAGTTATCCTTGTCATCAGAAAGACTTGAAATCTAAGAAGAATAACTATTAAAGAATAATTCATTCTTATATATTAGAAATATTAATTATATGAAAACACCTCAATCAAATAAGTAGTCACGGTGAAGTTTTAAGCTTATGCAGAAGTAAGTTGAAAAGTACTGATACTGATGAAATTAATAAATTCCATCAAAGTTTGAGTCTGGAGTGCCTTTTACACTTGACAAAATTACATGCTCAGCAGAAATAACTTTTCTGGCCCTAAATTCAGAATATTTATCAAAATAATTATGGTCAATGAAAATAAATTGGCTCTTTCATGTAGCTTTCTGTAAATATACTCAGATTGGTTTTCAAAATGTGTAAAAATTTTAATATTATCCTGGAAGAACCTGTAATTAACCACTTAAAATAATTTTAACTGTATTAAATCATTTTAGCTAGGTACAATAATCAATATTACTACTGTTATTGTCCAACAATTTTTCTCTTACAATGTTGTCAATATAAGTTATTGAATTTTAACTAGACAAGAAGAGTATAAAGAAACAAAATAGAATAAAGATAAAGTAATACTAAAATAAAGAAAAAAACTAATATTATGATTACTTACAAATTTTCAATAATTATAACAGCAACACCATTTAAAAATTTATCTGCAAATGTTACAGCGCTGTAAACTAATGCACCACACTCTGTATCAGAACCTATCAGATTGGCTGTTACACAAAGACTGACAACCATAGTTACAGAACTACCAGCTCCTGTCCAAAAAAATAAAGTACATTTAATATTGCAAATGTAAAATCAGCGAAAATTTCATATTAACATTATACACTTGTAGATATAAAATTCTACAGTGTAATAATTTTAAAAGTAAACTATTCAAACTTTTGTGTACTAAACTTTTCACTATTCTTGTACGTTGGTAATGAAAAATCTTGAATATATTTAAATAAATATACTGAGTGTATCATGAAGTTCTCCTGATACTTTCATAACCTATTCTACTCGTGAGAAAAATGGAAACAGTTCATATAACGAAATGTCCTAAATTACTTTGGGAGTTACGGCTAGTCAATGATTTTGCTTGGATTTCAGCTACCCTGATGAAATGAGGTCATACTTAAATTTTTAGAACGTTAATTAAGAGGCAGAATTGGTGATTTCTTTTGGTATTTGACCTGAAAAATTGAATAAAATAAGTCCCAGAATCATATGTGTAGCAGTTTTTAAGAAATCGTTGAATAAATGTTCCGAGATCAAAAGACACTATTAACTGAGAAAAGAAAATTTTATTAAACAGGTTTAGGTTAATACAAAAACATCTATATTTATAACTGATGTCATTTTAGTAAATTCTAAAAGTAATGTATAATTCATCTTAAATATTTATATAAAATAAGAAACATGAATAAAGTTAAAAAAAATGATACACATTAATATAATATAAGTAAAAAGTAAACAATGATAGAAAGTAGCAAGAGCTTGTTTTTTTAAATATTTAGTATGATAAGAAATTACCAAATAAAAATGCTGCAATAAATACTTTCAGGGTATCATCTGATTTGACTCTGTGAAGTTCAATTAAAACACAGCCAATGACACAAAAAACACATCCAATAACATAAGTCATCTGCAAAAAGATTAAATTATAAGCAAAAATAGGTATTTTTTCTGATTAGTACATAATAATATATTATACAGGTCAGGCCTGGAATTGGTAACATGCTACTTTATGGATAAAAAGATGTACTTTTCTAAAAAAAAATGATTGTCTCATGTATGTTAACTAATTATAACTTAATTAAAGTAGGTGTTTTAAGTCTCCATATTTAACAATTAAAAATATAAATACATGAAATTATATTAAATTGATGTAGCTACTAAATGAATAAAGTAGTTACAAAATAAATAAAAATAAATTATTTTGAATTGTTAAAGATTTCTGAAAAAGATGTTAATGAAAATTATTTGTGCTCATAATTATGTACAAGTAAAATGAAGATGCAGAAAGTTCATAATTAAAAATTAAAAAAAGATTGCTTAATTTTATTTTAAATAAATTGGTTGTTAAATGTTTTAAAAATGAAATTGGAAGCAAAATAAGGTTTTTTCTTGTATGCATTGGTTGAGTTATTTGAAATGTGTTCTGTTGTTTGGCTTGATAGAGTGGATGTGACTATTTTTAAGAATAAATGATTAATTATTTTCTAATCAAAGGTTGCACATTGATAAATTCAAATATAAATATACATTAACATTTTTAATTTATTAAATATTGGTTTATATGAATCATATTTATGGGTAGAGAATGCCTGACAGCCTATTTTTTATATCTTGAAAACTTTTTCTGACTTTTGAGAAGCTATGTTCAAAGAGGAATATATGCACTTAAAAGCAATTAGTAATGATACAAACTTAGTATTTCAAACCAAAACAGTATTATTTGATTTAACAAAACATTAAAATAAAATTAAAAAAGCAAGTTGCAATAATTTTAAATAAAACAAGTTATGATCCATATTAAATGATTTTTTGTGTAACAAGTATAATTAATACCGTTTTTAACCAGTATTTTGTCATATTTATCGACAAGTAATATCAATTAAAATGAATAAAATTATTCATTGTAACATTAAGAACAAACTAAGTGACATAGTTTAAAATTTAATAAAAACTTACAACTAACAATAAATTTAACAGAAAAGGGAGAAAATAAGCAATAAATATAACATATTACAAAAGGTAATTCAATAACAGGAAATCACAAATGAGCTGGATTCACTGATTCAAGCTAATTGTACTGAAAAATTTATATCTTACTGATATGAATGACACTATATTATAACCTGCAATATATATCGTTGCATAAAATAATTTACAAACTTTTCTAAAAACATTTAATTATGTTTTACATAATTAAACTATACATTCTTAAAAGTATCACATCATGTATAACAAAATTGTGCCTGTTGAGGTATAACTCATAAGTTTTCCTAGGATTATTTGATTAAGAGGAGAGATTGTAATGTATACGTGAAAATGTTTAAACCAAATAAATTTAGTTCATGGAAATGATTAGTTTTCAGAATTAAAATTGTTTTTATAATTTTCAGTTTAAAAACTCACTTTCAAAAGTTAGATGAAAAGAAGTAGAACAATTTTCAAAAGTATAAAATAATTCGGGAAAAAAGGCTTACTTTTTATAAATGGTATTACTTAACTTTTAAACCTGTTTTGTGATTTTTCTTACCATGAAAAATATAATATAACATACTCAGATTTGAAGCCTCTTTACATTGGACACTCCTTTCAGTGGACTTGTCTGTTAGTGACATTAACTGATTTAAAAAGATACAGTTCCTATATATAAAAAATATATTACACTCTAGACATTCTTCTGTCATGATATTTGAATGATAAAGTTCATTTTAAATTTCATATGATTTTGATTCAAATTTTTAAATTCTTTGTGCTTTTCATGCTCTTCAAAACTTTGTTAGTATGCTAATCCAAAATTCCTCAGGTGTCTTCTACAGCCTGTTGAATGAACAATTGACAATTTGCCTTTGTTATTGTTGTTAGTCTACCAGTGCATTTTTATATCTTCGGATTATAGAGCCAAGATGTATTATAATCAACAGAAGTTGTCAAAGCACTATACTAAGGAACATTAGTAAAAAAGTATAACTGATCTGACTTTGCCTTGAAATGTTAATCTCTCACATGGAAAGGTCTTCTTTCTGTCCCATCTTCCCCCAAAAAATTAATTTAACAACAATAACTATTATTATGTTGTGTTGTTTTAATAAAATCATTTTACTGTTATGAATAGTTATTTGTAATAAAAATTTGTGGAGTTCTCTTGTAAACTAATAAAGAAGTGGACTGAATGGTAATATACTTCTCTGAAATATACTTGTTGTTACCTTAGAAGTGAATCATTAGTACTTGAACAGTAAAATTTTTTATGCTGTATGTAGGGATTTATAATGGTGTTTGCCAAAATTATGTAATACAATATTGTAATTTGGTTTCTCAACACTAATACTTGTAAGTATATTCCAGACTTTAGGTCACTGTAATAAGTGCAGAATAAAATAGGACTGTAAAGTAATTTTATTAGATACATTTATGCTTCTGTGGGCTGATTAAAGTTAATGGAAAGATCTCACTGATAAGAAGAAGGAAAGTTCTTAAATGTCTCGATGTAAGATGAAACTGCTGTAAAGTAACCAAAGAACTTGGAATTTCTTTATCAATAGCCCTTAAAAACTGTGAAATGATTTTATCATTAGTAGGATTCAAGGGGTTTAAAATTGTACTGTATAATGGTAAAAGGATTTGCCAATATCTCATGATGAACTTAATGACAAAATGATAAAATTACAAAAAACATACCAACATTTTTTTTTTATTTGGTATTTGTATGGTACTTAAGTTTTCTAAGAATGTTCAATGTTTTAATAGAAAGTAAAATAAATTGGAGTAAAATCATGATTCATTTCAATCGATGAAGGATTACATTGTTTCAGAATGGAGATTTTAAAATAATTTGTGACAATAGAGTTAAGCTGACTACTTACAATCATTTGGCATAATAAAAAAAGTTGAGGATGACTGCCATTATATTTAGTGAGTGGTGGTTGAAGTTAATGTAAAAATTAAATATGCTAATAAGAAAATTTTGTTGCTTTTAACTAATCTCGCAGGATATTTTAATATGAATTTGTCTGAAATCATTAACTGTTCTTTCTGCCAAATTTGAATTATGAGAAACAGTCACCTGATTTTAGGATTATTCGTTCTATAACAATGTTTTACTAAAGATGACTTATAGAATAGTTCAACTCTATTGTGAAAACATATAAGTGATATGGTTACAATGAAAATTTTTACTAAACTAGAAAGAGAATCAGTTTTCCTTAAAAGAATAAAATCAGATGAGTTCCTAGATGTTTAAGAATCAGTAGATATTGAATGCTCATGTTCTAGTAAGGTAAACAACATACATAGGTTCATTGTAATTCTTTTTCGTCAGTTGAAGGAGTAAGACAAAATTATTTCTTGATTGAATGAAAAATGGTCTCATGAAAAATTTTCAGTTAAAAATTGCTTAAAAATTTGGTACAGTATTTAAAACTGGATGTGAAAGTCTAGTTTTTTGTTGATATTTTCCTGCACAATAATTCCAGTAAACCTTTTTTTGGATAATCTTTAATTTCTGATAATTTAAATAATGAATATTTTTGTTCTCTCTCTTTCATCTCTCAGCATCAAATATTCTGGTTATTCCTACACATCTAATAATGAATAATTTTGTTATGAAATTTGTTGAGTCTATGCTATATTGAACTGTAAAACAATACTCTGTATTCAGGATACTATGAGAATTGTTTCTTAGCGCGCGCGTGTGTGTGGTATATGCACGCATGTGCATATGTGTGTCTATTTGTATATTATGTAAATGAGTCTTTATGATAAAATAAGAAAATACACATAAACAAGACTTATATTGTCTGATTATTCCAAATTAATTTTTATTTTTATTACTAAAAAATACTTTTTTGATAGTGAAGCTGACATAATCTGTATTAAACGATGAGAGTTACATTTATCTATTAAACATATAATATTAATATAATGTACATAAATGTAATTAATTTATGTGTGGGCATCATGTGCAATATGATAGTAATGTATTGTTAATTAATCTATGTAATATTATTAAAACATGTATAATGTATAATATAATAATATCTGCATCACTACGGTAATATTACACTGACTAATGTATCAGGGTATGTATTGTTGCACTGATTAATGTGATTAATATTTTACTATTGACTACTGCTAATACTAACATAATTAACATTAGCATTACGTTTGTCATTGTAATAATTTGTTTTAGTTTGATGATTTTCATGTTAATAGGTTTTAAAGTTTGCTTCAGTTAAAATATAAATATTAGTAGATTTAATATGAACTCATTCATAAGATTTACCATAAACTAGTGATGTATACTATAGCACAAGTTAGTGCTAATTATAATTAATAAGTTTGTTTTTTCAAGTAATTTACATAGTATGCATAGTATTACAGTAGTTTTTGTATTTTGTATATAATTTTATGTAATTTATCAATGGTTTTATGTTGTTTAGGTATTTTTATTGATTACTGACTTGTACAAGCACATTAAATATCTGTTGGGATAAAATTACATGAGCTTGACTGTGCTGGTTATAAAAATGGATTGACTATAAATTTTAGAGATGTGTTATTCCCAACTTATAAATTATATATAAGAGTAAACATCTACTGTAGTTTTATTTCATATAATTCACCATGATGTAATTTGTTAACATTAATTAGTTGTGAATTTTTTGAATATTGTTATCAATCAGTGAATAACATTTATGAAATATGTTTCAAAGTAAATATTTACATTGCTCTCTTACTCTTCTACATTTTTAAGATTAGAATAAATAAATAACAGAATTTGAAAATTTAAAAGAAAAACTGTTATTTTAAAACATACTGTTATTATTTATACTTAGAAATTTACTGAAACAAATGTTATTATAATGGCCACACAATAAAAATGCAGATTTTTAAATACGTATTGTATCATGTGTACTAGTAATGTCTTACTTTATATTTTTTCTTTACTCTATTTTTAAAAGGGTGTTGAACTTAAAAAGAGTCACTCAGTAGTTTATACTAAATGCATATTTTTGTTAAAATGTATATATTGGTATGAGGTAGGTAAAATAATGTGGAAGATGTTGGTGTGACTCGAGTTAGAGTGGGGAGGACTGTTTATTGCCTGCACATTTGAGTACCGCCAGTCTGTGGTTGAGCATTGGCTTTTAAACAAGGTTGCATAATCATGTGTTGTTTATTAAAATGCAATTAACTGTCGAAGAACGTGTATTCGTGATGGAGACTTTTTACAGATGAAATCTCATGTTGTGTGTCAGCAAACATTCAGGAAGAAATTTGAAAAGGAAGCACAGTGAAAAGTGTTATTCAGAAGTTAGTTACAAAATTTTGTGAAAAAGGTTTGGTATTAGACCAGAAACAAAGGTCCCTCAAAGAGATTAGATGGTTGGAACAGGAGAGCACCACTTGCCATACTACTCTCTTTACTATGGAGATGCTACAGGATATTTTGATGGAAGAATCATTTCTAAAGGATTGTGTCCACCAAGATCCCCTGATCTGACTAGTCCAGATTTCTTTCAATGAGGTTACTTAAAAGAAATTATTTGTATAAGCAATCTATACAACCTAAGCAATCTATAGGAATTGAAGACAAACATATCAATGACATCCAGGAAATAGACGATATGACGAACAAGAGTGGCAGAAACATGGTCAAATATATTGATAAGTGCATAGAAGTGGATGGACAACATCTTTAACAACTTCTGTAAATTATTATGAAAGTTTTTGCCAATAAATGATTATTTGTAGACTAAACTAAGTGATGAATCCTCTTCTAAGTTGAACACCCTTGTGGAGGTACCAAAATGTATATATATATATACATATGACACCAGTATTGAAATTGTGGCCCTGAATTTTGTGACAGTATTACTTCATTAATAAACATAGGCATATATTTTAAACTAAAAATAATAAGAAGCTAACAACTTCTGAGATAAAGAATACAATTTAACATAAAGATTTCAATTACACTACAATGGGCCTGGACCTCCTATATTAAATTATTAAAAAAGTGGATATTAGGTGATGGAGAAATAAAATGTACAGTTGTTTTAACACTAAATAGATGTTGATAGAAGCATATGCTACCAGGTATAATGTATCAAAGCATACTTGACAGAATGTGCTGTGGAAAGCATACACATGCAGGGGAGAGTGTTTTATCTAGGTAACTCCTCTTATAGATTGGGATTTCTTTAAAAGTGTTCTTTGTGAGTCCTTACGATGTACAGGTGTTTTCATTGGCGAGCATCTCATTCCAATAAAGATTTAGTATTAATAATGGATAAATGTTGCATATAATAAATAAATAATGGGAAATCTATTCTACTATAATAAATAGACAACACATACATATCAGGAAATCTATTCTGATTGGGATCATCAATCCACTACAAACATGAACTTATGTATATGTTGTATGTATGTACATGTTTGTGTTGTATGTATGTATGCATGTATATAGTATAATAGTTAGTCTGTAAATCGTTTAAAAGTGTAGAGCAGTATGAATGTGATGTAATAATTATATTATTATGCATTTAGCTTGTAACAACAACACATTAATCAATAGATTAAATCATAACATGAGATTACAGTTATGACATGAAATTACAGTAATAACATAATGCATAAATATTAAATCAAATAATATATCTGGAAAATATCATTATTTAAATCATTTATTTAAATAATAAAATTTATGTTAATCTTTAAAAGTTGGTAAAAAACATAATTTATTTATAGATCTCTTTAGTGAACCATTAGCTGTGTGTACATCGACAACTCTGACTAAACTGTCAGAACCCGAATAAGCTGGGTTACAACACCGTGCTTCCAATGCAGGGGTGAAATATTTTCATTGGTGATCAGAACTAGATCTCCAACTAAAAGATTACATCTGGAAAAACACCAATTATTGTGTTGTTGAAGATGGATTGTATAAATCTTTGGAGTAGTTGTCATCAACCTAATCATGTAATTTCAACTCTTTGATAACTGGGTTCAGGTAAAGATGTGAGAGGACATCTAATAAGAAAATGTCCTGGTGAAAGTGTACTGGGTCTCTATGGTCTGTGGAAGTAGCAAAAATAGGGTGAGAGTTAAGACAAGCCCTCAATTTGTGTCAACACTTTATAAAATTCCTCAAAGTTGAGAATTCTTTTTCCTATTATATGATGTATATGATATTTGACACTTTTGCTTGCACTTTCTCGTAAACCACCAAAATAGGTAGATGAAGGAGGAATAAATGACCAAGTAACCCTTTGTGATGTTGAAAAAGCTTGAATATTTGTTTTAAATACGTCTGAATTTAAAAGTTGATACAAGTTGTACAAATATTTTTAGCAGAATGAAAATTAGCACCATTATCAGAAAACATTTGAGCAGGTATACCTCTGCGTGAAATGAATCTTTTGAAGGCGGAAATAAACGATTGTGAAGTCAAAATCAGAAAGTAACTCTAAATGAATATTCTAAACATATAAAAAGCACTATATAAGCTTTATTCATTGTTTTAGATCTCTGCCTGCCATGACGAATTACAATTGGGCCACTATAACCTACTGTACAAGAAGAGAATGTTGGCGAAGGAATCACTAATAGGTGGTAACTGACCAAGTTGTTGGGATTGAGTTTTTGTATTAAATCTAAAGCAAGTTAAACACTTATGAATGATTGATGAAATGATTCTTTTTGCATTTATTATCCAGTATCTCTGTCTCAATAATGATTTGTTAATTGTATACCAGAGTGTAAGAGTCTTAAGTGTTCAGAGTTGATAATTTCTTAATGTTTGCACTAGGGTGTAAAACGATAGGATGTTTAACATGATATTGTAAGAGAGACGTTGAAATCTAACTCCTACATGGATTAGACCTAAATTATCCAAGAATGGATCTAGAGAACTAAACTTACTTTGTTTATCAATACCTGATTATTTTTAAGATTGTTTTTATTTCATTATTAAAATACTTGGATTGTGATTGATGCATAAAAAAGTAAAGAGTATGATCTAACTGCTTAGTGGTTAGAGTACTAAATTTATGTTCAGATGGTTTTGATTTAATATTGTGAATGAATCTGAAACAGAAGCTAAATGTTCATAATGAAGCATGTAAAGATGAAAACCTTTGTGTGTAATCACGTACAGCATTAGATACACATGAAATTAACATTTTTTACACCTTTCTAATAAGCAACCAGAAATCAAATTACCATCATTAAACATAATGATGGGAAGAAGATTGTATTAGCCAAGAAGGACCATGTCACCACTGTGACATATCAAGTAATTTGCTTGGTGAGCAACCTCTAGGCAGTATATCTGCAGGATTATCAGAGAATTTGATGTAATGTCAATTATTGGTAATTGAAGTGTTTTGCTGAATTTCAGAAACTCTATTACTTATAAATACTTTCCAACTCGAAGAATGTCCATGAATCTAGCAAAGTGCTACTGTGGAATCCATGAGTAAGTGTATCTCATCAAATTTTATCTTTAACACATTAGACACCTTCATGAATAAATGCGTAAGTAGTAGACAACCATAGAGTTTAAATCTAGGTAATGTGATTTGTGTTAAGGGGGCTAGTTTGATTTAGAACATAGTAGATTAGATGTAATTATACGGTTGGTGAATAAGGTGCGCATATAAAGGTAACAACCATTGCCCTTAATAAAGGCATCAGAAAATCCATGCAATTGAACTGAATGAATTTTACTATTATTGTTAGAATTAATGATCTACTTATCTTAACTGACTCAATTAAATGTAATTGATTATATAATGAAAGCCATTGTATTATTAATGGTTTGGGTAATATTTTGTCCCATCAATTTTGAGTTGTTATAATGACCGCATAAACTGATGTATAAAAATATAATAGAGCCAATGAGTCGTAAAGTATCATAGAAACATGCTATAATGGAGATATAGAATGAGTGATTTGGAAATTTAGTGTACCTGAATTGTTGTTCCATAGAACTCATAGAGTATGTATGTTGTATTCTTGTTTAGATGGTAAGGATGAATTATGATTAGATGTAGAAATACTGAAATTATTAGAATACCATGTTTGAAGTGAAAAACTATACTTTTGTAATAATTTGTTAATATCGTCCTTTAGTTGAATAACTTCATTTAGGTTATCTTAACCTGTAATGAAATAATTGACATAGAAACAATTTTTAATAGCTTTAGAAGCTTGTGGAAAATTATTTTCATTTTCAATTGATATTTGAATGAGACATCTTGTGGGTAAATATGGTGCACAAGAGGTTCTATAAGTTACGGTGTGTAATGCATAATGCTTTATCTCTTGTTTTGGAGAATTACACCAGAGAATCCATTGTAAATTAGAATCACTAGAATTTAGCTAGTACCTGTCAATATATTTTTTTTATGTCAGAGGTAATGGCATAATTATGAATTTGGAATCTTAACAACATAGAAAATAAATCTTGTTGGACAACAGATCCGACTAGTAGATTATCGTCAAGAGATAAACCATTAGTGGTTTTAGTTGAACCATCAAAAACCACTTGAAATTTAGTAGTTAGACTAGTTGATTTAAATAACAGATGATGGGGTAAATAACTAACACCCATTTGATTTGTCTATTAACAAATTATCAGAGTTAAGTAATGACATGTGACCCAAGTCCAAATATTCTTGTATAAAGTTGAATAGTCATGTTTAAAGTTGGGATCATAACAATGATCCCTCTTTAAACAATAAAACTGTGTTTTTTGCATTTATGAAAGAATTGCCTAGCCTTCTATTATTGAGTTTACGTGGTAATGCCACTACAAATCTGCCTTTATTGTTTCGAGTAAAATTGAGTTGAAAATGTTTTCACAAATAGGAAATGATTTTCGCAAATAGAACTTTCATAAAATGGAATATCAATATTAATTTCCTCAATTTTCCAGAAGTTCTCAAGTACAGTTGAAAGATTTGTAGAATCTTTTCGAGAAATAAAAGATGCAGTGGATTATTAGAGTGGCTGGTAGAGTTTATTAACTCCTATTAGCTTTAGAGTTTATTAGCTTTCCTATTGGAAAGCAACCACTGAGAATATATCCCAATTTGGTTTCTTAGAGAACAGGACATTTAAGGTTTCGAATAAATTTCCTAAGTAAAATAAAATTTCAAGTAAAATTTTGCACCAATAAGGATGTCAATTTTATTTCTGTTAAATTTAAGATCTATAGAAAACAGATTATAGGGCAAATTAAAATGTGAAATATCAAAGGTGGTTATCAAAGGTCGGAAGGTTATGAGCACATTGCAATTGAAATGAAAAGTTCATATATAAAGAAAGTAATGTCAATACAACACTATATTCAAAATGAAAAAGTGTATTATTTATTCCTAAAATAGGAATATCATCTTTTGTAAATGGAAGTTCTAACCTTCATTCGAATTTATGAGTACAAAAATTTGCTTGACTGCCAGAGTCTAGTAAAACTCGACATGTTTGCGTAGTACCATGTACATCATTGGTAATACATAATGCAGTAGATAAATTTATGTTTTTGTTTGACTGCAATTTAAATGACAAATGATTACTATTTTCAGACTTATTGTCTTTTAATTTAAATTCAATATTATTTACATGAATAAGAATATTATGTTTTTTAGAACAAATCTCACACACATTACTAGAATAACATTTGTCAACTGAATGACCTTTACCTAAAGAATTGAAACAGCAATTGTGATGTTTCAGAAATTCTTCCCGTTCATCAACAGAAAAATTTAAAAATTCCTTACAACAATGTAAATAAACATTAGAATTGCAAATTAGACATTACTTATAATTAAATTTTGAATAACAGCTAAAATTATTTGCCTTATATTGCTTGTTAACATTTACGTTAAAACATGTTTAGTGAAGGATTTAGTTCCATTGTTGTGTTGTTGTCTCTTGGATTTATGTCTTAAGTTGTCTTGGTGGTTTGACTTATTTGCATTAATATTTTAAAGAATCTGTCTTCTAAATTCAAGGAATTCTTTGAAGGTGGGAAACTTTTGAATTGAAAGTTTCTCCTTCCATGGTATTGGGAGGTGAAGGTATTGTAATCTAACTTTGATGTTAACAACTGAACAAAAATAAATTCATATGTAATGGTTGGATATACATTACTTCAAGAGCATTGACATATGAAGATACTTCGATAATAAATTTGGATAAATTATCCAAAGATTCTCCCTTTATACAATTCAGTTTTAAAATACAATCTGCATTATGAGAGCAATTAAATACTTATTGTCAAAATGCCTGTTTAATAAACCTAGTGCAATTTATAATTTTCATTCGTAATTGGTAAATTTTCAATATCAGCTAATGCTTCGTCCTTCAAGGAAGTATGTAGGTAGTGGAATTTTTGTAAGTTACTTAAATTGTTTCTATTATGCACTAAATTGTTACATAAGCTATAATAATGTTGCTAGTCAAGAACATTACCTCTGAAAAATGGTAAATTAATTGGTTGCAGTAGCGTTTGCTTAGTTGCTGTAACTACATTGATCTCTTGATCAATTGTCGTTTGCTTAATAATATTATCTATTAAACATTGTAATTTACATTCATAACTGCATAAATCGTCTTCAAGGTTGAAGACGTACACAATCAACAAATATCCTCATCATCTTCTGCTTCAAGTTGCGTTTGAATGTCATCATATTTGCCTTGCAATTCTTGAAGGTTTCTTAGTTTAATTTGTAAAAGATGAATATCAATTTGAGAGACATTATATTTTTCAATAAATGTACTGATTCTTGTTTATAGAGGATTTAATTGATCCTCTCTGTCTAATTAATTGTTCTCTGTTCATTATGAATTAACAATCTTAATTAACAATGTTAATTATAAATATGAATTAAATAAGAAATAATTAAATGAAATTACTTGATGGCAATGAAGAAATAAGGTGAGGCTGTATTCCATTTGAATAATTTACAACTTTAATAACTCTTTTTTAATTAAACATAAATTGATATGTTGAAAGATTTGTAACATAAAACTTGGATTGTCTTTGACTGAAGAGTGCCACAATAAATCAAATCTTCTCATATTGTGGCACAGAGGACCAAAAAAAAATGGTTTGAATAATTTTGCCTAAATGCACCTTTCATTATTCAGAACTTATGCACTGGATCATTAATATCTTTAAATAAAGTTCTTGTTAGTCTGATCAGGATATGTTTTGTTTGTACTTAATTTATAACACATTTAGATAAAATTTCATTTATTTAAATATTATATCATTCGTAAATTATCTCACATTGTTAAGTTTAAAGTGATGTACATGTAGAATATTAATGTTTAAAGAGTATTGTAATTAGTGTATTTATATTTAGTTTAATATTTAAGTTACATCCTTTAGTGATTGGTTTAGACTAACAATACAATTCTTTAGAAAAAATATATCATAAAAAACAGCTGTTGAACTCATCAACCAGAATAACAAATTTATATGCTTTACATAAGTAAGAAGAAATGAGTTAGTTTATTTACCGTTAATAAGGAGGACATGAAAACTGAAAAACTCCTTCAGTTTATAACATTGTACTGTATTTGCTGAATTGTAAAGGTCCTTTTAGAAAAAATTTCAAGAACAGTTCAATCTAAAATCCAAGAATTTATTAAATATTAGGAAATTTTTGTTTATACTTGTTTGATTTATTAGACAACATATTTATATCTTCAATGATGTAAAAGCATTTTCTTTATTGATAAAAAATATCAGAACTTTAAAAAATCTACTTACCCTGTTTCCTCCACAGTAAGTATTTAATAATTTGACAGCCATAGATGCTAAACAAGATGCCAAAAATGAAATAAGAGGAACTGTAGCCAATGTCCCTGATTGCGACAATATTACTTCATTAATAAACATAGGCATATATTCTAAACTAAGTGTTAAGAACAGTCTGCTAGATGTATAAATAATAGCAACTTTGTAGAGTTGGAAAGATTTATAAAATTCTGATGCTTTCTTTTTATTTATTAAGTTTTCATGCGATGTTGATTTTGATGTAGTATTAGTCCATTTTTTTTTAAGGCACAAATGGAAGATGATAGAACAAATTAAACCGATTCCACTTGAGAGAACAGCAATATACTGAAAAAAGATGTATATTAATTACTATAGATTGCATACCTTAATGTAATAAAATGTGATAAACAGAAGTTGGATTACAAAAAAATATCCTACGCAGATTATAAAAAAAAAATTATAATAAGAAAATTAATTTTAAAAATGGAAGAAATGTCAGTTTTAGAAATTGATAATAATAAATTCAAATGTTATATACTTTAAACAAACTGTTGGATTGAGTACGAATCTAAAGCTCCTGCTATGTAACCTCATTCATTATGTGCTCAAGCAAAGAGAACCCATTAATAGCTCTCAGGAACTTTATTTCAGATGGTGTTACTTGGGACAGATTTCTTCTAAGTTCAATGTTCTGTTTTGTATAATAGAGTTTGCATGGCCATAACCTTGCAAAATTTCAGCTGATTTTTTTTGTTGAAGTTTTCCTTTTAGTGTGAATCACAGCAGAAGCAAAACTTATTTAATATTGAATCATACTTTTATCATATTTATATTATACTAGTTTACAATAATGTCCTCTGTCACTGACCTTCCTCCTACCTTATAATAATTTCTATATCTTTATATATACGTTAACATCTCTAATCAAGTGCTTTAAATATCCACACCTTTCCATGATTTTCAATAATTTACTCTTATGTAGCTTACCAAGTGGTTTGACATAATCAATGAAGTGTAGTGTATCTATAAATTAAATTCTCTTCTTTTTTCTCTCAGTTGACTCAGAATAAAAACATTATCAATCTTTCAAATACAATCTTCCTTCTAATTAAGTCTGAATGTTCTTCCAGCAGTAAAAAAAAAATCAAAGATTGTTTGAAACCTCTTCTTATTTAGAATATTGCTGTATATTTTACAAACAAAAGATAATAAAGTTGTGTCTCTAAAATAACTTCTGTCATATTTCTCAAACAACGGAACAATTTTACGTAATTTTGTTGATTTTCTATATAAGTTAAATAAATATGAAAAATATTACTTTAAAAACATATCACACTAAAACTGACGTATTTAAAAAAAAAAATACTAATAATTAATTAATAATAATCACAGTTTTTTAAAAGACAATTGGATCAAAGAAATTTTACAGGCAATTAATTTTTTACTCAAATTAACTTTTACAGAGATTAAATAAACAATTATTTTTTAGTTAAATAATAGATTACATATGTACCAAAAAAAGTTTTTTAACTAAATGTGATTGACAAAGGATGTTGTTCTCTTTGTTGTTTTAAAATAAATTTTATAAAATAAAATAAAATAATTTTTGTTTTAAAATAAATTAAAACAAAATTTATTTTAAGTGACATAAAATACTTTTGTCACTTTTAATCAAATTTATTGATATGGTTATGTCTGACGAAGTACTAGTGCACTGAAAAACCAAAAATAAATAAAATAAAAATTAAAAATGTTTATTAACTTACTCTGATATTGGATGAATTTTATTAAACTATTTATTAATTTTAATATAGCTATTATTCCTTTTTTATATGTCTTTTATGATTTTGACAATGTATAAATGACAATGGATAAATTGTTGAATATCATTTGTCATTACAAAAATATCACCAATTTATATATAATTTAAAGTGTCATGATGTTAACTAAGAATTTAACGTAACTTACAATGTAATACAATGTACAAATTATAATACCTAGACTACTGCCAAATACAAACAGTTTTGTAAATTAGTGTTAATTTTATTTCACTACATATTTACTGTGGGTTGTTTGCTAAATATGGATATTCATCAAACACACACACACACACACACACACACACACACAATTATTTCAAAATCTTTGCACTTTTCCTAATTTACCAATAGATGTAGTTTTTAAAGAAGCTATGTAATATTCATAATCTTTGTACAAAATTAAATGAACAGTAATGAATTTATCCTGTTACAGGAAGGTATATTAACATTATTGTAAAAGTTCACAATTTTTATAGATGAAACAAAAATCAATCTCTATAAGAAAAGGCTAGGTAGAAATGTTAAATTAAAAATATTTCGATCTAAAGTTACTTGTAGTAGATGTGGATAAAGAAAATAAACTGAAGTTTCAAAATATAAGAATATCTGAGTATTACCGTTATTGTTCAAAATTCAAAAGTCCAATAGAAATGAAAAATTATTTACTTCTGTGAAGTTTTGCTTTCTGCGACATTCTTATATTTTCAGAAAAATTTTATTATTAATAAATGACAAGCATTAACTCTCCAATCCAAATACAACTTTTACTCCTAGCTCAAGTTAGTTGGACAATTAAGAAAAATGAACTTTACGTAACTAATTTTTCAGTTAAAGTCTTTACGGTGAAATAGCTACAAATGAATATTTTAAAAGGGAATTAATAAAATAAATTTATTACAGAAGGAAACTATCAGCATATTTGAAGAGAGTACTATTTAATATTAATTTACTAAATTCACGTAGCTGATGAATTTTGTTTAAATTATGATTTTGAGTGAGTGTGTGTGTGTGTGTGTGTGTGTGTGTGTGTGTGTGTGTGTGTGTGTGTGTGTGTGTGTGTGTGTGTGTGGTGTGTGTGTGTGTGTGGTGGTGTGTGTGTGTGTGTGTGTGTGTGTGTGTGTGTGTGTGTGTGTGTGTGTGTGTGTGTGTGTGATGAAAATCCATAATTAGCAAACAAACAACCCTAAATTAAAGGAATTTATTGAGTTTTTTGTTTATTTAATGCAATAATTTTATTTTATTAAATATAGTTTTCAAATATTAACTTAAATTAATGGATATCAGTTTGAACAATTTCAAGAGCTACTTAAATTGAATAGAATATTAGATGTGATTAATTCTCTACAAAAGCTTTAAGCTTGTAAATGGAAATATGGAATGGAATGTTTTAGCATATGAAAAATACCAATCCTGACTAAGATCTGTTCTTGGGGCCTTTAGGATAAAAAACTGAGATTCCACCACATCATTGCAGTGGTGGGGATTTATTACATTATTGGTAATTCAAAGAACCAGTTTGTTTAAAAATACTTATTTCCTTGTTAGTCCAAATTAATGTTACTTTGGATCACTTTTCATCCTTAGTCAGTTTGATCTGAATAAAGTGGGTATACATTTTATTCAGAAATGTGGTTTTCTTAATTTGATAAAAATGATTAAAATTGCATGATGCTGCATCTTGTGCAGTGATATTAAAGATAATACAATTAAAATTAAGTTGAAAATTGTAAAATTAAAAAACTAAAGTTCACACCTCAAACTTGGATGAATCTTTAGGTCCAATCAGTTTCATATTCATTCCTTTTGATGTACTTAAATATGCCCATGCTATAAGGTATACAGCTATATGTGAAGCCATAGATGCAGTATATCTGAAAAAAAAGGATAACTGTTTCTTTCTTCATATTAACTAATAAAATTATAACTCTACATGTTATACCATAAGAGTAAGAAATGGTTTTTATTCAATAAAAATACAACTGTACGTGAAGACTAGATGTGTCAAGTTTCAACCCATTTGGAAATTTTTGTTAAAGAATGTGTTATTTATTTACATTCAGAAAAAATATAAAATTTTATTTTCCATTTATAAAATAAGGACTAAAAAAATATCTGTTATCAGTAATTTGACTACATCATTGATTCTCAAACTTTTTCACCCACCACCCACATTGAGAATCAAATAATAATTGCAAATGCTGTTTTTAAGATGCACTCTTAAGAAAGGAAGTATATTTAGAGCTATGTGTGGAACAGCATTGGACCTAAAAATTACTTGTAAGAAAATATAGTTAAATTTTTAAAACTATATCTATTTATGATAACATATGAAAAATAATATATGAAAAAAAGAATTCCATACTTTTCCTGTATGTGCACCTTTATCATCATATTTATTAAAATTACTTCCTTCCATAACAAAATAAAGGATAAATATTCTACTCTTAATTGGATGCTTTTGATGTGCTGATTGATAAAACATTGTACTTGGAAGAATTAAGGTGAATTAAAAATTAACTTAATTGGTCTATCACAATAGGTTGATCATTAAATCTTAGTAACATTATCATTCATATTAGTAACATATTTAAAAAATAATTTTTACTTTTTCCAAAACAAACAATATAATATTCATACTAAATATTAATGAATTCTCAAGTCATAATGAATTAATGATTATACTTATGTACTAATCTACTGGAAATGTCAACACAGTTGTTAAAAGTTGAATTCAAACCTTCAGTTTGAACTCTAAACCACTAACTATTTATTTCCTTCCAAGAGTTACTAACATTAAAATAATAACTAATTAGCCAATTTGTAACTGGAATATGGTCTCATTTTTAATGTGTCCTGTATTTGATTCAAACAGAGATCTGTTAGTTTTAACATTATCATATTATAAAAAAATAAAAATATTCTCAGAAGCTGGATAAATATCTGTCATATAAAATGATATACATTTTAAATAGATTGAAAAATATCTTCTTCAGGTGATGATGAACTTCTTGCATTTAATGATTTTGTAAAGTAATTTATGATTATAAATGAATGATTTTGTAAATGATCACAAAAGTTTTAGTCATTTACAAAGTCATCTACTTGCATGATTTTCAACCAGTTCTGTCATATTTGCAAAGGAATAAAAACCTAAACAATTTTCTTAATAAGATCAAGTTATGAGAAAATAATTCAGCAACCTGCCTATAGATTGTAGCTTGGCTCGATTTCCCATATTATAAAAAGAAAATTCCAAAGAATAATAAATAATAAAGTATAATATTACACTTTTAATTCCAAAGAACTAAGAAAAAAATTATTGAGTAGAATATTGCAGAATTGAAGTTAATTACCTAAATCTTTCGTTGCTTTGATCTTTTTCTTTTTCCTGTTTAGCCTCCAGGAATTACTGTTCAGCCTCAGGAATTACTTCAGAGGATTAATGAGGATGATATGTATGAATGTATATGAAGTGTAGTCTTGTAGAGACTCAGTTCAACCATTACTGAGATGTGTGGTTAATTGAAACCCAACCACCAAAGAACACTGGTATCCATGATCTAATATTTAAAACCGAATAAAAATAACTGACTTTACCAGCAGTTGAATGCTGGAACTCTTGACTTCCAAATCAGCTGATTTGGGAAGATGCGTTCACCACTAGACCAACCCAGTGGATTTGTAGATTTGATCTGATAGCATCTAATCTTACCCAAATTAGGTTTAAAGTTGTCTTTAAAACGCAATTGAGCAGGATTCTAAGATGTTTGAGACTTTCTTAAACAGATTTTTTTATTTTAAAAATAATTTTATTTCAAGATTTATTTATTGTTCATTGAACATTGCTTTGTTAGGCATTATTAATTACAAGTCTGAGTAGTCATCTGATATTTCATTAAAAAATGGTTAAAAATTTCTTCTGATTTTTTAAGTAAACAGCAAATTGGATGTTAGATTTTAACATACAAGAAAAAAAATTAAAAATTCTCTAACAAAATTTCAGGACAACAAATTTACCAATTACCATGTAAATCTATTACTTAATAAAATTAAATTATGATTATGAACAGAAATAAAAGATATTCAGACTCCAGATAATGAAATTATAAACATTGATTAAGCAACATGCTTTTTATGTATAAAAAATAATTTATTTAACATACCGATGTGCTGTCAATTCTGCTCTTTCTCTAGTAGATGGTGTCATTTCTGGTAAAAGGGAAAGATGTGCTATTTGGACTAGTGCCCATCCACTCTGGAATATTATTATGGCACAAGCATAATAAATACCCTGATACCATCGGCTTCTTCCACAAAACTGGCATGTTGAGAAAACAACTGGAAATGTTACTCCAACCAAAATACTACCTAAAAAAATATAGGTACACATTTTTAATTAAAATATTGCAGAGTATTCAAGGGATTAATTCAAATGACTATCTGTTTTTCAAATATACAGAATGGTGCACAAAATGATCCAAAATTTGATTTTGTTAAAAAATATTTATTTGAATCGCAATACAGAAAAGTAAAATACGTGTTTACTACACACCTGAAGATTATGTTCTGCTTATCATATGTTCAATATGACCACCATCACATCTGGTATGAACTCCTGTGTTAATATAACTTGACAACACATATCCTCGATTATCTTGTTGCACCCTCAATGATCTGGTTTATCTGGGTACTTATGGCGAAACAAATCTTGCACTGCAACCAGATTTCGTACTGAAGTATGACTCAACAATGAAAACACGTTCATCTAGCGAAAACACCATCTTGTCTCTACCAATACACTTAACGTTATGATTGCATTGTTGTTACTATCGGTAGTGTTCTACTGCGTCGCCGCAATGTTCAGATGTTGGACGAGTCCATTTCAGTAACGAGTAGGAGAGTAAGCTTGACTTTTGAAATTTCATGGATGAGTGATTGATGGGTTGCATTTTATATGGGACACTCTGTATTAAGAGATCTTATGTGGGAAGCTTTTAAGCACTCTTACTTTGATTTTGACAGTTATAATGAAGTTCAGTTCATTCAGTTTGATTCTTTTATAAAACTTAATTTATTTATGTTATTATTGTTATTTATTATTGTAACTATTAAATTATTATGAACAATGCAATAAAACTTTACTCAGCATTTTTGTAGTTCTAAAAAAAAAATTTCATTTTTATTTTATGTGCAGATTGTCACTTCAAAATTATTGCCAAGATTATGAAATAAATAATTATTAAATCCGTAGTTTTCTTTTATTCTAAGAGATGCAGTATATTTACACATAATGAAATTTAATTCAAAGAGTTTTATTGTAAATTACAAAAATAAAAAATTTATAATATATCAGATGCTTACCGATAAGATGCCATCTCTTTCTTGTGCTAAATTTATCAACTAAATAACCTGCAACAGGTGTTGCAACTGCATCGACTACTTGACCTAAAAAGTTTCAAATGTGTAATCATTATTTTGAATAATGAGATAATCATACAAATAAAAGAATCTTATGACATAATAATTAAAGATGACACTTCAAACAACAGGTGTCAGGAGACAAGCAGCAAGGGATGTGAATATTTATACTTCCAAGCAATATTTCAAAGGAAGAAGACTGAGAGCCAAGTTCAGAAAAATAGTTTACTGCAAATATATAAGGATGTATTTTATTAAATAGTTTTTTCTGTAAGTCTACTATAAAAGAAACACAAAAGTCTATTAAGATAAATTTCATGATCTTTCAAAAGAAAATACTATATAACACTTTGAACTATACAAGAAAAGAATACAAACACTTCAATTAATTCATTAAAAAATACCAAGACTTTGTCAAATTAAAAAAAAAAAACAATTGTTATTCAGGATATTAAATAAAGTTTGGATAGGGTGTGATTTTTCCATTGAAAAAAATGACTCAAGTTTAATAATTCGAAGCAGTAAAACAGAAAAAAAATGTATAAATGTATCATTAAAATTAGAATAAATAACTTAATAATAAAACAAAAAGATATTGATAGTAATGCACTGCAATAAGAATTTGAAAATAATTTACCGAAGAACAGTGCTAAAAAACAAACAATTTAATCTGCTATATGATTAACATTAATAAAAATAGTTAAAATAAAAAGATGTATGTTAAAAGTGAATTAAGAAAACAGTTCATGAATCTTAGCCTTTACAGTATAGCTAAAAATATTTTTTCAGGATTCAATGCTTAATTTCAGATATGTTTTAATTCTTTGTCTAGTATTGTTTATTTATAGCTTACAAATTATGTTAATAAAGTTAAACAATTAAAAAATGAGCTAACAAAGTTCAATATAGGAGCTTAAAATGCTAACTACATATTGAAAAATTAAAAAATCCTTTAATTAAAATTTAAACATTTAAAAAAAAAATGGTGGGTGACAGAAAGATTCTGAGTTCATATTCATTTTCAGCATCAAAAAGCAAATTAAAATCATGTATTGCATGTTAGGAAACAAAAAGTATGTTTATCAGTGTAATCTAATTCTACACTTTATCACATTCAAGAATATAATACACAGTTTTTAAGCAAGTGTGTTTAAAAACCATATTCGGTTTAACCGAATAAATAATAAAATGCCAATAAAGATAATATTTTTTAGTATTATTGGATAACTTAATAAATGTCTGCTTAAAAAGCACTGTAGTCCAATGGTGCTTAATTAAAATTTTTATGTACACAGAAACAAATACAAAATCAATTTTTTACTAATTACTTTGTTTTTCTCTTTATCTTAATACTGTGCAATTTCGCACACAGTAATACTGTGCATATTAATGACATGTCAAAGTTTACCGTGACATGTTATTAATATGCTTCTTAAGATAAAATATATCATAAACATATTTAGTGCTAGAAAATACATAACACTAGCAAATATTAACTAATAGTAATACAAATTGCTAATATTGTCAGAAAGGAATGTTAATGGTTGTTTTCAAAACAACATAGTGCACAAGATTATATGGAATAATAAAAAAAAAAAACATACATACACAGCAATCAAGGAATATGTAAATTAAGCTCCGTGATTTCACTAAATTCTACACTGGACAGAATTGATGTACGTTAACCTACAGATAAAGGAATACATTTAGGTGCTACACAACTACAAAATCAAAATTTCTAAACCTCATAAAAATAGGACATACATTTAGAACATTAACACAATATAAAAATATTACATGTAGCCCATAAAAATCAAGATCTCATGATACATGAATAATGTAAAACTTACAAACACACAAAATTTTTCAAAGTCAGTATGTATGAACACAGCATAGATTGAATATATTATTTGATTATGTACTTAAGAGGTTTCTTAACTTTTATAAGAGGGTCTCCTTTATTTATTGAATCCTTTCTGAATATAATTTATGTTTGTACAGAGTACGTCAATAGGTTGGGTGTGTCTGGCCTACTACTATGGAGAATTTTCGAGAGAAAGAGTCCGAGAGGGTCAGGCTACTATCACTGTGATATTGGAGGCTGATCGCTGATCAGTCGGAAGGCCTTCCCCCTAGGCCTGCTACGGGCAGTAGGAGGGAGACAAAAAGGCTGAAAGCAAGGCAATCTGTATGGAGGATGAAGAAGGGCCCCTTGGATTAGAGGTTCTTGTCAGTAGATTTGAACGGTTGGTGAAAGATCTGAGAAAGAATATAAAGGAGCTAGAAATGGAACTTAGCATAGCGGTGAAAGATCTGAGGAGGATGGTTACTGGTACTTCTTTTACCATTGGCAAGAAACTGACTGCAGAGATAGCAACGCAAACATTGACATAGATTGCTACAGGCTGTCCCATTGAAGATGGTCTGGATAACGGGGTGCCGGCGTCCCAGATGGCCGACTTTATCAAATAAGACTCGCCAAAGAAAGCCTTCAGAATTACCCAAGTTGGATCCCGGCAAAACTTGAGGGGAATGCTCAATAAGGTTGCAGTTGTTGATATGCATGCATTGATAGAACCTAGGTCGATGAACACATTGATTGCCAGACACCCACAGGTGGCCTGGCTGTTGAGTAAATCCGAAATAAAAGCTGGGAATGTTGTGTCAGCTATTCTGGAGACGAGACTGATAGGGGAAGTTGGAGGGGGAGGCCCTGGTCTTCAACATGTTCCATGTGGCTTACGTGGACTCGGATGATGGCGGAGATCTTGTGCAGGGCATTAGTGGAGGTTTTTACAAAAAGAGAACAGTGGAGGTCGTTTGGGACCACTACAAGCGGAGATATACGAGCAGGATACTGCTACCTTGGTCTGGAAGATCCTTGAATGTGAAGGAAGAGCGACCGGCTGTTGCTTCTATATTACTGCGCCGGTTGGCAAACTCTCAACTGCATGGAGTAGTGTTGTTCCCCCTGAGGATAACCATAGGATGGAGACTATAGTAGTCAAAATGGTGGGGTCCTATGCAGACCTCCTTAAATCATTTAAGATGGAGGTGAAGGTCCCAGCGGATTCAGAAATTCTCTCTATAAGGAAGGATAGCGGCAATATGGAGATTAAAGTTAAGGAGAAAAAGGAAACCTTTGGCACCCTTAAGCAGATATTTTTGTCAACCATAAAAGGTGTTAGTGTTCTCATGAAGACCAGGACGGCCTTTCTCCAGGTGCAGAACTTGGAGAACGGCATACAACTGGGTGAGATCTTATAGGGGCTGTCTACGGCCTCCGGTCAGGAGTTGACATGAGAGTGACAATTAGACTGGGTTTTGGAGAAACTGGAGTGGTGATATGTCACCTTCCGACACCAATTGCTACACCCATTGTACAAAAGGGAAGGGTGAAGATCGGGCTTGTGAGCTGTAGAGTAGATGTTGTTGATCTCCCTCTGCGATGCTACAGATGTTTAGAAACAGGACATCTGGCAAGGAACTGCAGTGGTGAAGACAAGAAGGCTGAATGTTACAATTGTGGAGGCGACGGACATCACGCTGTAGAATGTAGTAAAACCCCAATGCAGAGGGGCACCACACTGGCAGCGCATGGACCAATATAGGAGGTGCAGGAGTGAGCTCAATATGCTTATTAGAGACTCTAAAAGGGCATCTTGGAAGCAATTCATCTCAGAAATTGATATAGACCCATGGGGGAATCCATTTAAAATTATTGTTAAAAGGGCACTAAGAGCTAGAGCCTCCTTATCATTGGACACCAAAGAGGTAACATAATTGAGGGACTGTTCCCTCATGGGGATGGGGTCGTTGTGGAAGTTGAGAACGATGTGAATTCCCTTCCACTTTTTACCAGAGAGGAGATTACAGCAGCAGTGAAGTGGATGTCTCTGGATAAGGCGCCAGGACCACCTTTTGCCAAATTTGACAATTGGGGCGGCCCTGATGCCTTTTTGAAGGTATACAATAATTGCTTAGATGAAGGGGTGTTTTCTCAGAGGTGGAGACGGTAGCGCCTGGTCTTGGTTCCCAAGATGGGGAGGGACCTGGTGCTTCCATGCTCTTATAGATCACTGATGGTGATCGACACTGTTCCAAAGATACTTGAGTGCATGCTGCTGCAGAGGATGATCAGAGTTATAAAGGATGCAGGGGGACTTTTGAAAAAACAATTCGATTTTCGCAGAAGAAGTTCTGCTTAGGGTGTGGTATCAGAAGTTGTTGGTGTGGCAAGGAGAATCATTGGAGGGAGGAAGATCTGCGTGCTCATGGCACTTGATGTTCTCAACGCATTTAACTGTATGACCCACGACGCCATTAGGACTGTGCTGGAGAGTGTTCCCCCATATCTGAGAAGGATAATTCTCTCCTCAGTGAGAGCAAATTGATGGCTCGCTGGACTACTCTGTCTCGCACAGTTTCTAGTGAGCCATGGGGGGGGGGGGGTTCAGAGAATACCTATTTAGGTTTAAACTAGATCACTCTGCTAGTTGTATGATGTGTGCAGACAAGGAAGAGTCAGCATATCATGTCTTCTTTCGCTGCTCCCGATTTGAGGATGCGCGGAGGGAAATATTGGACACCATAGATAAAAGGGAAATGTTCCTCACAGAGGATCTGCAGCAGATCATGTTGGAAAGTGCGGAAAACTGGACGGCTGTAGCAAGGTTTCCTAGGAAGATCATGGCCTGGGTGCAAAGAGGTTTTAGGCACTCCACTTCCGTGTCTGATAGTGACCTGTAAGGTAAGTATACTATAGTGTTGTCTGTGAGGTGTTTCTTTATGTGATTTGATGTGACTGGCTTTGATGTGATGTGTGGAGTGTGCGGCGTGAGGTATGTTTTCTGAGTGATGATTGGATGTTGTAGAGTGTATGGTGAGATTTAGTTTGATGTTTGGTATCTTGTGGGTGTGAGGTACATGTCTGTTGACTGTGCTGTCTGAATGTGTGTGAGGGCATATTCCCCCTTTCCTGAACCAGGAAAGATTAGCCAAGTGTGGAGGTTTAGTTGATAGTGCACAGGAACATACACACATTTAATAACATCTTGTGGAACCTGTTAGCGACCCTGACACTGCCCAGGTGCCCGTAAATGGCATTCCCCAGACCTCAAGTTTAATTTAGGATAATTTGGTATGAAAGCCCATTGAAGGAAAAGTGTCATTAATTTGAAAATGTGTCATTTAAAGTTTAATAATTTTAAAGAATGAAAAAAATGTGGAAGTTAAGTATATTCATTTTATTACAGTTACTTACCAATGAATAGTAATAGTCCACTAAGAAATGGTCCAGTATTTACCACTAGTTGCAAAAATATTAATGCATATGAAAACCATATTGCAGCACATATATCATTATATACATGTCCAACGCCATATGCTATTTTTTGAAGAAATGGAAGTTTATCTTCGTATGAAATTATTAGTGGGGTTTTCTCATTACTCCAGTCCTTTTTTGGTTTGTGTGGGTGGAATGTTCTATTATCATTCTTAATTAATAAAATATTTCCATTCTCAATGTTATTTTGCAAACTATTGTCACCATTGTTATATATCACTCCATTTTCCATAATGTCTGCAAGCAAAATAAAAAATGTTATCAAATGAAATAAAATTTTGGTTTGATTTAGTGTTTAGATGGTAGTAAATATTGAAAAAAATATTAATTTTTAATTAAAAAAGTGAACCAAATTTAATTTAAATGAGTAAAATATTTTTATCATATGTCATAACTATTCAATCACTCTTCTGACTATTAGTGAATCACCATCATTAACAGCATTATTTCTCAATGTAATTTCAGCTACATTATTATTGCTGGTAGTTTTGTTTTTGAATTAGAAAGATTTATGTATTTAGGATATGGCTGAAAGTATATTAGATGTGAATTTTGCACCTAGTAATTATTGACTACTTCAAAAAGAATGTTACTCTTTGAAAAAGATGTACACCTTATAAATTTTATATTGCCAGATGGGATCATTGAACTCACATTTAGTTGCATGTAACAGTTTAAATAACCTTGTTTTGAACTAGTTTCATTTCATTTGTGTTATGTCAGTTGTGCCATTTTCCAAGTATGAGTATGATTATCATATAGATTTATTTTTTGAATAATCCTTTAAGCACTTGAAAGATCAGTTTGAATTGAAAGTTTTCTTCTTGAAGTTCCTAGTAAATCAATAACATGATTTGAAATGTACATTTTCTGGGACTAGAAATATACAGAATCAAAAGAATAGTGTACCATTATTGATAACAAAAAAAAAAAATTGAAGGATATAGAAGAATATTTAACTCCCTACCCCAGAAAAACTCCTACGGTTATATTTACAAATTGAAAAATCATCAGAAAATGTCTTTTGAGGAGAAAAAAGTTAAAGTTGTACTGGGGTGGTTCATTAACTGATAGAAACAAACTATAAAAAACATTTACTATTTGCATTGTAAAACATGTACAATAAAAAAAAAATTCCTTTGATTTTTTTTATCATAAAAATAAAGCTTAGGAGCTGGACCATGTTTTTTTTTAATTATGAGGCTTATTTTTACCTAGATGGCTATATGAGAAATCAAAATACCTGATTATGGAGTGATGAAAACTCTCATACTTTTCAAGAACAGCCATTACACAAACATAAAGTTGATGTTACCCAATTTAGATATTTGTCAATTTAAATTTCTTAACTGGAAAATTGTTAACTGGGCTTCCCGGAGGTGGTTTAAATAATAAGTGGTTGTCGAGTAGCCTATTATGTTATAGTTACTTCTATATACGCCCATTAGTAAATGGTTATTAAGTGGTGTTTTTCTTGATTATGGTCTAAAAAGTGCTGTATTAACTAGAATGTATGTTCGTTAACAATTGTACGAGTGGGCGTAAATTGCCATTATGAAATAACGATGTAAATACATTTTTTGTGATGTGTGTATTAGTTATATTTGTGTTTTGAGATTAGAGTGGCCGGTTAATTATGATGGGATAGTTACTAGCCGTTGTGAACGGCTGTACAATTCTCCAAACAGGAATTGCCAATAGCAATATTTTTCTAAGTTATAGGTGAGTTATTAGGGGAAATTCCTTTCCCAGTTTTCCTTGTTCTTTTGCAGATTCCTTCAGAACCCTTCGACCGGATCTCCCCAACCCTACAAATGTTACTCCAGATTTGGGTACATACATTTTTCCACCCCCGATTCCCGTTTCATCCCATTCCACAAATTGCGCGTGTAGGTACTTGAATTACAGGTTTTTTTTTAATTACAGGTAGAGTCAGATTTTGAACTCTGTTTATAAAAAATATTTTTTTGTTAGGAGTTACAGCTGTTTAAAGTATTGTGGAGCAACGGGAATCTTCTAAAGCTGCTATGAAGACTAAGCGCTCCCCAGTGTAACCAAGGAAGTCATCTGATGACAAACAAGAGCAGGGTAAGGCAACGGACATTGCCTCTGGCAGTGAAGGAGTACAAATTTAGGTACAAATTGACCCACCGGGTTGGTCTAGTGGTTAACGCGTCTTCTCAAATCAGCTGATTTGGAAGTCGAGAGTTACACCGTTCAAGTCCTAGTAAAGCCAGTTATTTTTACATGGATTTGAATGCTAGATCGTGGATACCGGTGTTCTTTGGTGGTTGGGTTTCAATTAACCACACATCTCAGGAATGGTCGAACTGAGAATGTACAAGACTACACTTCATCTACACTCATACATATCATCCTCATTCATCCTCTGAAGAATTATCTAAACGGTAGTTACCGGAGGCTAAACAGGAAAAAAAGAAGGTACAAATTGAAGGTTACCCTACTTTGATGTTAAGACAAATGCCAGAAATGCCTAGAAAGGCATCAAGTGACAAGGAAGAGGATGTTAAAACAACTGATGTTGCCTGTGACAGCAAAGGTACTGAGACAACTGTTGCTCCTAGAGCTGAGAAAGTGAAAACATCGAAGGGAACTGGTGTTCAAAAGAGGACCGACAAACAACAGTTTGATGGGTCTATTGAAATGGAATTTGAGCAGTTAACCCCTGAACAGGAGGAGGATGGAAGATTGCAGAATCAGCAGCCAAGTGTGCAGACTTGCTCAAGCAAGTGAAAGGAATTGGTGGGGATCTCCCTGAGATCATGACCTTAAGAAAGGGGCAAACTGGCAAGGTCCTTATGAAAATAAAGGATGAGGGCAAGAAGTTGATCATTTTCAGAAGAACGTCATGGAGTGTATAGAGAATGTTAAGGTTACATGTTTCGAGAGAATGAGATACAAATGTGTACACATAAAAGACATTGACATGCTGTCAATTATGGAGAAAGTGATTGAGACTTTGGTTCCTTTGACGGAACTGGATTGCGACCAGCTCAGGGGTATGACAATTCGTGATTCATTTGGGAATACTAAGATGGCGATGGTGCTTCTGCTGGGCAGCGTGGCTGATGCACTTTGTCAAAATGGGAGAATAAAAATTGGTTGGGTTTCGTGTCATGTGACTTCAGATGTTGAGTCAGACAAATGATATAGGTGTTGGGCCATAGGCCACAAAGGGATTAATTGTGTGGGTCTAGATAGATGAAGATGTTGCTTCATCTGTTGCAAAGATGGCCACTTTAAGGTGGATTGTCCTGAGTATACAAGAAGGATTGGGGGATTGGATGTAGTTCCAGAGACCTAAGGTGATAGACCATAGACCACTTGTGATGTTTAGACTAGTTTTAACTAATTCAAATAGAAGTACATCATGTGGTGGATGAAATAGCCAGGAGCTAACGAGCAGATTTATTGGTGATGCTAATGGCAGAAAACAACTGGAGGCTGGTTGACAGATTTGCTTCCAAAATAATGAAGTAGAAAAATACAGAGAAGTGTAGGTTTGGGCATCTGTATGTGTGCTTATTAGAGATGGATGGATGGACAGTTCCAGTCAGGAGGGCTATCATACCATGGTGTGACGGTTTTGTTGATTGACCAGGGACTTGGTTTTGTTGTTGGGGACTGTGGGTGAGATCACAGATGAGGGAAGTGTGTTGCAAATATTAATAATTAAAATGTAAAAAAAAGTGGGTTGATAATGATGGGTGAGGAATTTGAATGAAATCAAAAAGATCCAGCTATGATGGGCTGACCTGTCATGCCAGTAGGAGGGAAGGCCTGTGGTGGCAAGGATGTGCTCCTGGGCTGTGCTATACTTAATTGGATGACCAACCCAATAGTGTAGGGGAAAAAAATAAAAAGGTAATTTAAATAAAAGGAAGGATAATGATAACACAGAGGAAGTCTTCAGTAAGAAGAGGGAATTACGATGTAGGATAAAATTCTGGACTTAAGGAAGAGGTTCGCCAAAAATGTTATGTATGAAAGTGTCTTGTTGTACAAAAGTGAAGCATGAATTATGAGGAAGAGGATGAGGAAGCATGGATTGAGGTTTTTGAGATGTGGATGTGGAGAAGGATAGTGAAAGTAAGATGGATTGATAAAGAGAGGAATGAGCAATTAATTAACAGAAACAGTACAAAGAAAATAGAAAATAACTCTTTTCATGATATGACATATTGTATACATAATCAAATTTTTTTGCATAACCTCTTCAGTAGATTCTTTTTTAATATTTATCTTCAAGTGACAAATATTTGTGTGAAAAATGAAAGAATTATTGGATGAGTTTCTGTTACATATTGTTCTACATTGTGATATTGAATGTGATGAAAAAAGTAAATTTTTCAGTATTACTTTATACGCATGCTGTAGAAGGGTTTTAAATTGTGTTTTGTCTGAGAATAAGCTTTGAATATTTCTAGTAATTTTAATGATTAATTTAATGAAATAGTTCAGAATATAGGAGGTATCTGATGTCAGCTTTATTTGTTGATAAAATTATTAGAAAAAATGGGATGATTTTTACTATGCTGGTCAAGAATTGTAACTTGATGTTTTTGTCTCATAAAGATGTTCTTTATGTTAAAATTTGATTGAGTTATGTTGAGAAGATTATAAGTTTGATACCTTTTCTTGTAGAGTAATGTGGTGATATGTGTACCTGTAACAATAGATTATATAATGTTTATGGGGTTATTATTAATAGAAAAAGTTATTTTTAGTTAAATTAAAGGTGATTGATGAATACAAAATGTATTTTTTTAATTTTAGGGCGCAACTTTTATAATTTAGAGAAGCTAATAAATAATATGCCTCTAATCACTGGTAATACTAAAATAGTTTTATCATGTATATTTTTATGTATGTAACAAATTCATTTAGTATGATTATGTTTATAACTGGTAGAGTACATATATTTTTGTGTAGTTGTAACTAATCATATTTAAATGAAGCGTTATGTAACAACAAAGTGTTTATAAGTAAGTTCATTGGGAAGTAACATACACTCAAAGTTCAGTATAACTTAATTATGAAGATATAACACTCTCACCCTTCATGTACTTAACAGACTACTGATTATATACATTTTAAGCTGACAGATTAATATAAATAATGGTTCTAAAATACAGATAAAATTTTGAATATTATTTTCTAGAGTCACAAATAATGTAACATAAAAAAAAAATAATATAATAAGGTGCATGAACAACCCATTTTCAAAAATCACAATACTTGAGAGCTATTGTTTGAAAAAAAAAATAATAGAATAAATTTATTTGAATCCTAATAATGTAAGCTATAATGGTTAATCGGATAAAAGAAGGTGAATATTTTTATATTTACTTTTCTCTTTCTGGCCCTGGGTTGAAATCCCTTACCATTATTAACTAGCTTCAACATTTTGAATCATGTTTTGCATAAGATTTGCTATCATGCAGTGTGCAAACTTTAACATTTACAGTCATCTTCTAAAATATAATAAATTTAAATAAATAGAATAGGAAAAGTAAAAATAGCAAAAAAATTAGTTATAAAATTTATACATTTTTCTAGTTCATGTAAACAGCCAGAAGGATGGTTATTGAACTAATCTTATTTATACAAATTTGATGACACTAATATAATGTTTTTGCATGTTAAATAGAACAGTGAAGAATCTTTTTTATGTTTATGTCTTTCAGTATTATTCACTCATCTCTAATTTAAATATTGCTATGAAATATTTATTGTTATTTAAAAAAACCTGCCTATTAATTACATCAAATATCATTTATTTTGTTTTTAATGTAGACAATTAATTTTTTTTTCAAAACACTCCGTTAATGAAACATACACTGTAATGAAATATTAAGCACTATAAAATAATAGTCATCAAATCAACTGGATTTAACATTCAATATTGCATATTAATTTACAATATGAGACAACAACATTTTATTTGCTACAATCATTACGGTGTCTGTGATTTAAAATGATCAGGATATAACTTAATCATAAATATGCAGCAGAATTGAATGCAACACTCTTTAAAAAAATACATAAACCTAGCATGACGTAAACAAATCCACTTCTGCTACCATGCCTGGGTTAAGATGTGCTTTGTCATGTTATAACAGAAGGAAAGCAAACATTACTACATAAAGTATATTTTACTTCTTTCGGTTAACATTGATTTCAAAATCCACTTAAATGTTAAATGAACTATAAAATGTTTATATTCTAAAAACAAATAAGAAGTTGCACCGGTGTAATTTATTTATTATTATAAATAATAATAATAATAAGGTCAGAAAATAATTTTTTAATTTCCTTGTTCGCAAAGACTAAAAAATAATAAAATAAAGTTACATGAAAACAAATAAAATAAGGATATTAAACTTAGAACAACGAAGTAAAGTAATAATTAATCAAAATTAAATCTGCAATAATTATTTATTGATAAACTTTTAGATTATTTGTAACATCAGATTTACAGTCCTTCTCTCATAATATACACATTTGAAATAATAACATTAGATGTTTTCTACTGTCTACTTCATTACTGCTGTCTTTTCTTTCAAATGCAAAGTTTCCTTTTGTAAGGGCAAGTATAAAAAAGCAAAAAAGGCAAATATAAAGGTATTAATTTCGATTCAGGACTTTGAACAGTTTTCCTTTCAAAACTTTTAATTTCTATTAGGATTATCTGTTCCCTCATATTACGCTTGACAAAATATTTCCCAAAACCTGAATAATGTTTTCATTTTTATCTGTAGATTCTTGTTTACCCTCCATTTTAGAATGGGGGATGAAATCAAACTATGTTTTAATATTAAAAAAATTGTTCAAAGGATTTTTTATTTTGTTTTCTCCCTTTTATAAAAAGTAAATATATGTTGAATAAAATCCCTATTTGTGCGAAAACCAGCAATATTTTCAGGTAGCTTTCTACAGTTTTCTACCCACTTATTTAAGCTAGTAGCAATTAGAGGTATAATACACTAATGCTACATTTGTATAATGACTTCTGAGAGTATATGATTACTAAACTAATATCTATATCTACTAATAATAACAATAATAAACTTCTAATAATTATCTATCTAATAATCTATAATAATGATAAAATAATGCCTCCTAGTTATATTAGAATAGAATGTACAATTAAGAGAAATTTTGGATGGATGAATTTTAATTGGATTTATTTATTTAATTATAAATTTATTGGGTGTTTTAGGTATAGGCTATGGATTTATTTTTCTGAACATCTGTAAAGATGTATGGAAAGTTAAACTGAATAATGTGAATTTATTTTAAAACCATTATTTATACAAATTTGTTACCATTATTTAAAAATATATTTTGATTCCTTCTTTTTGGGCTGTTGCTGTACAGTATCCATTGTTTTTAAAATTGATAACATAAATTAAAAAAATATAAAAATAAATATATAAACAGAAAATTAAATAAAAATTTCAGTTAGAAAAATTTCTGTTAAAAAAAGAAAAAATATAATGTTATTATTTTAAATGTAACTTTAAAAACTTAAATATTCCAGGATTAAATATGTGTGTGTGTTTCTGCGTGCGCTCTTTTAGTGGATACAATCATTTGTATGATTATTTTATTAAAACTGAATATTGTTAATCACAAATCAAGTTAAATATTAAATAATTTTTTTATAATTTCTTGGAATGTAAGATTAATGAATTGATTACAAATGTATGATGCAAATCTCTTTAAATTACAATCGAAAGCGATAATTTCTAATTACAATCTTATTTACTTATTGATAAATTTAGGAAAAAGATCTTAGTTTATTAAGTAATTTAGAATGGATTAGAACATTTATAAATTACTTTTTAATATTTACATATACTTGAAAAAATTTGGTTCTTAAGTAAATATTTCCAAAAAGTTTGTTAATACATTTCTTAATATTTTTTTTTATAAAACGTGATTTATAATTGTAAAAGTTGTTTTATCCAGTATTTTGTGTACGAGTCACGGGACGATAACGAAGAAAAAGAATTCTAATGGAAAAAATACATATACTAATCCTTTTGCTTACTGTCACAACATACATGTTTATGAATTCATGATGTGATTCTTTCCAAGACAATTATCCCGATATGAAAGTGGACGAAAAAAGTATTTTCGGTTCAAAATAACATCATGTACGTAGTTCTTTCGCGAGTTTTTAAGGGCTGTAACATTGTTTAACCTTTATTTATATTTCTTATCACTGTGCGGCAAATTTATTTTATATCCACCGAAAAGGTTTTCAAATTACCAGATTTTTATGTTTTATTCGGAATACCGAAAGCAAACGAAAATGGGAGTTTTTGGTTTGCAAATACTGAGAAAGTAAGTACTTGTAAAGCATACTAAACTGAAATCTTGTTAAAGAAAGGTTTTCTTCAAGTCGTTTTTTATTTCTAGAAAATCAACAGAGATTGTAATAGAACCTTGGAAATGGTGGTTATTGTGCATTGCTGTATAAAAATATTTTCAACAAAATGATAAAGCGTAATTAGCGAGTGTAAACAATTTAGTTATATTCGAAGAGCTTAGTTTTGAAATAGTTACAACAAAATTCATTGCACTTTATTAAGGAAAATGAAATCCCATTTATTTGGACAAATATTTTTATTTTTAAGCACTTAAAATCCGTTCCCTAAAAAATTATAATAAAATGTATTAGAAATATTTTTTTATTAAATACATATTTCTTAAATGATATACTGGTATAAATTGTTTTGTAATTGTAAGGTAAGTAAACAAGCTATTTTACAATTTGTTTAGTCTTACCTATTGATCACTTTCTAGCATTATCATTATCTAATATTATTGTTATCAGTACATTATACATTATTTATTATTATCATCATCATCATCATTATTAATTAGTAAGCAGTTCTGTTCATACACCACCACCATAATTATATATCACGGTTGTTAACCATTTTTATAATTGTACACCACGATTTATACATCAACAAAGATATTTCGTAAAAACGTCATTGACCTGCTAGCTGTTTGTGCGCTGCAGCGTAAACAGCACAATAACAACCACTATTAACTGTATTTTCAAAAAATTGTTTTTTTAAAAATTGAACCCACAATGCGCGCTCTACTCAGACCGACCCCAACTCCAATTTTAGCTTCGTGAATTCATGGGGGTTAAATGTCGACCACAGTCGTGTATTTTGTGAATTAATATATCTTCCCAGATGAAACCACGCTTCATCTGTTAAACACGTAATGATGAAGATACCTACGTTACTTTGGTCGATAAAAAGTTTAACCATTACAATAATTTTGTCTTTTGGCACTATCTGTAGGTTTCTGCTGAGCTAACTTACGTATTTGATGGACTTTCGGCCATAGCGTTCGAAATATCAAGCAGCTTTTGTTCGTTTGGTTTAGATGGTCTTCTACTTCGATCAGTGTCTTCAACAGAACCCGTTGTACGAAAGTTTTCGATAAGAGTTCAAATTGCATTGCAGTGAGGAACAGAAGTATTTGGAAACTTGTGCTTCACTAAATCAGTGTAATTTTCGCCTTTACAAAAGACGTGTTCAATGAGAAAAATGCGTTCCTCTACCGAAAGAACATACATTTCTCGCAACTATTGATTCCGATAAACGAAACTAAACGAAGCACGTTGAATCACAACTCAACAACTGAGTCTCGGTTTATTATTGAGCAACGCCCAACGAACGCACGTAGCAATAACCTAACGCCGATAGAATAGAATGCATCACATAATTCTAAAGCAAACTGCACAGCTACTTTATGAACGCGCTGTATTTGACTAGGCTCTAAAACGAAATAAAAGTGGTTTGCAAAAATTTCACAGAATAATAATTCGTCTAAAATATTACGTGAATGAATAAAAGCTAAGAAAATAACAAAGTAATAAATTAAGAAATTAAATCAGAATAAAGAATAACAGAAAATTATTTGCTATAAAATTCGTAAAAAAAAAATTGTTTACTTTTATTAAGAAAATATATTTGACTGAAAATTTGAAAAAGAAAAGTTAATTGCAGTTATTTTACAAGGAAAACTCGTGGTTTCCTAGTAAAATAACGAGTTTTCTTGTAAAATAATTAACTATATATTTTAAACGTTTTTATAATAATAGTTTTGTTACATTTTCATAAAAAAACCGGTTTTTTCAACAATGTTTGTTTTAGTGGTACCAAAAATATAAATTTAGACCGTAAAATCTGTTGGATGAATTACTTTGATAAAGTATAGAAAATCTGAATAAACGATCAATCGGTTTTTTAACACTTAGAGAAAATAAAATTTAACGGTTAGGAATTTGACAATTCTATTCTTCAAAAATTGTATTATTGGATTTAGAAACTTGAAGTTGAATACGTGTAAGTAAACGGAAATCTATTGAAGACTGTTGTCGTAGACATTTTGTGAAACATTTATTACTTTATGAAGCGTTGACACACGTTATGGTGGATTATTTATAAGTTATGATGTTGTAACGTGTAGACATGAAGTCAAACACGGTTCTGTCAAAGGTATTATGCAACTTTACATCTTGCTATTGACACTTTATAAAACCACCAAGCTGTGGAAAGTAGATACTGTAACTGGTTTTTATACGGAAAAAAATATTCTCGCCCTGTATTCTTACAATGACTAATTATTACAATATAATTATGAAAAAAATAGTATTCAAAATAATAATAGAAGAAAAATATTCGTGTGTTCGTCCTATCAGGAGTGAATATTTAGTTATTCTAATAGAAAAAAGTATAATGTGCATGAAGGTATGTATAACAACAATTCAGAAAAAATTGTGTAAGATCATAAAATATTTTTTTACTCGTTTGTTTATTTTCATAAATTATACATTCTTGATAACATTTGCAAAATAAAAAAAATATCTGTCATTAGGCTTATTACAATATTTAACATTTTAAATTGTTTTTGTCATAACTAAAAATAAGAGCGAGCCACTATTGTAATTTAAATATAATAATGGGGCAAAACAGTATTATAATTACATTCAAAACTTAAGACATATTAGAGATCAGCCTTATTAACTTATTAATATTATAAAACGTTGTTACATTCGTTATTAATTCTTGTTTCATTACATGATGTGTATTGAAAGTAGACCAAAATTCAATTATTTGATAGCACAACTATATTTTGAACGTCCAGAAATTTTCCCCAATGAATATACTTACCCTAAGTTGAGAACTTCTTTTCTAATGAATCAATAGTAATTATATAAAACAACACATAATTAAAAAATCCCTTTTGGCACGCCGGAAGGCGGAGGTAGATTTTACCGGTGCTAAGTAGGGGATAAAAAAAATGTTCACCTTAAAGTTAAGAAAATCTTCAAATTTACTCAATACGACAATGGTTGTATGTGAAAAAAGTTTCAAATGTTTAGCGTACGACAAGCCCCAGAAATATTCGTACAATTCCAGAAATATTTTGGTCATCCCTTGCCGTAAGGGTTGGTCATATAAAAATTATTTAAGACAAAAGTTTTAAGTAATGTTTAGAGGACTAACGACCAATTTAAACCGATTCGTTACTGTGTCTATTAAGGGAGGTATGATTTTTTGTCTTCAAACCCCCATTTTTTCCACCCCCTGGGCCAACGGTTGGTGATATCAAAAAACTTTACTTAGATAAGATTTCGGCCCTTATTCAAAGAGTAGTAGGAACTTTAAAAAAATTCGATATTTTATTTAATAAAAAAGTTATAGCAATATTTTACTTTTTCGAAAAAGCTCCCCCCCCCCCCATTTTCACTCTCATGGTCCGATTTTCGACGTTAACGAACTCGATCGAAATTTTGGGTCGAGTTCATTTTTAGGGAACAATTTGAAGGTGATTGGCGCAAAATTACGGCAGTTATCGTGTCCAAAAGTGAAAAAAAAAAAATATATATATATATATATAAACTTTTGAGCTGATGGTGATTTTGGGGTCTGGGGGATGTGAAACGCGAATATATGTTAAAAGTTTCTGGAAGTTGAATCATGGTACCTATTACAATAGGTAACTTTCTTATGAAATGTACGTAAAATTAAGTAAAAAATAAAAATTGCTATTTTAATCTGAATTTTGAAAGTATTTAATATGACTGTATTTCACATTAATAATTGGGGGAGTGGTACCGTTTCAGTCCTCTATTCGTAAAGTCCCAATTTCGAATCCCGGTTAGGAATGAAATTTTATATGCTCTACAAAATCATAAAATCACATTTAGTATTCGCACGCAAAAGCTATGATTTTATGAAGTGAATCAATCATTAAAAAAAAATCTGATGTGGACAACATGATTTCCTTGTACGCCTATTAAATTACATATACACATTTTTTGCTGCACTTAATTTAAACTGTGAGATACAATTCTCCAATTCTTTAATTAAGTGGACAGTTACACAATTGATGAAATAGTAGTTTTTATTAACATCAAATATTTATACAATTATTAATTGAACAATCAATCTTACATTAAATATTAGGATAGAGTAAAAGTCCCTTTATTGTTGTTTAAATAAATGTACGTCTTATATCTAAGACTCTGTTTTTTTTAATTATTATGATGTACAACAAAATGAAAACAAAAACAAATAATCAGATGTTTCACCAAATCTGACGTGGACACCACATGACTTCCTTGTACGCCTATTAAATTACATATACAATTTTTTTCAAAAATGAAAAGTACATAAAATTTTATTTCATTAATAACTTCTGATATTTTTTTATCTTTTTTTTATTGTTATTGAATTATTATTTATTGTAAAGCTTTTATTAAATACAATAATTATTAATAAATCAATATATTTAAATTAAAAAAAAGGATCATACTCATTATTTCATTAATCATTATATTTCGTTTAATTAAAATATATTAATCATTTAATTAATTTCATTAATTTGAATATTTGGTTAATTAAAATTTAATTTGGTTATAACTCTGGAACCAATAAAAATAAGTACCACTTATGATAATCGTTAAAAATCTCTCAATGAGGGCTTATTACTGCAGTTAAGAAAAAGTCTAAAATTTGGATTTTTTGGACACTTTTGGTTCAATAGATTACAATAAAAAGAGGAGGTGCACAACTAAATTTCAACAATGCTTTCAACATCCTACGGATAATCGTTTTTGAGTTATGCGAAATACGTACAGATGTCACGCCGAAACTAGTCAAAATGGATTCAGGGATGGTCAAAATGGATATTTCCGTTGAAATCTGAAAACCGAAATTTTTCGCGATCACAGTATTTCCTTTACTTCGTACAAGGAAGTAAAAAATAATTTTAATTCTTTTAATTCAATTTGAAACAATATAATTTATATAAATATGATAGTTACATAATCTTTACAAAACTATTATACTCTAAAAGGAGACACGTAAATAAAAATTGTAAAAAAATGATACATAAATAATTTACATTTATTTTTTAAGTTTTACTCACCAGTGTGGATGAAACACTTCCTAACAAAGTTTTGAATACAACAATCCCAGTAGTTATTTAAAATACGGTAGCATAATTATTTTTTTTCATCAATCCTAACAAACATTCATTTTCAAGAACAAAAAAAAATTCTTTAAACTTACTAACGAAAGAAAACTACTTCAAAAAATTCATATAAACTTGTTATTATATTAACAGGTATACGGGTCGAATACATGTGGTCTTTGAACAGATGACATAGTAAGTCGTAAGCTTGTCCTATATACAGGTAATTGTATAGGGAGTGCCGACGGCTTTGACGAAGGAGAGAACAGAACTGGAGTTGGGACAGACAGATTAGAAACAATAGCTAACATAACTGATATGGCTTCAGAATCGACCGTAACCAGACTAACAAGGCATTCACAATCGAGAAAAAAATTCAACTAGTAATAAAAATAATTTCGATACTTTCAATTTAATCATTATATTATACTTGAACTTATACTTTTTTTTTAAATAAATCAATTAATGAATTATCTAATCTATTTATATTTGAAAAAGGCATTAGTAATAACAATAAAAACACATAACTGAATCCAATATAAACGTATCTATTCGTTTCAATTAAATAAGATAGTATATTTTTTAATTTTTCAAGTGTATAAATTATCATTTATACACTCGGCACTCTTTTTTATCTTTAGTGTCATGTGTTTTGAATCGAAAACCAAAATTAATCACATGATTTTACAATCAAACTAATTTACTTCATAAAAATTGTGAGGTAGAATATTACAATATGATGCGATTTATCAAAAAGTAAAAAGAAGATAAAACGAAATAATATATAAATACAATAATGAATGAAATATAAATACATACAAATGCGCTAAAAGTTTTTTATTTAATTATGAACAAGTAAAACTTGAAATGAATATTTTATTTCACGCTCATTATACTTATTAATTATAATGTAAATTGATAAAATTACATAATGAAAATTTTATTATTTCCATTAAAAATAATATTTTAATTAATAAAAATGAAATTTAAAATTTTCCTGTAAAGTGGTATTTGGTTCACAGGACAGAAATAGGAAACATTACTTTCTGAGCAAACTAAAAATTGTAGATTCAATGGAAAATTCAATAAGTCGAGTTTGGATAAGTGCTCAGAACTGATGGGTAGATATGAAGTTTTACAATTTTAGATCTCTAAATGACCTCAATAAATATACATAAGTTGTACTTACTTTTTGGTGATTAAGGTTATATGTTAGAAAAAGTGTAAGGGACATCAGTTGACAATTATTTACTTATTAGTAAGTGGACTTCCAACTTACAAATTATTTTAATTTTTGTGGAATTCATTTGCCGCTGTTATTCGGCCTCCAGTATCTATAGATTTGTTCTGTTGGAATTAACTAGGATAAGATAAAATTTTAGTTTTCTTTTGGGAGTAGCGTTGTTTTATCTTAGATGATTAATACCTCCGTCATCTTTATAAAATTTGTCTCAGGGTTCTCAGGTTGCCCTTACTTGGGCATTCTCCGGATTTTATTTTAACTTGAATGTCAACAAAAAGGTTTTGTTCGTGATAACTTTAATGTTTCACTTTCATTTCTATTATGCGAAGATCAGTCCTTAATTGTTATCGATCTCAATAATTATCCTGCAATTCGACGATTATCATTCGAAGGAGAATGAAGTATCCATCGAATTTTATATACTACCGATCGGCAAGTACCTCGTTCGTTTTATTACATTATTAATTTTATTAAAATTTAACGATTACCTTTCAGACATTCTCGTCTGCTATATGGGATAGTTTCAGTCTTTCCTCGGAGTTTTTTCTTCTCTTCTATTGAAGAAACCAAACCACATCGGTTTTTTCTTTTGAAATAGTTACTGTATATTTATCCATACACGTTCCCTTTGGGACGACATCGGTTCTTGTTCTACCCAATCATTTTTCTCTTTGTAATCTTCTCAGGAAAAAAAACTTGTTAATTGACAGTATTGTTCTATTAAAAAAAGAATAAAAAAAGTATATATATACTAGCGGACCCGACAGACGTTGTCCTGACGCGGCATTATTCTGTAATAAATACACACACATAAATATATGTAACCTAATTAAGTTAAAATTAGCAGAAATGTGTTCTAAATTTCATTAAAATGACTATTAGTATGATATTATCAGTTTGTGATTGTTGTATTATTGTAATGGGTTTATTGATTAATTATGTGTAGTATGGTTAATATTTACTTTCACTAAATATTGAGATGTCCGATGAAAATTGAATTAAAAAATCGAAACGTAAAATTAATAATTAGTGTATTTAATAAATTTTCATCCACATTACTACTAATTTTCACTTAACATCATTCTAAAAAAGTACCTCCTACATATTTTTATTTTTATTTAATAATTTTGATGTTTCATAACCATGTAACAGCTTAATTAATCAATAAAAAAAATTAAAGCACTGTAAAAAAGCAACGTAGTTAAAATTTTAGTAGACATTTTTATCATTTTTCTCACTCTTTATTTTAACATATATTTTACCAAATTTTAGATAATTGTAAATTAAAAATAATTTTATAAAACTTTTTATAAAATTAATCAGCTAAAACATTATAAATTCAATTTTTTAAATATACTTTAAACTATACTATAAGTAACTTATATTTTAATTTTATAAATGTTATAATTTATTTTACAAACTTAAATTTTTATTTTCAAAAGGCCGTTCAATACTTCATAAGTTGCATAGAATCAAATGAGAACTGACAATTTAAATTTGTAGGTTAAGTTGATTGTTATTGAATGCACGTGTATACATTATTAAAATTCATGAAAAATCATGTAAAATACTCACTTCAATACTGCACCTTACAAATTTGCACAATGTACATTTTTTAATTAAACTTTAAAACGTTATTTCAATAAATAATAATATAATATAATATTCTCAATAAGCGCGCAATTCTAGCAGACTCGGAAATGCTTCGCTATTGCTAGATCTGAGTATACATACAGATTAAATGTCAACAATTGAAAGTTTCATAAAACCTTAAAAAACTGAACATTAGCAATTTAACAAAATTTAACCTTTCACTTTATAAAAGTCAGAATGTAAATAAATCCAAATGGCAAAACAACAGCACTACCTATCGGATTTAATTCACACCACTCTCTAATCACAGTATTCGGTGGAAAATAATTTTTTAACGAAAAGTGTTGTGGCTGCAAAATCATTATAATTAATACTGAACATTAAGAAACTTACAAAACATTACGGAACCTTATAAAATTTCACCTTTAACTTTATAAAATTCAGAATGTAAATAAATCCAATTGTCAGAACAGCACTACCTATCGGATTTAATTCAAACTATTGTCTAAATACGAATTTTAATGTAAGAACAACACTAAGCTACGACGCAAGTAACTGATATGCGAAAAAGCAACAAAATAAAAAAATTCCTAGAATCCGATCGCAGCACCAACTACCGGGTTTGACTGATAAACCAAAAATTAAAAAAATAACTTCTAAAACGCGATCGCAGCTCTGCCTACCGGACCCAATTGTGAACCTTTACCATCCCAAGATCAACAACACATGCATAAATTAAAAAAACATTTTCACTTCAATACTGTACCTTACAAATTTGCACAATTTATATTTTTTAATTACACTTTAAAACGTTATTTCAATAAATAATAATATAATATTTCTCAATACGCGCACAATTCTAAACGTGATCGCAGTGCTACCTACTTGTTACTTAATCAGTTGTGATTTCGTTTACATTGGCAACGGTCATACGGGCTCTTTGTGATTGGTCGTTGTGTTTGACAGCGGCCATCTTCCATTGATCTGATTGGTTTTCCTTTGTTTACATTTCCATCTGATTTATTAGCCTCTTATTTATTAAAAAACTGTTTACTCGCGATTTTTTGTAACACAATAATAACACAAAATTAGGAAATATTTTTCTCAATTTGATCGCAGTACCAACTGTCGGGGCAACTAAAATTAAAATAGAATATTATTAAATATTCGATACTGCGATCATAGTGCAGTCTGCCGGATCCCATGTAAAACATTCCAAAATCAATAACTAGTTATAAATAAAAAATTAATTAAATAAACATTTTCCAGTGGACCAAATTGTGAATCTAAATCATTCTCGAATTTCCTTGAACACACACACAAAATTTCATCAAAATCAGTCCAGCCGTTTAGGAGGAGTTCACTTTCATACACACGCACACAAGAAATATATATATATATAAAGATATATATAACTATCCTGCCAGGTTAGTCTAGTGGTTAAATTTAATATCATAAAATCAGCTGATTTTCAAAGTCGAAAGTTCTAAGATTCGAGTCCTTGTAAAGATTTTATATGGATTTGAATGCTGGACTGTGGATACGATTGTTCTTCGGTGGTTGGGTTTCAATTAACCACACATCTCAGGGGTGGTCGACATAAGTCTGTTCAAGACTACACATTTACGGTACGTTTACAATTACATGCCAGACTGCGCATAGATGCCTTGGCATCTCTGGAGAGTACTGTTGACATCATTTCACTGTGCTGTTATTCTATAACCTGGTATACATAAATAAATAAATGAACATATATGAAAAATAATATGTCTAACCATAATACTGTATATACTCTTTTTAGTGTTCTTGACATTTGCTCCAGAAAACAGAATTACACGTTTTTCAAACATTAAGTCGTTTGTTTTTCTGACATTAAGTCGTTTGTTTTTCTTTTATTTTGTGTTTGCTGTTCTATCATTACTTTTATCCTTCAAGTATATGACTAAAATACCTATTCAAGTACTCATCTGTTTGTTGGTCATAAAATTCAAACTAACTGGGTTATTAGTTTGTACAGATGATAGTAATCAACCTGTATAGATGTAACTCCACATTTCTTTATAACTGTTGAAGACATCACTGTCTGAAAAAACCAAGAAATTATTTGAATATCAGATGTTTCATAAAAAAGTCTAGTTTGGCTCAAACTTGACCCATAAAGTAATAATACAAATGTGTAATACATTTTTCAGGATTTACTTTTTCTTCTTTACCCATATTTTGCTTTAGTTACAGTTATAACTTTATTCTACATCCCAACCCCGTAGGGGTAAGACACCCATCTTGTGACCTTTCCGGTCGCCGAACCATCCCATCCGTTCCAAGCCCTGAGGGGCTTTACATAGAGGGTTTAGACCCTCTAACTGATTACATCTCACAGTTATCAGCCAGGTCTCGGTTAGAATGCTACCGATGTAAATGCCTCGGCAGACATTTGCATCAGTAAAATACAAATCAAATTTCGCCTTCTTGTAGGCCTTAAACGGACATATTCACATCCAATCTAACATGATTCCCTCAAACTAATTGATCGAAACCGCGGAAGCGCAAACCCCGCGCCTAGACCAGGTTTGACAGCACCGTTCGTGACTGTGAATGCCTCAGAAAACGAACGAGTTAAAAGTTATATCAGTGCTACTCTCATACCAATCAAACTTATGTTTTACGCAATATAGAAATTCAGACCTACACCCAAATAAGTCGGCCAATTTAGGTCACCTAACAAGGGGAACGAAATCTTATTCCCATCCGCGCAGGAGCCGGGGACAAATCCACACCATCACCCGGACGCATCATGATGTCTCGCGTGGCATTACCAAGTCACGATCAGGACCGCCACCGGCGGAGGGAAGCCACGCTCCCGGGTCGCACGGGTTACCATACCCCGGCAGCGCGGCCACCCCCACCAGCGGGAGCCCCAAAGCGAATCACAAACAATACCAATATAACCGTGGCACAATGCCAATGCGCCTACCTCCAACCAATCCATGCCTGCCGAAATCCTAGCCACCCAGGATCCTACCACGATCGAGTACCTCGATTAAACTCCCTCTACAGACCTATACACCGCAAGGGCGCGAAGAAAACCAGCCACTATAGATCACTTCTCGCGGATCATCCAGTTAATACGGAGATCCAGAAAGGAATGTATTCTCTCAAGTTACCTAACAGCTTGTGAACGTTCGACCTCGTATCAGGGACAGACGTAGAGGACGTGGTCCACTGTATCATCAGTCCTAAAATCCGGGCATTGACTCGAATTCACCAAACGAAACCTAGCCAAACTCGCCCGAAAGGCATCATGCCCGGAGAGAAACTATGATTTACCGATTGGGGGAGACCTATCCTCGCACCTAAATCAGACGCTAGAGGAAATATACCATGCCTGTAGCGATCTGTGGGGGATTCGTCTTCAATCTCCTGCTTTCGTTCTGTCAATAGGTTATTTACCTTGGAAATGTCGCGTTCCTTACGCTCATTAGCCAAGATATCTATTGCTTTGACTCCGGCTATAAAACACACTGCTTCTCGCGAGACTATTCTATAATCGCCTATAACAGAAGTCGTTGGGCTCGCAGCAAAATGTCCGCGCAATACCTAAAAGCCATGCGCTGAGCCCAGGCAGGTGCAGCATACAGCATAATAGCTTTGCTAATACCTTTGTAAAGGATATGCATGGTACGGTAATTCAACCCCTAATCGGAATGAATGACTCTACGGATTCCATAAAAATCATCAGCGGCCTTTTTTACTGCAAACTGTAGATGTTCCTTGAACCGAAAATTCTCATGGTATTTTTGAGCCGTAACGTACCGAATAGGGAGACCAGCCATCCGAACCTGGATTCTTCGGGAAGCAGCTAATCGGCCCTTAAGCAAAATCATTTTCTCTGGGCTGAAAATCATCTTATGTTGGAGATTCCACAGTTGGAGTGTTTCACAAGCACGAGCAGCTCGGAACTCTACCTCGTTATGCGAAACCCCTTCAATCAGTAGCAGCGATACGTTAGCATAAGCGACGACATGACAACCACATGGCAACCTTAAACGCAACATCGAATCGAATTCTATGATCCAAAGAAGAAGACTCAGAACACTGCCCTGAGAGCATCCTTCAGTTAAGGTCTTACGAACCTCCGAGCCGCTGTCACGCAGGGAAACGGTCCGAGAGCACTTCTAATTCATTTCGTGTACACTTACGCTTCTCCATCTAAAACAGGGCAGAGGGCCACCATAAGTTGTTAAATGACATCTTTCCTGCGCTTATGTCCAAGGGCACTACATACAACGCCCCAAGTGTCTCTATTCCCTTGCTCCTGAACGAAGGAACCCTAGGAATTACGCTTGAAGGACCTAGTGCTATGAAAGTACCTAGCCCTCCTTCTGCGGTAATCCGCAGTTAGGGCCGCACGCCATCGGGATTACCCTCTCGTTGCACAGCCCTTCTGAGTCGATTCACAGGCTGCTTCATTGTTGTCAGATTCCGAGACCACCAACCAGATATACGTTCCCGGCCAGTGCCTCTAGAAATGTCGGTTTCAGTAATCCTATCGAAGGATCATGTCCAATCTCGCTAGGTGTTCCTCAGTGGGATCTCTGTATTGGAAATATGCAAGTGTAAGGTTCTGTCCGCGAATGGCAAGTCTGACCACAACAAGATTGTTGTGGTCGTTATAATGGCTTGTAAAATTCTGGAAATATAATAATTGTGGAAATCTGCCGTATAAAGATACTATCAAGCGACTTCCTGCACAGAATAGCAGACATACAGGTATATAAATACCTGTATGTATAAATACCGTAAATTTTTGGAAGAGACCAGAACTTATCTCAAAGATTCCATGATATTTCTGGGTATCTTGCCTACCCGTTTGAAAGACAAACCTGTAGTCCCGCTGGAAGGCGGCTTTTTCCAAGTCAGTGTTTTGCTCCCTAATGAGGGACAAGACATCTTCTTCGGTAAGGTTACGATCAATATCATAGACTATAATACGGGGCCTAAGCGTTCTCTTTGGGTCTATTTTCACATTCAATCGCTTAACCGCTGTGGAATCAATAACTGCCTGAATGGTCTCTATACCATCCGCTACCACAAGGTCTACCAGGTCTGCCCTGGCTTGCAAAAACTCTTCAATAAGTAGGTTCTTATCCTTCGGGTGGTCACCTCTATATCTACTTGTGGACCGTCATTGTCAGAACCAGTGTTTAAGGAAGTTGAAGAAAAAAGCTCTGGCCCCCTCCTCTGGCTAGGCTTCTCTTACCTTTTTATTTTTCCTGTTTAGCCTCTGGTAACTACCGTTTAGATAATTAATTATCAACTGGACTTTACTCGTTTGATTAACTCTGATCCGATTTCAAATGTTATGAGAGTTGCATCATATTAAAAGTATATCATAGTAAAAGTGGTCATATGTTGTGTACGTGACTGGATACACATAGACGAGGTAACATAAAGGCTTTTAATAATCGTTTTTCCTGTTAGAGGTCAAGACGTCGCTATCGATCACGTGGCTTGGGTGTGGTACTTTGTGCGCGTGTGATAATTGCAGTGTTTCTATTGGTCGAGATGACATAATGGTTTTTTCCTGTTCAAACATGTTCGAGCTCACGCGGCTTGGGTGTGGTACTTTGTGCGCGTGTGATAACTGTCGTGTTTCTATTGGTCGAGATGACGGCAATGTGTGAGTGGTGGGAAGAAGAAGTACATAATGCGTTATTATATATACTGTTTAACTCATTCACTTCTTGTATCTCGTTGTGTTCACTTGTATCTCATGTTTATATTGATTCAATACGGAATATAATATGAACCAAAGAAGAAGCATCATATTAAATAACAAGGCAATTGTTTTGATTCTTAATAAGATATGTTTATGTAGAAAGCCTCTAAGCATTATTGGTGTTCTCACCTAACTTTTAGTACAAACACTAATTAAAACCTTCCTAAGATAAGTCAGTGTTTTAGAAATTAGAAATAATAACAGTAAAATCTCTTAAAATATAAATTTAATAAAATAGTAGAATAATAAATTTAAAAAATTAAAAGAGAACTATTAAAAATGTCCTCTTTTATGTTATGTCACATAGATATAATTAAAATTAAATTTTGATATATATCTGAAAAATTAAACATATTTATTTAATTAAACAAAATCGTAAATGTTGTTTCCATTATACAAACATCTAATTAAAAAAGTAAATATAATTACATTGTGTGTGCATATAATCATCGCTCAGATTATATAACGAATCATGTTTTTTTTTAAATTGCAAATTGTATTGTAATCTGTACAACCTAAGTTATAGACTACTGTGGGTAACAGTAGCCCACAAGACTTCATGTGGGTAACAAAAAAAATATGAAAGGTACATAAAAACGATGGATATAAACGAATATAAAATGAACATAAAAGATCATGAAAGGATCATAATCGAACGTGATACACACATAAACGAACATGAATCATATCTGAACAGTATACGAAACGAACATAAAAGTTCATGAAACTAACATGATAAAAACATGAATTCAACATAAACGAACATGAAATAACTTAAACAATCATAAAATGAAAATGAGTCATAATTCGAATATTAAAGATCATAACACAAACGTAAAAACATCCTAAATTAATATAAACAAATATGAAATGAGCATAAAAACAATGACAACTTTGGACGTTTTCTTCATTCTTACATTGGAATTCGTGAGAGTAAATCGTACTAGTGCCTTTATCTTCTGATAACCAGCATTAGAGTTACTTAAACAGACAAATTTAACTGTAACTCAGATGAGTTTGGTTTGATTTACGACTAAGTTAAAACTTAAGCATACAAGACAACTAAATTAAATTATCAAATAGACTTTACTCGTTTGATTAACTCTGATCCGATTTCAAATGTTATCGATTCGATACTTACGAATCTTACGAATCGATAACATTATCTGTTATTAATCGATATCAAGTAGATGCTCCCTTTAAAGTCCGCCAACTAGGTACTTAAGCTGTCTCCTCTGGGCGATTTCTTCAGTCCTGCATTGTTTTTCGTGAGAGTAAGTCGTACTAGTGCTTATATTCGGATAACCAGCCTTAGATTTACTTAAACAGTCAAATTGTAAATTACCCGAGTTTGGTTTGATTTACGCCTACAACATCATAATTGTTAGCTTAATACAGCAATTAGACCGACTACGATAAACCTAATGTAAGTATACAACACTACATAAATATTATTAAAATTATTCGCATTATTAATTCTCACCCGATATATATATATATATAGGCTCATATTCGACCACAATCTAATTCGTGATTGTTGCTGTTGTTGCAGGAACATGTCTGTAAACCGTTACAAGAAGATCAGACTCTCTGCAATCGATCAAGTCGGCCGGTTCATCCTTGTTGAAAACGCATTCAATTGCAACCTGGTCACATATTACTACAAGAATGACAATCAAACAAACAAGGACATCGGACCACTTTTAAATTCTATGAAGCTTGAAATCGGAACGTTGCTGACCGAAACGGTTGATCGCTATGGTTCTATAAAATATGTCTTAATCGAGCTGTCGTACGAAATACCAATGCTCGATGAGTATAGAGACATATGCTTCAAAACAAAAAACTTTGCGGTCATCAACGTGAACGATATCGAACACTCGATAGAGTCGCGTTCGAGTCATTGCTTCGCGAAGAGACCAATTTTGAAGGAGAGCATAGCGGCTGGACGCTTCTGAGTATTGATGGGGTCTTAGTTTGCATAAACCGTTACCGTCCACTCAAAGGGTCATCTTTCATTCCTCTACCTAAATCCATCCTACACAAACATGCACTCGTCAACGTGAAGAATAACGACGATCTTTGTTTCGTATGGTCGATCCTGTGCAAGTACGTGCAAGGTCGTCATCGTAATCGTATAGATAAGACGCCCTATTAAACAAGTATAACTTTGGTTCCCTTAACTTTCCAACACCTTTGAGTGATGTCTACAAATTCGAAAAAATGAACGACGAGGTTTCTGTAAACGTTTACTCGGTAGATGAAAACGAAAACATCATTCCGATCAGGGTTTGTTCTGCTGAAAAACATGACCATTTCGATCTTCTGTTGCTAGTCGAAGGTGATCGTCGTCATTTCTGTTTCATTTCCGATTTCGAAAGGTTGATAGGATCCCAGCTGACGAAACACGAGCATGGAATTAAGATTTGTAAAAGGTGTTTCACCTAATACAAAACTGATAAAGATTGTGCAAGAAAGATGGTAGATCATCTCGAAAGATGCAGCAGTAATCCTCCTGCAAGAGTAGTTCTCCCCGAAGTGCAGGAAGACGGCTCTCAACCCGTGTTGTAATTCAAGAATTACCATCATATGTTTCCAATTCCTATAGTATGTTACGCCGATTTTGAATGTATCTTAAATCCGATCGCAAAGTGCTATTCTAACCCCAAAAGTTCATACACCGTTTCTACGGAGCAGCACATCCCCATGAGCTATTGTGTGTATTTTGTAGTTCGCCGGAGGCCGTTCGAAACGTGATTCCAACAGACCCTATCCTCTACAGGGGAAAAGAGGCGTCCTGTTCGTTTATGCAACTCCTCCATGACGTAGCTGCCCGTGTTGGTGAAGTCCTAAAAGTGTACAAAGTAATGGAATTTTCCGAAGAAGACGGACATTCCTTCGACTCAGCCACAAAGTGTCAGATGTGTAATGTGAAATTCACCCCTGGGGTCCAACTGGTGAGAGACCACTGTCACATCACAGGAAACTACCGCGCAGCACTATGTTCCATATGCAACCTGAAAAGGGTTAGTCGGACCTTCATCCCCGTTTTCATACATAACAGTTCAAACTATGATTCCCATTTCATTGTCAGAGAACTAGGCTATGACGAAAAACAAATCACTGTGATCCCGAACTCTACCGAAAAATACATCTCCTTTTCGAAGAGAATCAACAACCGTATTTCCGTTCGCTTTATCGACACCTACCGATAATGGCCTCCAGCCTAGATTACCTTGTAAAAACCATACCTACCGATAAATTCAACCATACCAAAAGGTTTTACAACGAATCGGATATGGCCCTTGTTACCAGAAAAGGAGTCTACCCATACGAGTACACCACCTCTTGGGAAACCCTAGAAGAGACCTCTCTTCCTCCGATAGAGGAATTCTACAGCAGTCTCACGGGATCGGGTATATCCAAAGATGACTATGAACATGCGATAAAAGTGTGGGACCATTTCAAAATAAACACACTAGGTCAATATAGCGATCTTTACCTGGAATGCGACGTGCTGCTCCTGTCGGACGTTTTCGAAAATTTCAGATCTCTATGCCTTAGGGAATATAGTCTAGACTGTGTGGATTACTTCACCCTGCCTGGTTTCTCGTTCGATGCGATGTTGTTCAAAACTAATATCCAACTTGAACTGATCACAGACTACGACATCATGTTCTTTGAAAAAGGTATCCGGGGTGGTATTTCGGTTTGTGTTAAAAAACATGGGGAAGCAAATAACCCCTACATCCCAGATGGATATAATCCCCATCAACCGCCCAAATACCTCATCTACCTTGACGCCAACAACTTATACGGCTGGGCCTTGAGCCAATGTCATCCGTACAAGGATATGCGGCGGGTAACGACTGAAGAAAAAGATTCTGTGATGGCAAATTTCATGGCCATACTGGACGATGGTCCAACCGGATATATACTCGAAGTTGATGTCGAATATCCCTCACACCTCCACAATGCGCACAGTGACTTTCCCTTTCTGCCTACGAACGAAACCCCTCCGATCTCTAATTATCCTAAACTCATCCCATCGTTACGGAACAAGTCGAAATATATCTGTCCCTTCTCCACCCTAAAACAGGCGATTAGAAACGGACTTCGGGTTACCAAAGTTCACAAAATTTTGCAGTTCGCACAATCCGCATGGTTGAAGGGCTACATTGAGCTCAACACTCTGAATCGCCAAGCAGCTCAAAACGAATTTGAAAAAGACCTCTTTAAACTGATGAACAATACAGTTTTCGGAAAATGTATGGAGAACGTCAGAAAGAGGGTCAACATTGAATTGGTTTCCTCTGAAAAAAGGCTGATGAAGCTCAGTAAACCTACCTTTCAGGATAGGATCATATATAATAAAACTCTATGCGCCGTTCAGTGAGCTAAGGAAAACATATATTTCGACAAACCTATATACGTGGGCCTGTCCGTGCTCGAGTTGAGCAAGACTCTTATGTATGACTTTCACTATGATGTTATGAAAAAAAAGTACGGATCGAAAATATCTCTACTGTACATGGATACGGACAGTTTTTTCTACGAAGTGAAAACGCCCGACTTTTACCAAGACCTACAAGAAAGTACGTTCGCAGATTACTTCAACACGTCCGACTACCCGGTAGCTCATCCCTGTCACTCGCTGAAGAATAAGAAAGTGATAGGAAAATTCAAGGATGAGTGCAGCGGAATACCGATCTGAGAGTTCATCGGCTTGAGAGCAAAACTATATACGTTCAAAACTGGTCCTGGAAAAATTATCAAAAAAGCTAAAGGAATAAAAAAGAATGTAGTTAAAAACGAAATTGAATTTGAAGATTATAAAAAGTGTTTGCTCGACAGTAATACTGTTGTGTACAGGACCATGAAGATGTTTAGATCTAAAAAACACATAATCGAAACTATCCAACAGAACACATTGGCTCTAAGTTATTTTGACGATAAACGTGTTGCTATAGACAGACTAAATACTCTTCCGTGGGGTCATGTCAGTATCCCGCTGGAATTGAATCAAGTATTTAACGATAGGACCGAGGCGACCACATCGGAGGATGTGATGGAGTAATTCGTGGCTAACATGGTATACATATTAAAACATGGTCTGGAAGTGGGGTTGGAAGGCCAGCTTCTGGTGGTTGGCGGCGGGGGTCCAACAGGATCGCCGTCGCTGGATGCCCCAGGAGACGCTGGAAACCCTCACGGAAGGGCAGCACATGAAGAGCCACTAGCACGCGCGGAGACGATGCTATATCATAGTGTGTTCTATACCGTTTTGTGAGAGGGAGAGGTTTTTAGTAGGTCCCTGTGTCCGCAGGAAGCCCCACATACCCCACACCCCTACTGGACGTCTGGTTGCAGATTAAAAAATATATATGTATAAAAAAGGAAAACAGGTATTTAAACGTTACGTTATACATATTAAAACAAAAAATCATACAAAAAAAGAAAAAAATACAAAAAAGATAAAAAAATTCGAGTGTTTTATAGTAGGCCTCTCGGGGAGAGATTTCACTCATGTAAAAAAAAATCTCAACGCGCCGCTGTTGCTACCTCCAGGGTGGTGTGGAAACGCAACAATCGTTTTTACTTATTTGTGTAAAAACAACAAGTTAGAAATGAACCCGGGACCTACGGATGAAAGGCCGAGACAATAAAAGCTATAACAGCGAGCGACTGAAAGCTACGATCTTCCGTTCCTCAGTAATCAATCGAGAAATAACATTATTTATCAGTTCGGCAATTAACTCTACACTGTTATCACATCCTGTTTTTAAAATTATCGGTCACGCGCATTCCGTAAACACTCACACATATACAGTTTCTAAGAATTGATACATCGTTTCCACTCCTACAGTTACATCCCGTTATATTATTCAAAGACTACTAGTCATATCATTTATACTCCAGCATTGTGTTTGTATCTTTAAATAATTGTTAAAAGGTGTAGTTAAATATTTTCTAAAAGTGACTGAATGGAACTGGATTTTATTAAACATCATCATCTTCATCTTAATAAGACAAATGTTTTAATCTTTAATCTCTTTTTAGCACTAAAGCTTTTCTCACCTAACTTTTATTTCAAACGTAATTTTAAACCTCCTTAGATAAGAAGGTATCTCACGTCTCGAAGAGGCAGTAGAGACGACATTCACTAATCTATATATGCACGGAAAGACTAGAATGGTGATAAATTTGGACGATAATACCGACGTTGTTGAAGAATCGTGGATAGAATCCGTAGAAAAGATCATAGAAACACTGACCAAATTCATCAACAACGGCAGCGGGTGGGTAATGAGTAAAATAATTTATATAGATTTAAACATTATTCGTTACCGTCCGCTGCACGGTGCCTGTAGCACATTCATTGCTACACCGAAAAACTTGTAAGAAGAGAGTCAATAATTAATGTAAAAAATCCGCATGACGAAAAATGTTTCCTATGGTCCGTGTTAGCATACCTACATGACCAACCAGGGCGTAACTATCGTCAGAGTTGGTATGCAAAGTACGAACATGAAATTAACATGACCGGGACATCATATCCAGTAAAAGTAAAAGACATTGGTCGCTTCGAGGTGTTGAACCCCACAATAAGCATCAATATCTACGGCTATGAGGAAGATAACGATCGTGTGTACCCGGTACTTGTTACCGAAAACCTCGATCGTACCCCACTGCATACACCTATTGCTGCTTGCAGGGAAGACGAGAGATACATTCTACTATTGCCTTATAAATACCAAACCAGGTAAAAATGGACTATCTCGTCTCCTTTCAGGTCTTACGAACCATCGCTGTAGCAGCCAATATTGCCCTTACTGTTTGCACAGTTTCAGTTCATCAGACCCACTTGTCGCTACACAAAACTAAACCAACATTTGATCGATTGTAAGCGACACGGTGCACAACGGATAAGATTACCTTTCATATTTTTTTTTGTTACCCGCATGAAGCATGATGTAATTTTTATAATAATTTTTTATTTGTCGCCGAAAAAACTTGAAGAGTTATGTAAAGTTGTAATACGATATTATATGGCGCTTATTATACGACATCTTAAACAAATAAGAAAAAATACTTTTTTTAGTTTTTGAATTATGATATTTTAATTATACTGGATGTATCACTTTGCGCGCCTAATATTAACACCGACTAATTTAAGTTAGGATGATACGATATAAATGGTATTAGGTGTGGAAAATTGCGCGCGTAAATTAACATCGACTAAAATACGTTATGCCGATATATCGAATACTTTAGGTTAGGACGATATATCGAATTTTAATCGATACGATATAAACGATATGGATGTGGCATTTTGGGCTCGTAAACTAGTCATACATTTTCGATTTTGTTTAATTAAATAAATATGTTTAATTTTTCAGATATATATCAAAATTTAATTTTAATTATATCTATGTGACATAACATAAAAGTGGACATTGTTAATAGTTCTTATAGTTAGTTTTAATTAGTTTTAATTTTTAAAATCTATTATTCTACTTTTTTATTAAATTTATATTTTACGAGATTTTACTGTTATTATTTCTAATTTCTAAGACACTGACTTATCTTACGAAGTTTTTAAATAGTGTTTGAACTAAAAGTTAGGTGAGAACACCATTAGTGCTTACAGGCTTTCTACATAAACTTATCTTATTAAGAATCAAAACACTTACCTGATTATTTAATATGATGCTTCTTCTTCTTTGGTTCAAATATATATTCCGAATTGATTCAATATAAACATATACTTCACCAATATTCGGATCAAAATTTTCAAATATATCGCCTTCAACAACGTACAGTATAAACTCATCGTCTGCAATCAAATCCACTTTTGAAATGGTAGTGCACTGTTCGAACTTCGCTATTTATACCAGTTGGTAGGATGTGGTGGGTTGACTGTTTTCCTGTTTTATAAGGAAAAGATTAATTTTTGTTTTAATCGGAGTCGAGCGGATGTGATTGGTGATAAGGATGTCGAAACAAGCGGTTGATAAGCGTTTCCTGTTTATAAGGAAAAATAGTTGTTAAAACTTGAGCAGATGTGTGTGCAATAGATAAGCAGGTCTAAACATGATTGTGCGGTTATTTAGCGTCTTCATAAGGAAAATAATAACGATTTATATCTACTAGTTCGTTGACGTAATTGTTATAGTTTTTATTAAATTTGTATATTTATATTTTAAAAGGTTTTATTATTTTACCGGGATTCGAACCCGGGACCTCCGGATGATAGGCTGAAACTACCACTCGCGCTACGGAGCTGTCAGTAGCTCGCTGTTATAGCCTCGCACGAGGTGCTCACCTCGCCTCATCTAGCCTCGCACTAGGGGTTCACTCATGCCACACCTCACCCGTCAGCGTCGAATGACCTTGAAATTGGTCTTAAACCGGCTTTTTATCACTACTAGGCTGTTTACACAAGCTTTACAATTAAAGTGGTCGGCTCTATGATAATTTTCTCCGCCCTTTGAAAACAGAAACTTCGTCTTGGGCACAGTTTCCCACTCACGAGTACTATTATACAGCAGCAGCACCGACGAGCCATCGCCGAACTCAAAACTTCAGGGTGAAGAACAGAGCGACGAAAATCCCTAGGCACCTAATACTGGTTGCGAGAATATATCCCCGACACTGATAATGGACAGACGCCTTGACTGAGAATTCGAAATATACGAGTAAGAAGCTAGTTGTAGTTGCCGACGATTTAGAGTAAAGTTATTGCTGACACCCTCGATGTAAGTAAAACCGGCATGAAAGGGTGAAGCGTCCTAAGGTAATCGTGTATGATATTGATGGACGTTTATTTGTGGTTGAGTTAATGTTTCTCATGCGGGATCAGATAACTCAAACGGCAGAGGCGGCCTTCATGGTTGATTGTCAAATGTTATTCATGATGGCTAGGCGCGAGGTGGAGCGTTACTGTGTTGTCCTCCAGGTGTGTTCTGAAATATTAGAGCATGGTGTTTTTTGGTACAGACATGTACGATTTAGCTAAATTTTTAACTTCTCAATAAAATACAATTTTTTTTTATGTATGCCGAAATATTTCCATACATCTATCATTCTAAAGATGAAGCCTCACCTTTCTTCTTATTCATGCAGCTAAGAAAAAACTATACTTCTGACTTAAAAGTTAGGATAAGCAACAAGCTGTTCAGTGGTTTGAGATCAGTTGAGGTTATAACAAGTTGAGTCTTGTCTCCTAAATCGTTGAAACATCTTCTTTTCAACTGAAAAAGAAACCTAGCATGGTTTAAAATTAACGGCACATTTTGATGATGTGAATGATGGATGATAAGACCTTTTTGTTTCAAAAATGATCAAAATATATTTTATGGTACTAGGACTGAAGATAAATTGGAAGTGAGTTGGTTTTGTGAAGAAAATACTAGGAGGAAATCCTTCAACAGGTGTATGAACAAATAAAAATAATTTAAGAGTACTTAACTGGGAAGAAAGAGAATTAAGATTAATTAATTTAGCATGAGGAACTGATATCAGCAATAGGGAAAGTTAGACATCTAGGTATGAGTTAACTAAGTAAGGAAGTCAGTTAAGTGAAGGTACATTTCCAAATTTTTCATTAATATTCATTTGTGATATCCAAAGATTGTTAGACACTGTAGTTTATAAAATTTTACCTTTTATCTGCTACATCTTTTTCAGAGCATTTAGTATGTAAGTAACATGTAAGCTGCCTACTGCTCAACTCCTAGCTGAGAACATTGAAGATTCATCCAGTGGGTTACAATAGTTCCAGATTTAAAGGTACTGGGTGTTTTCACCTTCATTGTTTCAAGGTTGTGCTATGATTTTTTGGTTGGATAGGCAGATAAATTTGTCTGTACAACCCAACTGTTCCTGTCTAGTAGTAGTCACTCCTATCTCCTCTTCTTCTTTTTTTTTTTTTTTTAAAATCTCCAGGACCACCATCCAGGAATTGCTTCAGAGAATGAGATGGATGCCAATTTTTATAGTGTGTGAAAAATGTCATGTCTGATCGGCATTTGAACTCGGGACCTCCGGATGAAAGGGTGAGACACAACCACTATCACAACGGAGGCTGGCAGTCACTCCTATCTGATATCAGTTAAATTATCAAAACTCAGCAACCATCTATTCATTCTTTTCCTTTCCAATATGGCTTTGTTCAAGCACCCACCTCATCGCGGCAAAAAGAGTGATTACAACTCCTGGTCGCAAGTCCCTGTTACAAACAAAGGGGCCTTTACCCTTAGTGTCTTGCTTGCGCTATTTTAGAGCGGGGGGGCCATAATCTGTAACTGTGTATTGATCTTTGATTTCACACATTTGATCCAGCAAAGAGTGACAGGAGAACACAGAAGGTTTCCAGCAGCCCGTGGCTTGCTGCTGCAGGTAGTCGTCACGCATGTGGGATTGTACCCAATATTTAAATAGAAGGAATACAGTGAGCATTTTGTTCGTATACTGTTAGGTCAGGGCATCTCCGACCATGACAGATGTTAGTGAAGTAGGTAGGTAAGAGAAGCCTAACCCACCGGGTTGGTCTAGTGGTTAACGTGTCTTCCCAAATCAGCTGATTTGGAAGTCGAGAGTTACAGCGTTCAAGTCCTAGTAAAGCCAGTTATTTTTACATGGATTTGAATACTAGATCGTGGATAACGGTGTTCTTTGGTGGTTGGGTTTCAATTAACCACACATCTCAGGAATGGTCGAACTGAGAATGTACAAGACTACACTTCATTTACACTCATACATATCATCCTCATTCATCTTCTGAAGAATTATCTAAACGGTAGTTACCAGAGGCTAAACAGGAAAAAGAAAAAGGTAAGAGAAGCCTAGCCAGAGGAGGGGGCCAGAGCTTTTTTCTTCAACTTCCTTAAACACTGGTTCTGACAATGACGGTCCACAAGTAGATATAGAGGTGACCACCCGAAGGATAAGAACCTACTTATTGAAGAGTTTTTGCAAGCCAGGGCAGACCTGGTAGACCTTGTGGTAGCGGATGGTATAGATACCATTCAGGCAGTTATTGATTCCACAGCGGTTAAGCGATTGAATGTGAAAATAGACCCAAAGAGAACGCTTAGGCCCCGTATTATAGTCTATGATATTGATCGTAACCTTACCGAAGAAGATGTCTTGTCCCTCATTAGGGAGCAAAACACTGACTTGGAAAAAGCCGCCTTCCAGCGGGACTACAGGTTTGTCTTTCAAACGGGTAGGCAAGATACCCAGAAATATCATGGAATCTTTGAGATAAGTTCTGGTCTCTTCCAAAAATTTACGTCTGCATGCAGACTATTTATCGATTTAGGGTCCTGCCGACTAAAAAAGTACGTGAATATCCAAAGATGTTTCAAGTGCTGTAGATATGGTCACTGAGCTAAATTTTGTAAGTTTGCCTTGGTGTGTGCCCATTGTGACGATGACGGCCACAAACCTAACGATTGTTCTCATAGGTCCAAGGCTCCGGCCTGTGCTAATAGTAAGAGGTTGCACAAGAATCATGAGCACCCAATTGTTAGTAAGGAGTGTGGCTGTTACGTAATAGCCGTTGCTCTGTACTTTAATTCCTTAGATGGTTAGGTTCGGTCAACTAAATGCCCAGGAAGCTTATGTAATCCAGGTTGAGTTAGGTGAGATTGTAGAGAAACGGAGCCTCTATGTTGACTTTCTGCAGCACCAATATGCAATTAGGGGTGATCTGCCAGGCTTTCACAACTGGAAAAAGTTTTGTGTAGGGTATACCTGTATGTCTGCTATTCTGTGCAGGAAGTCGCTTGGTAGTATCTTTATACGGCAGATTTCCACAATTATTATATATCCAGAATTCCACAATCCATTATAACGACCGCAACAATCTTGTTGTGGTCAGACTTGCCATTCGCGGACAGAACCTTACACTTGCATATTTCCAATACAGAGATCCCACTGAGGAACACCTAGCGAGATTGGACATGATCCTTCGATAGGATTACTGAAACCGACATTTCTAGAGGCACTGGCCGGGAACGTATATCTGGTTGGTGGTCTCGGAATCTGACAACAATGAAGCAGCCTGTGAATCGACTCAGAAGGGCTGTGCAACGAGAGGGTAATCCCGATGGCGTGCGGCCCTAACTGCGGATTACCGCAGAAGGAGGGCTAGGTACTTTCATAGCACTAGGTCCTTCAAGCGTAATTCCTAGGGTTCCTTCGTTCAGGAGCAAGGGAATAGAGACACTTGGGGCGTTGTATGTAGTGCCCTTGGACATAAGCGCAGGAAAGATGTCAGCTTTTTAGGCTATGCGCCAATTTGGGCGCATAGGTTGGATCGAAATAGAGCATTGCTTCAAAATTTAAGGAGTGCCCAGCGCAGACCCCTGATAGTATGCACTGGTGTTTTTAAAACAACCTCCTACGAGGCTACCACCGTATTGGGAAAGGCTCTCCCAATCGATTTAGTGGTGAAAGTTCGGGCAGCCATGTGGAAGTTGTGAAGAGGTCGGGAAGCCGAGGCATTTGGGATGCGATTTCGAGCCGGGCTAGAATCGAAGCGGAACGGCGATCACAATGCACCGGATCTAAATTTCGTTCAGTTGCCCATTTCTCGCCTGCGGAAGAAGCTATGGAGCCTAACGATGGAGGCATGGCAGCTTGAATGGCACACCACGACTAAAGAAAGATCCTTGTATAGGTTTATTCAGGATCTGGGGGTCTGGTATGCCTCGAATTCATTTTTCAGGGCAGCGAGTGTCCAAGTACTCACCAACCATGTGGATTTGAAGCAATATCTGTTTCGGTTTTGCCTAGCGGCTGATGAGTTGTGTGTCTGCGGGGAGGTCCAGTCGAACGAGCATATGATGTTCGACTGCCCTGCTCTTGGGGGTGGGGGGCAGTGACCGGGCCACCCTGGAACTTAGAGGTCAGGGTGAAAACTGGCCGCTCATAAACAGCGGGTCAGTGTGGCGAGAGCCGCATTGTCGGACCGTGGGGGAGTTCCTCGATGAGGTTGCGAAGTTCAACCGTCATCGCTAGAGTTTTTTAATTAATCTTGGTTATACTGATTGCTATAGCGCCGCTGTGGGACGTTTTTCCTGAGATAATGGCTGGCCACCAGCCAGATACAAGCTCCAAGCGCTTTAAATGGTAGACAGGCACTGTCACGATGTTTTTTGGATAGGGTATATTCGGACAGGTGTCGGGTAGTTCAGAAATGGTGTGAAACGCCAATAAACCGAAGGATTTGGCCTGGCGAAGACGTTTCCTAGTGTTAGGAATCCACCCGAGAACTAAATATCTTGCTGGCACAATGCAAAAAAATTTGTTTGAATAACAACTATAACATTTTTTATTGTTTTGCATTAAAGATATATTTTTAAAATGAATTTTTTTTTTGTTATTTAAATGCCTTGTTTGTAAAAATTCCATGTTTGACTTTTTCTTAATTCCTCTGTAATAATTGTCATTAATTATTATCTTACCCCCTTGCTTCTTGTTTATAAATAAAGATAAAATAAATCTAACATTCCAATTATTATTTTAATTTTATCTGAGCAGAGCATTCTGGATGAAGCACTGATGCACCCTGCATATCACCAGATAACCTAGTGAGCAAATTCAATACTCTACATTATTAATCAATACTATAAGAATTGTGATATTTATTAAAAACTCCTGGTTGGTAGTAATTTTAAATAGATACTTACCTTATTTGTGATATCCTTCAAATCATGCACATGTAGCTAAGTTTTTCAATCAGACTGGTTTAAAAATTATAACGATCATGTCAGAGATTTTATTGTAAATATGAAGTGATATGCTTATTTTTGTTTTCTGTAAATTTTAAATGTAATAAATGTTCAATCTTAACTTGTATAGACTAAAGATAATGAGATTAATTTGAAACTAGGCACTGTCTAATAAACTGGACTAAAGAAGTGGAACAGGTTGTATTAGTGAAGGAAATCATCATCTTTCTTTTAGTTTATTACTGGTTTTAAAAAAAAAAATCTTTAAAATTTAATTGACTAATGATTATTCAATCAAATATTTATTAGATTATATTAGGAATAATGCACTTATCTTATTTTATATTTCCAAAATTTTCAGAATAAATGTACTTTTGAGTAAAATACATTCATATTTAGAAAAGAAAACATCTGAATATTTCTCAGTCCATTCAGAAAACAACAAAACAATACATTAATGAAGTTAATAAACTGATTTTGATTTTTCATTTCATGAATATGAAATTGATTTTTTTGATTTTTAATTACTCTATATAAAAATATCAAGACCAAAATTAACATTTTTTAAAAATATTACCCAAATTGAGAATCCTTTTGGGTAAAAAATCATTATTAGTTATTATCATTCAAATATTTCTTTCTATTGATGAAAAATAATCCGGATTGAGCGTAGGGGTAAATTATGTAAAAATATATGTGTATAATTAATTATTTATTATGCGGTTTATTTACTTAATTAATGCTTTCAACACTAATTATCATCTTTAAAACATCTTGTAATTGTTACAGTTTCAAAACAGTTAAAACAAAAATGAAGATCATTAAAATATCTTTACCCTACATCCTACATGATCTTTCAAATGTAATAATTTTAATTAATTAAATATATATATAAATTATTATAATATACATAGATAGATATTTTATAAGATATATTATAATATATATACTATTATATTATGTACTATTTTCTATTTTTTTTCTTTCATTATGGCTGCCAAAGGAACACATGACAGTTTCATTTTGTTTCTTTTATTATTTCCAGTAATCTTTAATTTTTTTACTATGCATTTTTTTCCTTTCCTCAGACCACTTTGTTCCAGTTCTCTTATCTTTCTTAACTTGGAGTCCTATTTTTCACAGATTCCTTTGAAACACATCTTTCTGTTATTTCATCTTCTTTTATGTTATTTCTTTTAATCTTTTTTTGATTTCTTGAATCCAGCTTGTTGTTAACATAGTTTCCTAAAACTACTTGAAAATTTGTTTTGTCAACCTGTTGTAATTCATTCTATATAAGTGTCTAAAGAAATTCAGTTTTCTTTTTCTCATTGTTTCTAAACGTTTCTCTTTTTTTTTTATATACTTCATCATTACTTCTTATTTTCCAGCCTTCATTGGTTTTTAGTGGATCCGTTACATACTATTATACTTATTACTCTTTTTTAAAAACCAAAAAAATTAATTTTAATTCTGAGAAAATCATTAATTTTTATTAACAGTTATATTATGTGTATAGGAATACAATTGCATGTATTTAAATAAATTTGAATAATTTTTTATTATTTATTTCATTATGCAGTAAATAAATGAAAAGTGTTATTTCAGATTACATATGTGTGTAAACTGAATAAAGTGTTAGAGTAATATTTGAATAAAGCAATGTTTTTGTTCATGGTGATTAAACTTTTTAAAAAATTAACAAACCACATTTAAATAAACAAAATATTTTCAAAACTTGTGTCATAATATTTTTAGTTGATGTTTTGAGAATCTTCAATGAATAGTGCAACTGTTCTCACTATTGCATCAGTGGATGTTTGGCCATAATATTTTTTTTGTTTTGGTTAGGTAGAAACATATTTAGAATGTGGTTGAAAAGTGTGCTGGATTTTGATTTTTTTTTAATTGTGTAGTTGTGTTTATTTATACTGTGTGTTCAAACATCTATAATTTATGGTACTTTTCTGTGTATAGGTAGAATATCAAGGTTGGTCGATTTGTAATTTGCACCTATAAGGTAGTTGACAAATGTTGACTATGTTACTATGGAGGGCTTTTAAGTGCTCATTCTACTTGTTTGAAGCTGTTTCCCATTTGTGAAATGTAGAACATTGTACAGTTGTAAGTGTTCAGTTTATATATATCAAGGGCATTGTGTTTATTTGGTGATTATATTCTATGTTTAGTAGTTTGTTTTGTTTTGTTTATTATCTGAAAATCACATTGTATGTAGATTTTCTGTATATGAGGGTGTTTTCTCAGTGTCTTTTTTATTTCTGATAATGCAATGTATATTTATTTGTTTTATTATTGTTTATTTTATATAGGAATGTTTAGTTATATCTGTTTGAGTGTGCTTTGTATGTTACATCGTTAAATTCTTTTATGTGATCTTTTAGTGATTAGTTTGAGTATCATACTTCTAAACATAGATAATTATTTGAGATCAGTTAAACTGATATATTGTGAATGAAAATGTCCTGTCATTGTTAGATTTCAACAAAATCTGAAAGTCTATTTTTGTTGATTGCTTTTTATGGCTGTGAAGTTAAAAAATTAATTTTTTTATTGTATTTGTATTTAGCTGCATACCCTTGTCAGCATATTATTTTAAAACATTATTACAAAACAAAATTACTGTATATTCCAACAAAAAAAATTGCATGTATCCTAAAGGATTCCCTGGTTATGGATGTCCTGTTCCAAGCAACCTAGTAGAAAACAGATCAGGTATAAATATTCTGTGTTATATCATTTTTTAGCACATTCAATAAGATATAACAGCATACTCATTGACACACTCCAGTGAAAAATAAATAAAAGTAAAAATAAAGGTAAACAAAATAGAATAAATCACTAACATAATTAAAATATTACTGAGAGAAAACAGCTTGTAAATTCAATAAATCTATAATGTGGCTGTCAAAACAGTAATCAAAACAAAGCAACTACACCCACAACACAGTCAGTCACCAAATAAACACAATGGCCCTTGACATTATAAAATGAACTGCTATGACTGCACAGTGCACATAGATCAAATGGAATACAGATTCAAACAAAGATACAATTAAAACTTCTGAAATTCTACAATTAACACAAACCCTCTGTCACAACGTACAGTCAATTTTTACTAAACATCATAATCACCAATACACCAACATTGACAACCTTGATATTCTACACACTTAGAAAAAAGGAATTCATCTTAATAGATCTAAAGATTATGACAAACTATAAATACATAACCATGTCATATAAATGAATAGAGACAACTCAAATTCAGTGAACTTCATACGTGTTCTGAGTGTTACTTTATCTAATGCAAAAGAATTGTTAAAAAGGATAAAAATGGGCTACCAATCATTAAAGATTGTTGCAATAGCAACTGAAAATGTTATGATGTAAAGTTTGAAAATTTATTGATTTGGTTTGGTTGCTGTTTAAATTGTTAATTAATATTTCATAACATATTACAATATTCTTGTGGTTATAGGCAATTAAAAATTTCAACAAAGTTCAGCATAGATTGTAAGTATCTTGAAGAAATCTTAAAAAATTTCTTCAAGTGGTGAATGTTTCAGATGGTCACTAAACTCTCAGTGATCTGTTTTCTCCATATCAGGAGAGTTTATATTGAATCAATAAATTTTCTTTCGCTGCAGAGAAAAAAATTGTTTTCTAAAACATTATTTTCTGAAATATTGATTTTAATTAGGAAAGTAGAATTTATTTTTTATTATTTTACAAAATTTGATAGAAAATATTAATTTAAGTATAGAATTTCATTAATAGAAAAAAATAAAACAATTTTTAAAAACATGCTTTTAAAAAAAATTCAAATAATGGATTACTCAATAAACATAAATAGAAGATAAGTTTGTTTTCAACAAAATAATATGTATAAAGTGGTCTATTTTCGCAAGACCACAATGAAAAGCATGGGGTGCGCCTCAGTTCTATTTTGCAACTTAACTTTAGTTCATCCAAAGAAATTTACTAGTTATTGTACACTGAAGCTATCATTTCCATTTTGGATCAAAACCTTTGTTGTATTTAAAGAATTTATGTAGATATTGAATATAGAAGTACGCCCATCTTTTCATTGTGGTCTTGTAAAAATAAACAACTTTATACATATTATTTTGCTGAAAACAAAATTATCTTCTATTAATGTTTACTGGGTAATCCATTTTTTTGGATTTTTTAAAAACAATTTAAAAAAATTTTTTTTATTTTTTATTTTTCATTTATGAACATCACTGCATATTTTGTTAACTAGAAAATACATACAAACATCTTGAAAACTTCAATATAGTGCTGCATAAACTTGCATCCTGCTGCATGAATTTGCGAACAACGCTGACATCTACATGCCAATCAAACCTGCTGTTCTTCTGGTGTTTCATTCTTTTTCTGAACTAACATTGCACTGTTGACTGGTCTCTTGAATGTATAAATGTAAAATGTATAGGTATTGTATAAACATAAATACATTATGATGGCATAAAACTGTGATTGTTAATTGTGTTTGGTTTTTTAAAAACATATGTCTTTAAAATTTTAAAAGATCTTTTTATTTATTAAATAATTTAACTTTTTACATATTAAATAATTAGATTAATTTAAGTAATTACATTTAAATATTACATGTTATGTAATTACAATGTTTTTAGCATAATTTTATTAAAACTAAAAAAGTTAATATTTTTATATACCAATATTAGTTGGTATAGTTAATATTTTATAATATAAGTTAATATACCAAAACATGTGCTATGTGCTATGTGTTGGTACAAGTATGTACCAACTGCGCATCTGTAATACTCTGTGGGACCATGAACCATTAACCGTGGAATGAAATTGAGCTAAAGAAAAGCATCTAATAAAAAGACCTATTTCTAATAGCAATATACATGCTATTAATTTGTGCTTGTTAAAAGTATATAAACACATATTAAAAAAAAATCATATTCACTGAAATTTTGGACACAACTAAAAACAGTTTTTACTTTAATTGCTAAATACTTAAATTAAAAATCACTAATATAATAATACATTTTTGTTTATTGCCATATGATGTGTGAATTTTATTTGTTTTTTTTATTGTTAATACTGAAAACAAATCTGATTCTTTCCACCATTCTTAACTGTCAGAAGAATATTCATATTAAAGATTGTCATATAGTCTAAGTATAAATACAAATACTGGTGTTTGTGTTTATAGTTAAAACATTTTTTTAAATTTTATTCATTAGAATTTTGTTTAATTGTATTAATTATTTATGAGCAGCAAAGTAAGAAAAATACAAACATTACCATATTACATCCTGCATACTGAAATGTATATAATATAAACTCAGGCAATGAATGGGTTTCAATAAATTACAAAATTATCAGGATATAGTGAAAAATTCTTTTAGTTACAAAGCTCTGAATTTTAATGTACTATAGAAAATGCCATTTTCTGCATTTTGAATTCTTCCCTATAAACCTTGGTTGTAAGATGGAAATGATCACATGGTGATCATAAATAAACTGAACACTTTAGTGTACCAGTACACTAAAGACTACAGCAGAAAAAGTCTTAGCTGAAAGTCTTAAAGTCTTAGCTGAAAACATCAGCTAAGATGTTTTAATGTAAGTGTAGATGAATCATTTTAACTATATCATGTACACAAAATGTTATAGTATAGTAGCAATGTAATTCATTTTCACTAACACATATATGTAATATTTTTGTTCAATTATGTTAATTGTATAGATTTTTACATTCGTTTATAAAAAAAACATTTTTGGCGATAGAAAAATTCTATTTACATGTTTTTAATCTATGGAAAAATTGATAATCATATCATAAATATAGAAATACTGAAAAAATTTTATTTTATGTAATGGTATAATAAATGAAAAAGTGCCAACCACTTGCTAATGAATGAACATGAGTCAGGTTTATTTAGAAAAACTGAACTGACTACAATTGGTTATCGAATTTGATTATCATATCAATATCAATTTCATCCTATGTTGAAGGATTAGTATTAGAAGTTCTAAATGTCATGTATATATGTCTCTTGGCCTTCTGTTATACATATTGTAGAAAAAATCAAAACTGAAATCACATGGAGACATTTATTTAATAAGTTACTAATTTCACAGTTTTGGTTGCAACACAATTTACCAATTCATCTATTCCAGTAAACATACAGCTGCAATTGTTCCTACATCAACATTGCTGTCTAAAAAGTGATTATTAAAGTGAAAGAAGAGTTTGCAACAGGTTAACGATTAAGTAATTTCTACATATAAAAAAATAATTTTTTTTTTTAATTGTTATTTTAAAATAATAATACAGATTATTGTTTCCAAATATAAAACATATTATAGTATGTTAGAAAAAAAACTTTTTTTTTTGAGGCCAGATTGGACCAGTTGGTCAGTCAATTTCCAGTGTTCTTCGAAGAGCTCACTACTTTAGTCTTCTGGTTCTGTCAGTACTTTTAAGAATGTCTAATCTTTGTTTTCACATTTGTTTGTAATCTCCACTGAGCATCTTTGGGTCTTTTCGGTAGAGAATCTTTGTTGTTTAGTATATCAGTCAGTATACTTGTCACTTTCACAGTGTTCCAACGAGAAAAATGCGTTCCTCTACCGAGAGCCTTTACGTTTCTCGCAACTATTGATTCCGATAAACGGAACGAAGCATGTTCAATCATAACTAAACAAGTGATGTCTTGGTTTATTATTGAAAAACGCCCGACGTAACTAGCCTAACTTAACAGGGTAACTACTCTAACGCCGAAAGAACAGAATGTACCACACAATTCGAAAGCATTAATTTGTTTATGTGGGTTTTCAGTTTTTCTGGGTTTTATTCTATGGATGAACTAAAAATCTTGGTGATGTATTATGATAATAAATGTTCTGAATCTGACCTCCAATCGGAGTATTTTAGTTGGTGCGAGGAAAAGTTATTAAATTTAAAATGCGATCTAGAAGTGATTGAAGTATTGGATCGGCACAATAAAGAATATTTGCCGAATATCCATTATTTCTTGCATCGATATGAACGATTTTCTAAATCTAGGCCAATAAGGTTTCATGAAAGGGATTGGTACCAAAGACTGCATCTTAAATGCTCTTGCCGAGGTGGAAAGCGCCGACTGTAAATAAGTTTTGGCAATTTTTATTGACAAGCAAAATTTAAAGATTTCTGTGCCCAAGACGAAATGTATGCTTCTCAAGGGTGCAGACAAATTATCGTACAGTCGTAACCCCCGTATTAAGTATAAAGCTGAGTTAGAGTTCGTAAGTACTTAGGTGTTTTGTTTGATGAGAAGTTGATGAGAAGTAATGTTTAGCAATTACATTAGGCAGAAGCGGCGGACACAGTCTCTGTGATGCACAAGCTTAGGAAGATTGCTCAAAAGGGTTACGGGCTGTCGGGCTGTCATTTGTAAATAGTGTACGGAGGTGTCTTCGAAAGTATGATCTCTTATGCTGCGTCCGTTTGGATGCATAGTTTGAAAAGAAATCGTGCACTTATTCAAAATTTAAGGAGTGCTCAGCGCAGAGCCTTACCACACCCTTACCAAGGGTGTGTTTAAAAGAACTTCCTACGAGGCTACCACGATATTGAGAAAGGCTCTCCCAGTCGATTTAGTGGTGAAAGTTTGGGCGGCTATGTAGAAATTGCGAAGAGGCAGGGAGGCCGAGGTATTTGGGATGCGGTTTCGACCTGGGCTTGTACTGGAGCAGAACGGTGATCGCAGTGCACCGGTTCTAAATTTCGAACAGTCGCCCATCTCCCGCCTGTAGAGAAGGCTTTACAGCCTCGCGATGGAAGCATGGCAGCAAGAATGGCCCGTGCAGGACTTGGGGAATAGTACGCCTCTAGTTCTTTTTTAAGGGCAACGGGAGCTCAAGTGTTCTCCAACCACGCGAATTTGAACCAATATTTGTTTCGGTTCCACCTGGTAGCTGATGAGCTGTGTGTCTGTTGGGAAGTCCTGTGAACGAACATATGATGTTCGACTGCCCAGCTCTTGGGGGGGCCAGAACTCAGGCCACCCTGGAACTCCAGGGGTGTCAAGGGGAAAATTGGCCACTCATAAGCGGCGAGTCAATGTGGTGTGAGCCGCATTGTCGGACCGTGTGGGAGTTTCTTGATGCCGATGCTTTATACAACTGGTATTGGTAGTTTAAGGGATATAAGACTCCTACCACTAGCCGTAGGAAGCTACCTTCGAGAAATGGCTGGCCGTAGGTCATATATAACTCCAAGCACTATAATACAGTGGACAGGTACTTGTTGGCATTCAGCGACCTAAGCATGGCAGCAAATTGCTGTCCTTGACAGAATAAATTTTAATTTATTGACAGGTCATATATTTTAGTATGTAGACGGGCAGCGCCTTCCCATTTCAGTAATATATGACAAGTGAGCGGTGTAAGGAACCATGCTTATTCTGCTCACACAGTTAGGTAAGCTCTAGGAGCTAATTAGGATATTAGTCACTAAACTGTTTTGATGAACAGTAGCCGTTTGTGGTATGGACATTTGGTCTTATGCTTTAGGACGACCGAATGGGGTGGTGGTGGGAGAAATGCCAGACAAACCATTTATTTCTTGCAAGTTTTAGGGACTCTTTCGGTAACAACATGTACTAATGCTCGTTCTCTACAATGAAGAGAGTCAAAACGATTGCACGTAATAAGTCAGGGAATGGAAGATTAAGTTCGTTAGTTTCTTTGTCAGTGCATAGCGATATTACTGTTAATCCTGATGAAGAATTAGATATTATGGCAAGAGTTAAAAACCGTCGACTAGCTTTCTAATAATTTATAACTTTTATTGGACTGTAATGTGCGAGTGTGAAGAGTAAATGTGGGTTATCAAAAAAATTATATATTAACATTATGATTCTTATTTGCATAGTAAATGATGGATTAAATCTAATCATATATTTTGTATTTTTCAAATGCAAAATCTACAAAAAACCGTTTCAATATAAAATAATTTGCATTATTATTATTATTATTATTATTTTATCATTATCATCAGCTCCCTTAGCCCATCCCTGAAAAAAATCCTATCTATATGCCTGACTCTGTATATTTATATATCCTAAACTATGAAGTTCCAGCCATAAATAATTGCAATAGATTGGACTTTCAATTTGGTATTAAAATTTTCATAAACCCTAGATCGGCAAGTTCAGTAAGACTTCTAGGGCTAGTATAATTTATGATCATAGGTAACATGAATTTATGCCACAATGTTTTCTAAAACTTGAAGAGCAACATACAAGCTTATTTTATAAAAAATTTTGATAAAGCTTGTATGTAATAAATAAGCTTGTATTAATTTTATAATAAATTAATACCCGCTTATAGTTGAAAAGGTCTATACGAGTATGTTTGAATGTTTGAAATATCACTACAGTAATTTAAAAGTTCAAGTAGTATAACAAGAAACAAAAGTATCAATCTACCAATTAGCAAGAAAAGTGTTAGTAATAAAAACAGTTATATAACAGCTGTGCTTTGAGAATTGCTTATTTTGTCTGTCGAAAGCATGCTCGATCCTCAGTCCAATTTCTTGAGATACTTCTTAATTTCTCAGAAATATTCTCAACTAGTTTTCTTTTTCAAATTCCTGAGAACCAATTGTTTAAGAATTTGGCCTTTAGACATTCTTAAGATGTGAAAAAATGAGAAATCCTTCTTCATCACGCTGATAATCGGGTTGATTTCTTGTATACAGTTTTGGCAGTGTGTAATATAGTTTTGGAATTCACCAGACCCCATTTTTCTGGTAACTTTTGTTTAAGCAGTTTCTGATGATACCTCCTGCATTCTGTTTTAATTAGTTGGTTGGTTTTAGCTTAATATTTAATTTGAAAATTAATTGCACAGTGCCTCTGGGAGGACAACTGTTTTGTGGTGATGAATTCTGGGGTGTTGAAAGGTATTCTTTATTGTAGATCTGACAGGTTAAATCTTGTGCTTTTCTAATTCTGGAGACTCTGTTTTGCTAAGTGCATTTTTCTTTTAATCTGCAGTCAATGATTTCTCCTAAATATTGAAACTACTGACCTAGTCTAATTTTATTCCCTTTAGTTTTGACTTTATTTGTGCAGAGAGGGCCAGTAGCCATAATCTCTGTTTTTTCATAAGAGATTCTTAATCCAACTTTTTGGGCTATATTTTTGAGGATAGAAATTTGTGAGTGAACTTCATTCATGTTCAAAGCTAGGAATGGCCCTTCTAGCTTTGAACATAAAGAACTTAGGATTTGCCAATGAATTGGCCAGTCACCAGCAAATCCTAAGCAGTTATTTGAATAAATTTCCCTCCTTTTCCAATTTTAGTTTTCAGAGGATTCTTATCCTGCCAAATTTTCATTATACAGCCCAGAGCAATGCTAAAAAGTAGAGGGGAGAGTCCGTTCCCCTGTCTTAGTCCAGTTTTAATGGTGAAGGGTTCCAACATTTTTCCTTGGAATTTCACCTTGGATTGGGTGTTTGTTAACGTCAGTTAGATGATTTTTACTAGTTTGGGTGTAGCCCACAGTACCTGAGGGTCTTAAGCAGGGTTGGCCTGTGACTGCAATCTTAGGCTTTTTTAAAGTTGATGAAGATAATAAAAAGTTACTTTGTAATTTTCCATTATTTATTTAAAATAAACTTTATAATAATAAAATGTACACAAAAAATGAAAATCACTGTTAAACATGATCTAATAAATTTAATTAAAGTAGTGATTGTTTTTAACATGTTTTTTCATAAAAAACAAGGAAACTAAAACATACAAATGAACAAAAATAACAAAAAAATGCAAGTGAGAAAAGTATTAGAGGGGTGAAAGTGTGAGGAGAAAGATATTAGAAAAGATGATAAAAAGTATCACACTGAAAAGAAATAGAAAAAGTAAAATGAAATAAAAAGTAAATTAAATTAAAAAGAAAGTTATTTTTTATGTTAATATTTTTTTAGGTTTTAAAATTAAGTACATAAAATATAATTTCAGTAAATATACAGTAACTTAATTTTGATATAACTACAATGTAATTCTTAATTTTTTGTTAATATTAATAGAACACAATAAAAAATCAAATTTTCTCCTTTTGTATGATTAAATTTATTTCTTGGATTAACTGGTCATGCAAGAATTTATAAAGAACCCAATTTTAGAGCAATACAATACATTTATTTTATGAATAAAGACCAGCTTTTACATATTAAGAAAAAAAATCAAACATACTAATTTATCTTCATTTATTAATTTTGTTTATGAAAAAATATAAATAAACATTTTGTGATAAAAATTAAATAAATTCATTTTTGATCGTAAGCTAATCTTTAACTTCATTAATAATTAAGATACTCATTAAAATTATTGCATAATTTACAACCAATATGTATCTGTCAGAGAGGCTTTTAAACAATGTAAATTATTTATCAGTGCTGTAATAAACCAGAATGTATTGGCTTGTATACAAAATGTGATAGATTAATCTAGGCAAGGCCATATTAGGCCTATAACAAAATGGTTATATTGAAGCAGTAATAAAGAGAGGGGGAAGGGATAGAGTGTTGAAGTATAGAGGAAGAGAGGGTTGTAGTTGTCCTGAAGAGGTTCAGTCCTGAGAGGATTGTTGCTAGTAAAACAATAGAGTCTTAAGAACACTCGCTCACTCACTCCTCTTCTCAAAAGGTCTTTTCACCCCAGGAACCATTTCACTTAACAGTATGTTGCTTTTGTAATCCTTACTGAAAGCCAGGCTACTATTCTATTTAACTAATAATTTTTTCTGACAAATTTTTTGAATATGGATTTTTCTTTGTTAATAATTATAGAAAAAAATGTGTGAAAGAAAATAAGCACAAAAGCAGAACTGCAATTGTACTTATGTATGTAAAATGCTTGTTATGCACTGCATGGTTATGCATTTTACTGTGTAGTGGATTAACTTAAATGCTACTCCATTAACGATGAGTTTTTAAAAAATATTAGTACCTTTTTTTATAACATGTCTTCAATTAATATTAAATAAATTTGTTTACATCAATATATAAATGAAACTATTGAAACCAGTCTTGGGAGTATATTAACCCAGTGTTGCTTTTTTAACTTTGAATGGAGTTTTAACTCACTGATGAGGGTTACTGTACTTAATAAATATTTTTAACTCTTAATAAGTGGATTCAGGGTCATCACTGCACATGCTTTATCGTGCTTTTATTTATTTTATAATGATGAATGGCTTATAATGAATTGTCTTATAGTATCTGCTTGAAAAACATGCAAGACAGATTTTCAATGTGATTAATCCCAGGCAATTTTGATCCTCAGTGACTGAGAAAAAAATTGTTACCAAATTTTCTGTTTTGTTGGATTATGAGGAATGTAAAAAACTCTCATGTTTATCAGTTCACTGAGGCTTTGCAAACAATTTTCTATTGATATCTGAACCTTTTTTTAAATGCTTACAAATTCAGACTCTGAAACTAATTGTGCTACATAAATGAATAATATTACTAAATAATTCATTAACAAAGATATGTTATCTGTTCAGTACAGATCCAGTCAGAGAGGAAATTGAAAATTCTCCAATAAAATTTCATATCTTTGCCGAAACATATGCACATAAAAAAAAATATTCTATAATGTTTAAATCAGAGTTTAAAATTATTCAGAAAAAATTAAGAATAAAAATGTCTAGATTAATTTCCTTATTTGGTGTCTTGAGAAATATAAATACTTTCATTCCATTGAAAGCATTAAAACTGTTTGCTTTAAATGACCTTGCAAATGAAAATATGTTTGTGAATTCTAATTTGTTACTGGAAAAATTTTGAAAAGTAAACAGTATGTAATGAATGACTGATATATTAAATATTTAATTGGAGTCAATAATTTTTCTTTGTTGCGTTAGTTGACAGAAATGATAAAACCATTTAATACATTGTGGTTTACTTCAATAATTTCTTTTTCTGTATTATGTACAGAAATGAGAAAAAACCTCTGACCAGCTTGATGTATGCACTCCACATGAAAATCATTAAAACATCTTCAATATTTCCATTCTTCAAAACACTGTTTTGAAAAACCATACAATTGTATATAATTATTAAAATAAAAATTCTAATCAACTGCTCTTGTCTTAGACAATCGCTATTTAATTTGCAATAAAAACTTAATTTCTAATGGTAGGAATGTCATGAAGTCACTAATAAATCAATGTGATGATAAAAAAAATAATTACTGACAGAAAGACAAAATATAAATTACATAATAAAATATAGATTCATTCTTTTTAAAAGTACTCATTGTTTATAAAAAACACAAAACATTCAACAAATTCTTTCTTCAGGGAGTGAAGAAAGAATCCCTTATACCCTTTCACTCTTCTGTATCAACTATTATTTACATATGACGTTATGATTTGGACAGGTTACATTATAAAAAAAAATTTACTGAACATAAAAATTTATAAAAAATAACATTTATGGATAAATATTTATACCAACTTTACTTACAAGAAGAGAGAAATTCAGTGTGTATTATGAAGATTCCTTGACAAGTGTAATTTGTTTAAAACAAAAGCAAATATTTTTAGAATACAATGGATTACAATTCCATTTTTATTGCAGGTCATATTATATTACATATGTAATACATATGACCTGCAATAAACGACGTAGTAAAGTGAGTTTTTAATCTTAAGTAAGTTTTAGTAGTAAGTTTTAAGTCTTTAACTGTAAAGTAAGTTTTTTTATCCTTAAAAATATTCTAATGTACTACTTCTTTATGACCTAAATATAATAAATTGTATAGAAATACCAAATGAATTAGCTAATGCATTAATCAGTGCAGAGTAATAGAAACAGACTTCTTTTGTTGAATAAAAATCAAAGTATTCTTATTTTGAGACACTTCTAAGAAGTGTCTCAAATGGAAAATATAATTTAAAAAATATAAAGACAAATTTTAATTTTTTTTACATTGTAGTAAAATGTTGCTAAATCTTAAACACATAAGAATGATAGTACACACAAGAATGTAAAGATTTTAAATAATTTTTCATGAATCTGGAATTACTGGAATAACTTCAAATATAAAAGTAGTTCAAACAATATCTGGATGTTATTAAAATATCTCTTTTTAAAATAGATAATATTAGAATTAAAAACTATTTTTGAGATATTAGTTATAATGTTAATAAGGGGCAAGAAATATGCAAGAGACATAAGCAAAAACCAAACTGTTACAGTATTAAAATTTTATGGTTTTGACAGTTTGACAATGACTAATCGTGTAATTACCATATCTTGCTCAAAACCAGTAATAACCTTTAAACCTATAAACAGTCTTTTGCAATACAAGGAGCACTCAAAAAGTTATCTATCTATGGGTGTTGCAAGTTATGTATTGGATGTGTTTGATACCTATATGTAGTTCATAATGTGTGTGTTATGACCTAATTGTGATTGAATTTCTTTTACAAGTGTTGATGCAGTAGTCCTCTGAAATATGTAACCCGACTATGGCAATGTATTTGCAGAAATTGGAGCATTGATTAGTTATAAAGTTCCTCACCAAAGAAGGGAAATGTCCAAAGGACACCGATAATAGGATGGTGATTGTGTATAGTGATAATGTGCCTTCACAATACCAGGTGAAATTCTGGTCCAAACAATTTAAGTGAGGCAGGGAATCCATAGAAGATGATCCCTGCAGCAATCACAGCCACCATCTGCCACCATCACAGTGAAAGCAATCACACCCACCATCTGCCAGAAAGAGGACAGACTGGTTATGAAAGATTGGCATGTTAGGGTTGCAATACGTCCTACATGTGGACGTATGAAGGTGTCTAAAGGAACCATTATAATAATACTTCATGTCCATTCACACATAACAAAAGTCAGTTTCCGCTGGGTCCCACAAAAACCTCACACCACATCAGTAGCAATGTCGTGCGCAGAACTTGCAACTGTGTGAAAGGAATCCTAAGGATTTTTTCAGAAGGTTAGTGATTGGTAATGAAACATGGGTTCATTACTGGAATCCTGAGACCAAACGAGAGTACACACAGTAGAAACACAAAGGATCCAACACCCAAAAAATTCAAGACCTAGCCATCAGCTGGGAAGATCAATTTTTTGGGATAGTGAGAGAATTTTGTGGACTGAATTTATGGAGCACAAGCAGACTATCACTGGTGTTGTCTTCGCTGAGTATCTTCAATAAACAAAAAACAGCGAGGAAAGGTAACCAAAGGTGTCTTGCTTTTGCATGACAATGCTGCACTTCACTCATCACATGTTGCAAAGCAAACTTTGAGGGAGTGTGGATTTCAAGAACTTCCTCACCTTCCCTACAGTCCAGACCTGGCCCCCAGTGATTTTTTCCTGTACAGAAACCTCAAGAAAAACCTTTTAACACTTTAAATATTATTCATTTATTTAATTCTATCACTCACTTGTGACGTCACAACATAGCAGACGATTAGAATAGCTGTACGTTAGTGCTATACTAGCGCTCCTTGTGGTGCGAGAGGGGGTACTGTTGATATAGTATACCCACTTAATCGCTTATTTATTTAGATCATTTTTTGGGGTGGGAGTGTGATTTTGCAAAAAACATTTTTTTTGCAAATATTATTATTTTTTAATTGCTAACAAATGTGCTAAAGAAAAATAAGACCTTAATTTGGCAAAATCTTGAAATACTGCAGGTGACCTTGCTGTACAACCTCACTCCCTTGAATTTTTTTTGTAAGTAGAAAATTTAATGCTTCAATGCCTCATACACAGAAGTAATGGGACCAAGTTTGATCAAAATTGATCCATTAGTTATGGAGATAAAAAGACTGCATGACTGAACAGATACACACACACATACATAAAACATTTGGAAAATTTCTATCTGGTTTTTGGGTTCCTCAAGTGTCAAAAACCGGTGAAAACCATAAATGCCCAAATTGGACCAATTACGATACTTTCCGTTCTGAAGCTATAGCTCTGCTATGGCACTAGACAGGAAAGTAATAAGTAATACATATTGATAGATTACTATTGATCAGGTTTAAAATTAAATTGATATGGTTTAAAATATATAGCTTTATTATAGAGTGAGTTACGAGCCAACAATGTTTATGTTTTATTCTAATTTTAGTAATATTGAAGGAGCTGGAAGGTATGGAAGTAATAGTATATTTAAAAGATGTTTAGTTAAGCATCCATGCACTATTTTTTACTAGTGATGATTCTCTTATAAAAATTTCCATTAATGTATAGTAAAAGTGTTTTAAAATATTAAAATTAATGAGAAAAAACAATACAAATATGCATTTTTTGTGGTTTTACAGTGATATTAGCCACAATTTATTGAGAAGTTAGCATTATACAACATATGTCAGAGAAGAGAGAGTTTGAAGTGAAAGAACTGCTAAAATCATTACTGTAATTTACTTAAAATATTATATGGTATAATAATGTAGATAGTATAGACCAGATGGTAGAGAAATGCTGAGTGTGCATCATTGTTGCATCGACTAGCTTGTAACAACAGCCTCTACTGACATATATTTATTGTTAGGTAAGACTTAAACTATTAATCATCAAAGTTATTGCCGACTAGGATGTAGTAGAATGATCTCAAACTGTTTACCTTGCTTTAATTATGGCTGTGTTTATCTTTATAGAACAACTAACATAATACGTGTCAACTAAATGCTAGTTTGTTAATTCTCACCACTAATTGGCCTGTTGTTGTTAATGCTAGAAATAATTGCTTTAATGTTTAAGTACACATCTATAAATCTAGGAATTATAAACACATTGAACAATCTAACTAAAATTTATTTTCAAGCAAGCATGTAATTAATATTAAATTTATTAATTAAAAATTAAAAGCTTTTTAATGACAAACTGAACCAAATTGTATAATAAAACATTTTTTAAATTTATTTAAAAATTTTTCCAATTATGTTGTGATCATCCTCAGTGAAAAGTCTCAAGACGATGAAAATGTTTTGAAGTAGGCTTTTAAAATTTTTTTATTATACGGTTTGGTTCACTGTTACAAAAGTCTAAATTTAATATCACTGCTGACCACCTTGGTTGAGAAGTTAAAAAAAAACTAATTTATTCCAAAAATATGGAGAATTTAACATTTATTCAGTATGTTATAATCATGAATATTGTCGTATTACTTGCAACATATTAGAGTGTAACAACTAATAACTACTCTTCTTATCTGTAATTTGTTGTTGCCATTAATCTTTTTTCTTCAGCTTGTCAGTCCACTATCAGTCTATCACTAATTAAGTATTTTCCTCTTTCTTCCTTTTTATAGCTCTATTTGCATCACTTTTCTTGACACATAGTACTTAGAAATTAGATAATTCTATTTCCACTTTAACAATGCTCTATGAAAAATATACTTTTGTTATCTTTCCTTTGAAATTTAATAAAACTTTTATTAGGGAGTTAAAATCAATGAGCAGATTACTTATCTCTAATTATGTGTGATCTGTTAAATATCCAAGTCACAAGTGGAATGACAATGCAATTTTGAACTTGCATTGGAAAGGAAATTAGAATATAATGTGTTAAGTAGTAGCAGTTCCTATATTATGTACTAGTAGAATGCTAGAAAAGGAAGACAGTAAGATAAAATAACCTACTGATTGATTTATCAGTTATTATTTTATGTTCTATGAAGCTGCAATACCAGTTACAGGACTAAAATGTTTAATTAATTTTAATTGGCTTGAACATCTATATTTCTTGTTTACTTTAATTTTTGGGATTTAATTAACAATAATGTCGAATCTTTGTGGTTTGATCAGGATAATATAATAGGATAACAAATAGAATGGAAAAGCAGAATTCAGTACCATTGACAAAAGACATTAGCATGACTGCTAGTCTTAACACTTTTATGTCTTAACACTTTTAAATTTTGTCAGGCAATAGGTAAAAATAAAACAAAGATAATTTATTTGTTTTCGTCAAAAGTTCAAAAAGTAACCAAAGTAGGTTTGTGATTGAAATTTAAAATGATTGTACTTTTGTATATTGTGACGTCATGTTTCTATTGGTATCACAATCATTTAGTAGAGTATACAAGCAGAGGTTAACAAAAAAAGCTAAGAATCTCATGTATAGTAGCAATCTGAAGAAAATACTCACAAACAAAATGTTCAACTCACCACTTTAAAAAGGAGGAGGGTGAGAGAGAGAGACAGGGAGAGAGAGAGAGAGAGAGAGAGAGATCTTGCATACAGCCATAAGTAGTGGATTGCAAATAAAAATAAGATAATCTAGAAAAATGGGTAATAGCAATAATGATGATGGTAGAGGTGTCGAATAACTGCTGCCTTGTTGAAGTGCCTCGGTTAGGTAAATTATTCATGTAGTTGATTATGTGCTGGTTCAATTATTTAAATAAAAATACTTGAATTAATTATGAATAAAAATTGTACATATTATAGTTTTTGTTTATGTAATTCACAAATATATCAGTGATAAATGATGAGTTATAATAAGACAATGTGAGTCTTCAAACAATGCAATGAGACTGCAAGATTCTAATGCGAAGCTGGCTTATATAGTATAGATGGAGCCGAGTGAACCATCAGGAGAGGTGTGTATCGTATAGAGCCGAGTGAATCATTTGGAGCTGAGTGAACTGCAGGAGCTGTGTCTCAACAGGGGGTGATGATATTATCTGAGGAATGATAGTAATAATTATTATGAAATTCACTGCACACCAAAAGGATAAAAACAGAACAGCAGTTACAAAAATGGAAAGTGAAATACTTCACTTTCCCTTGGGAAGATGAAAGGAAAAGTTATATAGAGCTAAGAATGATTGGATATTCACCATTGATGGTGGTAGAATAGCAAAATCATAGATAATAGATACAGGGATGTGTTTTTTCTGTAGCTGATAATCAGTGCAGGTATGGGAATAAGAAATATCTGTTAAAATTTATACTCAAATCCATACCAATGTAATAATCCATACCAACAAAACTCTGTTAGTTAGATATTTGCTAAACAGTAAATGAGATTATGTACTTACTATCATGGATAATATCTGTGTAAAATAATCATTTACATTGTTCATTATTGTTAACTTCACATGGTGCTTAATATTATGTTGTCATGTTAAAAACACGTTTTTGTAGTAAATAAACAAATTTTACAATATTTTAATGATTCTTATTTTATTTTATTTTTATTTATTTTTATAAAAGTTGTTTTTATTTGTTTTTTATTACATAAACATATTTAAATTAATGTATTACCTTTAATTAATATATTTTTTATTCACTTTTTACAATAATCTATTTTAATTTAAATATTTTTTAGTTTTTAACACTTAAAAGAAGTATTAAAAACTTAGTATTGAAGTGGTGTAAAGAGTTACTGAAGTGGATCTTATAGCATTTTAAATTCATGAATGCCTAGGTAGTAATTTTTGTGAATTGAGCTTGTGAAATTTATTTCTACTATGATGTCAGCCTTCGTGGCGCGGGTGGAAATGTCTTGGCCTTTCATTCGGAGGTTTCAGGTTGAATCCTGGTCAGGCATGGCATTTTTCAATCGCTACAAAAATTGTCATTCATCTCATCCTCTGAAGCAGTACCTTACGGCGATCCTGGAGGTTAAAAAAGAAAAAAAAAATGTTTCAGAGCAAAACAGTACAATTTGATTTTGTTACAAACTAGATCAATTTTACTATTCCATTAGAACAAGCATGCAATGTAGTGTGATAAAAAATAGGTTTGCAACACTCTATGTATTATTTTTTGAAATGTTTGGTAATATTTTATCACTACACTGTATAAATTGTGTAATATAAACAGTCTATTTATTCTAAATAAATACTTAAAATACTTTTAAAATAATTTCTTAATTCAATTTTGTTTTCAATCTATTATAAGTCCGATCAACTAGTAAGGCTATTTTGTAAGAAGGGAAGGCTACTTTAAGGGAGGTATACTATGAAATTATCAAGTAATTTCAATCAGAAATAATATATTCAAATATTTTATTTTATCTTGATAGAAATAAAAAAAAAATTCAATCTCATAGCTCAACAGTAAATAACTTAGTTGTTACTTTTGTTAACTTTAAGCAACATTTTTATTTCTTATTTTTAAAAAAAATAAATCAATTTTTTATAAGTGCCACAAGAAAAGAAGATATAAGAATGTTTATTATTATTCGTAAATAAGTAAAAAAATCTTTTTAATTTATTCTGTGTGGAATTTTTTATAAGCAAAATATTTCTTTTTTTAAAAAAATAATTAACAAAAAGAAAACACAAATATTTTTTGATAAGAATAGCAACGTTTTTTTTTGTGTTAATATTTACATACCTCATTACATTCCACTGAAGAGTATTAGAAAATGTAAATGTGATGTTTACTTTATTCTAATTGTAACTTGAGAAAAGATGTTTAGCTTGTTTAAAAGTGAAGAAAGAAAATGAAGAAGATGTAGATCAAGGAAGATAAGTTAAAGAAGCCGACATCACAACAAATAAAGTAAGAGAGAATGGGTTAGTAAGTGAGTAGTAAGTAGTAAGGAAGTACGTTTAAGAAGAATGTTTGGAGTGTTCTATGTAAACACATTTCGGATAAGATCAGCTCTTAATTAAACGTACATTCAGTCGGTTGCCACTGAGTCTGAGATAAAGTCCAAATATAAGTACACCCTTTATCAACAAGCTGAGCTTCGCTAGAAACTCATTACCACTTAACGCCCTATTCTAGACTGCCTCTAACCCTTCCACAACCGACCTCGACCCTTACAACCCTTGTGGTGCTGTTTTAAGGGGTGGTAAAGTGAGGAAAAGGGAAGAGAAGCTTCTGTTATATACCACCTGTTCAACACTGTTATTATCAACCTTCAGTTGATCTTAATGTATTATATGATTGTCTAAAGTAGTAATATGATTTTAATTCTCCTGCATTTAAAATAGAAATAATAATTTCAACAGTAACACTATCAAATTAGTAATATTCTATTTTAAAAGGACAAACTATTAAAAGAGTAATAATTGTAATTAAAGAAGTTAAACATCATTTCTCAACAGTAATAATTATAATTAAAGAAGTTAAAACACATCATTTCTCATAATGCAGTCCTTCAATTGGAGAAAATTGGGAAACTAATTTAAAACATGATTATAAAAATAAAGAATTTTGTTGTAAAGGTATTCATTACAAAAACAGAACATATCTTTTGCTTTAAGGCTTCATTATTTACAATTTTCTTTACAGCAGGAGAAGGATGTATATTAATTTTTTTTACCCAGCCAATTCTAAATTCTTCAATGTTATTTGTTCATAACAATAAGTTTAAAAATTTGTCCATAATAAGTACAAAAATAAGAAAACATAGTTTTCAGTTGGATTGTTAGCATTACATGTTTTAATGAATGTTAAATAAATTATGTTAACAACAGGTTTGAAAACATGCCCCAGTATAAATAATTATGTAAGATATTTGAATAGGTTTAGTTTCAGAAAAACATGTGATCTTAATATACAAATGAAAAAAATTCCTTACCTGTAACATAGTTTTCTGTTGATATAAAGCTGTTTAACATTTCACTACTAATTTGTAGTCTCAAAGACCACATTTTTCTTTGTTTCTTCTGTAATTTCTAAAGAAGTACACTTTTTTATGATGTAGAGTAATTCAAACCCAAAAGTTTGTTTGCAACAGTTAATGTTTGCATACAGTCACCTTGTTTCTGGACGTATTTGTTAGATGGTGTCTGAGACCAGTATTAAACTGTTCAGAAAATTGGTTACAAACAATTCATAATGATTGCAATTTATCTTGCTCCAAACATTCATCATGATTTTGAATTATCGTATTATACTATATTATTCATCTGCAATGAAAGGAGCTGCTTTTTTAAACCACTCCAACAATAAAATAATTGTAACTGGAAACTGGAAATAGTTAATTGGTGTTTTATAATGTTATTTCTAAAAGTACTTGAAAATACTAACCAATTTATTAATACTGACCAATTAATACTGACCTTTTTTATTTAAAGTGAATAACAGGAGTATTAAGATGATCCTTCTAATTTTTTTTAGTAATGTGGCTTATTAATATTAAAACACATTCCCTGTATTCAATCTGACTGAAAGGCTTCTAAGTACAATAGTAGAGATTGAAAGGACTGAGAGAGATTCAGCAATAAAGAAGAAAAATAACTATATTAGAGTGGTTAACAGCATAGAAAGAACTGTAAACAGTAATGAAAATTTTAAAGAAGAAAATAATGTGCTTAATTATCTTTGGGCTAAAGGACATAACTAGTCAGGAAATTTTCAGTTAGTATCATTGTTATTAAACACAGAAGATAATTTAACTAAACCTTTTGAAAAATGTTATAATATTAATTAGAAAAGTATTTAATATCATGATGATTACTTAATAATGTTCATATTACTTCTCTGTTATATTCAAAATGAAAAATTTTTCATCAATTTCATTAAATATATTTTACTTTTATTGTGTAAAGACTAAAAATACTTATTAATTTTAATAAGTACTAACAAGATTAAAATGATTAAGCTTAAAATAAGTTTTTAAGAACTGGTCTTTTAGACCACTATTAATTGAAATATTTTTATTGACATTTCTATACTGTTAGTCCAATTCAATTCCATTTAATTTGCCACTTATTAAATATTAATATAAATGTTAAATTTTGAACTAGATTTTACTTACCACATTTTTTCTTTTACTAAATTAACTTCCCCTACATTTTATAATACATTTTATGCTAAATTAGTTTTTATGCTGTTTCCATCAATTTTGTGTAGTCTATTTAATATTGTACTACAAAACTTTCTTTCTTTGATTCATTTAAAAATTTTTTTGTTTTCAAGTCCATCAATTCATCAAATTTTCCTACAAAACCAAAATTTAACAAAAATAAAGTTAATTAAATAAAACAATAAAAATTAAAAAAATTTAATCAGATAAAATAATCTAAAATTATAGCAGATTTAAATATAAATCACAGAAGATAAAGGTATGAATTATATTATGTATTATCAGCTCGTTTCCCTTTCCAAGAAAAATTAGGATACATGTTAATAAAAAAATTATGAAATTTTTTATTAACATATAACATATATTTCATCAAAATGTATTTTTTTTTTGTGGTGTAAAATAAATTCGTTTTCCAATATTCTTATGTATAATTTTGACAATTTATCACAACTCTGCAGATATTATTTTTTCACATTTTTAATTTAATTTCAAATTAATCATACATTTATATATGTTTTCTATTAGTTGTAGAATGTATAATGTAGTACTCAACAATAAAGCTGAATTTATTTTACAAAGCTGTGGTCACAATATGATTCAAATGTATGATTTACACTTCTGTTACTAATATTTTCACTTTAGTAAAGTGTGTCAGCTGTAATTCTTTATACTAAGGTTGACAGCTGATCTTAGTACCTGCTATTTCTTTCAGTAGTTCTTTCCTTGTATCGTCATAACATCGTCTATAGGAGCAAGCATCACAGAGTTTTTGCCCTTCTCATCACACTACATTCATCATCCATCAAGCGTCTTTCTCTTGTCTGTCTCAAAAGACTGTCTGACTCAAAAGGGTTTGACCCTTTTTAACTATACACCCCTTCCATCATCATCATCATCATCATCATCATCATCATCATCATCACTGACATCATCTGGTTCAGTAAAGAGAACATTAAGCATCAACCAAACCACACAGCTTAAGTTACCCACTTTATACTTACTGGTATCATAACTATTAAACTCAATTACACTAACATCTTAGACCCTTATTCTATTGTGCTTTAATTCAAACAACATAAAGCAAAGCAAACTAAAACCGTAACTTTAACTCACTTGTGCCTTTAAGTAATTCCTTCTACTTGATCTTAACTTTGTTAGTTTCTGTCATCTTAAAGGAATACTATTGACTATTCTCTATTTAGTACAACTAATTTGCAGTTTGAAATCAAATTACTATGGGACTCGGTAAAGAGACATACTTCAAAATGTTAAATATTTATTGTTGTGCTGCATTCAATTTATTTAAAGTTGTAATCTAATTTGTTTAATTATTCCTGTGAAGGGAAAAGTGTAGTAATTATAAACATTTTTATGCTGATCTTTTGGGTGATAAATGAGTTTTTTTCATATGAAGATTGATATTTAATCTAATTTGATAAAAATGAAAAATAAGTTGAAATGAAATTCTTACTATGAAAATAAACAAACACATACATACAAACATTAATCTTTTGCACATAAAGATTTTAGTCATTTTATGATTTTTTTTCAATAACATTACTTCCCTCTTTATGTAAATATAAAGGAAATATTTACTATTAGATAAGTAATTTAGTTCTTTCTGCATGTACAATGCTGGTTGTTCAACATGCACAATGCTCTCCTACTGAATTGAAAAAGTGTACATCCTATATTGTTTCTCAATGAAAAGGGTTATACTAATAGATTTTATGCACTCTATTTTCCAGTATTATTTTTTTATTCATATAAAGTATTTGAGGTACAAGTGGTATAAATCACAGTTGCTTTCTCTGATAGTAATAGTATTCATTATGCATTGAGATTCTGTGGTAAACAGAGTGAAGGTACCTACGAAGATATTTATAGATAAGTACTTGAAAATACACTTACAAGTGAAGATACTATATAAAAAGCTATATATCACCTCCAATGTGGAAGGTTTCACAGTGATTTGTAATATGTATTCCACTCAGTGAAAAAGACTGCAGGAAACCACTTCACTTCTAATGTGGAATTTTTTTATTCAAAAGAATGATTATTTTTTTGGGAATGATGCATATCAGATTTCCTATAATATGTTTTACAGCTATGAAATATATATAAATAAAGAAAACAAATTATGCAAGTGTTTGCAAATAAGGAAACATAGTTAAAATTTAATGAAATTTAAGACCACTTCTAAAAAAATATATCTTCCTAACCTAATCTCAAAAGCAACTGAAAAATGGAGTCAAAGTGTAATATTTCATTGCTGAAGAGCACAAAACTGTTTGAAAGTACTAACATAAGTCAACAAACAGATCTGTTAAATATAAAATTGGTTCAAATGATCATTAAAAGGTAATTTTGTTTATTATTCTAGAAAGTTATTTATAAGAAAATTCTACAAATTTCTAAGAATGGTTCTCAAACTTTAATCTTACAGCCCTCTTTCCACCCATATGATGAAGTTATACAATTACACAGGTTGAAATAAAACTTCATAGTTTTCTTATTGTATACTAATCATTCTAATGAGGGAAAGATGCAGATGAGACAATGAATGAAATAAAATTATAGAAAGAAATCATGTGATTATGTTAATCATGGGATTATGAGAAATCATAGAAAAACATATAACTGAGCAAAATTAACCCAAACTCAATCTACTGGATCTGTATACATTTTCTTAACACAAATTGAAGCCAATATAATAATAATTTGATCATCTTTCCTGCAAAAAATTTGGTTTACATAATATTTTTATTAATTCTAATCTTACTGCTATTTGTATTTCTAAAAAAAAAAATGCTTGCTTGCACCTCTGCACTTCAAGATTGATTTATAAGAAATCTACATAGGAAATGGTGTAACAGTTCTAAAGAACATGGAGGCTGAATGTAAGGATATAGTGTTTAAATTGTGCAGATATGCCAAAATAATATAAAATTGTTATTATTAATCTTCCTTTTCTGATTTAAATTTATGGACACAATTCAATTTTTCCACAACAGAAAGAAGTATATTAATCTGTTCTCCTAGTTTTTCTTATGACTGTGACGCATGTAAAACAACTGAGGAAAAACATGCACCATCATCTGTCTTGTGTAACTGTATTTCTCTGAAAGTAATGATGTTCACTAAACAGCTAGTAACTATGATGAAGAAGAACAGAGTGAAGTTATCACATGTAGGGTATTGCCATATATTCAGATTAACAGGAATGAGAAATCATTTCACTCTTCACTTTCTTAAGGAAGCCTGATACGGAATGATATTTCTCAGGAGAATGGCTGTTTATCAGGAATGACTTGTGAGTCATGTGCGATATCCAATAATAGTTATAGTAATGGCACTTTTTACGTATCTTTATTAAACAGTTTTCTTAAAATAAGTATTTTTATGTAACTTCAAACTAGTTTAAATCAAATTAAATACAATAATTAATTTCTTTTCACAATTTAATTACTTACAATACCTTTTTAGGGGTCACTACTTTAGGTTCTACTTTAATAAAAATCTTGTTCAAGAGATACAATAACTTTCGAAAGTATTTTTATGAAAGAAAAACAGAAAACGAGCTAGAGGTATGAACAACATTTATTTTTCTAAATATGCAAGTTTGTGTGTAAATTTTGAAAAATATTTTAATTGCCAACTCTTTTATTTCACTTGTAAGTTCTGACAGGATTTTTCAATATAATTAAAAAAAACAAAAACAGGAATGTGTATAATTATTTATCATAAAAATGTTACTATTAATTTTCTTAAAAAAATTTGAAATATCTAATTAAAAATGAAGTAAGAACTATAGAAAAGATCATTTAAGCACAATTTCAAGGTCATTCTCTCTACACACGCAAGCGCGCACGCGCACACACACACACACACACACACATACAAACACACAAAACCATCCTCTTCTCTTCACCAACCCCTCCCACCAACACCACTCCTTCCCATACCACACCCCTTCTACTTACCAGCCCATAGGTGTTAATTTTCACACCCCCCTAATTAAAAGGTGTTAATTTTTACACCTAACTAATTAATAGGTGTCAACTTTCATACACACAATCCCTCTCCTCCTCCCACTTACCACCCAACAAGAACATTATTGAATGTGTGGCTAAATGAACTGTGAATGGTGAGCCAACTGTGTGGGCTGGTATTGAACTGTGTACTGTGTACCAGGTTGCGCTTATTTGATGGTTGCACATACTTGTCTTATCACTACTTCTTCGTTGGACTTATTTAATATTTCTTGATTGTAACTCCTCCGATGAGTTACCCCATCAAAACTTCCGATGTGGATGTCTCGGTCCTATAGTTAAATACTCGATTCAATTCCTGCAGGATACTGACACGATCCCACCGCAGAATATTTATTCTATCTATAGCGTCACACGTTTATCGTCAAAATTACTGAGAGCCAATATGTTTTGTTGGATCGTTTCGATTATGTGATTTTTAGATCTAAACATCTTCATGGTCCTGTGTATATCGGTGGTACTGTCGAGCAAACACGTTTTATAATCTTCAAATTCAATTTCATTCTTCACCACGTCCTTTTTGATCCCTTTATCATTTTTGATAATTTTTCCAGGACCAGTTCTGAAAGTGTATAGTTTTGCCCTGAAACCAATGAACTCTCAAATTGGTATGCCATTGCACTCATTATTGAATTTTCCTATAACTTTTTTGGTCTTCAGCGCGTGACAGGAATGATCTGTGGGAAAAGTCAGACGTGTCGAAGTAATCCGCGAACTTACTTTCTTGTAGGTCTTCGTAAAGGTCATGCGTTTTCATTTCGTAGAAAAACTGTCCATACCATATACAGTGGGGAGATTTTCGGTCCGCACTTACTTTTCATGACATCGTACTGGAAGTTATATATGAGTCTTGCTCACCTCGAGCACGGAAAGGTCCATGTATATAGGGTTGTTGAAATATACCTTTTCATTCGTACTCTGGACGGCGCATAGTGTTTCATTGTATATGATTTGTACTGGAAATTCGGTTTACAGATTAGTTTCATCAATCTTCTTTCGGATGATGTCAGTTCAAAATTTACCCTCTTACTGACGTTCACCATACATTTACCAAACACGGCTTTTTTCATAAGTTTAAAGAGTTTTTTTTCGAACCCGTTGTGGGTCATCTGGCGATTAAGCGTGTTGAGTTCGATGTAACTCTTCAACCACGCAGACTGTATGAACTGCAACATCTTGTAGACTTTGGTTACTGATCACCTGTTGTAGTATGAAGAAGTGACAGATATATTTCGACTTGTTCCGTAACGATGGTATAAGTTTCGGATATTTAGAGATCGGAAGTGTCTCATTCGTGGGCAAAAAGGAAAGTCGCTATTCGCATCATCGAGGTGTGGGGGATACTCGATATCCACTTCGAGTATATATCCTACTGGACCGTCGTCCGGTGTTAACATGAAGTTCTTCAATACTGAATCTTGTTCTTCAGGCTTCACCCATCGGGTATCTTTGTAAGGAAGAAGACATTGACTTATGGTCCAGCCATATAAGTTGTTGGCGCCAAGGTACTTGAGGTATTTGGACGGTTGATGAGGATCATACGCATGTAGGATGTCGGGTTGTTGGCTTCTGCATGTTTTTTGACGCAGACCGAAATACCTCCGCGGATGCCTTTTTCTAGGAACATGTAGATGTCGTAGTGTGTGATAAACTCGAGTTGCATATTCGTTTTGTACATCATCGCATCAAATAAGAAACCACGTAGGGTGAAGTAATACGCGCAGTCTTGGCCAAACTCCCTAAGGTATAGCAATCTGACATTTTCGAAAACGTCAGACAGGAGAAGCAGGTCGCATTTAAGGTAAAGATTGTTATATTGGCCTACTGTGTTTATCTTTAAATGTTCCCACACTAGCTTCGCATGATCATAGTCCTCTTCAGATATACCAGATCTCATCAGACTGCTGTAGAATTTATCTATCGGAGGAAGAGAGCGTTTCCCACGAAGTGATGTACTCATATGCGTAGACTCCTTTTCTGGTCACAAGCGGCAAATCCGATTGGTTGAAAACCTTTTCTGTATGAATTTATGAATTCGGATGAATTTATCGGTGGGAAGGGTTCCCACCGATAATCTAATTATAATAATTGTGGGTTCCCACAACGTATTCTAGGCTGGAGGCCATGAATCGGTAGGTGTCAATGAAGCGAACGGAAGGAAATGGGACTTGCTTCTCTTTGAGAAGATGTATCTTTCAGCAGAGTTCGGCATCACAGTGATTCGGTTTTCATCATATCCTAGTTCTCTGGTAATGAAATGAGAATCATAGTTTGAACTGTTGTGAAAGAAGACGGGAATGAAGGTCGACTAACTCGTTTCAGGTTGCATTTGGAACCCAGGGCTGCCCGGTATTTTCCTATAATGTGGCAGTGGTCTCTCACCGGTCGACCTTCTGGGTTGAATTTCACATTATACATCTGACTTTTGGCGGTTGATTCGAAGGTCTTCTTCGGAAAATTTCATTACTTTGTTCAATTTTAGGATTTAACCAACATCGGTCGCTACGTCAAGGAGTTCCATGAACGAACGTGGCGCTTCTTTTCCTCTGTAAAGGATAGAATCTGATGGAATCACGTTTTGAACGACTTTCGGTGTAGAAGGATGAACTACGCCGAAATACTAATATAAACGAACATTCGTTCGTTTATATTAGTATTAATAAACTAATATAAACGAACATTCGTTCGTTTATATTAGTTTATCGTTTTTCATGTTTGATTGATGATCGTTTACGTTTGCATCATGATCGATTAATGTTTTTTTACGTTGTTTTATGATTGTATCATGTAAGTTTACACTGTTTTTTTAATTTATTTGATGATCAACGTTGAATTTAGTGTAATTTGATACCGGATGATTTGTTTGTTAGAAGTGGTTAGAGTAATCATGTTCAAGGTCGACCAGTTGCGCTTGGTGTATAAACATGTTCATAGCCGATCAGAGCTGATGGTGATGACATGAAAAGATGAGTACAGGACTTTTGTTAAAACAGTTTGGGTGTGGTTGTTTGCGCATGCGTACAAATAATGATAGCTGCTGTCACTACTGCGTTGCTATTGGTTGCGCGCGTGCACGCGGTGACAAGACTTTTAATAATAACCGTTTATGTGTGTGCGGTCGTTTCCTTTTCAAATTTGTTCAAGGTGGACGGGATGCTTATTGTAGATGATTCTAAGAAGATACTAATAATTATGATCAAGGTCGACCGGTTGCGCTTGGTGGTGGTGGTGGTGGTGGAGGGGATAAAAGTGATGTAACAACAAAGGAGCTCATTCTCTGAGATAACTTTACACCGTAAAAATCTTCGTCGTCGTTGTTATGGAGCTAATTAAGCAAGTTGATGTTCAAGTCGGTAGTCGACATTTGTCACCATTATGTTTTAAATCGAAATACATTAGTGTACGATGTTGATCTTAGTAAATATATGTTTGATAAAGACGGCGATATTGTAATTATAAAAATCAACTTTGATTCGACAACCAATCTAAAATTCTATTGTGATTTTGAGTATGGCGATAATACTATTATTATTGGTCTTATTGGCGATAGAGAAAAAGTATTTTCTGGTTTCCATGGTGGTGATGATCAAAAAGTGAAGGCCTTTAAATTAAATGATTCGTTGTATATAACGTTGGATATGGTGACTTTAAACAGACTTACTACGTATTGCCTAAAAAATAATTTACGCTGTAGACCTATACCGGAAAAGAAAGGAAATTCACCAACATTCATGTTATGACCGATGGATGGCGATCTTATGATGTCAAACACAGCTTGTAGCATATGACAAATCAAAATTCAAATACCAATTATTGTAAAAGTGATCAATATGAAAGGGAACGTCCAAACGTATCTCTTTATTTTATAATTACAAGAACTATTTCGAACGTGAAACCTTTTCAATTTCATCTATGGTAAGAGGAATTTTTAATTAAAATTTAGAAGTGATCAACAAGATATAAAAAATTAAATAGTTCTTTCAGAACTATAAGACACAGTAACACATACAACACAAGCTTTCACATACAAACATACACAAAAAAACACTCTAAACCCATTCGTACAGTAATGTATGAATTATTGTTTTTTAGTCATAGTTATTCCCATTGCTGTACGAAAAGGTCCCAAGGCCTGTGATATAACTTAATTGGATCGCTCCAATGTAAAAATATGTTACGAATGTTGAGGAGGTGTTTAATAGATTTATCTTTTTAAATTAGGCTTTGCACTTTGTGCGCAAGCAGACGGCTTCTACACGCTGATGTGCTACTAACCTTTAAAATGTTACATTAATATTTAATGTCTAAAAAAAAAAGTTGGATGAAAATACTCTGAGAAAATTTCCAAGATTATTGACAGCAACACTAGCGCTCCTTACGGCCACAATGTTTGTTTACGTTGTTTTTATATTTGTTTAATGATCGTTTACATTGTTTTTATGTTTATTTATGGATGATTTTTAAATTTATTTGACGAACACCGTTATATTCAGTGCAATATCAGGTAAGTAGTTTCCGATTTCGTTTCTTAGAAGAAGTGGCTGGGGTAAACGCGTTCAAGGTCGACCGAATGTGTGAGGAAGATAATGTTGTGTACATGACCGAATATGTGCAGGTGATAAGCTAGTTTCAATTGGTCTGACTGAGATTCATCGTAACCTTAGGCTTGATTCAAACGAATAAAATATAAATCTCTTATTTATTAAACCTATACACATGCACAAGCCACCTCTTAATACAACAATCAGTTGCCGAGATATAGATCAGGTCAGTTCCAAAAAAAGCCTCGCACGAGGTGCTGACACCTAGCCTCACACGCAGTCACCACAGAAATTTATTAATCATTCAATTTAGTCAAATCATTCAAACCCAGTTCACAGTTTATTTAAGTACAGTTCAACCCCAGCTCACACAGTTGGATCACAGTTCATTTTTCAAACGTAGCTCATAGTTCACGGTTCATTTAGATCGTATCAGTAGTGTTCTTATTCTTCAATCTTTCCTGGTCACTCCCAAGGAGGTATAGATTAGGTTAGGATTATAGGAGTGCACAATATATATTTTCCGCTCACCTGTGACGTCATAGCACATGACTTCATTCAGCTGATGTGCTACCATTTTTAAAATATTGATATTAATTAATATTTAATGTGTATAATAAATAATTACGTTGGCAACTCTGTGAAATTTTCAATCTCCCGCGCCATCAGCACAAGTGAAAAAGGCAATTTTCCTCAGAGAAAGAAGGGAATTTCTCACGGAGATAAAAGGGAAATTCCAAGATGGCAGACAGAAAAGAAAAGGAAACGAAAGGATGGCGGACGAAAAAAGAAGGGAAAAAGAGTAATTCCAAGATAGCGCATGCAAAGAAAGGGAAATTCCGAGATAGAAGATGGGGTAAAGGAAAAAAGGGGATTTCCAATGGATGAGTGGGGTGAGGTGGTTGAGTGTTAAGGGGCAGAGGGAAGGGTTTGTGTGTGTGTGAAAAAGTAACATTTATTAATTAGTGAGGTGTGAAGATTAACACCTGTTAATTATTTAGGTGTGAAAATGAACTACTGTTAATTAGTGAAATATAAAGATAAACACTTTTTAAATAGAGAGGTGTAAAATTAACCCCTATTATCTAGTGAGGTGTGAAAATTAACACCTATGGGTTGGTGAGGCGAGATGGGCAGTGGTGAGGGCGGAGGTTTAGTGCGGTAGGTGGGAAGGTTTGGGTGAATGAGAGCGGTGTGGTGAGGAAGTTGGTAAAGGGAAAAGGTTGGTTGTTTGTTTTAAAGAGATAGAACGATCTTGAACGTGTGCTTAAATGCTCCTTTCTATACTACTGATGTACTATATTTATGTTGCGAACTTCTAATGAAAAAGTTAAAACTACTAAAAAATATAACAATTCGCTATAAAATTATACAAGTATTCTTTCTAAAGACCTCTAGGAGCTAAATAACATCATCTGTACTTATTTTTCTTTTATCGTAAAGTTTATTATCCAAAAAAATTAGTTTTGTTGCAACAAATTAGTTTTTTTAATTGCTTTTCGTATTATTCATTTTAGACTATTTTTTTTGTAATTAATTAAAAAAAAAAAGAAACAGTCATTTTTCTGGTTTTATTAAGTTGTGCTTGATTGCACTGGTGTAATTTCAAACATTTACTCACGGAAAACTTCAGTGTGAAATTTCTGGGTTCTTGACCCACAATTGTAATTTGGTAATCATTTTAATTCATTGCAGCAAAAAGTAATCTTGGGCTATTCAAGAGGTTATAAAAGACATTTAAAATGCTTAAATTTTACGACTCTTTATAAATCTTTAATCTGCCGACATTTATTGTCATATGAAAGAGAGTTAGAACATAAAGCTTCAGAATAAAAAGGTGAGGACACCTAAGAGTTATGTTATATTTTGATCTCTAAGATTAGTTATTCATAATTATAAAGAACTAAACGGAATTTACAAAAGAATCAATTTCTGGAGTATTACAACTAGATGAAATTTTGTTTTGTAATATAGTTTTTGAAACTTCATCTAAAAAATTAAAATTAAAAGTTTTAAAATTAAAAGTGATTGAATTTTTAAACTATTGAGAATAACGTAAGCCTTAAGAGATTTCATTTAATCTACATAATGTAACTTATTTCTTGATCATATTAATGCTAAAATTTTCTAGCTTTCTGGTCATTAAGTTTAATGGGGACAGGAGGCTACTTTGTTAAACTTGCTAAAACTAGGTTGTTAAACGTACACAAAACTAGGGTGTCCGCACAATAGGCTGTTTCATCATAAATAACGACATAATGACGCGTCTAATTTGGGCCATACGGTAGCGTGTCGAGCTTTCAAAACCCCATAAGGGGTGTTTGCCGCAAATTTACTGCTTGTTTTGCAATTAAATAATTTTAAACTATTTTATCCCTCTATAGAGGTCCTGTAGTTTAAAAAATATTTGATATAAAAATACATTAATATTCGATGGGGTAAATTTACACATGCAAATGCCATTATTCTTATTTTAACACTATAAAATCATTCAAGCAAAAGAGAATTAAGTGAAAAATTTGAATTAGAAAGTAATCGTATGTTAGTCCAGACGATTTTATGAATGTGATTAATTTGTTTAATAACAACTACAATTAGATTTCGCAAGTGTCTATATCATATCAATAAATATATGACTTTTTTTTAAACCACCGGGTCCACCGTTAGGTATGTTTCAGAGGATGAGATAAATGATTTGTAGCGTGAAAATGCAGTGCCTGACCGGGATTCGAACCCGGGACCTCCGGATGAAAGGTCGAGACGCTACCACTCGCCTCAAGGAGGCCGGCAAATAAATGGTATTTATAGAAGCTTATATCTACGACAAGGGTTACTGGAAAGGTTTTACCAATAGTTTATTCGCATAAACCACTTTAATCTTCTAGTATTGGAAGGAAAATAACTTTTTTATGCTCAAGTTAGACCTTCAATTTTTACTTTTGTTAGATGGTGCTGTGCATGTGCACATAGATAATAAAACCAGTTATTTTATTCGACACGAAAGAAACGTTATCTTTGAAGAGTTATAATTCCTAAGTTATTTGATATAAAAAAAAGAAGAGTATTATACCATATTAAACATCTATTTTACTTTGTTGTAAACAATTTATTTGAAGGACTGTAAGAACTACGGTAAATTACGTATAAAATGTACCCCGATTTTCATTTGTTCATTATCAACGTTCTATGGTTTTGTTAGATAATACGATGAATTTTTTTCTGTAAGTATATTTATAAACAAAGTTTTGCCTAACATTTAAGAATATTTAAAACAGATGTTATAGCATTTCCTACGAAAAAAAATATGTAAGAAGGTAAATAAATAAGAAAAAAATAATATTAATTGATAAATAAACAAAATGAAAAATTATAAAGCCAGTATTTTACTGGAATTTTAGAGTAAGAATAAAAAAAAGAAAAATACAAATAACTGTCGTTGTTCTAGGTAAGTTCAATAGAAAGCGTAATTTATTTAAACATATAAAATTTCAAACTAGACTATCCCTCATGACTTAGTGCAAGCCTGTTTTATAGCTTCGTAGGTAAGACTTAACCAAGAAAGATAAAGACATCATGAGCCATAAGCTCTCAAAGAGATATCCCCGACCGTAAAAAGTTTTAAAGATGGGAACAACCCTGTAATGGTTTTATGATGAAAAATTTTCACTGAAAAATTTTAATTATCACAAAGGTTGCCGGGTATTAGTCTCTATCGTTTCATCGCAAGACATGATGTTCAAAAAAAGCTCGATAATGAGATTATTTTGGAGTTCTTTAAAGGTTTTTGGAGAAAAACCTTCAAAGGTTCTTTAAAGGTTTGAACATTGATTAATATCAGAACAAAAAATCACATGCCATCGTATCATGCGATCTTTTAGGTCAAGGAAGATCGGCCTGAAAATAATCATTTAACTGACTGACTGCACAGCTGGGTGCCGGATCGACTTATTTCTTGAAACCATGTGCCTGAGTTTAGCTCAAATTTATTCTCCGTTTGCCCAAGAAAAATCTCAATCATTCAAACATGTCGCTCTGATTTCATGGCAACAGCATTTTCAACACTGTCTTCAAGTAAATGCGGACCGATAATTCTAGAAGAACCTATTATAGACTTTTTTTTTAACCTCCGGGACCAACGTTAGATATTACTTCAGAGGATGAGATAATCACAATTTTTTGTAGCACGTGAAAATGCCATCCCTAAGCAAGATTCGAACCCGGGATTTCCGGATGAAAGGAAGAGACGTTAACACTCGCGCCACGGAGACCGGCATTATAGACCTTACACAGTTGACTTTAGCATTATGTAAGGGCTCTAGACGAATTTCATTAGAGACAACTCTAATACTTTTGGTACTGGTACCCAATACCGAAAATTTTGTTTATTCACATTTCCACTTCCATGGAACCGTGATCCATTACTGAAGTATATCGTAAATAACGTCTTCGTTAACTTTATAGAATTCAAAAGTCGGTGATTAATCAAAATGATTTATCATTTAGTGTCTGCACTACTTGAGTTTATACAGATGCATATATAAATACTTATGAAGAATCTTTATAACATTGATATACGACAAACCAAGTAAAAATGGAAATTTTAACGGGCAAATCATTTTCGTGCTGTGGCGTCTATGTTTGCGGTTGTATCCCTTTGTATACTAGAAGCCTTTCTGTTTCGAGTTTCTTAAAAATTTTGCAGCCAAACTTTAATGGTATGGGCTGACAGGACCACATCATTCCTATAGATATTGAAGTGGCTTCAAAACAACGCCGCCGTACAGCAGTAAAACTGTGGATATTATGTAAAATGTTTTAATCGCACACGCACGATGTTCATCCAACTAAAAATCCATCATAACTAAATGCTGTAAACTGAATCCGTTTGGCAAATTTTAATGAAAAAATCCGTATTTATAATCACACCGTTTATCGGTTCATCAATATTTAAATGACGCAGTGACTGGTTTTCGAACTAAGAAGAGAGTAAAGGAAATTCCATTAATTTTCCCATACCGTTAAATACAAGATAATCTCTTCGAGTAACAAAAAACAATTCAGAAACGTAACCTATTAAATTCAACTAAATTTCATCTCAAGTTTTATTTTTTCTCAAGGGAAATTTTAATTATTTTTACGTATTTTGTTTAATAACGACATTAATTCATAATTCAATTGTTTTAACGTGCATTTTCTTAAGTTATTATGAGATATAGATTTTTTATGCAATTATTTTGTTAAATGAAGAAAGAGTCTGTTTATAAATTATTAGCCTAAAACTAATCTAATCTTTATAATTTTCTCAATCAACAGGTGTTACCTAAAGCCTAGACATCATTACTTTTTTTTTTTTTTTTTGTCTTCAGTCATTTGACTGGTTTGATGCAGCTCTCCAAGATTCCCTATCTAGTGCTAGTCGTTTCATTTCAGTATACCCTCTACATCCTACATCCCCAACAATTTGTTTTACATACTCCAAACGTGGCCTGCCTACACAATTTTTCCCTTCTACCTGTCCTTCCAATATTAAAGCGACTATTCCAGGATGCCTTAGTATGTGGCCTATAAGTCTGTCTCTTCTTTTAACTATATTTTTCCAAATGCTTCTTTCTTCATCTATTTGCCGCAATACCTCTTCATTTGTCACTTTATCCACCCATCTGATTTTTAACATTCTCCTATAGCACCACATTTCAAAAGCTTCTAATCTTTTCTTCTCAGATACTCCGATTGTCCAAGTTTCACTTCCATATAAAGCGACACTCCAAACATACACTTCATCATTACTTTAGGTGCAGTAATGTGTAAAGAGTTGTATTTATGTAAGATGGACATAAATCTATTTTATGTAGTTTATTTAGATCTATTATTCGTGGATAAAGCTATGAAATAGAAACATGTACAAATTGCCTAACTATAGATAAAAACAAAAACAAAAAAACACGATAGCAGATAACTAACAAAGAAAAAAATATTTTTCACCGATTAACTTTAAATATATACAATATAAAACTTAATTAATTTTCTGATCTTTTATTATTTACCTTTAATTAATTAATTTTGTTTCTTTTAAATAAATAAAACGCGATAGGCAATATAAAATATAACTGAATCAATAATATGAACAGGAAATTATAAGAAAACTAAAAACATTATTTGTTACAATAAAGATTAAATATCCACACATTGAGAACGTTTTCATTCGGAAATTGGCAGTCGAAATCAGAACAGTAACTTTACAATTGTATAACACAGTCGGTGACTTTCAGGTCCAATCTGAGCTATTGTTGTGAAAACACCAATCAAAGTAATGGCTTGAACATTGCGTCCTTTCTGCTAACGCCCGACCACCTTCTATCCCTATGTTCAATAGCTTCCCGGCTGGGTATAAGTCTTATCCTGGTTTAAACCAAACAGTCCAATTCTAATTGACATCTCCTTTTAAAAATCCTTCTTTATTTATGAATATACAGATTATCTTCGTTCTTTATTACACACAGTAACTTCATTACTCTTAATAGAGAACGTTGTATTTAAATTTCTTAATGTAATTTAAACAACTTTTTGATCCGACCAGATTTTAAGCATTAACTTACAATTCTCTGTTTAGCTTTTAATACAATGTTTCTTCAGTGCAAGTTTTTTAATGAAACCCCTTTTTTGAAGTTCTCTATTTCTTTATCATTTGATTTCTTAATAGAAGGTAGTTTGCTTGTAGCTGCAGGCTTAAAATTTAATTTTACTTCTATACGGTTAACAACGGTTATTAGCTTATTAAATGGTTTTCATATTTTGTAATTAAGCAGATCTACTTAAATTACGTGCATTAATATTGTTCATCTCCATCTTTCTTTCTTTCTTTTGTAAACTTTTATGAAATTAGAAATATTTTTACCGACTGAACTTTAAGGTATGAATATTACTTACTATAAAATAATATCAAGCTAGTGAAGCGGGTTAATTATTATTTCTTATCTATCGCTGTAAAATAAAAAATTTACTTTAAATTGAAATAGACAAGACGTAATAATATTCAATAACCCTTCAACCAATGCATTCTGCAGTTTTGTTTAGATGACCAAAATTTCGGATTACGCATTCTTTTAATGGTATTTTTATGTTTACCATTTATTATACGATCTAAAATGTCCCAGAAATCACAGTTATTTCGTTATTAATTTTTTCTTTTAAGCTTAATATTTCTTGAATATCGCTGTCTTTGATATAGCGAGTTTAGAAATAAATACTTAAATGTTTTGTCTATTCGTGTCACCTACTGTCAGATCTTGCTGAAATTCACTCATCTGCACTAATATCACGTTTCTCAGTTTTCTGAGGAGTAAAAAATTCTCCAGACATTCTCATACATCACACAGGTGTGACATTAATCGACTTTTCATTATCATTCTTAAAGATGTACGGAGCGATTATGCTAAAGGATCCTACTGCACATTGGCCAACAAGCTCCATACAACATTCCTGATTCATGAGTTTCTAAAAAATTATTTTCCTTCTACAAAACAGTTTGTTTATGTGTAGATCTATTCAGATAGAAAGATGTTTCTTGCTGTTAGAATATTGTGACTAACGTATTTGTTAATTAATGTATGATATTCAAAGGTTAGCAGAGCTTGGAGAGCTGCATAAAACCAGTCAAATGACTGAAGACAAAAAAAAAACAAATTCAAAGGTTAATGATAATTAGTCATTATTAATAAGTCAACCGTATTTACATCTATAAAGAATATTTCTTGATTAATTGATTCGTGTGATATTCCGGACGTCTTCGGATATCTAACCCACAGGCAGCTGCGTCTTTATTTGTGATTTGAGTGTACTTCCGTGATCATGTTCTATTCTGGATCACCGTGCCAGAATTTGTTGCGACAGGCCAATAATTGGTAACCGGAAGACAGTACATAAGTGAACAGATAAAAGCGTTAAAATAAATGATCTCAGTGAGGCGTCTAACTGACCAATTCCCTGAACAGGATGGAAAGAGTTAACCTGCTACTCTAATAGAGAGTATTCTTATTTTTATCAGAATTCTATTGATATCTGTGATATGAAAAATTTTATTTCTTTGGATACTAGAATCTTTCTTCGAATCATACTCAACAGTCAAACCTAATCTTTCTTTTTACGCTAGTCGCATAAAAAAATTGCAAAAAAATTATTTTATCATAGTTGACAAAAACAATTTATTTTTTTAAGACAATTTTTCTTGTAATTAAAGTAGCCTGCGTAACTTATTCCTCATATGTACGTGTAGAACGGACTTTTTAAATGATGGTGAATCAAGAGATAAATAGTCTGGAAAATTATACAAATAAAAGGCCATGTAAGATAAAATGTTTCTGTCCGTACATGAGAACATATTTTATAAGCCCTCCTTTTGGATGATTGGGGTACGAAAGGCAAAATTCTAGAAGGACATTATTAGTATGTATGCGCACCACATACGTTTTAATTTTAATTAGCGCAGGTAAATTTTATTAAACCATTTGGAAAAAGGCTTTTACTTTTTCAACACTATTCGATTATTTCCAACGACTACCACCTATCCTTCTGCACTAATGGAATCTCTACCCTGTTGCTTCTCATACCCTAGAACTTCTAATAAACACCTTCTGTTGCTTTAAAAGTATTTTCTTTCCCAGTAATTTCCTTTCTTACTTAAACTCACATTTTCTTTCTTTTCTTTCTTACTCATCCCTTATGCTGCAATGTTTAATAAAATTCTCACTACTTCATTATTGAGCAGTAAAACTTAAGTTCATTTTTTCCATTGCCTTAACGAAACCAACATGACCAGATCGAACTTTTCCACTTCTTAACCCAATTTTTTTATATACTGCTCCCTTTAACTCGCTTTTAAGGTAATACTTTTGTAACTACTTCTTTTTATATCTTCACCTTTCTGGTTTTTTCCGCTAAATATTATTACAATTTCTTTTTATTTGATGTTGTCATACAAATAAGTTTTCATGTTTTCTAGTAAAAACTTTAAGATCCATTGGTCGTATAAAAATTCAACCGATTTTTTAACTATCCAGTATTCTATGTATTATGCACATTGTTTATAAACAAGAGTTTACATTTCTCAAATAAGTCTTGTTTAAAATTTATTTTTTGTATAATTTTCCTGTATTGCAATGAAATTTCGATTATTCTTGTTGAGTGTAAGTAAGCCAATGTTGGAGGGAGGCATAAAATCATAGAAAAATTAATAAAGCAGATGAAATAAAAGTATTTATTATTAAAAATAAATAAATAAAAAATCTATTCTAGTATCATTTTGGTTGATACTAATATCTTGTATACACATATGTGTATACAAGACATTTTACATGTTTACAAGATATTATTTTTCGGGCACCCGGTATAAAAATATATTTATAAAATAAATTACACATTCTTCGTCAGACAGAAAAAACAGTTTTAGACTGTTGCACAGGAAAAGATGTTATTAGCTCGGGCTTCAGTGTTACGGCGCCGTCACATGAGAAAGCGCAGTGCTTATTCCGGGTCACAGTAACAAAATCAGTGACTGTCGTGCAAAGGAATTGCATTCAAGTGTATGGTAGAAATTTTGTGAGTGACTGCAGCATACGTAAGTGGTGTGAATACTTTTTGGAAACCGGAAGCGTTCTGAGGATACTTACCTGGTAGACCTAAAATAAATGCCGAAAACACAAAAAGAATCCGACTGTCTTTCCAATTAAATCCAAAACGTTCAGTTCATAGTTAGTCGTCAACTAAAAGTTTCTAAATGTACTGTTCATGATTTGTTTGCATGCGATTTAAACTTTGTGGTTATAAACTGAAGCTACTCTATGAAATTAAACCTAACGATGAGCTACAAAGAGTTCTATTTGTAATGATCATGTTAGACATCATTTCTGCTGATGAAAACTAATAAACTACCTGCAGAACATTCCATTTTTTGATGAAGCAACATTTAATGGAGTCGTAAATCACCGTAATTTTTGAGTACGGGGCCCACAAAACCAATTGGTGGAATTCATCCGCATCTGTGAATTCATCCAAAAGTGAATGTCTGTTGTGATATCATGCGTAATAAAATTTTCGGTCATATTTTTTTCACGAGCAGACAGGCATGATATACTGGGACAAGTTTTTTGAACGTTTCCAAAGACTGAAAATATAGAAGGCCTAACGTTTTTAGAGGATCCTTCACATCATGCAGATCTTGTGTGGACTGTGGTCAACGACAGACCGGATAGGTAGAGAAGCTCCCATCACTTTGCCACCGCGAAGTTCTGACTTGACGCTGATTCTTTTGCAGCTACGTAAAAGACGTTGTATACCAAGAAAAAATTCAGGCCACTTGATCACCTGTGTCGAAGAATAACAGCAACCGTATAAACGATTCCTACAGACTTGCTTGCCAGGAAAGGTGGATGGTTTGACGTCTGGGGAGCTGTAAATGGTGCTCGTATTAGGTTACATTAAGAAGTAAGAAAAAAGAGTTTGTACTTTTATGTAATAAAGTAAACGTAATTTAAAACAACGGATTTATTTTTTGGACACCCTTATAAGTATACGTATATATTAAAATGGAATCAATGTGGTTTTAATATTCTGGTACGGTAGAATAATTTAAAACAAAAGCTTATGATTTCAAATCCCTGCAGGCCTTAGGTTTCTCACATGTTAAAAAATGATCACATACAACAATCAGTTTTATGGTAAAACATTCCGAAAAGAAAATAATTTCCAATTAATTCTATGGAATTAATTCAGCTGTTTTTGTAGAGTTAAAGAAATTAGTAAATGGAAGATACTAAATTTAGGTTATATCACAAACAGCAGGTCGTCATTTTTCAAATACATTAATAGAAAGTTTCTACCGAAAATATAAAATAGTATTAAATATGTCCTGTAATTTATTCTGATTTTAGAAAGTTTTGTTTGTTGTTGTTGAACTACAAAGTGTGCAATAAAGGGAGAGTATGTGGTTGGTCTTGATCAGGAAGCAGGGAAACTGACAGTGACCCTTCTGCCTACAGGCTGCTAAGTCTAATTAACAACTTCGCCCAGCTGTTCGAAAAGATGCTCATAGTGCAGCTTGCTGACAATATTGATAGAAGAGGTGGGTTAAGCCCTCATCAATACGGTTTCTGGACTGGCGTTTGGCAATAAGCGCTGTCAACAATATAAAGAGCACAACTGGAAATGCGGTGGCTGGGTCGAGAAGAAGAAGGAACATTCGGCGCTTGACGTTAGGAATGCTTTCAACAGTTTGTCGCAGTCGACAAATGGATTCGTGGCCCCTCGCTCGACCCCGACCTATCGAGTGAGGGGCCACGAATCCATATTGGACCTGGCAATTGTGGATGGAAGAGTGGACACTAACAGAGTTGTGCTGCGCGTATTGGAAGATGAGACAGGGAGTGACTTGCTTGCGGTCTCCTTGGAAATACAAGGTCGTTTGGCGCCCTCTGCTGCGTCGCAACTGATAAGGAGACTCACCGACAGACAGGTGGAAATTGTGTTGGAGCGAGCGGCAAGGAAAATATCAGATGGCAGGTGACTAGATCCGGAGGTTTTCCAGGAAATAGTTAAGCACGAAATTTCTGAAATACCGGAAGTGACACATAGACATCACCCTGTGTACTGGTGGAGCCAGGAAATAGCTGAACAAAGAACAACACTACAACGATGTAAGCGAACGGCTCAGCGACTGAGGGCAAGACCAGGACCCGAGGCCTATCGTGAACTGGCCATGGAAGCCTATAGGGAGGCCCGGAAAAGGCAGAATGTTTTGATCAAAAACGCCAAGAGGTCAAAGTGGAGGGAATTGTGCGGTGAGCTTGACGCTGACCCGTGGGGGCGAGCCTTTCAAATCATAATGAAACGGCTGGGGAGAAGAGTACCTGTGCTAAGTAGAGAGGAAGCAACACGTCAGATGTCCGTGCTCTTCCCGCGGGAGGAGGTAATGAGACAAGAGGTAGTACTGTGCGAACGTGGCAGGTTCGCACAGGACGAAGTGATGGTTGTTGCTATTGATAACCTTAATAACAAGAAGAGTCCGGGTCCAGATGGGATCCCGGCTGCGGTCATCAAAGGCCTCGCAAGAAGGGTCCCATGGGAGATTACGGACGTTCTGAGTCACTGAATACAGCACCGCACATTCCCCCAATGTTGGAAAGAGGCTAGAACTGTATTCCTGCCAAAACCTGGCATAAACCTTGGTACCTGCGAGTACCGCCCTATTAGTCTTCTAAATAACATGGGCAAGGCTGCTGAAAGACTTGTTGCGGTTAGGATTTAAGCTGAACTGGATCAAAGCGGAAGTCTGCATCCTGGGCAATACGGGTTTCGTAAGGGCTGTTCGACTATGGACGCTATTAACAAGGTGGTTAACTGGGCTGCGGAGGCACGGAGGGGAACCTGGAGGACCAGAAAGATCCCGCTGATGATCCAACTGGACATAAAAAATGCGTTCGGGTCGGTGCCGTGGGAGGCCATCATAACAGCGCTTGGACAAATGAACTTAAGCTACTACTTATTGAATAAGGTAGACAACTATCTACCACAGAGATGGACGGAGGTCCGTACAGTGGAGGGAGTGGAGAAATTTCAAGTCTTTGGAGGTGTCCCGCAGGGGTCCGTTTTAGGGCCTCTGTTGTGGAACATTTTCCATGATCAAGTGCTACGGTTACCGAATCCGGGAGGAGTCGACGTGGTTACCTACGCCGATGATATTGCAATACTTGTGAAAGACAAAGAGTTGGATGATGTGGAGAACAAGGCAAACCGCTCTCTACAGTTTATAGAAGCATGGCTGACTAGCAACAACATGGAGGTGTCCCCGGCCAAAAGCAGGTGTATCCTCTTCACGGGCAGAAGAAGACTTCGTAGCGTTCGAGTTGCGATCCGTGGAGAGGATATAACAGAGGTCAGCAGCACTAAATACCTTGGAGTAACCATAGATAAGAGCCTCAAGTTTGGAGGGCACATCGATAAGGTGTGCAAGAGAGTTGTACCTACTATCAAAGCTATAAGAAGGCTATTTACAGAGCATACAATACCGGGGCATCTAAAAGGAGGCTGATAACATCTGCAGTGGTGTCTGCAGCGCTGTACGCGGCACCTGTCTGGGCAGAGGCAATTAGAGTGCAAAGGAACAAAGAGAAGCTAAGAAGTATGCATCGAACGGCATTACTAGGAGTGGTGGCTGGCTATAGAACATTGTCATATTAGGCATCGTGTGTTTTGGCGTCGGTTCCGCCGATAGACCTGCAGGTCAGAAGTAGGAAACTAAGAGTGGAAGGGCGCAGTAGGGCTGAGGCTGAAGCAATGACGAGACAGTGGTGGAAGGAGGCGTGGGATGGGGCCAATGTGGCGGCCTGGACCAGAAGGCTCATACACAATCTGGATGCTTGGTTGGACCGCCAACAAGGTGAAGTAAATTTTTATATTACACAACTTATGTCTGGTCATGGGTGTTTAGGACACTACCTTAAAAGATTTAACACAACTTAAAAAACCCGGTTCCTGTCGAGGGGGGTGTTGGGAACGGCATAGCCGGGCTTGGCCCCCCCTTGGTGGGAATTAGAGGCAGGCAAACAAAAGATCTGTACCGGGGCGGTTGACCTGCCGTACCGGGTGTGAAACCGGCAGGTGGGAAGACCGCCTTAGAGTCAAAGACACGTCCCTGGGCCGAGTATACTTAACTGGATGTCCGGCCCAGGGATGTAGGGAAAAAAGTTTGTCGCAGTCGTCGATCTTCGAGTGGCTTGCTGATAAGAGGGTCGATGGCTGTTTGCAGAAAGTGTTGCAATCCTACCTAGCGTTAGTAGTGGGGCCAGATTTATGTTCGATCGTGGCGTGCCGCAGGATCTGTACTCGGACTTCCATTGTGGAATGCAGTCTATAATGGGGTCCTGAGGTTAACGTTCCATGATGGAGTTGCTCCATTTGCCTTTACTGATGACTAAATTCTGGTCGTAATGGGTAGAATCGAGAAGAATGAGATATATAGGGCAACGCAGCCATTGAGTTGGTGAGAGGCTGGCTACAGGTAACGGGCTGGAACAGGCTCCAGATAAGACAAAGATGCTGGTTACGACCAGAAAGCGGAGACTGGATTGTATCGCCTGCTCAGTGTAGGCCGTGACGATGCTTCCCAGTACATCGGTAAAGGACTATGGGATATGACTGGATGAAAGGAGTTTCTTTCGTAGACACGTACCTAATCGCGACTAAAGCCGAGAAGACCACGTTGATTGGTGAATTTTCCACCAGATTGGTGAAAAACTGTTATTAAAGATACCAATTTCTACAAGCATGCATTTATTAAAACTATTAGAATTTGTACAAAATGGTATTAACTTGAAAATGATAACATGTAATATTATGAATAAAAATATGTAATATGATACACTATTTAGAAAATAATTTACGTTAATTTAATAACAATATGAATAGATCAGTATATATTTCGTAAACAGATGGATATATACGATAACGTTTCTAAAATAAAATATCATCTATTTTAATAATGAAAATAAGAAAAACGATTATTAGTTGCACGATAATAATTGTGCGATGTATAATGATATTAGATAATAATGACAAGTAGATCACGTGATCTTATGTCATATTTTACTTCCTTCAATGTGACGTTACTTCCTGTTTTATGATACAACGAGGCATTTGGTAACGAGCCTCGGGCCTGTTATGCTGATTTAAGTGACTTTGTGGTAATGAAAAGCAACCTTTATGTAATTTGAATTTCTATTTCTATTTCAGCTCTCTTTTTAATTAAATTCCGTCGCCGAAGGGTATGAGATGGATAAAAACCAGTTGTTTATGTATTCAGTTATAACAGTTTAACTACCCTTTGTTTATTTCTTAATACTTTCTTTCTTGTGTTTTTTTTTTCTAAAGACTAATTTGTAATTTTTTATCTCTTTATAAAACCATGGTAATAGCTTCAAGGAGGAATATTAACTTAGTAATTTAAGTATTTCTATCTTATAACTTTATTATTTAAGAAACTGACAATATTTTTAAAATTTTACATTCAGTTTATCTATAAGAAGGTCCCTCTTAATGAGCAAACTGTGTATGAAAATAAATGCAAAAGTTCATTAATGCGGCATTGAAAGTTCAATAATTTTTGGTAGCTCGGTATGATTGTTTATACAATGCCAGAAAACATTACTTCATCATTGCTAACTTGCTTTGGACAGAGTTGAATTTTATTCAGATTCTAAATTTTATTTAAATCTCTCCTGCATTCTTTCTTTTTTGCTCGGTCGACAACGAAATCTGCTCAATTCAAATACGAGTATATATATCCTTCATTAAAAATAGTAAAAAAAAACACATACTTATTTATATATGTGTATATAAATAATGTATAATATACATGTATATATAAAAAAAATATTTACAGTTTTGTGAGTAAAACTCAGGTTTTGTGCACAAAACTGTGACAACCTGAGTTTTGTACATAAAACTCAGTTTTGTGTACATGCCCTAGAATTAAATATTTTCTTGACAATTTGTATTTTATATAAAATTGAATCAAATATTCCTTTAGTTGGTTATGATGAAGTTTATCCTATTATCATACAAGAATAGCCAAATTTAAAAAAAGAAATCGCAAGAATTTAAACTTACGTTAGTTATATTTTAAATATTAGCTGTGACTTGATTTAAAATCTTCGCTGACAAAAGGAAATTTCCTCCAGTATCCATTCATATATTCTCTTAAACTGTCCTTAAAAAATTTTGCAAGTAAATTAATAACATTATTTTTCATATTAAAATTCGTGAAACAAGGGTATGAAAAGTAAAGATGTTCTATTATGCTAACCGCATCAGAAAAAAATTATCTTTATTTGTTATATTTTTAAAAAAAACTTCAGTTAAGGGTGACAATTTTCAACTTAAGATTATAATAGGTTGAGTACAATAGGACAAGTTTGCATAAATAACCAGTTGGTCAGATTGGGTAAAATGTTTTTAAAAATGGAGCCCTGGATCGTTGCTATGAAAATTAAAATTGTCATTTTTCGTGGTGATCTGGACAAAGACATTAAACAATTTTGGTTGTTAGAGCACGTGACAAGATTGTTGTTCTTGGGGCATGAGTCGTCAGTTTTACAGCCAATTTACTGATTATATAAATCAGTCGTTCAAAGACTAAATAAGATTATATTTTCTATGAACAGGATGACGAGTGAATGAAAAAAACACCTTCGAGTAAAAATGATCAACCACGGTGATCTTTAGTTTGTAAGTGGTTTGCAAACGCGTGGAGTGTAATTCTATAAGAATTAATATAACATATTTTCAAAAGAGTTGCATTAGAATTACAATAGATTAAAGTGGACAAGAACTTTCACGGTCTTATATTTTATGAAATCTTTTATCTTTTATTCTTGATGATAATATGATTAGCAGATAATTCTCGTGTTATACTTTATAGGTAAGAATAGATTTCAACTTATCGTTTAGAATTTTATATCGGTTATACCGATTTAGAAGAATTTTATAACTACTTAGAATTAGAACTTTATAAAAACCAAAATTTAATCGACTAATAAAATGAATTGTAATGGTAATTAATTACTTTTATAGTTAAAGACAAGCGATTTATTAACCTTCTATTATCCAGATAGTACGTTGATATCAGAGGCGATACAGCAGCCTACACGCAGTTCTTGTTTAGAAAAGGCTACATTCAAATAAAACTAAGACATAAACGATCCGATTATTCAAGACAGATTTAATTAAATTCAATCAAATAAAGCTTGAAAATACAAATAAAAATGTTTTTAAAATATTGAAACAAGCATTAAATAAATAAAAGTTAAAATTATTAGGAAAAATATAAATAAAAAGTAAAATATCCCTTTAAATGCATAAATGATGAGTTAACGATAAACGTGGTAAATTTTCGACCATTATCAGTAATTCCCCGAGTAATAAATGGGTTTCGGCGCTGTGCGTACTGAATGACATTACGTGAGATAAATGTCACTAAAAAATAAATGATATCTTCTTCCAAAAAATCTCTCATAGTTAGAAAACAAAATCCTAGCCAGTAAAGACTTACCTTATAAAAACCTATATTGAAATTTTTACTTTTTTAACTTTTTTTTTTTACCTTGTCTTTTTTTTTTATTAAACTCCTGGTTACTTAGTGTGGTGGCTAATTGACACGTAAATCGATTTACATAAAAATACACAAAGAAATCACCTAAATTATTTTTAGAATTAAATAAACCTACAATTTATTGTTATGTTATTATTGTTGTTATTAATTTAGAACGATGAGAAATGTTTGTAAATGCATTATTAAAAAAAAAAATATTAATAATAATTAATAAAGTAATAAAAGTACATAAACAAAAAACTAACATTTAAAAAATCTAAAAGAAAAATTTGACCTTAATTTATTAAATAAAATCAAAAATGCTTAAATAATTCTCAGCTAGTATCTAATAATTGCAGTCAAATAGAATATCCGTTTGTTGGAATAAAACTACGTTGAGAAATATATACATAAACTAGCATCTATATATAAACTAACTGCGCCCGTGAAATATGGTTACTTGCGTTCCCATTGCGGTCAGGGAATATTTAGCCAGTCATGGCTCGCTTCGCTCGTTCCTTCCATCTATCAAGAGAGCTCTGCTCCTTGGATCCGACTGTGATCATTGAACTCATGCTTGTGAGAACAATAATAATAAATAAAAATTAAAGTCTGTTTAATTTATAAAAAAAATCAATGTATTGTAATTTCTTCAGAGCAATAGTTTGGTCCAGGGCATAATCTGTTACAGGACCGGAAACTTCAAAGAATGTAGGTTTCAAAACAGTCAGCCTCCATTAAAAAAAATAAATAATTATAACTGGGTAAAAATATTTTTTTCCCGGTTCTTAACGTTCCCGTTTACTTAACGTAAACCCAACTACTTGGAGGTGACTGTACTTCGTCTCATTAACAAAAAAAAAAAATTAATTACTTTTAAGTTTTTTATTGAAGTAACCGGAGGCAGGTGCAGCCAGACAGTCGTATATATAGTAACAGTGGCTGTGTTGGTTGAGCCGCCGTGCCGTACACCGTTGCACCACCAAAATCAAAAATCGGAATTCAAAAAATCCGAAAAAGGTTTTTAGATTTTTATCTGAAGAGTATTTACAAGCCCCTACTTAGTGAATATCTTGTTTAGTATAGTCGGAAATAGAGAAAATTTGCAATCAGTGTTCACATTTTTTTTACCTTTCTTCACCCCTTCCATGATCGAATTTCGAAAAATCTAGAAACTGGTTTTTAGATATTTAAATGTAAATTACACACATACCAAAAATCAAGTTAACTTCATTTATTACCGAGAAATTAAAAATAATATAGCCAGGTTCCAAAAAAAAATCCAAAATCCATCTTAACCCTATAATCTCGGAATTTCAAAAAACTAGAGTAGTTTTTAGACAAGCACATGAAGATTAAAGATACTAAAAATCAAGTTGTTATCTTTTTTACCGAGAAATTAAAAAAATGAATAGTAAATTTCTTCATTTTAACCATTTAAACTCGGAATTTCAAAAAATACTTTTTAGTGTGCACTTACACCTAAGAAGACATGTGTACAAATTTGATCAATTTATCTTCAGTAGTTTTTGCTGAATGTTGACGAATCAATCAGTAAGTCAGGACAAGTTGGTTTATAGGTACAGATACAAATAAAAGTGGAATAATTCCACGTTACGAAAAGATTTCCAAATGTTTTTTGTGTCATTTTTTTTTTGAAACCCTCACAATTGATATTAGAATATAATTCAAATTAAACAATTTTATTTTCAATTTAACAAAAATTATGTTATGGTAAGAAATATGCAAATAATTTAGGTTATAACGTCGAATTTTACTTATTGTTCTATTTAAAAATTAATTAAAAAAGTTTTTGTTTTTAAATATTCTTAATAAATATTGTAAATACAAAAATGAAATAAAGATTAACAGACAAAATAAATACTGTAAAAATATTAACTTTCTATAGAAATTATTTACGTATTCTAATTCAATAGAAAAAATATTTACTTTGCAACATATAAATTCTATCATTTTTATCAAATAATAATTAACGGATATATTATTTTTGTTCCGAGTTACGGAATGATTCAGTAAATGGAATAATTTTTCCAGTAAAATCCTAATTATGTTAACAGAATTTAGTTGTGTACTAAATTATCAGAGAAGAATTAATATCGTGTAAATTTTATGTTAGTAGGCATGTCATTTAATACTGTTTATTTTATTTAAAAAAGTTTTCAAATAAATTTTATGAAATTTTTCAAAACCTTTCTCCCGAGTTAGCATTTTTCTGAATAAAATATTCAGACATAAGTGTTTCAAACTGCATAATAACACATCTACACCCTCTTGGCCGCAATATATATATATATATATGTATATAGCGACAAGATATAGGAGACGGCAAGTTTTAGTACGTACCTCGGGGTATATAATGAGAATCTTCTGTAATGGCAATTCCGTGGAGGAACGCGTTTAAGGGTGAAGGGACGGACGAAGGAAGTGGGTACTTTGTTCCAGAACAAAAGAGAGACTTCAGCTCAGGGTCGGCCCAAGCAAAAATGGACTGTCATAAAATTGTGAGAGGGTTACACACAAGCTTGTGTTTTCTGTACACCGTAATTTACGCACACACTTAGTAGCCCTACAGTGTTCTACGCTTCTACAAATGAGGGAATGGAACGGATTGAATAAACTGAATGAATAGAGATGCGATTACGTTTTGCAATTATTAAAGAAGAAATTCTTTATACTTCTCAATATAGACGGTGGGATTAAATAAATAAAAATATTCTACATAAATAAAAATAGCAAGAAAAAACTGTCAATTCAGAGGTAATAAATATATGGTTTGACATAAGTTAGCGTGTACGAAAACATAGTTGAAGTAGAGTAAATTGCAGGATTGCTTTTCACTTGTTATTCAAACAAGGGGGACCCTTAATTCTTGTATCGCGTGTTTTGTCGCAGCGGTATTAACGTAGGTTACAACTTTTCATTTATTCCCATGATTCGTTAACTTGCTGTTGTATAAAGAGAACAGAATTGTAACTTGTTTTAATTTATTTCCCTCTTCTCTTACTAACTATAAGTTTAATGAAACGGATAACTGTTCAACAAACATAACAAGTGTTTATATTATTTTATCTGTACATACTGTTTTTAAATTTTCAATAAAACTGTTAAAAAAGTAATAATTTTTTATTTTAAACCGATTGCAATGAAAAAACAAAGTACATCTTTAAAACAAAGTATTTCTTTAATTTAAGTCTAATACTTCAACGATCTACGATACTACGATCTACGATACTTTCAACGATGTTTAATATTAAAACGATCGTTAGAGTAAAATAGAAAAAAAAACTAAATTTCGTTAAATGTTTATAAGAAATAAAATAAACTTTAACTAGATGTACATTTGAATTGGTGATTATAAATAAATAATTTTAAATGAAGTGATTATAAACAGATTAAAATGAAACATTAAAAATGAAAAGTATGAATATAAAAACAAAACGTAAATGGTATAAATATGAATAAAAAAATAGGTAAAAAAACTAGCATTTAAGAAAATCTAGAAGAAAACTTGACCTTAATTTATAATAAAAAATAAAAAACTAGAAAATAATAAAACGTTGAAAGTTTCAACTTGGAAAGTTGTAGTTTATATTTTTTCAATCTTCTTTTTGTTTTATGCATGGGTGCGTGTGTGTGTGAGCGCGCGCGCGCGCGCACACACACACACACACACATACACAGTACATCATCCTAAACACTTCTACCTTGTACAACGGAAGTAAGATAACATTAGTTATTAGGCAGTATTGTTATTTTTTCATGTTTCGTATGAACTTAAATTCGAGTTAGGTAAAAAAGCAGCCAAAACAGGCATCTTAGTTAAAAAAAAAATATTTAAGTTATGAAGTTAAGTTACATAGATTCACAAAAACAAAGAATGAGAAGTAAAATAAAACTGCTTTCGATATATTACTGCCATTCTGAAGAGAATTATGACTGGCTAAAACAAAAAAAGATATTATTTATTATGCTTGATTTTAGAAACTGTAATAATAATACAAATAATACTGGCACACTGTGTTGAAATTTACGTAACTTATATGATCTTAATCTTTCTCTTAATGATTCATTTTTTACAACAATAATTTCCCAATCAAATCCTAATTGACATTTTTTTAGAGAAATTATGTAATTGAAATTTTTCACTTCGGTCCTATGCACTAAAGAATATTTTAAAAAATATTTACCGAAAAAAAAAGAGCTTTCTCGATAAAGGGGTCATGCAGCGGCCAGAATGACGATTAGCTAACACAGTGTATCTAGAAGCTTTAGAATGTTAGAAAAAATCATCTTACGTATTAGCTTTCTCTTGAAATGTAAATTTAACACGTACTAAGAAGACCGTCATCAAGCAAAGAATACGTGGTAGTTGATTAAATAGACTGATAGAAAAGTCTAGAAGCCGTTTCATAGTGCAAAACTTAGTGTGACTAGACGGTAAACGCTACAGGAAGTTGCGGATGTGACTACCATAAAAGTACAACTTTCGAAAAAAAGTTTGAAAATTTTCTGTCTGTTTTCGCGATTCTTTTTTAATTTCTTGAAAAAAGCAAGATATTCGTATGATACATGATTTTACTATAAATTTAGATGAGAAAAACGACGATGAAACCTATTTTGCGGTAATTTCTCCAGTTTTTTAGATAGCCTATCAGCAACCAAAATTTCAAAAGTGTAAAAATCACTTAAGAATGCTACTAGGAAAAAGTATTAAAGGATTTTTAAAAATCAGGTTTCATCATTAAATTACATTCAATACGTAACTGTGACATTTAATATTATAAACAAATAAAAGTATTATTAAAACCTTTGAAAACTTTTATTCAATAAAACTGCGCACGTAATTACAGATACTTTGCGACTTTCTTTCGGCGGATAGAAATTTAAAACTTTTTGTGAAATATTAATTTAGTACACGTTTCTATCCACTCTCTGTTTTGTTATATGAAACCTTTCCAGACTTTTTTAATCCTCTATACGCTAGTTCACCCGAATCTTAAGGGATTAAGTCAATTCGATTATTTACAAAGTACAATATTTTTAGCCCGAAATTTTATAAGAATTTAATCGTGTTATTTTGGCGGAAAATAACAATAATCGATTATAAGTAAATTGAACATTTTTAAAGGCTTTATATGTCTGGTAAAATAGTAAGGTTATTCTTGATATTGACTTGTTTGTGAAGGAATTTCTATAATTGCAGATGAAAAAGTAGTTTACAATCAGTAAATAAGTTAAACGAAGTAACTGCAACAGATTTTCATACTAAACTGAGTAAAACTACTAAAATTAAATTTTCCGTCGGTATTGTAGTTATTTCCATCAAAACTTTATGTAATTAATATTAATTTTCATTTCTGTCAAATTCATTCCTGTTTGAGAGTCTACTTACTATTCTCATATCTACTCAATGTGGTTTTATAAAAAATATAAACAAGTTTAATCCACAAACCATTGTAGGTACTTTATAATTATAATCTTAGAAAAATAAAATTTTGTTTTATAAAAAAAATAATCTAACCATTAATACTACAACCAGTTGCCCCCAAAGTATATTTTTTACCTCTTGCATTACTGCTATATTTAGGAAGACATAAAAAGAAATCTGGTTAAAAAGAATACAATAAATAAGAAGGTTTTATTTCGATTTTTGAGGAAGGGGAGAATTTGGGGGCAATTTTTTTTTTTAAGTGGTAAAAAAGTATAATTATACAAAGTATGTAAAATGGTAAAAAAATAAGCATGCACTCATGTACTGAGCTTAATATAAAGTGGGGTTATGTTTGCAAAATCTTGAGAAAATTGACTCCAAAGAAACTATCTAACCCATCCCGTGGAGATATTGACCGCAAACTACTTCCAACAAATTGTCCCATATACACGATCTCTGCCAAATTTCATCGAATTCGGTTAATCTAATCAAAAGCTATTAAGCTTCAAACACCCCAACACACGTACATACGTTCGAATATTAACGCCACTTTTTTTTTGTTTTTCGGGGCCGCTGAATGAAAACGCCAAGAAATGGAAAAGAACCCATATCCAATTTTTTGACTGATTACTATACTTTTCTTCTTGTAGCATATCTGTAGAGATATGAGCTATAAGCTTTTTCTTTTTTTAATTTCGAGCTTATCACAGAAAGTCAAAATTTAAATTATTGAATAAATTCTGTTTAGTCCTACTAAAACTATTATACTTTTGAAGAAAATCGTTCATATGAAACTCAAAGGACTAAAGTCTACATTTTATTAAAAAAAAAGAAAAAAGAAGTTAAAAAATAGAACTCTTTTTTTCCTGTTTAGCCTCCGGTAATTATCTTTTAGATAATACTTCAGAGGACGAATGAGGATGATATGTGTGAGTGTAAATGAAGTGAAGTCTTGTACAGTCTCAGTTCGACCGTTCCTGATATGCGTGGTTAATTGAAATCCAACCACCAAAGAACACCGATATCCACGATATAGTATTCAAATCCGTATAAAAATAACTGGCTTTACTAGGACTTGAACGCTGGAACTCTCGACTTCCAAATCAGCTGATTTTGGGAAGACGCGTTCAACACTAGATCAACCCGGTGGGTTAAAAAAATTGACCAAAAGAGTTCCAAAGCGAAGCTAAGTGGAGCGTTTGGTAAATGGTTGAAATAAGTTCAGATTACTAGATTATTAAATTATTAATAATCTGCTAATTATTATTAAACTTTTAAATAGTAATAATTATTAGTATTATTAATCTAATAATAATTATAAAATTATTGGTAGATTATTAATTATTAGTAGTAGATTACGAAAAAGAGCACAAAAAAATCATCGGCTCAGGTTGACTAACGAATTTTTACAAAAGAGACCGCTAAGCATAGGACGTGCTTAAACTTACGTGTTTAATATCATGAGAAATAATCAAGAGACTGGTGGAACTAGATTCACACCGATTGACTTTTTTTTCTTTTTTTTAACCTCCGTGACCACCGTTAGGTATTGCTTCAGAGGATGAGATGAATGATTTTTAGTGTGTGAAAGTATCATGCCTGACCGGGATTCGAACCTGGGACCTCCGGATAAAAGGCCGAGACGCTACCACTCGCGCCACGGAGGCCGGCTCACACCAATTGACTTTTCTTTTTGTTTCCTGTTTAGCCTCCGGTAACTACCTTTCAGATAATACTTCAGAGGATGAATGAGGATGATATGTATGAGTGTAAATGAAATGTAATCTTGTACAGTCTCAGTTCGACCATTCCTGAGATGTATGGTTAATTGAAACCCAACCACCAAAGAACACCGGTATCCACGATCTAGTGTTCAAATCCGTGTACACACCAATTTACTGCTACGCGAAAATATAAATGCCAGAGATTACAGAATGAAATATTGACGAAAGGGGTAAATTACCAAGGAATTATCTGAGAAGTAGCACTCTAACCGAAGGGACGTTTTCGATGAAGGTGTTATGATCAATAATCTTTGGTAATGTATCACGTACAATATATAATATTATTTTGTACTTATGATACAAATAAACAAAAAATATTTTCAAATCGTATTTGTAATCCATGTATTTCTTCATTACAAAAATCTTGTTAGTTTTCACTTAATTTACATGGAAATCTTATACGGGACCATTAAAAGATATTCCATGCACAGGATTAAAAACAATAATTTTAACAATCTTTTTAAGGTGCAATTGGTAAATACTGACATAATGTATGTTCAAGCGTACGAACATACATTAAATCAAGATCGAGTTAAGAACCATTTTTCCCGGATGATTAATTCATCATACAAGCTGGAATACCCACCATATTGTGCATGAGAATATAAAATGGAAATTTTTATAGTATGTGAAATATGCCATTCCTGATCGGAATTTGAACCCAGGACCTCCGGATAAAAGGTCGAGACGCTACGACTCCGCCATGAAGGTAGGCCGTACGATTTAATATTCTAATTCGGTTAAAATACCGCCAGGCGTTTTGATATCGAACTTAAAATATCCGCAATAAAAATAAGTTGTAAACACAAAAGAGGTAAAAATCTGGATAATTTACTTTCTTACAGTTCATGAAATCATAATTATGGTGAAAAATAATGAATATTAAATAAAAAGAAACGTATAAATATCTTATAGTTTAAAAAAAATCAAATATGCGTCTACATACTTCAGAAATCTTGGTTCGGTTCATTATTAAAAGCTAGAATTCATAATAATTGATTACAAATTTACAGTATTTACAAATATTCCTATTATTAAATATGTTGAAATATATAAAATTAAGTAAGTCATAATAGAAATCATTTTTATAACTTAATAATATTTTTTTAACAACTGAAAATTTTAACGAATTTTTAATTACCTGAAATTGGATCTTTAAATTAAAAAAAGTTAAAGGTAACATAAAAAAAATAAATAATTTTATCTTATTATCTTTATAATTAAAAAAAAAGATTTGCTTGTTTTTAGGTTGGATAAAATATGAATATTACAGAACAAGAGTTCAATGACTATTTCTTATAGTGAAAATACGGTAAAATCCGGTTCATATATAGGATTACTGGTACGGTTTGAAGACACCTAACTGCCACCGCATATGTGCCATCCTGAATACCAACATAGAGATTTCATCCATATTCGGTAAGAAACATGGCAACGTTCACGAATAACTTTTCTCAAGTCCTGTCTTGAAAATCTGAAAAAAAATTCAAAAACCACTATTATATTGTTATTCATAGAGCGAAATACTGTTATAGCTTCTATATACATATTGATAAAAATCTAATCGGATAGTAACCTTTTTTTATAGTTATTATATAACATATGTAAAATTAATATAAAATAATCACATATTCACGAAAAATAGGATAATAATTTAAATAATTCTGTGTTTAGCATTTATTAAAACTTTCATAAGCTGTGATATAAGATCCAGCGATATAAAATTCATTAAAATCGGTTACTAGATTCTTTAATTTTGTAAAGCTAGTTGGAAAAATGTTAAAGACGGTAAATTTATATAAATTAAAACAAGAAGAGATCAAAATAAATTACTATGTTAGTAATTGCTTCTTATTGGTTCAAGTAATATACCGTAATTTGGGAGAATTACGCAGGTTTTTATAGTATTTTTCCATTTTTTATTTTATTGGTATTATACAGTCCAATATTTTATCCTTCGTTTTTTTTTAAACAGGTAAATTACCTGCCAATGCTACCCTGATCAAAATATTATTACCAAGTAATTATGTTATTTATATTTATTAGCATTCCAAGCATTGATGGGCATTATAGGACATTTTTTATTTCTGTTTAGCCTCCGAAACCACCGTAAGGAGCTACTTCAGAAAATGAATGACGGTCATATGTAAGAATGTAAATGAAGTGTAATTTTGTACAGTCTCAGGTCGACCATTTCTAAGATATGTGGATAACTGAAACCCAACCACCAATACCGGCGGATATCCAATGGTATCCGCGATATAGTATTTAAATCAGTATAAAAGTAACTGTCTTTACTAGAACTTGAACCTTAGAACTTTAAACTTCGAAATTAGCTGATTTTGGCATTACAGGACTATTAAGAGTCATATTCCACCGTCAGATGTGTATTCCTACGCCATTTTCGAATCTTCTAATGCTCTATCCTTTAATGTATTGGAGCATCTCCATAATGCAGAACTTGAAAATTATTCTAGTTACATTTTATTCACTCTTAGAATCCGGAATTTTGTTTTAATACAACGGAAGGATTGAAGTGCATCAGAATTCCTTTCCGAAAATAAAACTTAGCTGTTTTTCTCAAATATATACATCTCATAGTTTTTCCATGAGCGCTCGAATTTTTAATTTTAGCAAACTTCCAGTAAATGTGATTTCTTTCCTCCAGTTGTAAAAAAAGCTATTTGATTTTCATCGGTTTGAACAGAATACAATAAATCGCTTGATCAACTATATAGTTTAGTGGCAATGTTGTAAAATAAATATTTTTCCCTTTCTTGCAAAATTTATAATACTACTTTTGAAAAATGGTAGCCTATACAGGTAAATTGACAACTAACACTACTAACTGTTGTACCAAATGTACTTTAGCAGTTCTTATTATGGTGATTATGTTAAAAAAATAAAAATAAAATAAAATAAAAGTTTTTAATAATAACATGTACACTACACAAATGTATTTTCCTTATTTAAAAAAAAAATCAATTTTTTAAAAATTTATTTTGTTAATAATTACTTATAAATGTATAATTTTTGACACCCTTATCAACAGAAAGTTTTATTTATTTTTTTTTAACATAATATGTTACGTATTCCTGTAAAATTTATAAATTAAATTTGAAGTAAAACGTTGATAAAGTAAAATTATTTAAAATACTTTTAATTAAAAAAAAACCTGATGTGGACTTCTTCACATGACTTCCTTGTACGCATATAAAATTACATATATTTTTTATTACTTTTAAAAAAAAAATTTTTTTTCGTTATTATTGAATATTATTATTTATTGTAAATTTTTTTTACGATCAGAGTTTAATAATCATTATTAATAAATCAATATATTAAAATTAAAAAAAAAGAAAGTTAAAAAAAAGGAAAGATGTCGAATTCGAATCGATATGCCTTCTCCTTGTAAGATCAAAATTTTCATTAATTAAAATTTTATTGGGATATAACTCAGGAACCAATGAAAATAAGTACCACTTATTATATCGTTGAAAAGCTCTCAACGAGTACTTATTACTGCAGTTAAGAAAAACTTTTTTTCTGCAGTTACTGCAGTTAAGAAAGTTTTTGGATAATTTAGGTCCAGTCGATTGTAATCAAAAGGAGAGGTACACAATTAGATGCAACAACTGTCCTTAATCCAAAATTTCAACATTCTACGGCTAATTGTTTTTGAGTTATGTGAGATACATATTTACGTACGTACGTAGAGACGTCCAGCCGAAACTAGACAAAATGGATTCAGGGATAGTCAAAATGGATTCAGGTTGGTCAAAATGGATATTTCCGTTGAAATCAGAAAAACGACATTTTTCGTGATGAAAATATTTCCTTGTAAATTTTAACATGAACTCAGTAAGTAGTGCCTTTGAATTTATTACTTTATAAGTATGTATTTTTACATTAACGTAATATATTCGGGAGCAGAATACGACCGAATTAATTTAATTAAAATTTTGAAAGATATTCAAATTCATTAATATTCTCTAAACGGATTAATTTGACATTGACTACAATTAGTCCGTAGTTATTCGCAGGTTAATTGATGGAAAATATATATAAAATTAATTATAACAAAAAAAAAATTGTCTCTCAGGATCAGCTTTGAATAAATAGGGGAAGTTGTCTTACGTCAATCAAAGTCTTGACTAATAACCATTAGCTTAAAGGCTTTATTTAGATTTAGTAATAGCTGGTCGGAAAATATATTGCTATTAGTATTAACATCGAACTACGCAAACCGCTAAAAAGTGGTCTGCAACTATAACTTTATATTCTAATAAATAATATAAAATATCTTGTAAGTACAGTTATAGTTAAAATAACTTTATAGTCGTACTATTCTGAAATTACTATAAAGGCTCTAAACTCACAAAATTCTACGGGCATTTTAACCAACTTTATTTTAGATCCCCTTTTCTTTTATCGCGTAATAAAAAATAACTATATTATATTATTAGCAAAAATAACTATATCATTAGCAAGAAATTATTTTTCACTATGCCACTAAAACTTTAAAGTCATAAATGATTTTCTTCTTTTTTTTAAAAATAAAAGAAATCAAGAAAAAAAAACAAAAAATTGCGTGATTGGAAATAAAATTATCATTGACCAGGCATTCTTCACCAGATATATCCTTTTATAGGACAATTGATTTCCATTGATTAAAAGATATTTTTAAAATAATAAGGTAGATTTCATAAGAAATTGTAATGGGTACCATGATTCGACTTTCGGAAAATTTCGACGAATCTTCGCGTTTCACAGACCCAAAAACCACCGTCAGTTAAAAAAATTATATATATATATATATATAATTTTATATATCTATAAATATATATACATCACTTTCCTGTGGACACAATAACTGCAGTAATTTTGCGCCAATCACTTTCAAATTGATACATAAAATATAACGACCCAAAATCTCGCTCGAGTTCGTGAATGGGCAAAATCGGATCATGGTGGTGGAAAGGGAGGGCTTTTTTGAAAAGAATATCGCTATAACTTTCTTATTAAATGAAATATCGAATTCGTTTAAAGTTCCTTCTATTCTTTGGATAAGGGCCTAAAACTTATCTAAGTAAAGTTTTTTGATATCACCAACCATCGGCCCAGGAGGTGGAAAAATGGGGTACAAAGACAAAAAATACATACCTCCCTTAATAGGTGCAATATCGAATCGGTTTAAAGTGATAGTTAGTCGTCTAAACATTACCTAAAACTTTTGCCTGACACATTTTTTGATATGACCAACCCTTACAGCAAGGGATGACCAAAATATAGATGGAATTGTAAGATGAAGCTTGTCGTATGCTAAATATATGAAATTTTTTTCACATGCAACCATTGTCGTATTGAGTAAATTTGTAGTTTTTCTTATCTTTGAGGTGGAAGTCTTTTTCATCCCCTACTTAGCACTGGTGAAATCTACTTCCGCCTTCCGGTATGCCGAAAAAGAAGTTTACTAATTAGTATACCCTACCTCGGTTTTTTTTAATTATCAGCTTTATAATATTAGAAACTATGTAGTAGTAGACTTAGAAATTTCTGGAGCTAGTCGATTTCTTCATAATCTTTGTTCGTTACGGGAGTATCATTTTATATTATTATATTGTGAGAGTTGCAGAGATTTATTCTAAAATCTTCAGCGATTAATATTAAGAGTGTGGGTTGTACTGATTAATCATTAAGTTATTTTTTATATATAAAATAATTTATCAGCTATCACTATTGAAAAAGAACTCGTCTTTCGTTGTAGGAAAGTATACTGATATTCTGACTTCACAAAGGACGTACAATATATTATAATTACTATGAAGATTATTGGAATAAATATCCTGTAAATATTAAATCTTCTTATTCAGTGGTTCCCAAACTTTTCCGCTCTTTTTCAATTAAGATTTTTCCATGGCGTCCTACCCTAAGTAAAATTATGACTACTCATAAGTAAGAGATAAAAATAAATGAAATCTTGCATCTTCATTATTTTTTTACTTTATTAACATTAAATTAATAATTATAAATGTCTTGGTTCAATTAATTATGAAGCTTTTACAATATTTCGTGGCTCCCCTGTGAAGAGGCCGCGGCGCTGTGGCGCACAGTTTGGGAATCACTGTCTAATCGTAATCAATATAAAATCAATGCATTGTAAAAAAAATGTTAATATTGCTATAAGAGATAGCATACGCTAAGTATGATAATACCTAAATATTTCATCAGCTACAAATCTGTTTTTATATCTCGTAATCAATAAATTATACTTTGTGATTATTAGCGTATTTTTTTTTTAAACTTATAAAACTCATTTATGATACATTTTGATTTGTAATATCACTTTCAAAATTTGATTCAAATTTGATCTTGGGCTGATAAGGGTATTTTTATATTTTGGTAGTGTATTTGGATCTTTTGTGTTTAAAACAAACATTTTAAATACATAAGCATTTAAAAGAAAATACATAACATGTATTTAGTGATTATCACAGATTAAATTACAAAATACAAAATAATAAAATATTTAATGTCAATAAAAGATTTAACTACGACTTAATTTATTTGTATTTAAATTTCCGTTAAAATATCTTGTATTTAATATAATGAGAACCGATAACCGTCAACATAAACCTCCTATGCATGTTTAAAATCCTTGAGTTATGCTAGTTACGGAGTTTGCATGTTCCTTTTCTTGATTTATATATATAAATAATTTATCAATCTTAAGGCTGATCTGAACTAACCTTACAATACAAATTGTTATACTAAAATGTAGGTAGTATAAGGTCAAGGGTTAACTGAAGCAATTAATTTTTTCTCTACAGAATTGCATATAAAGACAGATAAATTAACTGAAATGAAATACAACAAAATTCCTCCACAATGTACTAACTAGAAAGGAAATGTATTATTTTTATAAGCCTATTCACGTAAATTGCCAATCATAGTATAAATTGAATAAAATTTACTCGGGTAAATTGTATTCAATTTATACTATCTAGTAGAACAAATTATGAATTACAAAAATCAGGGTGATTTTTACACGTAAATTTAAATAATTATAAATTATTAATGAACGTATCAAAAAGATATATGTTTCTAAATAAATAGAAATTAGTTGTTAAACTTTACCTGATCATATGTTTATAAATAATTATTTTAAAGCTGTTCTATGATGTCCCCAAATTCAAGATCAGTTTAAAAAATACTACATTGTTTTTCAACACTCGTGTAATAGATGTACTGTGGCCATTACAGTTCTCCCTGAGGTGGACAAAGCTAGCTTCCGAGTTACTTTGCGGTGAGATAGTGATAATTAAAAAAAAAAACAAAAAAACAAAAACAGTTTAGATTTCGTATGTACCCTTATACCTACTTATTATTTTCAAAATAAGGTTCATTGCAAATAAATGAATTATTATAAAGGTAATTTCAAATTTTCCATGACATTTTAAACCATTAAAGTAGAATAAGAAATTTTAGAAAAACACTTAAGTTAGTAGTGCCGTACTATGCAACTTTTTTTTGAACCACTTGCAAAACCAAATGTAACGTTCATTCCATCCTAAATTAAATTTTTAAAAGTACATTCCATGGATGTGGATGTGAGGTTGAAAGCCTCTCTTTCATTCTCCCTCCCTCACTCTCTCGCTACTCACTAACTCCCACTCCCGCCCACTCGATCTCATTCTATCTCCCTTTATTCAGTCTTTCTCTGTTACTATGTTTCAAACCCCCTGTACTTTCTACTGCTTCTAAGAGTTGTAAATAATTCAGTTCCTCCATGCCGGTCGCTAAATCATTCACCGTATCCCCACCTATGGCTCAGTCTACGTATAGCAAACTACTTTTGATAATTCATTTTACAGCTAACAGAGAATCCTACTCGCAGCTGATTACGATTATTATTATTAGTAGTATTAGGAGCACTAATTCCTACCGCTACATAAAAAAGAACAAAAATAAAAAGATAAATAGCCAGTATATAAATGCATCTGTTAATAAATAAAGAGAAATTTTTTGAAACAACTGCAAGATTCGGGAAATCTCGACAAATATTTAAAAAAATATTCCTTCCAGGTTCATAAAGATAAAAAAGTAATCGTGATTTAATCCAGTAACTACGGATTCTAATTCGTTCTAGATATTTTTGATGAATCTAAGGAAACTTTTTCACGGTATGGTTTCAATTAAAAATAAACCATCAACTTAAATAGTATTTAATTATTAAATTGAAATTTTTAATTATTGTTTTTCTTTAATTATATTTACTAAAACATTTTATTAGTTGTTTTATTAACAACTAATAAAGGTTATAAAACAGAATATTTATTAGGGTAACATTACTTAAGTTGCTTAGAAGAGAATACTAACAGATCGGTACTTCATAACAAACAAAGAAAATTTTTATATGACGTAAATTGTTTGAATAAACATTGCAGTATAAATGTCGGTTCAGTGCAAAAATAATTGATACAATATGTTAGATATTCTTAACAGTAGGGATTTTTTGTTGAAATCTTATAATTCATATAATCATAAAAACTAGGAGCTGGGCTGGATACTTGGTTTTCGTTAATTGAAAACAAATTTAATTAAATATATTTTAATTATTAATCTATTAAAGTCATTTTTATAAAACGTGATTAAAAGGTAAATATTATCAATAACTGTTTGATTTTGGATAAATAAAACAGAATTAAAATTATTTGTATTACTTTTCGAAATGCTAATCAGATTTTTATTAAGCATTCTAAAAACCTGAATTCATATAGACTTGATGTGTAATAAACTAAATTTATAAGATTTCATATGTATATTATCCGTTTAAATCATATTAATGTTAATTTTCAAATAGAATAAATAATTAGGAATTGAACGTTTTAAGATTGTTTCCATTGTTCATTAATCAGCGCCCTAATTAGTATGGAAGTAGGAGTTCAGAGATATACACCAATAGGATTTAAGTATTTTGGTCATAAGACACAGTCCCTGCCCAAAGGCCATTTTGAGTTTCCCTCACATTTCCTATCCTCTTTTAGTGTTGCCAGTTTTTAGATTAAAAGTCATTATATTATTGAACATTTTTTTTATTGTGGGAAGTGAAGTCTGGAGTAAATAAAAAGAGGACAGGTACTGACTGTGTCATAAAGTATAGATAGAAAAAGGCTTGAAAAAACTAATTGCAACGGTGGAATATTCGATTGGCTTCAGTGTTTTCAACATTTAACCTAGTTACAAAGAAATTATTTATTATGCTGAAACTGTGAAATAATCTCACTGAAATATGAATCAGGGTTGATATTTTCCATTAATCCCTTAATCAATGGGACAAGCCTTTACTTGGTAAAAATTCATAACAAATTGTGAAATAAAAAAAAAATATGTTTTTAGATTTTCACAGGATTTATTTAAAAAATGAAAGCTGTTTCGATACACAGTACCTTTCTCAGATGTTACGTGCAGTGTCAGAATACATAATAAACTAACATCTGAGGAAGGTACTACGTATCGAAACCGCTGTCATATTCTAAATAAATGTACTCACTATTTTTGTGTGACTATTTTTGAAGTTGTAATTTAAAAAAATTTAAAAGGTTATAATTTAATTTTTTTGAAGATAAGGTTATAACATATAATCATATTTCTTAATCGTAAGCACGTTTTATAACATACATTAAATATTTTTTTTTCAGTTTACATACAATATTTCAGATCGTACATTTGGATGACCCCATAGCCATGCGGCTAACATGCTACGCTTCATCTCTTCATTTGATGACGTTTGCTCCGCTCAGTTACTTTAATTTTTACACTTAATTAATATTTATTTAATTTTCAGCGCTCAACAGATTTCAGATGGAATTTTCACAAAAAATCAATTGATTCTTGTCATGGAACTTCTATTTCTTTATTACTCTTATCATCAGGAGTTCCATAGAAGCATCCAGCTAATAATATAATTAATGCAAATTTAAATATATTTTTGTAAAATTCAAATAAAAAGTAAACATCATTATTATTAATTTTTATATTTACATTACAAACAAAAAAGAAATGCATTGGTCATCATTGTTTGCTAAAACTGAGATTAATCTCTCAGACATAGTTTTCAACGGACCCCTCAATATTGTATTGAAAATAGATTTTCTCGTAACAAATTAACTTAAAATATAAAATATTTACAACAATTTTGTTTTAATAATTTATGGAAGAGTTCCACATTTTTATAAAAGAATGCTCATAAAAAAAATTGGTGCATTTTTTATACATTCTAATGTATCTATGTGTGATTAATAATGCTGACATTTTAACCATAATGTAAGCAAACAAAACCGTTTCATACTTAAACATTAATTAATATTTTTACTTTTTACAGCATGGATATAAATTTATATTCAGTTTTTCTAATATTTATTTCATTACATGCATGAGTACACACATTCATGGGATTTACGTATATATTACTCGCACATCTATATTAATGATACTTTAAATTATCTTTGTAAAAACTGTTCTTTATCCTTTTAAAAAAAAGGAAAGTTTTGCATATTCCATGGTTCCTGTAGTATAAAGAGTGAAGTGCATCAGTAAAGCGAGAGTAACAGAAATGGTAGGAAGGTTAAAGGCAATGGTTGATCTTTTATTAATAAAGGAAACAACTCATTTCTTCCTCTTTCATATTTAATTTATACGACAGCATGTAGTCATTATCTTTTTAATTATTATAATTTACATTACTTTTACTGATAAATATTTAAATCATCATTTTTCAGATCCATCAGTGAACAAAAATTAAAAATAATAGATTACATTCGTATAGAATTGATTTTACAAGTTTTTAAAATGTTTCTTAGTTTTATTTTCTTGACGTTACAGCATGTAACATAGGAAAAGTATAGACATCTGTCAAAGATTAACATTCTCGATCTTTAATATTTAATTATTTTAAGGTTTCCTGATTCATAAAAACATAATTTTATTAAAATATCTGCGTATATGTTTGTATGATAAAAATTCTACTTATACGTCTTTTTGTAGCTTATCATAAAAATATCACTGGAAAAACTATTAAGCAAATATTATAAAAAAAAAAAAAATTCATTAAAGCACTTCCAACCAAGAATGGATCCATAAAATTATGTCAAAATTATTTTAGGTTTTGGTACTAATTCTTTTTATTGCTTTTATCTTCAATTCTATCTTCTATTTTCTTTGCCTTTACTGCTTCGATCGTATCAATTTGGACTTTTTACTGTTTTTGTCTTAATGAGGAGTTATCAGGATGGGAGTAGTTTTCAAACTTTATAAGTGAATTAAGAGTTTAACCCCAATGAAATAGTTCGAACCATCGTTTTCCGATGATATCAAGTTTGTAAAATTTTCGTGAAATCACTGTCAAAATTGGATATTAGAGCAAAGAATCTCTTTGCTCGAATATAAATACAAATACGTCAGTATAAAACATTTATTAATAATTTTTTTTAATTATTACTATTAAAGGTAACACTGCACTGAGGAAACAATAATATTGTACTTATTTTTTTTTTAATCTTATTAAATAATAATGTTACCTTTTGGTGATTTTTTTGACAACTTATGTGATTTTCATACAAAACAAATATATAATTTTACTTCATATCTTATCGGTTGAAGGTGGAGATCACTGGTTTATGTGATGTTAATAGTATTGCTTGTTTACATTGGCGGTGACTAAATTCTTTATTACGTTATATTGCCATTTAACCGTCACACTGTGCTGACATACAGCTGATGTTCGTGACCCTGTTACTAAATGTATGCGCCCAATCGTAATAATTTGATTGAATTTCAGAGGCAAACTATTTCAAATTATTGGCCAATAAAAATTTCTGTTACTTTTAAAAAATGATACAAACAGCGTTGAATCAATAAAGATTAGTATAAGTTGATTGCTGAGGCTAAGCCATAAAATTAGAAAATTTTCTTACGAAATTTTTAAGAAAACTTTCAGACTTACTAAAGCAGGCATCAGAAACTGATTTTCCACAAATTGCAAAATAAAAATAAATTTCTTTGACATATGATTAAACACACTTATTTAATGGTGATAATTGATGATAATTGAAAAGTTGATGATAATCCTATCTGAAAAAAAATTAAAAACCATAAACTTAAAAGTTTTCTTATTAAATTTCACCTTATGGTATAACGGTATAAGTTATAAGGAATTTTTTATACCTATTACTGTTCCAACTTATCAACTTAAAATTAGTTCTATTTTTCCTTTTTTCTGAATGATCGTTATAAAAGGAAATATTTTTCAGGAGGGATTCATACAAATATTTTCTATAATTCATATTTACCTACGCGATTATCATACAGCTTATATTTCACATAAATTAAATAATAGTACTATAAGATATAAAGCAAGTGTGCCAAGAACATTCAACTTTTTGTAATAATGGAAAAATAAAAAAAGAAAAGATTAATATCAGTTAAAATCTACATTTAGAAAACTTTCCAAGTACAAAATCTTTTAACTGTTTTAACAATGTACTGATGATAAAACTGAATATTCCAAAACTAATCAATTTAAAAAAAAATTGAAAAAAAGAATAAAAAAATTAATGACAGGAGAGATGTCTACGACAAAAAATATATAAGCTGCGACATCAATTAATTTGAAATAAAGTTATAATCTGGAGAAGACAAATGTGCTTTGAAAAAGAAATGAAACTAGGCCAAAACGAGCTATTTCTGTATGAGAGAATAGATTAAAACGGCAAAGAGATAATAGATCTTACACATTTAATTTGACAGGCAGATTAAACACTTACTACGATTTCACTTTTTCTTGTTGGTGAAACTTTATTTTATTAGATGTAAAAAAACTGATTTAAAAAAAATTCATAACCAATTTTTAATATTTAAAGTATTTTTAAAAAATTCCGTTATTTTTATTAAAAAATTATATTTTTGAATACGTGTGAAAGAACAAAAATAAACCGAAAATTTAACTCTTTATAACACCATTAAACTAAAAGGACTCATATATTAAATATTAATTTTCCTTTTAAAAGTGTAACTAAATTAAATCTGTAAAAATACGTTTCCAGCTCATTAAACCTTTTTAATAATTGTATTATTTTACAACTAAAAGGTTTCAGCTTTAAAAGTCAACAGGTAAAATAAATCAATTAAAATAATCATTGAGGCAATAATGGTACTGGACCTGAAGACAATTTCCAACCAAATGAAATAGAGATACGCGTATATAAAAGAAAAATCCGTACAGAAAATTATCATTAAAAAAATGTCATGATAAGAGTAATATATTATGATATGGTTTGTAAGGGACTAACCTTTTTATGCAAAAAGTGAATTGAGCAATTAAATTCAAGAGCTCACAGCACAGGACGTGGCACATGCAAATGATAAGCATTTGACTGTGGATCATTAATAAATATGGAGATGTATTCCGGCCGCAAAGTGTGAGCAGCATAAATAAATTAAGCACCGCTCAACCAACGTAGATGCTCACCAGCATTGCAGGTAATATTGCAGTAGATTGAAGTTGAATTGAAGAACACGTTCAACAAATAACTCTGACCGCCGTTCGAATAAATCAGTTCTTGTATCCAACGTTGCCATTCTGAAATGGCAAGTGAGAAGGTAGATCTAGCCAAAGATGACGTTCACATGTAGTACAGGTGACTAATCTAGATCAGTAACAATGAAAGGCCATAGGCACGGCCCAATAGACTTAATCAACAAGCCGGACTGGGCGAAGTTTACGCCTTTATTCCCATACCATATCCTTCCTGGTTGCACTTAAGTAAAAAAAAAATAACCACTACCTTCATGCGACCAAATTTAAGTCGAGAGACACAGTTGTTATTTTGATGATATTACTCTGCCACTATGACTGAAAGTTATGGTTGGAACCATAAACTTTGGTCTGATTTTACACACGAATCAACCAGTCATACTACTGAAAGGCGAGGTTGTTGCATAAAGCTTCTGCTTTGATCTGGAATTCTGGTAGTTCGAAAATAAAGTAAAAATTAATTTCACAGTTTTCCAACTCTATTTTTTTATGTCCGGTTATTCAGTTTTGCTAATAAATTCAGTAAACTTTAAAATTAGTTTCTTTTATAACATAAAATGTACTCTGTTAAAAGAAATAGATATATTTTGGAAATCCACTGGTTTTGTTTCACTAGTAGACGTTACAGAAATTTTTAATAAGACAAATACTTATAATAATAAATTCAATAATATACATAAGACAGACAATACTTAAATACTTAAGATCGTAATAAGGTGGTAATGACATTTGATTTTACTAATTTTAATATATTATTATTAAAAATAAATGAATGAATTTAGGCTAATAAATTATTAGTTACTATGAAAATCTGATGCGGACAGCACATGACTTCCTTGTACGCCTGTTAAATTACATATAGCCATTTTTTTGAAATGAAAAGTACACAAAATTTTATTTCATTAATAACATCTGATATTTTTTTTATTGTTATTAATGAATAATTATTTATCGTAAAACGATTTTCCAATCAGCGGTTAATAATTATTAATAAAGCAATATATTTAAATTAAAAAAAAAGAAAGTTAAAAAAAATGAAGTCTGATTCGAACCGATGTGCCTTCCCCTTGTAAGATCCAAATATTTCATTAATTAAAATTTTGTTTGGCTTTTACTCTGGAACCAATGAAAATATGTATCACTTATGATATATCGTTGAAAAACCCTCAATAAGGGCTTATTACTGCAGTTAAGAAAAAGTAAAAAATCCAAATATTTTTTAAATTTTGAACTTTTTTGGACACTTTTGGTTCAGCTGAATGCAATCAAAAGGGGAGGTGCGCAACTAGATATTATAAAATTTCTAAATGCAAAAAATTTCAACACCCTACAGCTAATCGTTTTTGAGTTATGCGAGATACATACGTACGTACGTACGTCACGCCGAAATAAGTCAAAATAGATTCAGGGATGATCAAAATGGATATTTCCGTTGAAATTTGAAAAACCGAAAATTTCCGCGAGCAAAATATTTTCTTTACTTCGTACAAGGAAGTAAAAAAAAGTTAAGAAAAAGGAAATGAAATCTGAAGACCGAAATTTTTCGCGATTACACTTCTTCCTTTACTTCGTACAAGGAAGTAAAAATTATCAATATTTCATCTGCTATTAAAAAAAAATTAAACAAATCATTCCATGATATTATGCTTTAAATTTTAGTTAAAAGTTTGATTTTACTTCAAATAAGAAAACAGATACGGAAATTTTGAGCTTGAAAGTAATGTTTAAATTAATACTACTTGTTTTTGGATTTTACGTTCAACATTAAGTCTAACATAGAAGAACTACAGTCAAAAGAAGTTTCTTAATTTTACTAAACAACCAAAATTATTGTAAAGTATATGCACAAATGGAAATTAAGTCTTTGTGATTACTATTCTACGAACGGACCTGTAGCTAACATTACGGAAACGGATGGAAACAGTTCCTGCACACTTCCGGTATTGTGTGGGGAGCAACCGGAATAACTGCGATAAGGAATTTGCGCACCCGAATTCTGTATGTTTGCACAGTTATTGAAAACAAGAAAAACAAACACTGATAACACATACAGTGAGTTAAGCGGTAGAATACATGGATATATATATATACCACAGTAACGGATGATAAACCGCAAGCACAGCATGTACTATTGACCAAACGAATCTAATCTTACGTTACAAACAACTGGGTTACATGTTGTAGTGTAGTTACCCATCCTAAAATAAAATATCCATTATGTTTAACTATAAAAACTTTTTTAAACTTAAAAAAGGGCGATGAATAGAAATATTAATTTTGATTGACATTTTTTCAGTGCGTGACAGATGAAGTTATTCTGATAACAAAGTTCCCGCCCTTCTTTGTAACACGCAAATCACGAAGAAAGGTTTTTTAACAGAAAGAATTTCAGCTGTTCTATTTATTTAAGTATATATATATATATATATATATATTAATAATATATATATTGTTTTAGTATATAAATATATAGTTATAAATTTATTTATGAAACAACAATATGTAATATTAAAATTTTCTAAACTTATAATTGATGATTAATAATAGACCTGTTTATTTTATTATTTGTTTTAACATTAAAATTTACTGTTTTATATATGGAAGTATTTCTTACCTTAAAAAACTAAAATATCATATGATGTTCTGATTATTATATAATACAATACTGAAATTCTTTTCTATATTTTTTATTTATTTACACCAAAACAGTATAGGTAATATTGGAATTTAAACGAAGGAAATTCCATTTCAAATTGGCAAGAGGGTTTTTACGACAATAAAATTTAAATGAATGGCTAAAAGTTTTTACTAAAGGTATATGTCTAATGAAAGGGTATGCATATGGAACAAAGCGAATTTATTTCTTAATCAAAGATACCGATGAAAGTTCTAATTGACTGTTAAAAAAGTAAAATGTATTGCCTCTTAATGATAAATTTAGGTTAAAGGATAAAAATAGCATGGTTACAAGGTTTGAATATGCATGCAGGTAATAAGTAAGAACTACAAGACGGAAGGACTTGTGATCTAACAAGGCAGGACAACTAATCTAACAAGTAGGTTTATAAATGTAAAAAAAAGATCATTACTTGAATGTAATCTCTTCCTATTTAGGATCAAATTTCAAGGAGAAATTATTATATAATATCGGTAGTTGTGAAAAAAACACGTTATAAAAAAACAGGCTAAAATTATTTTTAATTCAAATAGTTATTACTCAATTGAAGTATTGCTTTTCTTCCCCAATAACACAGTAATTAGTGGGTTTAGATCAGATTTAAGTTTAACTTTTAACTAACTTTATTGCTCATAGTGCATGAAGATGATATTAAAAGAAATTTATATTGATATTTTTCAAATCAGGTAACGAATAATATCCAAAAAAAAGGCATACCAAATTACTTTTAAAATTATTCTAATGGGGTGAAAATTTACACGACGGGGTTTTTGCCGTTTCATGACTGGCTATAACAAACAAAAAAAGAAGAATTATAGCGCTGAAAAAATTCCGAAAGGATGCCTTATCTTTTGATTTATGTTTCCAGACGAAATGAAACGATTTGGATAAAATTACCTAAGAAAATTTCTTTATATGAGGCATTGATGTCATTTAATTATGATCATAATTCTAAAAGGATGTATGTTACCCTGTCTTTTGCTTGTTATTTCCAGACGAAATGGAACGATCTGGATAAAATTAGCTAAGTTAATTTCTTTACATAGGGCACTAGTGTCATTTAATTTTGATCTCCATTTGTCAAGGAGGCAACCTAATATGTCTGTATCTCAAAATTTAGCAAGATTTGTCAAGTAATTTTTATGTTCCACGTAATTTTTAAGTAGCTACGATACTTTCTGATGTTATCAGAAAGTAAAACATTACGGTGGAGGTAGAAAACCTTTTTTCTATTTCAAAGAAACATTCTTGTACTAATTAAATGATTCCATTACATTAGTTTGACTACTTTGGCTAGGTATTTGGGCAATTTCATTCAGGGGTCGGAAATAATAAGCCCAGTTTTGATTAAAACTGGTGCCAATTTTGATTACAATTGACAAAAGGGTTGGAAAGACAATGTGTAATTGTCCTGCACCTCAAGATTTACATCTGTATGCACCTCAAAATGGATATTTCCATCTAAATCTAAAAACCGAAATTTTTCGCGATTACTATACTTCCTTTAATTCGTACAAGGAAGTAAAAAGATAGGTTTTTACTTAATCTGAATTTTATTTTAATAAAAAAAGATATAAAATTTAGTAAAACTAATTTGATTCAATTTTTTGTGTACTTATCTCTCAGCTATCTCTTTATTAAATTTAAATCAAAACCAGCAGATTAAATGAATGAAACTTTTACTTTTAAAAATAAAACAAACAGTTCAGCTGTCGATAGGTATATAGTCCTGGTACAGGACAGGTATAGGTATATACCTGTCTCACACACACACACACACACACACACACACACACACACACACACACACACACACACACACACACACACACACACAGAGAGAGAGAGAGAGAGAGAGAGAGAGAGAGAGAGAGAGAGAGAGAGAGAGAGAGAGAGAGAGAGAGAGAGAGAGAGAGAGAGAGAGAGAGAGAGAGAGAGAGAGAGAGAGAGAGAGAGAGTGAGAGAGAGAGAGAGAGAGAGAGAGTGAGAGAGAGAGAGAGTGAGAGAGAGAGAGAGAGAGAGAGAGAGAGAGAGAGAGAGCGAGAGAGAGAGACGCACACACTCGCGCTCGCACACTATTTGTGTAATGAATCTATTATTTTGCTTTCAATAAAATATTAATATACTAGTATAAAAATATATATAAATACAAAAAAAAAATAATATAACCGATTTCGTATATGTTTTTTATATTACGCATTCAATAACAAAATAAAATTTTAATAATATAGTTAGATCCAATGTAAAATGTAAAATAACATAAATTAAAATAATATATATTCAATAAAAATACGAAATTTAATATCACAAACAGGATTAAAGTACAAAGCTTAATGTTTCATTGATAATGTAACTAAACAAAAAATATTATCTTTCAATATAAAACTTATATAATAAAACAAATTAAGACACATAAATATTATTAAAGAGAGTAATATTTTCTATACGATACATAAAACGATTAAATGTCGAATTTCATATAATAATAAAGGGGAGAAAATTATTTTAACGACACAAAATCACGCACACGTAGTTTGTAATCGACATGCTCTTGTTATCCAGACGATAAGTAACTATATTTAATTCCAGTAAAATGGATATGCATATAAAAAAAAAGTTATAAAACCTAACCAAGCGGTTCATTATTATTTTCAGTAAAAATTATTATTATTTTTAATAATAACAATAATAACAATTACATGCAATAACAAGCTGCAACTTCACAATTTATTACATGACATAGGAGATATTAATGAAATTAAAAATTATAGAATGTAATGAAAAAAAATGTAATTTTTATTTTACTAAATTATTAAACATTGTGATCATAGAAAAATTGTTGCTGGACGGTAAGTAAAATTCATTACTTGAAAAAATAAACTGTTGACATCTATACAGAGAAAATACGCTATTTATTTCTTAATAGCAGGAATCGATAATTGAAATTTATGGAATATTTCGTTTCTCTTAGAATATTAAAAAAAAAATTATTTTCATCAATGACTTTTCTTTAATAATTTAATGAATATTTTCAATATTTTGGGATCGGAACCAAATTAATTTTTCAGCGGATGACAAGCCAAGAAAGAACAAACAAAATTATTTGATACCGGATGTTCAGTGTATATTTGCTGTTTAGGTCTGGCATGAAAGGACTACTTTGTAGTTTCAACAATACGTTTATTTACATACAGTGAGAGCAGCAGATATACTTTTCTTAAACTTGTAGCTAAAATATAAATAGATTGTAGTTTGTAGTTTCATAGTGACAAAGTAAAAAATGTATTTAATTCCTATTTTTAGTGGTACATTCTATATTTTATTTATTATAATAAAATAATTATAATATATATAATAAAATTTATTAATGTAATAGTTTCCAGATTGGCACAGGAAATAATCCAACATTTGTTTCGGCAATAATTGTTTGGTTAATAATTAATTATTAATGTGTTTTATGTTGGCAGAAATGATAGTATCTCATGAATATTAGTTTCTTCTCTTTTCGAGTGCGTTGTATATGTATATTGTTCTAAGATGGCTGGTAAAAGAATGACTGTTGAATAGCGCGTATAGCGTGTTTTTTTTTTAATGAAACGAAAAGTGTGGTGCTTACACAAAGACGGTTTTGTGCAAATTTTCAAACTCGGTGGTCTCCCTCATTTAAAACAATATGTTTAGCTTTTACGAAAAATTTAGTAATGATGGTTCAGTATCTGAGAGTAAACGCGAACGACCTGTCGATGCTCGTTCTCCATAGAATGTCGAAGCTGTCAGAGCAGCGTTGCTGAGGAGCCCGGGCAAGCGACAAGAATAGCAGCAGCAGCACAACTTCGGATTTCTAGGCGATCTGTGCAGCGAATTTTAAAAATCAATTTGCATTTGTATCCGTACAAAATAACAGTGTCACCTAAAAATTAACGGTTGACAACAAATATCAAAGAATGTCATTCGCTGAACGGGCTGTAAACGAGACGTATTTTTGAACACTGTTTGGTTTTCAGATGAGACCCATTTTTACCTAGACAGGCAAGTTAATACAAACAAAATGTCAGTTCTTGTGCTTCTGGAAATCCATCACGCTTCAAGAATTCGTACAGGCCTCTATCTGAAGTTATAGGATGACAGGGCCATTCTTCTTTGAACAGACAGTGAACAATCAAAGTTATCTAAATATCCTGCGTAATAATTTTTTTCCTCAGCTTCTTGTAAAAGGGTTTTAATTAGAAAACGAGTGATTCATGCGGGATGGATTCAGTCAATACACAGCTAATGTTGTTTTAGATTTTCTGCATGAAACCTTTAACGTAAATGTCATTTCAAACCTACTTCCTAATCGTTTTGCTTGTGGACAGAACTGGCCTCCGAACAGTCCTGATTTGAATTCGTGTGGTTAGTTTCTTTGGAAATTTCTAAAGGAAAATATTTTCCCTAAACATCCTCGTTTAGTGATGGAACTGATCCTGAGGCGTGCAATGAAATAACCGAGGATATGTGTCATCTAGTTATTAATAACATACGAGTTCGTGTTGAAGAATTTTTTTGTGTTTGTTCTCCTGCTCCCCTGGGCTGGCTCAGCAATCAATTATTACTTAGTACAGGGGAGTATCCTTGCGACTCTAATCAGCCTCCCCGCCTACCGGCAGTATGACCGGCATGGCAGGTCGGCTCACCGTTCCGGATCTTTTCCTTATTTTCATTTTGCCTCTTACACTAACCGCTAAGACCAGGGACATCGGAACGGGACCTGTCCAAGCAGCCGGGTGTTGAAGAAGTTTGCTAGACGTGATGGAGGTCATATTGAACATGTGATAAACAGAACATGTAGTAAACAAATTGAATTTTACTTTTCTGTATTGCTATTGTAATAAATATTTCTTAATAAAACCAAATGTTAGACATTTCGTGCGCGACTCTGTTTATTTACATAAAAAATCTACACAGAAGATTTGCCATCCTCTAATGATGTTACCGTTAGGGCAATCCTAGCACTTGACGATGATCCAACCTTAGCTTCAAATAAATTGCAGTTTAAGTGAACAGTATTTATCAACGGTTGACTATGTGGAAAATTAAAGTAAATCCAGCGAAGTCCAGTGAGAAGAAACAGCTGCCCTCCGGTCCATCTGGGTAACGATGTTGTTCCCCATAATGACAGCGTAAGATATCTGGGTCTACATCTTGATTGTCGATTGATGTGGAAACATCACTTCCATGAGAAACGGAACCAGCTGAATACCATATTAAGACACGTGTACTGGTTAATTGGAAGACGGTCCCAGTTATCACTTTTTTATAAAATTCTACTATACAGTGTAATTTTATAACCAATCTGCAGCTATGGTATTCAACTCTGGAGTACGTCAAGAAAGAGCAATATCGAAATTATTCAGTGGTACCAAAACAAATTAATCCGAAATATAAATAATGTGTTATGGTTTGTAAGGAACAGTGAGATTTACGATTATCTGCAGGTTTCATATGTTCGGGATGAAATTGAGCGCTTTACGAACAACTATGTACAACGTCTCAACAGGCATGACAACTACCTTGCTGTGAACCTGCTGGATAACGGTAACGATATTCGCCGATTAAAACAACAGCATGTTTTGGATCCAGGGGATAACGTATGACATCTTATCATTTTTCTGCTTGTCTTAATGGAAACTGTCTCTTTTAATGCTAGTTTTATTGTTATCCCATTTATTTATAGTTTTTTTTTTGTATTTATAAAAACTGATTGTAAATATAACTTTGATAAAAAAGTATGTTTATTTTATTATTATTATATTTTTAATAATAATATAATTTTTCATTGTAATGGTAAACACTTTAAGATGCAGCTTCCTTTCGTTTGGATCAGTAATATTTTACAATTATTTACTTTTTATTTCTCGATGTTTGTTCACGATAGTCTATTCGTTTTAGTTATCAACGAAATTACAGGTATGACCTACATTCAAGTAGCAATTCTTCATTAAAATACAGTTTTAAAGCGTTTTATTGTCTGTTTTCACATATCTAATATCAAAAAATATACAAATGAAAGTACGATTTATACAACAAAAACAAACCAAACTAACTAGAAGAAAGATTTAAAAGAATTAATAAATTGTAAATTAAATAGCCGATCAAAAATATGACGTTAATATTTCCTCTCATTTAAGGAAAAATATTTCGCAAGTTTTTTTTTTTAGATATACAAAGATTTAAAAAATCACATATAACTCAGTTTTCGTTTCGTAAAAACTAAAAAGGATCTCAGAAATTAACGATGTTCTATCAGGCTATTAGTACAGGTGTATATGTGTGTGTGTGTGTGTGTGCGCGCGCGCGCGCGCATGCAAGCACAATCGCAATACAGAACTCGATATGCAACCTTCAGAAACTGCGTGGAAGAGCTAAAGAGAATCGTCGGATGAGAAGTTGAATGGGGAAGAGAGTTTTGGCATGTCATACATATAAGTGGATCTAAGAAAATTATGCAAACTATTGGATTTTTCTTTTCATTTGTACCCGTAAAGGAAAATTATAATGTGTTATTTTCGACGAATTGTAATCATTCATGTACCGCCTCAACGTACACCCATTATTTGGCTCTACTTAACATAAAATTTTCCGCCGTTTCATTTTGTAAAACCAGCAATTTTAATTTTTTCTGTCTTTGAACTATTGTATCGACCGACTTCCCTTTCTGGTAAACGATGCAAATTAAACAAGGCGTTGTCTTTAGGGTATTCGTAAAACGAATATGTTAAAAGAAAAATAAATTTATAAAATTTAATCCGCCATTCCTAGAAACTAAATTACATATTCTCCTTGCTAAAGAATCATGATTAATTCTTTGTATTATTTACGTAAAACAGTGCGTATAAGAATTCAAAATTAAGCAGGCCTTAAATTAAGCAATTAAAAAGCTATAATAAAACCAGGTTGAAAGTGAAAAAAAAAATTCATAAAATCTTACGTAAAAAATACGTAAAACCTTTAGTAATACGACTAAAATATTTTCTGTTAAAATTCATGTAATCTATTACAGACACTTGCAGGATAAAGAATCCTAGAAGGCAGGTAAAACGCTACTCCAGAGGAGATGTTTCTTTTACCAAGAACTATCCAAAATTTACACGTCTCTATTTCTTTCATGTTACGATGAAGCAGCAAATGTTATTATTATCTTCTAAGCTGCTTAGTAATATTATGTTTAACGTTTCTAACGTCTGTAATTTCACAACGTAGTGAAATTTATATTCTTAATAGAATAGCAATAATAAAAAAAGGATTACATCTCTGAAGTAAAGACTACATCCTACGTTCAAAACCTGGATTAATTATTCAGTACCTAAACAATCAAATAATCGCTGTTAACTCTAAATTAGTTACCTTTTGATGGAAAAAAATTGCAATTTAGACCTAACGACTACAATGAAGAATTCATTAAAATTAAAATATGTAAAATAAGTATAAACGTTACATGAATTATATTAAAATTAGGGTTTACAAAATTTTTTCACCTTTTTGTGCTAATTTACAATAATTAACTGATAAATAAAAACTAAATATTTAGTTTTATTCTTTCATATTAATTTTTTAAAGTCCATTATACATATATATAAATTCACACGCAAAACACAAATATTTTTCTCTTTTTTATTTTTTTTTTAGATATTAACTTCTACGTAATGTCTTCTTGAAAAAAAAAACATGGGTAGCATTTTATATATTTTTAAAGAAATATTAAATTCTTAAGCGATGTAACTTAAAAGATAGCTAGATTCAACATCAAAAGATAAGAGTATGAGAGGGGGTAGAGAGGAATGGGAGAAAGGCACATTCATGGAATAAAAAAAGGGAAGTGGAGTAGTCTAGAACAATAGGCTATTCCAGCAAGCCTTTCATTTTAAAGGAGGTTCACCTTTGCAGTAAACCTGAAGGCAGACATTTTAATTCTGTCTTTCTCATTTATAAATTATTATCTGCAGTTTAAACTCCGGTGTGACCTTACTTAGTATGTCTTCTTAAAATATTAAACGGTAAAAAATTTATTTCTATATTTAAATTATACTATGTGTTTTTATCTTGTATCATTATAATATTACGTTTTTATATTACGTAATAAAGAACAATTTCTAGATACCCATTAAATACGGAAACTTCATTATTATTTTTTTTATAGATAAAAATATCTTTAAACTGAATATAAAATGATAGGGTTTTTTATTAAAAATGTTTAATTTTCCCGTTATGGATTATGATGCAATCGTTCAATGCGTCCACAATGGTTTATAAGTCCTAAGTTACCTTCTTACATCGCAATGGTATATAGCTTTATGTAAAAATATGTATTGCTTAATACATTTATATAAAATAACTTATAAACAAACTCACTAAAAAATATGAAATATTTAAAAATAAAGAGAAAATAATACGTACAACTCAATTTATAATCTAGCTCTGAATTAAAAAAAAAATCCCTTTCGGCAAGCCGGAAGGCGGAGATAGATTTCACCTTGCTAAGTAGGGGATAAAAAAGATTTCCACCTTAAAATTAAGAAAAACTTCAAATTTACTCAACATGACAATGGTTGCATGTGAAAAAAGTTTCACATGTTTAGCATACAACAAGCCCATCTTCTTACATTTCCAGCTACATTTTGGTCATCCCTTACCGTAAAGGTTGGTCGTATCAAAATATGTATCAGACAAAATTTTAGGTAATGTTTAGAGGACTAACGATCACTTTAAACCGATTCGATATTGTGCCTATTAAGGGAGGTATGATTTTTTTTTTTGTCGTCGAAACCCCATTTTTTCCATCTCCTGGGCCAATGGTTGATGATATCAAAAAGATAAGTTTTAGACCCTTATCCAATGAATAGTAGGAACGTTAAACGAATTCGATATTTACTTAAGAAAGTTTTAACGATATTTTTTTTCGAAAAAGCTTATCCTTTCCACCCCAGTGGTACGATATTTTCCATTAACGAACTCGACCGATTTTGGGTCTTTATATTTTATGTATTAATTTGAAAGTGATTGGCGCAAAATTACGGCAGATATCGTGACCACAAGAAAGTGATATATATATATATATATACACGAGGTGCTACCCAAAGTTCGGGGAATTTGAATTTCGCGCGCACGAACTATTGTTGGTACGACCTGCTGCCGCTAGATGTGACTAACAATACTCTTTGTGAATCAGTCTTTGAACAGTTGTGACGGTGAGAGGCTGGTACTGCTGACTTTCGTGCGGTTGTGTAACGGTGTGTTTTACTGCTTCGGCGAAGTTCTAAATGGCAGATTTTAAAGAGCAAAGAACCTGCATCAAATTTTGCTTCATGCATAAACAACTGGTGCAGAAACCCATCGCATGCTTGTGGAATCATTTGGTGACAATGCTATCAGTAAACGTAAAACTGTTTTGTGGTACAAACGATTCAAAGATGGACGAACGACAGTCGATGACGATGAGCGTTCAGGAGACCATCAACAAGCGCAACACTGGAAAACATCGCGAAAGTTCGAGAGGCTATTGTTGCAGATCGTAGACAAACAATCCATTATGTTTGTGCAATCGTACAAATGTCATATGGGTTCATGCATCGCATCTTGTCGGACAATTTGAACATGAAATGCATTGCTGCAAAATTCGTACCGAGACTGTTGAACAGCGACCAGAAACAACATCGCTTAGCTGTCTGTAGTGAATTGAAAAATTCAGCAAGAGATGACCCTAACTTCATCTCCAACATCATAATCGGTGATGAGACATGGGAGACTCAGGGTCGTACACGGGTATTACCCTGAAACTAAGCAGCAATCGTCGCAGTGGAAGTCGCCAAGTTCACCGTGTCCAAAAAAAGCACGCCAAGTTGGCAGCAACGTGAATTCCCATGATGATTATTTTTTCGGCATGAAAGGCATTATCCATAAGGAATTTGTTCCTCTTGGTCAAACTGTCAATGGGATGTTCTATTGTGAAGTTTGAAGCGGTTACGTGAAATAATTAGGCGCAAACGTTCAGATCGGTGGGGTAATAAGAGCTGGGTTCTGCACCATAACAACGCGCCCAAGCACACATCGCTAACCGTTCGGAATTTCTTGGCTTCCAAAAAGACGGTAGTGATTCCCCACCCATCCTATTCGCCTGACCTTGCCTCGTGCGACTTTTTTCTCTTTCCGAAAATAAAATTTCAATTGAAAGGCCGTTGTTTTAACACAATTGAGGAGATTCAGGAAGAAAAGCAGAACGTGCTTCGAACACTTACACCTGCAGACTTCCAGGGATGCATGGAATTGCATGGGATGCATTTCATGGGAAAAACGCTGGGATCACTGTATCAATGCCCAAGGGGATAACTTTGAAGGAGACAGTGGATATTATAAGTTATGGTAAGCTATTTTATTTTTATGGTAAAATTCTCCGAAATTTTGGGTAACACCTTGTATATATATATATATATATATATATATATATATATATATATATATAAATGTTAAGTTCGTTTGTGTACGGCTTCAAAAACTCAAAATGTTCTGCACCGATTGAGCTCAAATTTTAGCACGATATATAACCCGCATCAAAGATTGTTTTCATCTATTTTTAATAAATCAATCTATCTATTTTTAATTTGGAAATGTAAACCCAAAGGAAAACCAATCAGATCAATGCAAGATGGCCGCTGTCAAACACAACGACCAATCACAAAGAGCCCGTATGGCCGTTGCCAATGTAAACAAAATCGCAACTGATTAAGTAACAAATTTCTTTGGAATTATATTTAACAGCTAAACCATCTGTACTTTATTAAAAAAAAAAAAAAAAAAAAAAAAAAAAAAAAACAGTACAGTAAATAAATTAAAACACCCAACTTTCTTATAGCCCAGATAGACTTAAGACTATGCAAACTAAAAAAGTCGAAATAACCAAATACACAGAAAATAATATCCCTACATAATGACCAAAAATCCTTTGTTAGGTTATTTTTTTACATATATATGACCAAAAAATCGTTTTTTGGTCATTTAGCGTTCTTTGCTATGTAAAAGCAAAGAACAAAATTCACAAATAGTAACACTGAAACCACACAACTAGGTATTCGTTTTTTTTGCTTTTTCTAACCTCCGAAACCACCGTTATGCATTGCTTCAGATGATGATATGAATGATTTATAGCGTATGAAAATGCCATGCCTGACCGGGATTCCAACTCGGAACCACCGGATTAAAGTCCGAGACGTTACCACTCGCGCCACGGAGGCCGGCAAACATATTCGTTAGGAGCCGAATAAAAACACGACTTACCAATATGGCGTTGTGTGTCAAACCAATTTTACACGGAATGTAATTACTTTTAATACGCGAAACCCTTTGCAGTGATTGAACATTAACTTAAACCTCTTCAAAAATGATTCCTTTTGAACTAAGCCACATTTTGATATCATTGTTTTTCTATAACACGGCTGGAATTCTTTTCGTTTAATGATAAGAAGCGTTGTCGAAGACAATAACCGAATTCTCTTCCAAAGGACATAATACACCGCTAAACTATTTCTAAATAATTCAAATTCGTGTAATTTTTTTACGAATCGCGTTTTTATCAACATCTCACCTTTTTCTCAATTGACCTGCGGGGTTTTTTTTTCTTTGGAGACCGTAATTCATTAGTAGATTGATACTCGAGAATCACGTTGTACACTGAAGCAGCACAACTTCCGTTGTACACTGAAGCAGCACAAATTCTACTTACGTTAGCAGTTTATTAACATCTGAAATCAACGCCGTTTGATTATTATTTAATACGACATACATATTTACATTAAAAATAAATCCCAATTGCAATTCCTCAAAAATTACATACTAGCACTATTTAGAACTTATGAGAGTAGAACGTAGAACATACACAATTTGAAGAACTGTTCTATCAGTCATACATTAGAAAACAATATCAATAACAAGAATCATAAAAATAAAATATTGATGAAACACTTAAAAAAGAAAAATGAAACTGATAACAGAAACAGAGAGGAAGGGAATGAAGGATTGTTAATGTACAACACTCAGCGTGTAATTACACTGTTGAGTTACTAAGATCCCGAAGTATAGCTGCTTAAGTTTTCTAACATCCTTAACCGTTATCCAAAAGGTTTACTGCAAAGTGGTTAACGTCGTCATATAGCCGAAATTCATATATCAAACTGAAACGTTGTATTTCTTCCTTGACGTACCGTAGACCCAAATATTCGTGGATTTCACTGTTTTTAGTAAACCACGGCGCATCGGTTACACTCTCGCTAGTTTGTTCTGAAACCGCTGTATGATTTCAACGTTAGTCTTGCTTGCTGTGCCTCATAGTTGGACGCCATATGTATAAAAACTAATGCCATATGGTTTTTGAATTATACGTTCTAAAGAAACGTAAAAAGTAAAAAAACTGACTTTTCATAAATATAAAAGAAGTAAGGAGAAATGACGTAAACTAACAAACTGCAACCGATTGTGAGCTATGGTTTTCTTTCAAGGTAAGGTTATGTACTTTTTTAAATTAAGTTTTTAAAATTACTTTTCCTAAATTTTCTTTAAAAAATATATTGAAAATCAAAATAATATTTTGGTTATACGAATATATCATTATACTGACGATATTCACAAAAATAGTTAATAATTCTTCACATCGTCATGAATATAACGTAATGTTTTGCTAAATAAGGATAGAATTGAGAACTTATTATTGTTTTTAAATAATGTTTTACTCTAACGTGTATTAAAACCACTACGCATTAAAATAATTCATAATTACTACATATTATTATTATTAAAATGAAAAAGGTAAGAAAACCTTAGTATTTCTTCGACTGTACTGTATTGATGGGAAATGTAAGAATAATTGCGTTTATCTGTTATTAATAATTATTGGTACGGATAAGTGTGTTTATTTAAATTACAACTTTTTATTTTCTATTTTAAAGTAAGCTGTTTGTTTTATCATTGGTGTATTTTTTTAAGGAACCTTCTTCTTTTAAACAGAATTTTTTTTGCAGCAATGTTGCAACACTGAGTGGAAAAGATGTACCATTACCACGGAAAAAATATTTTGAGTACTTCGTAAATATTAATTAATTGGCCGGTCTGCATTTTTGGTTTCGTATTTATTTTGAAATTTTAATAAAATTCGAATATGCATTTTTTATGGGGTAATAAAATCTCTATATTGTCAAAACAAAGTAAAAAAAAAAAAGAAATATAAATGGATTTTTTTTACTTTTCATGGTTTGAATTGAATCAGATAAAAAGGTTTTCTAAATCAAATATCCGTTTACTGTTTTAGTTACCATATTTTATCTTAACCTTTAACCTGAAATATCAATTTCTTTCTCTTTTTTGTGTTCAATTATTTGTTATCATAACCCGACATTTGCTTTCTGTATTAGTATTAAAACTTACCAATACTTTATCTCAAACCAAATATTATTCTAAGACTTTGATTTATTTTTGTACATTATTACACTTGTATAAAAGAAATGTCAGGGAAAAAAGAAATAACAAGTAAATAAATATACATAGCAAAGACGTTTACAACAAAAAACTAAACTTTTTTTAAAAATAAACCATTAAAAAACAACCATGAGTAAAGAACCAATGATAAAAATATACTGAATTTAAAAAAAAATAAATTTTAAAAATTGAAAGAAGTTAAAGATCATTAAAAAACAGGTATTGCTAATATTTAATTGAAATGTGAAAGTGTTCTGAACATTTTAAAATCAAATTTTTTTAACATAATCAAAATAAAATATAGTGTTCATTCTTCTATCTGAATCCCGATTAACGAAATATAAAGCAGGTGTTTATTTCAAAATACACCTCATCAGCAAATTCATAAAAGTAATGGGTAGCTAGTTTTCAAATTTGTTTTGTGTCTATTAGTTTATAAAACACAATAATAAATTTATTTGAAATTTTGAAGCTGTTAATAAGGAAAAAAGTACCTGGTACTTTTAGCCATAGTTTATAATGATCACCTGTAGAATTACGAAGTTGGAAATGCAATTTCTAATTCAGAAAAATGTAAATCGGAAAAGATATTGTAATATATATATATATATATATTTATACTAGCTCCCAAGCGCAGCTTCTCTCGCGCTATATGGTTACTTGCGTTTCCCGTGATGGTCAATCTTTTTATTTTATATTTATTAGTCAAGTAACCGGAGGCAGGTGCTTTCAGTCACACATACAGTAACGGAGGCATATCGCATTTCCCGTTGCTCAGTTGTTTCAGTCGAGCGGGATTGATCTGTGCGTATTCGGTCGCTTTCTAAACGTATTTCCCGTTGCTCAGTTGTTTCAGTCGGATGGGTTTGGGCTGTGTGTATTCGGTCGCTTTCCAATCTTGACTGTCTTCCGTCTTCAGACTCTGCCGCACGAACAGTTTTCATCATACGTGCTTTTTTTGTATTTATCCCAATTGAAGAATGTCTTTTAGGCATGGTATGAAGTAGGATAAAAACGCCGGTTCTGGGACAAGCGTTATCAATGCCGTCACACCCCCCTATGACGTCATACCCCCCACCGACGTCATCAATGACGTCACTAATTGTTTTCTTTAATTATTTTTCCAGTTAATATTTAAATACAAAATTATTCACTTAAAATAATTCTGTTTTAGTTTATAAAATTAAAATAATAGTAATGTAATTGTTTTCTTTTTTCAGTGTCAAGATTGAAAACTGGCTTTTTGTATTGGATTATATTTATATTTTCGTCACCTTTATAGAAAAGTAAGTTTTTTCTTAGAAGGTAAATATATTATTATTATTATTATTATATATATTTTTTGTTAATTTTGTTTTGAGTACAATGTATATATTTATTTACACATGTCTCAAGAAATGTTTCCAGTCAATGATGAGCGACTAGAAGAAGTTGTTAATGAAGTTTTGCAAGAACAGAACGAAGTAGAAAGGACTCCTAATCGGCAACAGTATTTATCAGTACCGCAAAGGTATGAAGAAGAAAATAACCAAGAATACCATCCTTCATTGAATAATGATACTGATAACTTTGTAGTAGAGGCTGTTGCAGTGAATAATGCAAGAGAATATGCTGCTACTGCAGGAAATAGCCAAAGAGAAGCCTTTGAGAAGCCGAAATGGGAATCTAAATTAGATACACTTGTAACAACATCATTCATCTTAGAAAACCATGTCAAATTTAAAAGGCAAATATTATTTATTTTTATCCGATCAAAAATATATTTCTTAGTTTTACAGAGACATTAATAATAGCTTTTACAGAGAAATTAATAATTTTCTTTTTCAATTTCGGTTTTCTAGTAAGCAGGAGGCTTATTTCGCAATTAAGCGTTTTCTTAATCTAGAAGAAGAAGCCGGATATAGAATGGAAATAAAAATACAAAATTCACCAATGAACGAGGTAATCAATACGGCAGTAATGATATTAACTACAAAAAATTCATCAATAAAAAAATATGAAGGATTTGCGCATAAAATTAATAATGGTACTATTTTGCATAAACTTTTAAGTAAAGGTTTTGAAGATAGAAAATTGCAGAGGGAGCCTGCTAAAGACAGTTTTCAATTCGGATTAACTAAAACAAAATATTTTAATGAGCGAGACGCTATTACATGTCAGTTTTGTAAAATAAATGTAATTAAATTTATTACTTTTCCATGTGCACATGCATTATGTTTTAGGTGCAATTCATTATATTTTAAAAAGTTACCAATTGAATGTCGTCTATGTAATACTTTAATTGTAGCATTAAAGAAATGTTTTTAAGTCGATTTATATTGTATAGTTTTATTGTATTTCCCTTTTTGCAGTCAAATGAAAATATCATAGAAGACGGAGAATATATTGTTTATCCGTATACGAACAATGCAATTAATTTAACATTATATATTGTAAAACATGAAGAAAACGAATCTGATAAAAAAGAGGAGGAGGAGGAGTAGAAGGAGGAGGATATTGAAATAAATTCATTGACGGAGGATGAAATAAAAGAAAAATATATATGTCGAATTTGTTTCATCAATTTAATAAATGTAATTTTTGTTTCGTGTGGTCATTCCATATGTAAATCATGTAATGATCGTTTAGAAGCTGACAATAAAAAATCAATATTTGAAAGAAAATATTCACTATATTATTCACTATTTAATTGAAGCAAAGGGAGAAAGGGTAAATTAAATCTTTCACATACTAGTTTTGTAAAATAATTTATGTAACACTTTAATTGTAGCATTAAATAAATGTTTTTTATTCTAATTTAAACTCCATAGTTTTATTATATTTTCCTTTTTGCAACCAAATGAATCAGCAGTCATAGAAACAGCAAATCAACAGCCATTCACGAAAAAGGTATGTTAATAATTTACTGAGAGGAATTCTTTTTTCTTTTAATTTTTGTTTTAAATATTTGTTGATTATGATATTTTTTTGTTTCTGTTTAAGATCGATGCCGCAATTGCAAAACGAAATTCTTAAGAGCTACTGTGAGAGGTTGAACACATTTAAAAAAGAATTAGAAGAAATTGAATTTGATATAAAATTATATGCTGTCAAAAGTAGAATCAGAAAAATAAATCTAGGAGATGTTTGTCCCGTTTGCGGCGCTCAGCAAAAGGTTAAACACACTTTCATTCAAAATTATTAAAGAATGCGGTTTGAACCGGTTTGAAAACGATGGATTCGTTTCATGTAAAGAATGTAATTGGACTATAACCTCGGAAACTAATTTATTTCATTGCGGAATTACACATAAAACTTTTAATGAAAGTTGCAGAGTCGCCGACGAATTATTCAATTGTTGTTTATTTTTTAAAAATAGCTTAGTCTGTATTGATCTAATGTTGAGTACTTTCAGTAATTGGGTAAGGCTTTTTCCGAAGGTGGAATTATTGTTAGAAGCAGGATTTTATTTCCCCGGTGTGATGGATTCTGTGGCTTGCATCGAATGTGGTGTTGAAATATTTGAATGGTTGGATAACGATAGCCCATTTGACGAACATAAAAAAGCTTCACCCGATTGCGAAATGGTGAAAAATAAAACGAAAGGTGCGTTGTATTCAAGTTTTCATTTTATACGTTTATCAATAGTATATATGCAGTTGACTAATTATTTTCTATTTGTTTGTTCTAGGTTGATCGCTGACGGAGTGTCGTGGAGAAAAAAATGGAATCGTCTTCATCTGAAGAGTATTTATCGATGATGGAAGAGAGTTCTTCCGACAATGAGATAGCTTGTGAATCCGAGTTTGATATCTTTAGCGATTCATGGATAATAGGATTTGTACCGGGAGGACGAATAAAATCAATAATTCATTTAATAAATATTTTGAAGAAAACATTTCCTTTATCGATATTAGAAGTAATAAAGAAAGGAAAATATTTTGGTAATAAAACAGAAGTAGTAAAAATGAAAATGCCAGCAATTATTGAATATAATTTTTTGCGTAACAAATTATCTGAATGGGAATTTTATTTCGTTTATTATTTGTAAAATAATATTTTTTTATCAAAAGTGATGAATAAATAGATTTATAAATTGAAATTAATTTTATTATTTTATCCTTATTTCCCGCCTTAAATATATAAGTTAAAGATTAATCATTTTAAATTCAGTTTATAATAAAACGATGGGCGTTAAACAAGGGATAGCAAGAGAGCTTCACAAGCAAGCTCGTAGAAACTATTCGACAAGATCAGTCGAATTGAAAGGGGTAGATGACTTGTATCTGGCAGACTTAGTAGAAATGATACCATACTCAAGGTTTAATAGAGGATATAAATATATTATTACAATTATAAATTGTTTTTCTAAATTTGCTTTTGCTTTTCCATTCAAGAGCAAAAACGCAGATGATGTTGTAAAGGTTCTCGAAGCCATATTTCATAAACATAAAATGAAACATTTTCAAACCGATGACGGAAAAGAATGATTTAATTCAAAATTGAGATCGTTATTACCAAAATTCAATATAAATCATTATTCGACTTATTCTGATAAAAAAGCATCGATAGTGGAGCGGTTCAATAGATTTCTGAAGACTAATATGTGGCGTAAATTTACCGAACAGGGTGATTACCGATGGGTAAGTATATTGGATGAAATAATTGAAAAATATAACAATATGGTACATAGAACTACAGGTTTTAAACTTAAAAATGTTTCTTATAAAAACGAACGCGAAGTGCTGTTAAATATATTAAAGGATGCAAAAAAACATCATCAGCATACGACCGCGAATAAATTTAATGTTGGTGATCGGGTAAGGATAAGTAAGTATAAAAAGACATTTGCGAAAGGATATCTTCCGAATTGGATTAATGAAGTTTTTACAATTTTCAAGGTGAAACAAACACAACCTATAACGTACATTCTTAAAGCTGACGGTAATTAATTTTGACCGTTTAATAGGTGAGGTATCCGATTTAAATTCGAAAAAAGTCATAGTCCTCTTCTTCCAGACAACATCAGATGTTTGGTTGTAGGTCCTTCAAATTCTGGTAAGATGAATGCGGTTTTCAATCTTTTGTTCGATCCTAGCGGGTTGAGGTTCAGTAACATATACGTTTTTTCTAAATCATTGTATCAGCCTAAATATTTATTTTTAAAAATTTTGCTGACTGATGTTGAAGGGATAGGTTACTATCCTTATAGCGATAACGATGTTATTGTGGCACCGGAAGAAATGGAACCGAATTCCCTAATGATATTCGACGACGTAATATGCGAAAACAGAATAACATAACAAAATATTTTACTATGGGTCGACACAATGACATCGATGTGTTTTATATGAGTCAAACGTATAGCAAAATTCCTAAGCAGCTGGTCCGAAACAATGCGAATTTTCTCATGGTCTTTCGACAGGATGAAAGAAATCTATGATATATCTAAGACAAATCTAAGACATGATCATGTTACACCGGATATATTATTTGAAAAGTTTAAAGAAATATGTAACGAGGCTTGGAACCGGATAAAAAATGGATTTTTAGTAATCGATACCTATTATATCCACATCATATTCGGGAAACAGTCTTTGACAATCATCAAATAAGTCCCCTAATGCGCGAGATTCAAATGGGACCAAATACCATCTGGTTTGACATTCCGGTCCAATATTCTCACATTCACTACATACTTCTTCATCACTTTTGTCAACCTCTTCATCAATCTCAAACATATTTTTAACATCAAATTCATTTTTTTTCTGCAAATACATTTTTAAACTTACTTTTACAATGATTTGTCTGAAAAAAGGATACATAAATTTTATTTTAAATAATAATTAAAAGTAAAATAAAAATAGTATTTAAAAGATTTAAAAATAACTAATACTAAAATTAACTCACCGTTCAAATAAAAATATTCTTCTCAATATATAACAAGTGTTCAGATATTATAATTTGTATTGAAATCTAAACAGAAAACGAAAAATTACTATCTAGTATATTTTATTTAGCGTAGCAACAAATATAATTTGAAAAGAATTTGTATTGAATCTGAAAAGAAAACAAATACATTACTTTTATTTTAATTTTATGAACTAGAATATGTAATAACAATTTATTTTAAATTTAACGTCTAAATATTGACTGGAAAATCAAGTTAATATTTAATTAATTAATTTCAATAAGTTTTACTTACCTTTTTAAATGAAGATAGCAAGATGACGACACAAATCTAATAGCAAAAACATAACGTGAAAAATTACTGTGGTATGAATCCGTTAAAATTTTGGCGGGTATTTATATGAATCGGTTATCGTGACGCAAATGCCTTATCGGTTGACTTTCAAACTGGTAAATAAGGTTAATGCGGAGTCATCATTCGGGGTTTCCCCACCCCAACAAGCGAACAAGCGCACCGCGCGTGCATTATCAGCATTTTTTTCCCCCGTGAATTTTTTCTTTTGAACACGTCACGTGAAGTCAGAGGTGGGGAGGTGTTGGTCGGGTTGGCGGGGGAGTGACGTCATTGTTGACAGCAGAGAGGGGGGTATGCCGCAAGAGGGGGTGTGACGGCATTGATGACGCTTGTCCCAGAACCGGAATTTTTACATTACTGTTTTGAAAAATATCACAGAATTTAAAAGATTGCAGTTAAATAATGCTTTACACACTTTAAATTACTAACACACACACACACACACACACACACACACACACACACACACACACACACACACACACACACGCACACACACACACACACACACACACACACACACACACACACACACACACACACACACACACACACACACACACACACACACACACACACATGATAAACAAAGACAGCTATTTATTTATGTTTATAAACAGCTGTAAAAAATTGTAAATGAATGAATCGTAAAAATTACATATGTATGTGCGCTAAATCAATGAAACTTAGGAATAACTGTATGTTAAAAACCTCAGTCCTTTTCAAAATTAATCAATTCAATGTTGAAAAAAATGTTAGCTAAAAATTTAATTTTTCTTGAAAATCAAAGTCATTTTGAAAATTAAATAAGCTTTAAGGAAGAAATAAAGTGTTTTAAATTTTGTTGTAAAATTTCGTTATGTCGAAGGTCCAAAAAAATTAGCCTATGTTCACCGCAGGGCTTCAACTTGTAGGTTGTGCAAAATTTTAGACAAATCTGTCGGTAGATCTCGAGTTAAGTTGGAACAGACAGACAAAGAAACATTGGTTTATATATATATATAAAAACCAATGTTTCTATTATATTTATATCTATATTATATTATATCTATTATATTTATATCTATATATATATATTAAAAATATATAAATATTTAATACGCCGATATTTCAGTAAAAAGACGTCCACGAGTTACAGTAATTTAAAAAAACTGTTGCAGAGTTCTGCACAAGAAGACTGACACTTCGTTTCCGATGCCTTCACTATTTCGCAGTCTGAAACGCATGATTAAACGCATGATACAGAGACATCCCTCAAAGAATGAGTAGGTTAAGCTGAAGAGCAGAATGATATATTAAATTTTTCATTTTTTGCAACTTGTTTATTGTTATAGGCGTTTTATCAACTTGAAAATTTTCACAGTAAATACGAATTAACGGGAAATCAGAAATTAAAAATACTTCGACAATTTGATTAATTTGTAGCCTTGGATCTTATGAATCCGTACCTTTGAATGTTTTAATTATCTCCAATAGCAACAGAATTATGGTAGTTTATTTATTGCGCGCCCTCGATTTACGGTACGTATGTATGATAGCTATGGCGCGATTTTTGTGCTTATTGCGAAATTTTCTAGCGCCATTAGTTTTGTTCGTAGAAAAAAGTACCCGTGAAGTTTTTTATTCGAAATTTCCTCAGTTATTTATTGGTGTTTTTTATTTTTACATGCAATTAAGAATAATGCCGCTACTGGCGAAAGAATAAATATTTTCCCTTAATTTCTTAATTAACAATTATATTAAATAGTTAAGCGTCCGTGTCTGCTAGGCCACACTTTTATTCTACATGTTTTTGGAACCCATTCCAATAATCTACTTGCTGTAGTCAATTTTTTCGAAGTTAAAATCTCTATTAACTCGGGTATAATTACTTTGTCAATTTTATACACGTATTACGTATCTGATGTTATTAAATCGAATAAAGTTAGCTTGAGAAAAATGTGAACGTGGAAATTGCAAAAAAATATGTAAGATCGTTTATATTCGAATTATCCATAAAATAAAACATAAAAATAATAAAGAAATAAAATAAAAAAGATATTAAATGAAAGATAAAATATATTCGAACGTAATTATCGGATAATAAAGTAAACGTATTTAAGAAGTATTCGAGAATGGGTGTGTAATTTAATAATATATATCTCCTTTTCTTTAATAAAAAAAAGGAAAACCTTCCAGTAGTTAAGACAGCATGCTATGCACGTTCTGAAGTTTGCTATTTTCCAACAATTAACTGCAGAATTTAATTAAAATTTTAATCTGCTAATCCTCTTTATCAAGCACCTTTTTTATTTATAGTTTTTCCAGAAATAAAAAATAATAATTTTAAATTTAATTTATGGTAATTGTAAAGGATTAGTAAGTCAATAAGCAATTAATTAATAAGCAATAAGCGATTAATCTTTATAATTAATTCATACTAATGTGTTAAACATAATTCTTTTTCTATACCTTTTAAAACCTTATTATCATAAATTACCATATATGTTTACATTACATTATAAATTCATTTTATGAAAAAAACAAACTATTTTACAAATGTTATTTGTGAACCAAGCTTCATGAACAATCTGGTGTACGAATAATTAAAAGTTTGCACTACTTTAATAATAATAATTATTATATTATTAATTTATAATACGATTATATTTTCAATAGTTTAGGTGAGCTAAACAAATGAAATAACAATTAACCAGATGTATGTTTTGTTCACTAATAATTTTTATTTGAAACATATTTGCTGGATCCTTCTTGCTCACATGTCTGCTTTGTAAAACGCTGTATTGAATTTATTTGAAATTTTATAGTTATTAATGGAGAAACAACCTCTGCATACTTTTATCCATTTTTTAAGTTGGTCAGTTCTGAAACTCCATGCTTCCTTTTTATAGATTTCACATCAGACTCCATTATATTACCAAATTAAATAAACTTGGGTGCATTACTTATAGCTTAGTTTTTTTTTAATTCTGCTGCCACAAAGTTCAGTTCATAATAAAAATTCTTCATTTCTTATTCTGTCAACCTAACTATTTTGTAAAATTCTACTTAGGGGGCAAAAAATCTGAACCTTGTAGTCAAGGAGCTAATATAATGTTAACCAATGATTCCAAACAGTCTTTCTCGTTTGGGTGTTTACAAAACGGAAAACTAAATGTGTTTATGATTCGATCTCAACCATTTTACAGTTTATATTATTTTTCTTTTAATATAACAAATTAATTATTTGTTTTTTTTAACAAATTAATTATTTCCCCAATCGATTTTAATAATCGATTAGCTATATATCGACAATATATCATTTTAATATATCGATTTAATAACCACGAGAGGTGGATCAAAAAATAAGTTACATCCTTGCCGTGTTCTTGAATTAATGAGTTGCGGTGGCAGCACTGGTTGTGTTATTGTCTTCACGCTCCTCCAGCAGCAATTCTGTACGTAATTTACTAGGTGTGTATTGTCGTTGTCAATATGGCGTGTTCTCAAGAGATTTCCTCCAGCATAGTAGTCAAATTTTTGTGGGCCAAAAATTACAATTGTTGTGAAATTTATCGCCAAATTGTTGAGATATACGGTGAAAATACAATGTCACGCCCCAAGATCACAAAATGTTCAGCAGCGGAAGAAAAATGTAAGTGACGAACTGCATGCTGGGCGTCCTGCAACTGCAAACACGACGGGTAACGCGGAACGCGCTAATGATATGATCTTGAGTAACCGGTGTATTAAAGTTAGAGAGATTGCAAGTGAACTTAACTTCAGTTATGGTAGTATGTTTGCTAATATCCACGATCAGCTTGGTTATCGTAATATGTGTGCCACATCTGTTGACCGACAACCACAAACATCAACATTTTGCGCCTGCTCTTTCTTTTCTTCAGCTTTATTTCAGGACTGGTCCACAGTTTTTGAAACAAATCATCACAGAGGATGAGAGTTGGGCGCTTCATTACACTCCTGAGACTAAACGAGTATCACATGAATGGAGATACAAAAATTCACCACAGCCAAAAAAGTGAAAACATCTCCACATGTTCGATAGATTATGCTGACAGTCCTTTTCGATTCTGAGGGAGTTGTTTACAGTCAATTTATGTCCCAAGGAACAACAACAATCAATGCCGACTCTTACTGTGAGGCTTTAAAAAAATTGCGTAAAGTCATTAAAGATCGAAGACCCGTAAGATTGAGCGATGGGATTGTTTTTCTTCATGAAAACGCTACTCCTCGTTCAGCTCATGTGATAAAGGAGTTACTGAAAAAATTCAAGTGAGGAATGTGGTCTCATCCGCCTTACAGCCCTGACTTAGCACCCTGTGACTACACCTGTTTGGTCCTCTCAAGTGTGAACTGGCAGGGAAGCGTTTCGCTAATGATGATGAACTGAAGGAAGCGGTTCTTAAAAGGTTGAAGATTTTATGTTCATCTCAATCCTCCCCCGAGGGGAGAAGACCCCGCCACGTAACGTGTCTGGTCGCTACACCACTCCCTCCGTTCCTAGCCAAGAGTGGCTTAATCGGAGAGTTTTTTTGTTCAATAAAAAAAAAATTAATTTATTAAACTTAAATAAATGCCGATCTACATGGCAGAGAAATAGCGTCTCGGTGTTTCATTTGGAGGTTCCGAGTTGGAATCACGGTCGAGCATGGGATTCTTTCATACGCTAAAAATTTCGATTTCCATATTCCCACGTACAAGCTTCTTTGTAAGCTTCTGTGATGAATTAATTCATCAGTAACAGAAAAAAACCTGCAAAATTCAGAATTATTTATTTGTAATCCATTCTAAAATCAAGTATACATTTTAGAATAAATTCTGCAAGAAAAACTTGGTCATTAATAAAATATATATGCAAATTTAATTTGTTTTTTCTTCATGAAACAATAGTGAAGTAATTTTTTAAAATAATATTTAAAAAAATTATCTTTTGCAACTTCTATTAGAATTTGAAGTTACAATACGTCTGATAAGTACTCATTTTGTACAAAAGTACAAAATGAGTACTTTTTTTAACAGTTAATGGAGAAATAATACCTTAATGAGTTTACCTAATGTTGAACGAGTAGCTTTATTACACGTGTAGAATTTTTCAATCATAATATAAATATATTAAGGAAATAATATTTCTATTTATACGTTTGTTTTCTAAAATAAGCTAAATATATATCAAGATAAATAGAAGAATGAGAAAAAAGTTTACAGTGGTGTTGGTTAAATAATAGATTCAATTTATTGTAATCAAACCTACCGTCCCCTAACAATCCTCAAACAGTTCCAGTTGCATAACTAATATCTGCCACTTGCAGTAACAACACAGTCTAGTTTAGTATTAAACATACAAATCATTACTCGGTTTGAAAAAAAATTTCATCGTAAGATTTACGATTGCATATCATTATATTAAATCTAATATTCCTAAGTAATAATTTAATGTAAATTCACCCATATTTATCTTCAGAAAGAATTATTAAACATTGCTGGTTTATTTATCCTCATTTTTCTTGTTGAACAATCCATATAACCAGAAAAAATATATACCCAAACAAAGCCATAGTTGTGTTTAAGTTATGCTATATCTATATAGAAGGAGTTTTATAAAAACTTAAGAATAAATTATTAAAAGGTTGGTGACAACAGCTTATAATCAATTTCAAAATCTTTTTGTCAACGAAAGAGAAGAAGATTTGCATAAACGATAGTTGATGAGTACAAAAAAAAATATAAGTTTTAATTGCTTATTATAACGAAATTGCAATATTCTGATAAACGGGGCCACAGTAGCAGAGAGAATAACAATGAAGGGGTCAATAACATCCTGTGATGACCGGATGGTGGATTGACAGCACCAAGATGAATAATCACGTTGATATTTTTATCGAATCGAAGGTGAAGGAGCGTAAGTTCTGTTTACATTTTTAGAGGAGGAGAGACAAGAAAATTGTCTAATAAAAAATTAACAGTTTAACTGAATGTATACGATTAAATTACATCTTAATCGTTATTATAATCGTATAAACAGATTACCAAAATTATTGCGCTAAATAAAATGTTTATTTGTTATGAATAAACATCTTTTTTTTACAAAATACATTGATCAGATGATTAATTGTGTTAGACCTATGAAGTTTATATAAGTTTTAAAAAGTATAGGCGTTTTATAATTATGTTTAGACAAAATTTTCGTGATGGTTTTAGAGATCTATTCATTACTAGCTTAAAATAAATTATAGGTGGTAAATTTGTATATTAAAAACTAGCTTACTCTAGTGTCTTAAGTGATAGATCGTCTAAAAATAGTATGTTTATAAAAAAAAGTCAGTGCAATCATTTTTTTAATCAACATATTTTACGAATGACATTAATCTAGATCAAATATTTTAAATTATCTTCAATCTAAGTTTTATTAGATTTTTTTTCTCCCCCGGGCCGGATCCTGCAGTTAAGTATTACACAGCCCAGGGGAGTGTCCTTTACTGTAACGGGCCTCCACGTTTCGGCCTGCCGGTCGGATCTCATTTTGCGCCCGCCTCAAACCCCCACAGTAGGATCCACCAGGCCCAGCTATGCGGTCCTTCGGCCCACTCCGGGAGCCAGGACTCGGTCTTTATGCCAATGCCTCTGACGGGGACACCCCGAGTGGAGAATCCCCGGCGGGACTCGGTCTTTTTCGCTCCGGGATGCGAGAGTGTTTTATTAGATTAAAGATTAAAGCTTAACCGGGTGTTTACCTTTAAATTGATCAAACCAGACTTAATTAAATCTTCTATTTAAAATTATAATCATGATAGCATAGTTATTAAACGAAATGTGTAACATTAATTTAATTTAATTTTAATAGGAAGATAAAAATTATCTTAAGTAAATTTAAATAGCGAATTAGTAAACTTAATTAAGCTCAATTTTTCATGGGACTAAAACAAAGAACAATGGAGTGGATTTAATACTTTTGTTATTATAAAAACAACTTTGTAGTTTACCACATCGATGTAATCCCGCATTGCACTAGTAATTATATTGGACTTGCAGAATAGCTTATAAAAAGCGATTATTGTGGTAGTTATTTAGATACAATAGTTTTTTGCATTCTCTTAATTATTATTAAAAGAAAAACCTGGTTAGTTAATTAGTTTTCATTTTTGTTAAAAGAATGGTTTACGAAAATATTGTACGTATTTTGCAAAACATTTTAATCCATTTAATGGTGTAAATCGTTATTTTTAATAGGCTTAAAATTTTCTATTATTTTAATGTTAAATTAACACTCGCTATCATATTAAGTTAACGATTCGTAAGGTTAGGCTAAAGAACGTAAATTTCAATAAATAAACTAATGAAAATTCTTAGGAAAAATAATTTTTATGTTTAATTAACATTTTAAAATTTGTTTATCAAGTTTATGATGATGCATTCATACAAGATCAAGTCTTAGGAGACATTTGAAAAATAAAATTTTTTTTTTCTCAATCAAAAATCTTTTCAAATTTTAGCTTTAACATCTACTTAGGAAAGGATTCTTAGCTTTAATCCAATTTTTTTCCAGTTTAAATAGAATTAACCAGTAAATGACATGAATAACTTGAATGACTGCAGGATTAGATTAGCTATTTATGTACTGATTAATATAAGCAGCCAAAAAAATAAAAAATAAAAACATTCTCTGCAGTGTTCACTACATCTTCTTTATTATGTAAAAACATAAAATATAATATTTTTTTTTACATTTAAAGTTTTAAATGCAAAAAAAAACTTTTAAATGCAACGGAGTAACGATGAAATTAAGGAAAATAATTGGTTAAAAAGAAATATTTGAGGTAGTGTACCGTGAAGACTTATCTAAATTTGAAATGAAAACTTCAGCATACAATAATTTACCTTGGAAGCCAAACAAACAGATGAAATAGGTAAATTCTAAATGATTTTAAAAAATGATAGTTTCAGGTATGTTTGGAAAATATTTTAAAACAGTGAAAATTATCAAAAGAGTTTTACTCAAAAAACATTTAATATCTAAATTTTTCTCTTCAGTAATCAGTAAAGATTACGGTTGTACATTTGTTTACTAGATAAAGAAAAAATATAATGTGGACACCACATGACTTTCTTGTACGCCTGTTAAATTATACATACACATTTTTTTTTTAAATGGAAAGTGCATAAAATTTTATTTCATTAATAACGTTTGATATTTTTTCATATTTTTCTTATAGTTATTATTGAATTATTATTTATTGTAAAAGTTTTTTTACAAGCAGAGGTTGCCGGCTCCGTGACACGAGTGGTACCGTCTCGGTCTTTCATCCGGAGGTCCCGAGTTTGAATCCCGGTCAAGCATGACATTTTCACACACGCTACAAATCATTCATCTCATCCTCTGAAGCAATACGTACGTTGGTTCCGGAGGTTAAGCAAACAAAACAAAACAAAAAAAAAATTTAATCAGTACATGTAAATTAAAAAAAAAATTAAATAAAAAAGGAGATGAAGTCTGATTTGAACCGATGTGCCTTCCTCTTGTAAGATCCAAATATTTCATTAATTCAAATTTTATTTGGCTATAATAACTCTGGAACCAATGAAAATAAGTACCACTCATGATATATTGTCGAAAAGCTCTCAATGAAGGCTTATTACTGTAGTTAAGAAAAAGTCCAAAATCCCCAAAAATTGGATTTTGGGCTTTTATGGACATTTTTGGTCTATTGATTGCAATCAAAAGGAGAGGTGCACAATTAGATGTTTCAACACTCCTAAATTCAAAATTTCAACATCCTACGGCTAATCGTTTTTGAGTTATGTATGATACATACGCACATATGTACGTACGTACAGACCTCACGCCGAAACTAGTCAAAATGGATTCAGGGGTGATCAAAATGAATATATCCGTTGAAATCTGAAAACCGAAATTTTTCGCGATCATGCAAGGAAGTAAAAAAATCAACAATTTTCAAAGAACCATAAAGGGTTTATATTTAAGATACATGCAAACCGTTAACTTGCACAATCCTTGCAGTATTTCAAAAGTATAAGTACGTATTTACTATTCAAATTAAATAACAATTGCCACTATGAAAAAAAAACTCTTTTGAGTTTTTTTTTGCGAAATATTACTGAATTATCGCAACGAAGCGATTGATTTATTCATTATATATAAGTTCAGGTTTAAGGAGACTCCAGGCAGTGCGTCACTTTTGTGTAATGATTTATCTATAATTTATTACATTTTTGGATCATTGGATCAGAATAAATTGGTTGTTAGAATCTTAAATAAAAACGGTGACAGGAGGAGGTTTGAAAATATTACTGGTCCAATCGATCCTCAATTTACCGATTACTTCATTTAAGGAAAGGCAAGCGACAACTCTATCTGATACTCCTATATAAACACACTAATAGCAAAATAAAGAAACTAGTCTCTTTCTTTAGACGCAACTAATTATCCTAACCTATACTCCAACGTTTTCTACTCTCAACGTTTTTACAGTAATTTAACACTAAATATTTTTTCTGTAAATATTTTTATTTACTGATGAAGTTAAATATATTTTGTTTATAAAATCAAGTAAATTAAAATAAATTGAATAATCAGATTACAAATTTTACATGAAAAAATTATTTTTTGAGGGTTTTTTAATGACCAAAATTAAAAACAAATATGAAAAGATTCATTTAAAAAATTTAACGTATTATTAATTATCTACAATCAAAATGTAAAATTAAAAAAAAAAATTAACAGATTTAAATCTCTATTTAAATTAAGAAATACCACAATGTTACTGAATTTTAACAACCAAATACTACATTGTTTTCACTATTTAACTTACGTTTTACTTTAATGATTCATATTTAAAAGATATACTTGAAAAAAGTAAAAAAATTAAATTTAAGTTGAAAACAAACTTGAAAAATTATTTACTAAACGTATTGAATAATTTCCAAAAACAAGAAAATAAAATACCCTTCTAAATAACTTTAAAGCATCTCTAAAAGGCTGTAATAAACCAAATAAACCTACCTTATTAGGACCTTTACGAAATTGAATATAACCCAAAACCCTGCGTTCAAATAAAGTAAAAAAAGCAACAACCAAAAGAATAAAAACAAATAAAAAAAAACTAGTAAGAATAAACATTTACTAACTGTAAAAATACATTATTAAATTCTAAATTTAAAGCACTTAAATCTGCCAAATTAGTAAATAAATTATTATATTACCAAAAATACTTTCGTACCAATTAGAATAAATTTAAAGAAGATAGAAACCAACATGGCTCACGCCGGCTTGAACTCAGATCATGTAAAATTTTAAAGGTCGAACAGACCCAAAACTGTAAAACCTACCCCACAGAAACTTTTAATCCAACATCGAGGTCGCTAACAAATCTATCAATAAGAACTCTCCAGATTTATAACGCTGTTATCCCTAAGGTATCTTATTCTTTTAATCAAAATGAATGTTTACCAAATTTAACAAATATTGACGACTACTTTTAGAATATTTGCTTTAATATATATTATTAATAAAACATGTTCACGGAAGAATAATTATAACCTAATTTCTTTTTAGATTAACCATCAGCAGAACAAATAAGATCAGTAAACATATCTTTAAATTCAATAGTGTAATCCTTTTTATTACCAATAAAAAGGAGATTTGATGTCACAAGAAGCTTGTTTACTTACAATTAATAAAATTTAATTGTCTATGATAACGTTAGAAGACTTTACGAAATATTAAAACAAAAATAGTGCAACACGTGACCTCTACTTATCTCTTTTATTGGTTATTCTTATTTTAGGGGGAACGAACTAACGCTGTTATATATTACTTTGAGGAACTATTATTACTATATTATTTTTACTATATGTTACTCATATTTTGTAAAATTAAGTAGGGGAGATTTTAGAAAAATACGTACATTAACAACCGAAATCTTGGTGAGAATTTAAATAAAATAATACACATTTATTTTAATTTTATATTTAAAAGAAATACAAAATTTATGATATAAAGGTAATTTCGCCAATATTTGTTTGGTAAATTAATATTAAATTAAAACTACCCCTTAGGTGTATTTAATTAAATTTTAATTAAAATAATCCTGCTATCCTAAATCATAAATTAAAAAAAAACACCAAAAATATAAAATATAAAATAAATGAGCCAGACTTTAGAGAAAGGATTTTGTTTATTAATGTTTAAATTTAAATGAGAGCACGAAGTTTGTGCCTCTAGCTAAAATAAGAAAGAAGAGGGCTAGCTGGCTGGGCTAATGGGTTTTGCTACTTAGTCCGACAAGATCTAGTGGTGTCCGATGCAAGAGTTGCATTTCAATTAAAAATGGTAGGACTACCAACATTTCAATATAAATTTGAAAAAAGAATTCAAACAATAATGGAGTAATTCCGTAATTTTTAATAGAGATCTTAATACAACTATATTTTTTTGTTGTTGATAAAATAAGTTTTGTAAATTAAAGAAAAAGGGTAAAATAAAATATTAATATTTTTAAATTACAATATAATTCCAATAACACTTTTATATAATTTCATTAACTGTAACGATTGAAAAATAACTAGAAAAATATGGTGTGGACTCCACATGACTTACTTGTACCCCTATTAAGTTACATATACACTTTTTTAAAAAAATGAAAAGTACATAAAATTTTATTTCATTAATAACTTCTGATATTTTTTCATTTTTTTATTGTTATTATTGAATTATTATTTATAGTAAACGTCTTTATAATAATTTTAAATTAATATTTAAATTTATTATTAATTAATCAAATTACTTTTTTTTAATTTAAATTAAACAAAAGTTAAAAAAAGGATATGAAGTCGGATTCGAACCGACCTTGTAAGATCCAAATATTTCATTAATTAAATATTTATTTGGCTATAACACTGAAACCAATGAAAATAAGAACTACTTATGATATATCGATGAAAAACTGTCAATGAGGGCTTATTACTGCAGTTAAGATAAAGTAAAAAATCCAAGGTTTATGGATTTTGGGCTTTTTTGGACACTTTTGATCCAGTTAAATGCAATCAAAAAGGGAGGTGTACAACTAAATGTTACAACAGTAACAGCAAAGATCTATAATTTCTTTAATTAATTTAACGAGAAAATTCACCGTAGTTGTACACAATTTTGTAGAGGAATTATACTTAGGTTTTAGGAACCAGATAGTAAATCATTGTAAAGGAATCAAATCCTCTATTATAAATAGAGGGTTAACGTATTAGCAAAATAGTTTCCAAAATAATAAAAAAAAAAACTTTAAGCAATTTGCTTGATTGACGGATTAATTGATTGATTTGATAAAGCTCATAAAACTTTAGTTATCTTCAGAGAGTTTTACATATTTTAAAGGTTTTCAATTGAAAATACAAATGCTTGCAAATTCAGTTACTGAATAATAAAATAAATTAATATAAAAAAAAATGTTGAAGAAAAAACAATTTAAGTAAGAAAAAAAAATTAAAAATTCCTTTTCTAAGTTTTCTTTTAATTCGATTTTTTCTTTTTTTTTTAAGGAAAAGGGTAATTAAAATAACTAATAGTAACTCAGGTGTCAGCTGTTTCTCTTCCTCCAAATTAGCCTTCTAAGGAAGCATTCATATAATTTCTATTTACAAGTAACTAAAAAGATTTTTAAAAATAACGCTTGAAGGTTAATCTGTTTAAGGCAACTGAATTGGTGTTTAATATCTCAGATCAAAATCTTGATGCTAACTTTTCATAATTAAACTTTACATAAACTAAATTTTTGAATGGTGTTTATAAAATCGAGAAAAATAGAAAACTTAATTTAAAACTTTTCCAGGAAAATATTTTTAAGATATTTGTTTTATTAATCTTCTAGTTAATCAGGATTCAAGTTATAAAATGGTCAAAAACAATCTGGCCAAGAAGTGGTGGCAACCCCGAGTTAATTTTTTAATGTTACATAACGTAAGTTTGAATTGGAAATCAACTTAAGGAATTTATTAAAAGAGGGCAGCAGGACTTAGTCTCATAATAAAAGCAAATTAATCTAGGTTTTGTATACAAAACCTAAAGATTAATTTATTATCATTATTATATATATATTTATTATCGAGAAGGTTTCCTTTGATATATTTAGCAAGACTCTTTAATAATATAGTTATACTACACATAATTGAAATACCAAGATGGTAATTGAAAAATGATTAACATTTTCAAAATATTTTGTAATTTATTAAATTACTTCAAAAACTAACTTTCTCGTGCCTAACGTAATACAACAAATATAAAAATATCATGTAAATAAAGGTCAATAAAAACTAATTTTCAATATATATCCAATTTAGGACACGTATTATCAATATTTCGCTACGCTATTTCGTATTTTATGTTTTATGCAATAAAATTTCGCATACGTTCTTTTAAAAAGAAATATTAAAATATAAAATTGAAAAAATGAAAGGAGAAAATAAAGTTTAAAAAATAATAAGTTATTTTAAACACAACCGATATAATATAAAATGATATTGGTAAATTCTGTATGTAATGTATTTCTAATTCAGGGATGGAGGGAAAAGGATTTTCCCACTCCAGTTAAAGTCCTGAGGGAGAAGGTACTTTTACCCCATCCGGCTTTTCGCTTAAATTGTATCAAATATAAAACCTTCCGTACATTTGGTACATTTGTTTAATTTTAAAAACACTATGCATAAACATTTATTTACATTGAAATATATCACACGTATAAATACGTATAATTTTACAAAAACGTTTATTTCTGAAATAATATGCATAAATTTACGAAACGTAATGTTACGAAATAATTTAAGTGTTTCAATAAATTGTTTTATATTGTTTGCACGATCTCTTAAAATATAAACCCTGAAATTAGCGAAAATTATGAAGGTAAAAGGTTGGATTATTAGAAATAAGTACCAGACCCTGACCAGGAATCAATCTATATTTAATTTAGGAATTGGCCGATTATCGGAAAAATGTAATTTCTGCAGGCGGTTTCGAATTTAGATGATATATTCCGTTTTCATAAATTGTGCTGAAAGTTATCTGAATGAGTTGTTATCAATAATTAAAAGAAAGAATACAATAAATTATACCTAATTTTCATCTTTCGATAACTTTCATCAAATAGCAAACATATCTGTCTGCATACCAGTTCGAATAGATTTTTATATTTAACAAGAAGAAGAATGAGTTTTTAAAAATAATTTACACTAGTTAAATATTGTTTATTATTACTACGAAAACTCTTCAAAGGGGGTAATAAGAAGGTTATCTTACCTAATAATTATTTTTAGTTACAAATATATAATAATTTATCTAGCAAAAAAAAAGCAATCGAATGAAGTAAACAAAATATATGTATTGATTTTTTATACTCGTAAATAGCCTAAAAATAAAATACGTATATGAAAAATTATTTATTTATCTGCTTGTTTGGAGTTGAATATAATGTAGAAGAATTTGTCATTTTATCTTACAAATTTAGATATTAAGAATGCATGTGCGTGTCAAACTCAAAAACACATGTAAATGTATACGTAGTGAATGTAGTTATGGGCACACAGAAATATGTATTTGAAAGGGGGAAATATATATATATATATATATATATATATATATATATATATATACACACCAAACAAGGTTATGAAAATATTTCCGGCTTAATTTCATCTCACCATATGTAAAAGGGAACTACGCTTACCCCTTGATCCTATTTTCATAAAAATTTTAACATGAGCCACTACATAAAATTTCTTATTATATGTTCATCTAACATTTCGCTCTAATATTTCACGAATGGCAAAACAGAACCAAAAATACATATAATTACACATATTCATGTATACAGATTTATGCCTTGATTTGTTTTTAATTATGGACAGAGAGAATCTCAAAACGAAAAATTAAAAGAAAAGGATAAGCAAAATTTTAACTCATTATTTTTCTTAATAAGGACCTTCTACACTATTATATTAATAGTTAAATTCATATCAGGATTAAAATAAGCTGTTAATATTTTAATAATAAGCTTAACAGGATTATGTTCGCAACAAAACGCTTTTTAATTTAATAAAGTTTTTTTTTAATTTATAAATAAATCACGTCAACTAAAAAATATTTTTTTGGGTGTCAGGAATCGTACATGGTGATTTTAACTATTTTGGGGTGCTGAATTAAAAAATGCTAACATTATTTGTGTAGTACCTCATCTGTTTTAGAAACATACAATTTATTTACCGATAAATGCGTAATCATTGTGAAATCAATATTTAAAATAAAACGTTATTATTTACGTATATTCATTTAAAATTTTTTTCTTTTATATTTATAAAAATGTTTTTGTTTTTTTAATTTCAAATGAAAGTTCTTTACTCCACCTTCTGGAAATGATTTTGCAATTATATGTGGCGGGTGAATATTAGCAGACAATTTCAGAGGTCAAGAATTAACAAATAAAATTTAAAAAAAAATTTGTGAACATCTGCTTTTATTTCCTTGTACGAAGTAAAGGAAGTATTGTAATCGGGAAACATTTGAGTTTTCAGATTTCGAATGAACCAAAAGGGTCCAAAAAAGCCCAAAATCCAAAAAGTTTAGATTTTGGACTTTTTCTTAACTGCAGTAATAAACACTCATTGAGAGCTTTTAAATTTTTGTAATTTAAATATATTGATTTATTAATAATTAACCGCCGATTGATAAAAAAATCAGAGGTCATTAGTGAAATAAAATTATGTGTATTTTTCATTTTAATTCAAAAATGTTTACAGAGGTTAATAAATTATTAATAAATCAATATATTTAAATTACAAAAAAAGTTAAAAAAAATATGTAAGTGTATGAAGTAGGATTCGAAACGATGTGTATTCACATCGTTTACATCGGTTACGGATTCGACACGTTCTCGCGCTTACACCACTTAACTACTTGAACGATGAAACAAAATTAATTTATAAACTAATATAAAATGCTGATACGGACACCACAAAAAAATTAATGCAATGTGGTGTACACTACAATTCAATTGTATAACAATCCACTTTATTAAAGAATTGGAGAATCGTATCTTACTTTCAAATGAAATAAGTTTAAATGAACTGCGGAAAAAATGTGTATATTTAATTTAATAGGCTTACAAGAAAGTCATTTTGTGTCCACATCACATTTTTAAAAATAATAGTTCTTGTTCTCCTCGAAGGAACATCTAAACCATATTTTTTTTAATGATTATCGCTGTTAGAATAATTTTTAAGTTATTTATTTTTTATACTTCACCAAAATATTTATTACAAGTATTTATTCCTAACCATGACATGGACGAAATTTTTTTCGTCCAGAAATAATGCAGATTTGGTGGGAATTGAATCTGAAATTAGTTGGTTTAAACTCCCTGAACCAGTAAGTAGTAGAAGAAGTATTTTTAGGATATCCTAAATAAATTTTTGTTTTAAATCAATGTATCAGAAGTAGATTGTTCCAGTTCACTGACTTATTTAAAAGATTAAAAAAATTAAACGTTAAAAATAAATATTGAACAAAATATCATTAATTGGGATTAAAAATAATCATAACAATAATTAGATACCATAAATAATTTATTTTTTAATCCATATGTTTATAAATTTGACGTTAGAAAAGTAAAAATTTCTGCGAAAAGTAACAAATTTGCTCTCTATGCAAGATGTATGACGCTAGGGCCGTAACAAATTATAACATGTATACAATATGTTGTACGTATATATTTGTGTTGCTTATCGATTGATTATGAAAGGTAAAAACAGAAGTAAAACATAATGTTTAGAATTCTTGGAGTAAGGCCAGAAACTGGGAAAGGTCTTTCAGAATAATGAAATGGGTAGTGTATCCTCTGAAGATAGATTTTTATGATACTTGCCAAAAACCTCTTTGTAAATGGAATTTTTAATCGAAATTTCATGTAAACTCATGTAAATTAAATGAAATTTTATGTAAATTAATAAAATAATATTGAACATTTATTTACACAAAGTAGACGTATTAGTTCATAAGTTAGGTAAAAAAAAAATAATCGTTAATTTTTGTACGTACTGATGCGAAATAGTTTTGAGCAGCGAGATAAAAGATTATTTATTTATAAATATATTATTTCAAGCAATTAAGCTACCGTATGGAAGTATAAAAACACTAATTTAATATATAAAATGCTATTTAGTTTAAAAATAAAAATAAATGTACAAAATAGACTTAAAGCGAAAAAAGAAATATTTTAATGCTTCTAGGAATTAACGATTACACCACTAGAAAAAAAATCATTTTTAAATTCTTGCTAAACAAACCGATATCAGGGGAATAACCTACTTTTTTTCTACACAAGCAATATCCTATTAAAAAATCACATATCTCTGGAATGGCAGAATGAGCTATCGGTTTTACAAACCCACGCCTATGATTATTCGTCTAAGAGATAATGAATCGGAACCGTGGATTTAGATATTATTATTAACACTAACGAGTTTTTGTACATAACGGGATTTATCTGGTAGTGATTTTTATTATATACATTTTTAACTACGGCTAACTTACACAACTGAATCAAGATGTGTAATAATACTTCTGTTACGTAAATATGTTTCAATCTTATTTTTATAAATTTTAATACCAAATCGAAAAAAAATTGGGAACTACGGATTTTGCCGGTTATTTTTTATTTATGTATAATTTAATACCCAAAGTTTTTTTTAATTATATTTTTGAGCAAGCGTATAGCCATTACATATTTTCTAATGATTTTAATTTTTATTCATATAAACAAGATATTACATCTGTCGGTTGGGTTCCCGTCAGTGATACATCATTTAGTATAATTTAGGGTGAATTATCATTAGACTCCATCATTAATATTGACATTATAAAATACAGTAATAATTTAATTAAATATAGAGTATAATTAATTATATAATTAATATATAATTTAATTAAATATAGAGTTGGTTTCTAAAAAAACAAGATGCAACTCGTTTTTATAAGTTTGCATTATGAAAGATGTATTATTTCTAAGAAATGTTTTTTAGTTTAACAGATACTTTTGGCAACTAAATATTTACATTCTAAATACTTTGTGGAGATTTTAAAGGATGTTAAATAATATTGTTTAAAATCTTTGTTTAGCTGGTGTATATGAAAAAAAAAATTGTTATCACTTCTACACAAAAAACCTCAGTCTGTTGATATATAAATTTTCAACAGTTAGTTGAATCACTACCAGATTTTGAGACGAGAGAACAGTTTAAATAGTTATAAATTTTATGTTTTATTAATAGTGTTTTTAATCGAGCCTTCTTAAATAAAACGTTAAAAGGACCTAATAGAGAGTTAGAAATTTTTATATTTTCATAGTCCTACTGTTATTGATTGACAAAACCAATAAAACTGCATTGAATGGTTTCTTTGAATACTTTCACAAATACACTGATAAATAATAGAATGTAGGGTTGCAAGAAGAGTTAAGCGTTTATATCAGACTTTGTTGTCCAGTGTACAAATATGGCTTCGTAACAGTAAGAGACCCTTTTTTCTTGTCAAGCTAGAAGATCCACAGATACATATTTCCAGATGGGTAAAAAGAATAATTATCAGAGCGACTATTTTTTAATGTAAAGTAAAAAAATAGTTATATAAGGAAACGGCTGCACGATACGAAAGAGTTAAAATATTAAACATTTTTTACGATATATTTAGTTTTCAATTTTTAATGAAATAAAAGTAGATTAAATATTCCAGTTATATTTTTTTCTTTCTAAACAGAAATAACATTAATTCTAGATTTATAAATGTAGTAGTATATTTTACTAAATTCCGTTATGGATAACGATTGGATATTTAAAATTTCAGATAATTAAGATGACTTATGTAAAATGATCTCGCAAAATTAAGGAAATGAAAGAAAAACTCATTAATTAGTAAAGAATTTTATCATTTATGTGATAAAAATATTTTATCAGAGCTACTTTGTTGCAGAGGAAATGTGTTCAACAAATATCCCTTAATAGAGATTAAAAATAATTAAACATATTTGTATAAATATTTTCACTTAAAAGCATAACGCAGACAATGGAGGTAAGCCAAAAAGTATGATAAAATTTGAAATGAAAATATATTAAGACTATCAAGACAAACTGGAGAAGAGATATTCTAGGGGTAGCAATATTAGAAAACTAACGGAATTGGTGGGCACATATAATAGAGTAGTAAGTGCATTAATTAAACAACATAATGAAAGATTATATTGGAATTTGTAAAGGAAAGAGATCTATTTCTCAGATTAATTGTTATGTGTGCTAATGTTATGACAATGTACGTAGAAAATTACAGAAGCTGAAAAAAATGCAGTCAGGTATAACATTTTAAGGGAATTTCCTTTATTATACTCATAGAATGAAATAAATGAGTTGTGATCTCGAGGTGGACCGGTTATAATTTTGTTTTTGTGAACTTATGTATAAATAAAATCATTACTCCTATTTTAATTATTTAGAATCTGAAAAAGAAAACAAGATTTAAATACATTTTTAGCTGTATTTAAATTTAATTTGAAACAATATATTTTGTAGTGATACACTGAAGTACGAGGATCAACTACTTTTTCATTTATTTAAAGTATGAGGTTTACTTTAAAATGATATAAAATAAAAAGTAAAATCAAAGTTACTTTTTATGTTGTTTATATGACAGTTTTTATTGTTAAATCTTCATTTTTATAAGATCATTTATATGTAAATAACTTTGGAAAAATATAGACGATGATTAATGAAATAAAATCATTCTATAAAGGCAGGAGGTAATCTTGATTTACACCAATCAACGATCGCGGTTAAGACGTTAACTTTCAAATTTTTATTCCGAATCCTCATTCCTTAAAATGTTAAAAATGAAATTAAATCATTTATTTTGGTAGATTATGCAAAAAATTATTGCAAATATTACATTTAAAAATATTTTTTTTAAATTTAATAGTAATATAAAATTAAATTTTCTTATAAATGATTAAAACGAATTATGACTTTGTAGAAAACATAAAAATTAACACAATTTATTCAAAAATAAAATTTAAGACATAATTTATCAATATTTTGACACTAAATAAGATAAACGATTCCAACCAATCGGTGATCGCGGCTGTTCAGCTACAACCATCCGATTTTATATACCTGTTCATTATTCAAAAATGAAATGAATACAGCTGTATTAAATCTATTGAAAAACGTAAAAAAATACGTATTTCTCAGGTATAAACAATTTAAATAAATGTTTCTTGGTTTTTAATATGTTTAATTGCTAAAATAGCCTAGTATATTGCAAAATCTTTACACACATGTAAAGTTATGTCTTTACACACACTGTCGTGTCTTTACAGACACGACATTTATGTAGCAGTAAAAATTAAATTAAAAACTAAAAAAACCAGAAAGCGAAATAAAACCACAATGAAATATTACTTCAATAATCTAAATTAAAGCAATAAAATTACCATCCGCTATTTGCCAAATGTTATAAATAGCTGAAAGTACTTTCCTAATTTTTTTCGGTCGTTATAAAAAACAGTTATAAAAACAATTTCCTCATATAGTAAGAATAAACATAAAAACAAATGATAAGTAATTAATGAAACCTCTCCTATTGTGTCTGCTGTCCTCATTCGTAAAATAAAATTGTATAAAGATGAAATAAAACTATTTTTCATGCAATTTTTAAAAATTAACAGTTATATTTTGAACAATTTATATATAATTTAAAATAAATTACTCCACGCAATAAAAAAGTTCAAATTTGTTTGGTTACATTTCTTCACATCTTGGTTAACAAATATTCTGTAGGTATATCAAAATTATTATTAAAAAATCACATGAACTGATAAACTGCATCCAACTGACAATATTTTACAAATTTTTCTCCATCTTCCATAGTATTTGATTATCTATTCCAAATAATCCCTAATCAACTAAATAGGAAGTCAACTAACTAGCTCTTCTATTCATTACGCCATTTCTATCTTAATCCTAATAAAATAAAATCAATAATAATTCATTAAAAAAATCATAATATTGACTTTTTAGTGTTTTAAGTACGTATGTAAAACTATACATATAGTATCAGGTGGTTAAATCTAACCATCAGTATGAAATCGTGGCATTGTTTCAATTTTTTTCTAAACAAAAACAATTAAAAAAATTTCAATATAGAATCAAATATGAATTAATTTTTTTTTTTTTAATAATGTATTTCATGAAATTTCTGCGCAAACAATGTAAGTAAGCTTTAAAAAAAAAAAACACGGTATCACTTTTTCCCCAGTTGTTTATGTAAGATAGGTGTTATTAAAACAGAAATATAATATGAAATTGTTTTCCTCTACATGTATGGTATGAGTTAGCCTGTATGAGATTTTTGAGCCGAACTTTAGTGTTACAGTGAGTTTTAATCAAAACGAGGAAAAGGCAGTACGTTCTGTCGGAGAAGTGGTTTTTTAAACTCTTCAAATCTTCTGAACCCGAAGGCAAAACTGCCTCGGAACAGAACGCGCTCATTGTGCAGTTCTAAATTGAACCACTTCTATATTCATAAATGTTATTCTACAAGCTCCCGCTCGGTTGGCTCAATGTTCTACTGAGAGGTATGGGACTGAGCCGACGGGGTGGTAGTTGAGTGAAACAGTCTCTTTGCTTCCGCTAATATTTCCCTATCTTTCTGTTTCATTGCCATAAGGCCAGACTTTGTAAATAAAAATTTACATGCTTCGTAAAGTATCGATTTTATATATATAATGTAAAGAAAGACATATCGCCAATAAATAAAAACTCTTTAACTTTTTATAATTTATTTATTAAAAAGCGTGCCCCTTTTTTTCTCTTTTAACTTGTTCTTCTTGCAAGTAATTTAATTTAATTCTACATAATGAATGAAGGTAATTTCAAAAGCAATCATAAAACGAAAATATTATTTGAAATAAACGATAAAAGCAAACCAAAAAAAAATAAATAACTTTATTATTTCCATTAAAAAATATCAGCTTCTAAATATTTTACAGCACAAAGCATACACTCATGCCATTTATATTTGAAAAAAATACTGTTCTGTAATATTAAAAAATTCATATTTTTTCATCTCACAATCATTAAAAAGATTTATTCCTTTATGAACCGAGAGCATTTTCAGTGCGCGCGCGCATGTGTATGTATGTATTGTTATTACATTTGCTTATATTAATTACATTTATGAATACGCTAGTCTTTAAATAAGTTTAAAAAAATGAAATTAAGTGTCCTGGACAGGAGTCAGGTATATCACATTATTCTGTATACGTAGTTATAAAACTATATTAAACAAATGAAATCACTTGTATTAAACTGGCCGTTGACTATAAAGAAATAAATCTGTTGACAGTTATCTAAAGGAGATTCTTTGCTCCATGTTATCAAATCCACCAGGTACTGTAATCAATTTAATTTTTTACTTACTTACGGCTTTATGACGGTAGAGAGAAATAGTGATTACATTAGTTTTGACGTACAGGGTTAATAGCGATTTGTAACTATGGAGGCGGTTACGAGCACCATTTTTAATCACAAACAAGTCTTTAGGTCCACGTGTCATCCAACGGATTAAAACAATTGTTTGTGGGTTCCAATCAACCCGAACAGCGTTTTAAGCGAAGATGTTCTTTGAAAATATGATTGTGAAACAAGTTATGTTGAACCAAACGATAAAAAAAGTTTTTTGAAAAAGATAGGTCACGGCTTGATTAATAACGAGGTGATGCTCATATTCTCAAGATGAAACCATCAGAAAAACTAGGAAATTAGTGCTGAAACATACCAACACACACCCGCACACACAAAATAAATAAAAAATAATACAAGATTATAATATAAAGCAGACAAATTTTTATTTTTTCTCAATAAAATAAATATTACGTTTCAATTTACATTATAATATGTTATTAAAAACAGTGACTAACCTGTAAATAATGAAAAATTAATTAAATTTTAATCAGAGAAAACAATTTCATAATAAATTAATAAACGTACAAATTTATAAGAGAAAAGTTGATGAGCATACGAAAATATTTTAAAACAATATAATTTATATATAGGTAATAAAAATTAAAAGAAAGGTAAAATAAAACTAATAAAAATGAAATAAATAAATAAGTTTAGGCTGCGTACTATAATTAACAAAAAAGAAAGAACTTCGTAGGTAAAAGAAATTAATCAAGCATTTTTTTTTTTTTTTTTTTTTTTTTTGTGTTTATCCTCCGAGTCCACGGTTAAGCATTACTTCAGAGGATGAGATGAATGATTTGTAGCGTGTGTGAAAATGCCATGCCTACCGGCATTTTAAGTTAATTAATCATTATATAATAATAATAAAAAAAAAAAACAATCGGGTTGATCTAATGTAAACTCGTCGTTGTAAATCAGCTGACTACGAAGTCGATGTTCTAGGTTCAAATCCTAATAATGTAGTCAGTTACTTTTTTTCGGATTTGAATACTAAATTGTGGATACCGATGTTCTTTGGGAATTGAGTTTCAATTAACCACACGTCTCAGCAGTAGTTGATTTGAGTTTGTTAAAGACTACACATTTACCGGTAAGTTACATTACAGTGATAAGTCGCTGATGACTTTAATTTTATATCTGACTATAAATAAAAAGTATTTAAAAAAAAATACAATAATAAAATCTTATAACCAGACAAAAGTAAAGAAATATTATTATTTAAATTTCTAACAACTATTATCATAAATACAGAATGGAGAATTTTTGTTTAATAATTTATTATTTGTTTAAGTAATATATATATATATATATATATATATATATATATATACATGACTGATATTCACATGATGAATAGCAGTTGTGGCGAACGGGGTTATGTTTACGCAGCGTCTTATCGTCCAGTGATAATTTTAATCCGTATAAACTTATTTTAAATTTACTCTGTTTAATACTCTTTTAATTAATAATTAATTAATACATAATTAGTATATTATGCATTATATTTGTATTGTCGTGAATTTATTTATTACAGACTTGAACTTTTAAATGGAAAAACATCGTGTTAAGTCTGGAATAAATCGCTCAGAACTGGGAATAATTCAGAAATAATTTGTTGTGACTGCAACTTTTAGCTTTACAGTGCTTGTGTAAACTTAAAAATAGATGGAATCAATTTCTACGAATGAAGATATGATCCGTGCACAGAAGAAAACAGGAAACTTACCTCTGGAAACGTCTACATCAAAGGGATAAATCTTGCTAAAACAGGTAGTTTATTTATTCAATGAAATGAGAAAAGGCAACAGAACAATGGAGCAAGAATTAGGAAAATCTATCAAATTTTGTCATACAGATGTTGAAGATATCCTTAAGAAAATTAATCTTGAAGAAAAAGAATTATCCTTATGACTGGAGAAGATAGAAACTCGATATAGAGAAATTAGTGACCTTAAAAGAAAACAAAGACTTTCATTGCGCTTTTCCCGAATTACAAAAACATTGCAGAGCTAATAGCATTAAATTGCATGATAATTACACGTGGATAAAAACGAAGAATTTCTGAGTATAATTAAGACGGTTGGAAATGCTCTAGAATATAATATCATGGATCAATAAATCGAGAACAGTTATAGTACTAATACAATTTACAAGAAGAGTATACAAAGAGGACTATTACGAAGAAGAAGAAGAATCTGACGCATCAAGACTTTTCGACGGTCACTTAAATCTTCCGTTTGATATCCCTCTGCATATAAATAAAAGTTTGCCTCCAGAAAGATGGAAAGTGCTAGAACAACAAAAAGGGACAAAGGTTTTAAATATTTATGGATCCGGAATAACATAATCATGATGAGGAAAGCGAAGGTCAAACAGTAACTGTATAGAAACACTTAAAAATTTGAATAAGTTAAAAAAGTTTCAATATATAATATACTAACATAAGCATAATATAAGTAAGTTAATCTTTGCTTTCTTTATTTCTACACTACTAATCTATGAAAAATGGTGATCTATTTCAGTCAAAAAATTCTAAGTATGAGAGAAATATTGCTTATTTTTTCTTGAAATAAGTAAATGTAACGATAAAACTATATTTATTGTATTAATTAAGAACTGGATATGTAAAGATGAAATGAAACTTTACCTACTGGGAATTGTGACTACTATTCTGATTGCAATGATGATTATAGATTTAGCAGAATTGAAATTTATATAAAAAAAGATGTTAAAATTTTGTCTGAAAAAATATTGCTTGTTGCTAAAGATGATTTAAAAAGATATTTTTCGATAAATGAAGCTAAAATTTGTATTATCTCGACGTATAGGTTTCATAACATGCCAGTAGATAAATTCCTATAAGTAATTAAATACTTCCTACTATTTTTAAACGAAGATAACGTTTCGATAAAGGCGATAGTAATATCAACCTTCTGAAATCAAATACAATAATAGACGTGTGTAAATTTATTATGTCTATTTTTGGTTTTGATTCGTTCATTAATGACTGTGGATTTAATTACTTCACGCTTAAATCACGTTTATACTCGCTCTACAAATATGTAAACGACGTTAACTTTAGAGTACTAAATCTCGGTATCAGACACCACTCTATGATTAATTTATATACAAAAAAAAAAAAAATTAAACCTCCTCTTTATGCCGTACCATACGAAACAATAAAAATAAAGGAATGAATATTGACATTCTTAAATAACCGCCTAATTAATACTGAGTGGTTAACTGTCTTCGCATGTATCGATGTAGATTTAAATTTTAGTGATTTTCAGCATAAATTTGCATTGAACAACCGAAAGAAACGTTCAAACAAGACATCTACCAAAATAAAAACCATGGTTAAGCACTGAATTACTTAAATTCTTCCAAAAGAAAAACAATAATATATATATATATATCTTCCAAAAATATATCAAGACACTAAATCAACCCTACAACGAAAAAATTCAAAAATATTACAAAAATATTTTGTAATATATATATATTTATTACAGAATTTTTTGTTGTATTTATATATTTTGTAATGGGCATCTGTACGAAATGTAAATCTGATGTTTTGTTTTTATCGTTCCGCTCCGGTACAACGTGTCTAAGGAGTGTCCAGCACAGAGTTCTGCGCCGGACACTCCTTAGATTTAGAATAAGTGCTATTTATAAGTCCTATTTATTTCCAACCTATACGCCCATACGGATGACGCCTAAGTGATTATACTTTCGAAGATTCCTCGGTAAACCACGTAAAATTGGCAGCCCATAGTTCTTCCGGGCAATTCTCCTAAGGTTGTGAATCACAGAGACGGCGTCCTGCTTGTTTGTTATGGTTGCTAAATAGCAACTTTTCATCAAACAGTTCACCTAGGTACTTGTGAACTCTTATTTGGCTGATACACAGCCTCTATACTTAATGTGAGGGTTACAACTATATGATAATTTGTCTTTGTTGCCCTTCAGAAGCATATACTTCGTCTTGGGCCCAGAAACGTTTAAATTTTGACTGCTAATTTTAAAACTTTATTACCAAGATGCTTACCAAATATTAATGTGATTCGTCTATCTGAACTTTTGATATAAAGTTTTATATAAAAACTAGCGGACCCGACAGACGTTGTCCTGACGCGGCATTATTCTGAAATAAATGCGCACACATAAATATAAGTAACTTAATTAAGTTAAAATTAGCAGGAATGTGTTCTAAATTTCATTAAAATGAATATTAGTATGATATTATTAGTTTGTGATTGTTGTATTATTGTAACGGGTTTATTGATTAATTATGTGTAGTATGGTTAATATTTATTTTCACTAAATATTGAGATGTCCGATGAAAATTTAATTAAAAAATCGAAACGTCGTAAAATTAATAATTAGTGTAATTAATAAATTTTCATCCACATTACTACTAATTTTCACTTAACATCATTCTAAAAAAGTACCTCCTACATATTTTTTTAAAAATTTAATAATTTTGATGTTTCATAACCATGTAACAGCTTAATTAATCAATTAAAAAAAAATTAAAGCACTGTAAAAAAGCAACGTAGTTAAAATTTTAGTAGAAATTTTTATCATTTTTCTCATTCTTTATTTTAACATCTATTTTACCAAATTTTAGATAATTGTAAATTAAAAATAATTTTAGAAAACTTTTTATAAAATTAATCAGCTAAAACATTATAAATTCAATTTTTTAAATATACTTTAAACTATATTATAAGTAACTTATATTTTAAGTTTATAAATGTTATAATTTATTTTACAAACTTAAATTTTTATTTTCAAAGAGCCGTTCAATACTTCATAAGTTGCATAGAATCAAATTAGAACTGACAATTTAAATTTGTAGGTTAAGTTGATTGTTATTGAATGCACGTGTATACATCATTAAAATTCATGAAAAATCATATAAAATACTCACTTCAATACTGCACCTTACAAATTTGCACAATGTACATTTTTTAATTAAACTTTAAAACGTTATTTCAATAAATAATAATATAATATAATATTCTCAATAAGCGCGCAATTCTAGCAGACTCGGAAATGCTTCGCTATTGCTAGATCTGAGTATACATACAGATTAAATGACAGCAATTGAAAGTTTCATAAAACCTTAAAAACCTGAACATTAGCAATTTAACAAAATTTAACCTTTCACTTTATAAAAGTCAGAATGTAAAAAAATCCAAACGGCAAAACTACAGCTCTACCTATCGGATTTAATTCACACCAATCTCTAATCACAGTATTCGGTGGAAAATAATTTTTTAACGAAAAGTGTTGTGGCTGCAAAATCATTACAATTAATACTGAACACTAAGAAACTTACAAAACATTACGGAACCTTATAAAATTTCACCTTTAACTTTATAAAATTCAGAATGTAAATAAATCCAATTGTCAGAACAGCACTACCTATCGGATTTAATTCAAACTATTCTCTAAATACGAATTTTAATGTACTAAGCTACGACGCAAGTAACTGATATGCGAAAAAGCAACAAAATTAAAAAAATTCCTAGAATCCGATCGCAGCATCAACTTCCGGGTTTGACTGATAAACCAAAAATTAAAAAAAAAAAACTTCTAAAACGCGATCGCAGCTCTGCCTACCGGATCCACACGCTGCCTACCGGACCCAATTGTGAACCTTAACCATCCTAAGATCAACAACACATAAATAAATTAAAAAAAGATTTTCACTTCAATACTGTACCTTACAAATTTGCACAATATATATTTTTTAATTACACTTTAAAGCGTTATTTCAATAAATAATAATATAATATTTCTCAATACGCGCACAATTCTAAACGCGATCGCAGTGCTGCCTACTTGTTACTTAATCAGTTGTGATTTTGTTTACATTGGCAACGGCCATACGGGCTCTTTGTGATTGGTCGTTGTGTTTGACAGCGGCCATCTTGCATTGATCTGATTGGTTTTCCTTTGTTTACATTTCCATCTGATTTATTAGCCAATTATTTATTAAAAAACTGTTTTCTCGCGATTTTTTGTAACACAATAATAACACAAAATTACAAAATATTTTTCTCAATTTGATCGCAGCACCAACTGTCGAGATAAACTAAAATTAAAATAGAATATTTGATACTGCGATGGTAGTGCAGTCTGCCGGATCCAATGTAAAACATTCCAAAATCAACTACTTGTAAATAAAAAAATTAATTAAAAAAACATTTTCCAGTGGACCAAATTGTGAATCTAAATCATTTTGGAATCCCCTTGAACACACACACAAAATTTCATCAAAATCATTCCAGCTGTTTAGGAGGAGTTCACTTTCATACACACGCACACAAGAAATATATATATAAAGATAACAAAATGGCGCGAAGGGGGAGAACGAAGGAGAAATCGCCATTTTTCCTAAGGATATCTTTTGTTTAGTTTTACAAGTAGAATCCGAAAAAGTATAGCCAGCTCACCATTTTAGAAACACTCTCTATAAATAAATTAGATCTGTATCTATAAAACTATATTATAACTTTACATAATATAATTTTATATGTCGTCCTCCGAGGTGCAAGTGGGAGCGTCTCGGCCTTAAATCCGGACGTCCCAGGTTCGTATCCCGGTCAGGTATGCCATTTTCATACGCTAAAAAAATTACATTTCATATTCTACGCACAAACGTCGAGTTTCAGTAGTGAATTTCATCAATATAATTTTAATAATTTTTTTTGTTATACTGTCTTATTTACAGTTTCCCAAATATAAGAAATAAATTTTATTAAGTTTAGAAAGATTAAGAGAAATCTCTTAAGAGTAATGTTATATATAATTTTTACTTTTTTTCTTAAAAATAAATCAATGAAAAGATTTTGAATACAAACAGGAAAAAACCTTTTTTAATTAAAATTTTTATTTTTAATTAATATGTGATCGATTAAAATACTAAAATACTTAAAATCTGTTAAAAAAATTTGATTTACGAATCAATATTTTTTTTTACAAAATTTTATTTAAAATTAGATTTTTTATTCAAAAAAATAGAATTATTAATTAGTTAGTTGACACAGAGATAAATAATGAGGAAATAATAATTTTTCACAGGTTTCATTTCTCATTAATTTTATAAGAAAATAATAATATTGCATAAGATTTCATTCATAATACAATTCTTTTTACTTTATTGATTGATTTCTATGCAAATATTTAGGATAATGATCAACATTATTCTGTTTTCTACGTATAAATTTGTAAATATTCCATTATATAATATATATATATATATTTATGATAATTTATAAAACATAGTAGGCAACGATGGAGATTTCATGACTGTGGTAGGAAGGATAGCTGCTGTAATATTTTGATTCTAAACATATCATGTGAACGGGCAACCCCTAGTGGTTAAGTTTGGTATGCAGGGAGATGCTGCCACGTCCTATGAGCTGAACGACATCCTGTGAGGTTGATGTGAAGAGCTAAGAGAAGACCTTCGCTTCATTCCTCTCTCAAAAGGAATAAACCCCCTTACCTGCGTGTTTTATTCCGGCGCCTTGCTTCAAAGCTTCATCCATCTCCAACAGCTTCTATATATTCTCTTTTATTTACAATACATACCCATACTTACATGCACGCGCATACTCACACGCGAGTGCAAAAACGAACACACACACACACACATATATATATATATATATATATATATATATATATATATATATATATACACAGAGTAGAATTACATATCTTGCTCTATAAAACAATCTATACGTCTTTTGAAACGTCAGAAAATTGAAATGTTTTCAGAATTTGAATTATACGATAAAAGGTTTCTATGTTTCTTATGTTTTTCCTTACAAAGGTTTTTTAACCAAAAGTAAATTTTGAATTAAAATTATGTAACCTATTAAAGATTCTTATTATAAATTTACTGGGTAATCTATTTTAAATATTACCGTTTGCAAAAGTTTGTTTTAATGCTTATTAATCCTTTGAGATTAATTTAAATCACTAAAGATACGAATTTTTAAAATAGCACACTAATTTTTAAAGAATTTTTCGTTGTTCTAGAGGCTATATAAGTATTATTATGTTATAGTCAATATCATAAAATATAATAATATTACATAAATATCGTATAATATATTAGTCTTGTTTTTATTCAAATATAAAAAAAATCTTTTCTTTAACTTATAATTTGTAAAATAAATGAACCTAGTCCTTAATAAAGTAAATAATATGATGATCTTCAAGATGTAGTTTAGTGTCATAGTGCCGAATATGTATCGTCCCCATACGGCATATACTATGTCGGGACAGATTCTTGTTATTATTTTTCTTCATTATTCTACCGATTATTCTCGTAGAGAAAAAATATGTTACTTCATAATTTAAATAGTACTATCAATCCCTTTATGACAAATGAAAATTATCAAATTATGTCCAACGAAATGTGGTATGAATTTGTTTTTGTTTGTTTTGTGGTTAAAAACAAATGTTTTTTTTTAACATTTTTACGATAGTTATATATATTTCTGTGAAATAATAAGCTATTTTAAAAACAAAGATTAAAAACAAAAACTGGAAAAATTATGAATCTGATAAATTTATATGAGATACAGATTATTATAATAAATAATAATATCTTTTACTCAAATTCTTCTGTACGTAGTAACTGCCTTACTTCTGTAATATGCAATACAAACTTTCCATTTTTCATTAAATTAATAAAACCAGATATATTGAATTCTCAGCAGACTTATGATTTTTAGAATTAAAATAACAAAGTCTTTGACCATACAGAAATTTGGGAACTTCTAGTAGTCTCTAAATTATGCCAGAGAGGTACTAAAATTTAGCATAAAAATAATTTTATAAATTAAAAGATAAAATAAATTAAAAAATTGTTGTTTAACGGTGAACATAAAATAAAATCCTATAAACTTGACAGTATGTCGGTGTCTTAACATTTCTTTCAAAACGTCCTGTGTTAGAATCCTGGCAGGGATTCGCATTTTTTCATATGCTAAAGTTTTCCATACACCTTCATCAACAAGTTTTCAGCTTGTTTGGTAAATTTAGAAAAATATCATAAAAAATTGCTTTGATATTTAGTACTAAAAGATATATATATATAGACAAATTAATTTAAGGATTATCATTTTTTTTACAAACTGTTGGAAGTAACTGATTCAACAATCTAAAATAAAAACAAAACAGCATTGATTTAGAAATACGTAAATTTACATAAGCGCGGCTTTAGCTTTAAAACCATACAACTTAAAATTTGTTATTCTTAATTTAATGGGGTTATCTTTCTATGCTTGCAAGTGTTATGCCACTAGGGACTTTTTTCGATCTTTTAACATAAAACAATTTATTTATAATTTTTGTTAAGTTCTTCTAAATAATAAATACTATTGGTGAATGATTAAAAATAATTCAAAACGTAGCCTAATTACTAATATTGTTTTTGGTAATTGCTCGGTTTCTATATCAGTAAAATCAGCTCTTTTCTTGTTTATCTTGAATTCTTCAGTAAAGAAAGGAAACATTTAACTACCTCGTGATGAATTTATGATTATGATATGAACATATGTAAATATCCGTTTTGGGGTTCTTGAGTCAAAAAATTGGTTTTAAAAAATGTCTGTATGTCTGATAACTTTCAATTGATTACTTTCTATTTCTTCCGTAAGTTTTTAATATTGTAATGAAAGAGTCATATTTTTTAATTAGATTCAACTAGTACAATCATATACCACATAAAACTCAATTTTGACAAAATTGTCAGAACCTCTCTTGTCAAACCAATGCAGCGAGATGCCACGTCTGTACCCACATCAACGTTTGATCAAATTAAATTTATTTTTTTGCAGTGAATTTAAAACGAAAAATATACCAGCAGCAGGATGAGGATGAGGATAAGGAAGTACAGGCATTCTCCGGTTCAAACACTGCGACTGCGGGGCCTTCTTCTACGGTTCAAACCAATGTGCAACACGGTGAAAGTTAAATTGAAGGCAACGTTGTCATGAAGATAATATTGGAAAATTCGTCGGCCATGGCGAGTACTATGCCAGTTGATAAAGAAATACATTTTTGCAAGATATCTAGGTACTTTCGAAGAACTACGATTTTGCGACAGCTGGCAAACACCACAAGAGGAAATTCAATCATCATTGGCTGAATGCATATTCACCACGGCTTGCTCACTCAAAGCGACTCAAAGGTGCTTTCTGTAAATATTGTGTTGTTTCCGCCGTCAGATAGGAGGTGGTTGGGGTTCTTTTTCCATCATAACTTTTACTAAGTACACGATTATTGCAAAGCACATGCACAGTCAGTTCCAGGGATATCAGGCTACAATAGAATCTGCAAAATCGTCCTAGTGAACATTCAACTTCACGGAAATTAGTAGAAAAAACAAAAAAATTACTGTCCTTAATCATTTCCTGCGTCATTTTTTCTGGTACACTGATTTACTTCCTGGAGGCAAAAAACCTGGATGAAGGCATAGTTATCGACTTATGCAATTTACGCATCGAAGCAGGTGATTCACAACTAAAATACCGTTTTGAGCACAGACCGAAAAACGCGTCATGGCGATCACCTTTCATTCAAAATGGAATAATTTATCTACGTAACACTATAATCAGGGAACATATCACAAGAGTTGAAAAAGCTTGAGCTGATAGTATTTTGGCTGACAAAACAGCAGATATTTCTGGCAAAGAACAGCTGTCTAATGGGTTATGTTTCTTCGAGAAAAGGCCAACACAAACGAAGAAGAATTTATAAGCTTTGTAGAGCTTGAAGAACTTAATGCTGTGAGTATTGCCAAGGCCATTGAAGATTTTGTGGCAAACTTGAATGTAGACCCTGATAAGTGTGTGGAGTTAGGTTTCGACAGATGTTTCACCATACCCATCGGGTTGGTCTAGTGGTTAACGCGTCTTCCCAAACAGCTGATTTGGAAGTCGAGAGTTACAGCGTTCAAGTCCTAGTAAAGCCAGTAATTTTTACACGGATTTGAATACTAGATCATGGATAGCGGTGTTCTTTGGTGGTTGTCTTTGGTGGTCAATTAACCACACATCTCAGGAATGGTCGAACTGAGAATGTACAAGACTACACTTCATTTACACTGATACATATCATCCTCATTCATCCTCTGAAGAATTATCTATAAACGGTAGTTACCGGAGGGTAAACAGGGAAAAAGAGAAAAAAGAGAGAAAAGAGAGAGATGTTTCACCATGTCTGGGAAAGAAGGAGGTGTGCAGGCGATCTTGAGACAAAAGTACAAAAAATCCTTCTACTTCCATTGCTCTTTTCACAAGCCTAATCCTGTCGTGAACTACTTAAACGTTTTCCCAGAAATTTTAAACTGAGATGAAACGATCAAGGAGATAATCACATTTTTTTGGTAGTCCGTTTTACGACGCAAGTTATTGCTATCATTCCTAAATTGTGTGAAACTAAATGGTTAGAGAAATACAAGAGCATATGTGTTTTTAAGGATCATTTCATTGATATTGTTAACATTAGAGATATTAGAGATTATTAATATTGTTAGTATTAGAGATATTACCTGAAGAGGGAAATGCAGCAACGAGAAAAAATGCTTATCAAATGCACGCAGCGGAGTGCAGATATTCATTTATTGTGTCAATAATATTAATTTGTAAGCATTTCGCTATACTGAAATCCGTTGTAAATGCTTTTTAACTGAAGACACGTGACATGTTCAAAGCCAACCGGCAGATTCAAACTATTCTTGACATGCTACGAGTTCATCGGGGAGTCAAAACTACCGTTTTAAAAGAATCATTGCATTGCACTTGAGTGTTGATATACCGCCGCTCGCATTGTTGGTCGACGGAAATATAGAAGCAATCATCTAGTCAAAAATACATCCAAATTTTGGAGAAGGTCTCTAATAATTTTTTACTTGGATTCCATCATATCATCTTCAGAAGTTAAATTTTCTGTAGACAAATCGCCTGCATTTTCATTGATAAATTTCCATCAGAGTAGAATGGCAGCTGTTTCATCGGAGGAGTGGAGTGAAAGTACTTCATCTTGTGCAACTTTCGACAATTTAGAAGGCATTGAAAGAAAAAGGAAATTGTTCAAAGTGCGGAATGGCTGGCGGTTACAGGAACCGCCAGACATAATTGAGGCTTTAAAACAGAGCCAATCGTTTTTCCCGACTATTAGAAAGGCTCTGCTGATATTGTTATCACAGCTCTACAAAAGTATTATCGAGCTTTCATTTAGTTCCCTTCGTAGAGTTGAAATACAGTTAAGAAGCATCATTGGTGAAAACAGGTTGTATGGGTTAACCTATGTTAATCATTCACCGACAATGGGTTTTTGCTAACAAGAAGCAATTAGTTGAAGTTGTAGTTAGACAGTTTGCATGTAATTCTCGCAAACTATTGTTATAAAATTAGTTTTTTTTTAAATAAATATTTTATTCTTCCTTTTGTTATGGTGTATTATTGCATAACACTCCCCCTCAGTGGCGGAAGAGACTACTCTTCCGCCATGAAAAAAGGTAAATTTAGAAAGCTGTCTCCCTTTCCGTTTTAAGCTGGATACGCCTCTTTGTGAAATATAAATAAAATTTAATTAAATGTTATTTAATTTAGATAAAATTAAAAACAACATCGGGAAAGTAAAAAAGAAAAAAGTAATTTCTACTTTGGAAGTTTGCACCAGATTAAGATTTAGAACGTCGGTGATGGTTGAGTTTTTTTCAGCACTGATTTCAAAAACTGAAATTCAAGAAAAAAGATGGGGAATTTTTTTGGGAGGATTCAGAGTGTGAAGACGATCTGTTGATGATAAATGAAACAGAAGCGCTCTTGAGGAGGAGACCAAAGTTTGAAATTGGTAGAGACAATAAAAAAAAGAAAGTGTATTTTTTGAGTCGTTTAATTGTTATTATTAAAAAAAATTGTTTAGATGGATTATAAAAATAAATACCTAGTAACAAAAATAAAAATCTTATATTATTATTATCTCTGACATAACTTTCCTATGAATAAATAAATAAAATAGAAATCATAATTAAATCGAAATTGTAGTAAGGTGTTCATCATTATAAAACTTTTATTTGATGATAAAACATTAATATTAGAAATGAAGACAAATATTATCTATAATTTAACAAAAATGTACCGAGATAAACACATTAACATTTTCACAAAAATAGACAACACTCAAATTGATTGAGGATGAGCATTTGACATTTGTCAGTTAAGGAATACGGTTTAAAATTGTAAACAGACTGACAATCAGCTAACATATTTTAGTTCTGACATACCCATCTCACTCATTAATCTTTCACTATAACAATCACATGACAAACAATAGTGAGTGAACAATTCACTTAAAATCATAATAGGAAGTTACGTATTTTACCTATAGAATGGAATAAACCATATGTATTATGTTAAAACTATTAATTTTATCGTAAAATGACAGTTGAATAAAATATTTTATTGTAAATTATTTTATTATAAAACATAATATGTTAAATATAATATTTTATAATATTTGCTTACTCCTGGCGGAGTGGTTCTTTCTTCCTTTTCCTGAGGTTCCGGGTTCGAATCCCGGTTAGGCATGGGATTTTTTCATATGCTTCAAATTTTGATTTCCATATTCCCACGTACAAGCTTTTTGTAAGCTTCTGTAGTAAATTAATTCGACAGTAGAAAAAATAATACCTTCAATTGAGAATTATATACCTAAAAATTAAATAGTAACTAGTAATTTTGGGAAGAATGGATCACGTCAAGTTATCCGGTTTGGCTAAATTACATGAGCGATAATGGATACTTTGGCGGACGGTAGAAAAAAAAATTAGGAAATTAGTATTAAGAAAATGCGGGCAAAATAATATGCTGTAGACGGCAAGGGAATTTACCCTATTGAGAATAGATAAAATTTTGCATTTACACATTCAGCATATGCTCGATGACAAAATAAACAATAAACAAAATTGAAACCCACAAAAATTTTTTAAACTTATGCCGGTTTTTGTAAATTTTTAATTGATTCGGACCAAATTTTAACTCAATTATTTCCTGTAATATAATTCTTGAGAATATATTATGATAAAATATCAAAGAAAAACATTAAGATACTAAACAAGATACTTAACATTAAGATAATAAAATGTATAATACTGTATGTAAAAAATAATTTTCAAATGGAGATTCAGTATTCCTTTGAAAATGCTTTTTATTATGCTATTGTCAGAATGAATTTATAAAAATAATTAATGGAAAGATTTTTGAACGAATTTTCCTTCAAAAAATACTTTTAATCTTTACTAAGGGTATCTCTTTTACAGGGGTGAATCGCTTTTAAATTTACTCTCCAAGAGTGCAATAATACGAAACGGTCATAATTTAAAATTAAGCTATACAGCACTCCAAAATTATTTTCCATCTCCCTTTGGCCAAAAACAGTTTTTAAAATTTTTCCGCTTGTCTTTTTTTATTTTATAACTATTTACGGATAATCTCTGTCAGTCACTTCATTTTATCTTTTTCTAGTCATATATTTTATGCATAAAATGAATGGTAAATTACTTCAAAACTTGATGAAAGGTGTAATTAGATCACAGGTTTTAACTTCGGCATCACTGCATTAGAAAAAACCAACGAAGGAGCAATCCCTGTTTTCAGAAACGAGTTGAACTCGGATTTACCATTAATTAATAAACGAATTATAGTTTTATGTACTAAAATTTCTCTATTGGTGAAATAAACTTAATAATGAAAATAAATAATTAAATATGTAAAGAATTAAATATTATATATAATTTTTTTTCTGAAATAAAAAAGGATGAATGCAAATAAATTTTATAAGGTAGATGGCTGGATTTAACCCTATTCAACCTCACAATTAGTTGTTATATGAAGTTTAAGTAGCGAGGGAAAGGAGTAAGTAATGACAATAATCATTTAGTAATAACCGTTTTCTTTTCTTCTTTGAGGTGTACACTGCAGATTTCAATGTAGTAACTGAAAAATGTACGAGAGATTGAATGAAACATCCATTTTACATAAATAAATGAATAATCAGGTGTAAACATGGTTTGGGAAAAGATATAGTCCATTGTTACTTTTTAAGTAAGTAAAACATCGAAAAAAAAAACATTCTGCAGTATAAGGTTAACCAAACACATTTTATAGTCATTATTAGTATGTAAATAAAAAAGTAACGGGATGATTTAATTTCTAAGGAAAGGCAATTAGATGTGTAAAAGACTTACCCCGAAAGGAAGTTAATAATATACATACAGGATATCTAAAGAAAAGGTCTAAAAATATGAAGATTTGCAGCTTGAGAAAGACAGAAAGAATCACATAGTAGATAAAGTAAACAATATAAAATGATAGACAAAAAGAGGAAGGGTAACAGCATAACAAAGGAAATGATAAATACAATCTGTATAGGACAGTCTTAGAAAGGAATGGTTTACTTAAAAGGAGATGATGAGAAAGGGAAAACATGAGTGGAAAAAATAGAGGTCAACCTCGAAGAGGATAAAAATACAATAAACAAAAGATATAACCTTATAAAAAAAAAAATAATGAATGAGGAAATATAGAAAAACTTGGCTGGTATGTGATTTCAGCTGAAACTGAGACAGAAAGTCGATTTGTCACCTGTTGTAACATTGAAATCGATTTTAGTTATAAACAAATATTTTTACTGAGTATTTTTCCAGATGTTATCTGTGCTCCATTTTATAACTACCAGTATAAATTCATAAATCTTGAGTTGTTTTACAAATGAAGTTGTTTTATAAAATTTGAGTTGTATTAAAAAATACAAAAAAGAATTTGTAGGCTGTAAACTGAGTATTTCATACTAGTGAGTTAGATTATGTAATACATTATTGCTAAAGGAAAAAAGATACATTAATTTCTTGCTTTACACAAACTGTCAGAGTAACTTTATCTGTATGAAACTGTTGGTGGCTAATCGGTCAAAAGTATTTTGTTAGTTAATGAAGACTGTGGGGAAATAGTTTGATCTATGATTCGGGTTAAAAGGTTTGAAAAAAAAATTCCCATAATCTATATCAAAATGGATTCATTAATAGAATACATAATTATAAAAAAAGGATCTGATAATGTAATATATATAAATGCAAAAGATTTTAGTGACTTCTGTCTGTCCATTTGCAACAGCATCACGTTGAGAACCAACCGACCGATTGCGTTCAAATTTTCAGAATTCATTTGTGTTATCTCAGGGAAAATTTCAAGCTCTAGATCGAGGCTTGCTTGGGTGTGAAGTTATAAGTTTTTTCTTTCAAAAGTATGATTATTTTATTACTGTAGTAACAAATATTCTGTCTTTTGTAATTTAGTTTATCAGGTATTTGTAAAGTCTGTATAACTTAATTGTTATTTATCAGTATTTTATTCTCAAATCTATGAGGATAACGAACGTAGCGGGGTCCACGGGGTTGGAGTCTCCTGGCTAGACAGGAAGGTTGAACGAAGCGAGCCCTGACCGACTAGTTAGACATAAAAATAATCCCACGATTAGAGAAAACATTACTCGCAAGGAGGATAGAGTCGGTCGTACATAGTGTGTTCCTCAGATGTTTAGTTAGTTGTTTTGAATTTCGTTGTATTGGATTTATTTAAAGAAAATTCAATAAGATAACAGTAGCCAACGTTGTTCAATAATCCGTGAAGCTTTGTTATCATAAAAAATGACTTTTGTCATCACTGATTTAATGCCGTGATTTTGAATTTAGTTTCTTAGTGATTTTTAATTTCATAAACTAATCTATGAATATAAATACGTATGAATATAAATACGTAATTTTGTTTAGACAAAATTTTTTAACCTTTCTTTTATGTTTTAAAACTTGAATTTAAATTTATCGATCCCTGGTTAAAACTGACCTTTCATAAATTATAATCTTCATATTTAATATTAATGAAAGTAATATAACAAATGGAATAACAGATGTAAGTGACGGTACGTATACATTAAGATTATTTACCAACATAACAGCAGCTGCTTTTCCTGAGTTGCAAAAAGAGATCAAAGCAACCCACGTCATGCAGGATAATTATAAATATCAGCTAAAAATTAACTTCCTCATTATTTATGAAACTTTTATTCTCGTAAATTTATAAAAACTGGAAAAATGATGATAAACTTTTGTGAAATACACATAAAGCTTAAAAAAGCTTAACTTTACCTCAATGCTCAGTGATAAAGTTGAAAATTATTATTAATTTACAATGAAGCTTGCTTTTTAATTATTATTTAATTAATTTTTAAATAAAAAAGTAATAATAAAAATTTGGAAGGATTTGTAGTATAAGTAAATAAAAAGTAAAAAAAGGAAATACTCTGTTCCAAAATATTATAAAAGGTGTTTAACTCAAAGTCATTTCTTAATAAATAAATAAAATTGCTACTTAGGTAAAAAAAATAAAACGAAACTTTTCAATTATCAGTAAAAAATTAAACCTTAAAATATTCACAGAAATCCCTACTTTTAAATCTTTATAAATATCTATTTCTTAGTGGGTATATTGCTCGTTAAACCTCTGATAAGGTCTGAATACTGTTCCCATTCTCTTTTAGCAAAAAGCTATAATAAATAAAAAAATATCTATACTGATATTTTTGCATTGAAATGATGGAAAAATAATAAGAATTTTTTTTGGGATAAATGTGTTTTTATGAAACTAATCTGCTATCAAAATTTAAATAATTTTGTTCGTTAAATAAAAAATAAGAATAGATTTTTTAGATCTCATTCTCGTAATCTTTTTTTTCCAAAAATACCACTTTTAATAGTAGTGGTGGGCTATCATTCGAACTTCGTGTGTCGGAGAGGTTTTTATAGTTTCTTATTTTAAGATGAAATTCTTTATGTTAAAAATGTTATTCTTCTTACTAAAATTTGGAGAAAAAAAATTCTATTGCCAGGATAAAGGACAATTGAGAGCTAACAGTTATAATTAATACGATGCATGTGCGCGTTATCAAACATGTTATCAAACGGCTTTATATATTATAAAAGTGTATGAAAAAAATAAATTTTAGAAAATAATATGTATATAAAAATATAATAAAAGAGCAAATAAAATAACAGGAAAGCAATAAGAGTACTTTTTATCTACACAAAAACTTTTATTGAAAAAATTTTAAAAATGTTTGGATACGTAATTTTAAGAACAAAAAATTCTACTCTTTAATATATTGTCAAATTTAGAGTTTTCATACAATAACTTACATCTAATATTTCATTTTTGACGTAATAATAAACTGTGCAATTTAATTAGCATAAAATTATTTAATATTTTATTCAAGTACTAGAGTAATATTAAAAATATTAGGTTTTCCCTTTTACTTCAACGTGACGTCACTGTCTATACTTTTTTTAAACTGTAGTGAATGTAGGGGATATACGGCAAAAAACCTTGATAAAACAGATTGTACCAAGGCTGAAGTAAAAACTTTTAGTAAACATTATTTATAATAGAGTTATCATTCATTTTTTATCGGCAGAAACGTGTGACACCGTGGGCCAACATAAACCAACTCATTCTCCTTCACTCCTCCCGACCACTCTTGATCTATCTCTTTCTCAAATTTCATGTTCTCTCATTCCGTGCTTACTAAAGCTGCCCGGTCTAATACATAGCAACATGATTGGATTCAGGTGACAGACTTGAGTTTGGTACAACGATTATTTATGATGGTAAAAAAGGTGTTTGTAGTAAAGTGCTGAGAAGGGAAAGATGATATGTATACGTAATTGTGTGTGTAAGTACACGCGCATGCGTGCTTATGTGTGTGTATGTGACAGTGTGAAAGAGAGAGAAAGAAGTACACTAGCTATGAAAAAAAATCACTGAACGGTTGGTATGTAGTAATTTGGAGTTAGGAAAAAAACGGGGTAAGTCAATTATGAGCTGGAGAGTTATTTATGGTTCGCATATACGGTTAATTCAATTACAAAACTTGCAGAGAAAATTGTTATTTATTACGCTGTCATTTGTCCTGATTAATGATTTTATAAAATGATTAATTACTCTTTCATCATATATATTTATTTATGTTTTATTTAATACCCTTTTATATTTGTTTTATTTTTTCTCGCTATTTTGAGAAGTGTGCAATTGACAGCCAATATTTTCAATTACTTTATGAATGTAAACCGCATTGAGTAATTATCGTTCATTAATTGTGGTCCGATATTTATTATAGAAAAATAATTCTACGTAATTATTCTTTAGTATTAGCTTAATTAACTTTAATGAATTGTTTTCTTACATTTATCAGTAAAAATTAACAGTAAACTCCCCTGTAGGAAAAAGACTGACTGCTTGCAATAGAAGATGGTGTAGTGATGGGCCTCTCCCAGTATACCAGGAGATCTTTTTTGTAATTTACATAGATTATCAAAAGAAATTTGGAAATTCTCTGTAACTAAACTTTTAAATATTTTCTACTTCTACAAGGATCATCGAATTGTAGATACCTTTCATTGAGATTTACTTTGCGGTTTTTAGTCCTGTGTGGTCCTGCTTACCGTCCAGCAATCGTTCAGCTGTGAGAGGAAATTTATTTTACGTTATCGAAATCAAACTAGGATTCATGGGCCAGGTGAACTTGTTTACAAGCTCTCAGGAGAATTTAGTCTAGCTCTTAAAGAATATGGAGGACTTTTCTAGAGAAATTGACTTGAGTTTCGATATAAAAAAATGTGGAGTTGAGGTTCTGAAGGATGTTAAGTGGCAAGGATAACAATTTTATCAAGTTTCGGGAAAGCTGTGTGTTTGATTTCAGATTGATGTCTGAGATTCTAGCAAAGTGGAACGATTGTCCACAAAAGTTAAAAGATTAACCTGAAGGATACATTCTTGCAACGATTGAAGAAAGTTTTTTGGACAGTTTGTCGCATGTTAAGCAGGAAAAGTTAATAGACTTTTTTAGCTCTGCGATGCTGGTACTTTTTTTATAGCTCGGATTGAATAATGAGCTGAGGTGAAATACCGTGCTTGACTTATTAGGACTTATTAGGATTTGCTACTGAAGTTAGGAGCCATTAACCACTTCGTTCAGCACACAGGTTTACCTACCGATGTTTTTAAGACAAAGTTTTCTGAACTTGCTGCACGTGTATGTGAGGCAGTTGTAAAGTTTACAATTATATTTTTATGAAATATGTTATAAATATGCCGAAATATTTATCCTATATCTCCATAGGGCACATTATTTAATTAGATAATATTTAGAAAAAATAAAAGATAAGGAAAAAATAACCGAATGAAGTATGTTAAGAGTGCCTAAAGGTGGTATCGGCTTTTAATTTGTATATAAAAGAAAGAAACAATAAAGAATCTACAAAAGAAGGAGTCGAAAATTAAAATTTAAGGATCCATGTTATTAAATATAAAGGGAAAATCGATTTCAAAATAAAAATAGTGAAATATATATACTAAAATAAATGTATCAAAGAAAGAAAAGACATGGGTCAAAAATTAAATAAGTATTCAAAATATATTAACAAAATTTTTCTATTTAGGTAAAGATTTTCAAAATATAAATTAAAAGAACGGGAGATATACGTACAAAACAAACAGGTGAGGTACAGGTACAGAATACAAATAAGTATTCTGGCATTAAAACAATCTCGATGTAGGAATTATGAAAGAATTTTTCTACTGTGCATCATTTTCTAGTAGTGTATTCGATGCTAGAAGAAGACATTTCAGGCGACAAAGTAAAAAATTATGAATTTTACTGATCTTTTCAAATGATAATTAGATTGCTAGGTTATATCAGTTTGCTTGTAGAAGGAAATGTAAAGAAAGATAAATATCTGAATACGCAAAACATATAAGTTTTTGCCCCAAACTGATAATATTAGAAGAAACAAGCAAACTAGTGCCTTAGAGAAACCCTAGTGCATTAGAAGAAACAAAAAAAAAAAAACAAAAAATTTGTGTCAACATTTATTGATATTTTCAACTAAATATTAGCATTTAAGAAGATACAACAAAAAATTCCTATAATTAATATTTATTTAGCTGGAGTTATTCAAGAATGGAAGTAATCAGCGAAAAAAAGTATTATTGTAAAAAAAAAATTTATTAAAAAATATACCTATAGTTTACAACAAATAATAAACACGAAACTTTTTGAAGCAGCAAAAAGTAATACTAATTCTATATGTATTTTTCACTTCTACGATTTACACTATTACGATACAGTATAACCATATCGTAAAAACATTAATTATTAATTTATTTGAAAGCTGATTGTTGAGAAAGTTCATCTGTTAATCAAGAATGAAGAATAATTAAAGAATGAAGGATAATTAAATTTCCTTCATATTCTTAGAATATGAAGGAATAATTTTAGTTCAGATTTTTTTAAAATGAAAGTAGATTACTTTCCTGCATTGAAAGAAAAATCTGAAGTATTTAAATGATCCAGAATTAATGGGAATATTTTTCCGTATCGAAATCACAAATATCACAGCAGAGGATAAATATGCTTATGTACTAATACTCTTTTATTGTGAAAAAGAGAGTCGTACATTTTTGTAAGGCATCTCAGTATTTCAGAATCAGAATATGTAGTCAATGGTTATATTGAAAACTGGAAAACGTCATAAAATTATTTACTTTTTAAATTGTGTGGAATTAAAAAAAAGATAACAACTTTTTGTTTCAAGAAAAAATTAGTTGAGTGATTAACTAAAAAGCAAATATAGATTTGTTTGTTAGTTCTTTTATATCCGACTACACTATCAGGACATTGATGAATTTGGGTGGTGGTGAAATATATTAGTTTATGCTCCTTTAACTCAGGAATATCTTCACTAATTTTCATTAAAATTAAACTGGATGATTCATATCAATCATTCAGGTGAATGAATATATGGCAGTTTGAAAGAAATTCGAAAAACCAAATAATTCGAAAGTCATTTAAGTTTTATATTAAATACATGAAAAGTAGATCTTAATAAAATAAAATATGTGTTATATATTAGGATTCTGTAGAGATGAAAATTGTGCATGGACTAGTTATAAAAAAATAATTTTTCACTAACTGTTTTGTGTTTTGTTTGCACGTTTAACACTTTCCTAGAGATCCCTACTTCAGAACGATTTATTTGGAATTAAAATAAAATAAAAAAACGGATAATAATATTTATCATCTGTCAATGATATAAATGATACATCCATATAAATATCAAAGATAAATATCTGTGTAATATACTTTTACTAGTGTTTAATACAGTAAATTTTTAATAATAAGTATAGTAAGTATAAGTATAGTAAAAATTAACTTATATAAATACTTATGATCTGCCTACTAGGCAACTTGCTAGACAAAAAAGATTTTATATATATATATATATGTATATATATAAAATATTCTTTAGATCTATTACATATATTAAATAAAAAATGTAACATATTTCAAAAATGGTCACAATTTGGTAATTTATTACAAATTAAATCTAATATCTGGAAATTATTCAAACTATTTAAAAATTTTTTATTATAAAAATAAAGTTTAAAATAAAAAAAAAGAGAACAAACTACATTCATTTTTTGCATTTAAAAATCTTCAATTTTTGAAGAATAAAATAAAAAACTCCTTAAAAAACTAAATTCTTAAGGATCCTTCTAAGAGTTACAGAGCAATTAAGTTAAAATTGATTTTAAAATTAAAAAAAAAAAAAAAAACATAATCCCTTCAGGGTAAAGAATCCCGTCATAAAAATCACACAATTTATTTCTTACTTTACTGAGTTATTAAAATCTTTACTTAAATCTATATCGACAGTAATATGGGAATGCTTTTCATTGGATTTTTAAAAACATTTTATTGGTTTTAACCTAAATAAAACAAATTGGAATCCTCACTTCCACTAATGTAGATTCCTTCTGTTTGTTCAAGCATTATTTTATACTAAATGATTCAGTTTAGATGAATCTGCTTTTATTTTGTAAAGCATATTCATCTGTTAGTTTTGACGCAAAGATTTTCACGAAAATTAAAAAAACCTTTTACATGTTGATTTTTATCATCTTAATTAACAAAATTGAAATTAGGATATTTTAGTTAATAATTAAAGAAAGCATAAGTTCATCAGAAAGCGTTAAGAGAGTGTCTATCAATGCTCTTATTCAGAATTTTCTTGGTATCTCGAAGTGCAAGATGCTGCTCTAAAAGACCTGATAAATTTTATGAAGAAAAAATATCGTGTGGCAAGGTACAACAAAAAATTTAATTTAAGTTATTCTTCATCGGAGATTTTTTTTCCCATTTTTAACACAAGGAAGTTTTTTCATTAGCACTAAAAATATTATTTAGATAGCTTATGTTCTAAAATGTATAGTGTTTATTATCTAATACAGTACTTAGTCATTCCAAAATTTTTCATTGTAATTCATTTGAAACTATATACCTGAAGCACCGTGAGATATACTTTTATTGATTTATATTTAAGTTCATATTAATAAATTATTATATTTACGTATTTCTTTTGTTTTGATTTTAATATATTAAATGTTAAAGTGAATACGTTATATACGTCATAGAAGGTTTAATAATTTATTTAAAAATAAAGTGTAACTACTCAATTTGTTTAATTTTTTTAAAAGGAATTCCTTTTTTCACCATCGTCTCTTATGTAGAGGTGATTTTAAATCTTTATTTACCGGAAATATGTAATTATGAATTATTAATCGAAATTATAATTTAATAGAGAAATTTTCTCGTAAAGTATTTCTGATTTCTGATTTAAATACATATTTACAAAAATGTGCTTTGTTGTATAGATGGATTTAGCACTGTTTCATTTTTTATACTTTTTACTGTCTGTTCCTTCAAACTGAAAAATAGTCGATAGAAAAAAAATCAATTTTAAAAACATTTAGTCTGTGTTGACATTTAAATAAAATTATTAATAAAAAGTCAATTTAAGAGTAAGCTCTCTACAAACATCAAACATAATAACAGGTGAAAATGTAACTAACTATTAACATTTGCCAAAAGATGAAACATCTATCTCATATACGCATAAAATGTACGGGTGCGTGAGTGAAGTGAGTTGAATGTGTTTTAATGTCAAGAGATTCCGTAAGTGGTTGTAATGAGATGATATGTATTGTATTACAATACCATGCAATACGCTCTACTTGTGTTGTACCGTGAACGATGTGGATGTTTTGTAATGTCTATAATATCTGACATGAGATAGGTGACCACAATATGGCTTGGTCGGCTGCCGGTAAAGCTATACAGCAACAGCCACAGCTGAATTAATTGAATGATCGGGAGCTCACCTCTCCGGCAAATATTGAACTGCCTGCAGTGATGCTAATTAATAACATTGCTCGAGCGGCCTCTTTGAGTCTACATCCCTTGAGATTAAATATGGATGGGGATGGGTGTAATAGAAACGCGCGCACATGCAGGCATACATATGCACACACAATATATTAGAGATTACAAACAACAAATCCGAGCGACCGTAAATACCATTTCGTTATTACATAAATCAGTTATTACTATTAAATCGCGTTCAAAAACTGCGTTTCTCATATAAGTCTGTATAGTACAATAACTAATAGAATTCAGAGTTAGAGAGGATTAGTTTGAGTAACTAAATAATCAACCGGGTGAAAAAAGTATAAAAATATGATATCTGTGGATTGATATTGTTACACTAAAAATAATTTAATTTATACCACATGTTAGTAATATCGTATTTATCACGATTAGCTTATTTACTCATCTGAGAAGCATAATTTGAATCAATAGGTACAAATTGAACAGAATTTATGTGAAATACTGTACTAAAAATATAAATCATATCAAATTAATGGATCTCTGATCCCATTCATTCATTCTTTTATCATTAAATCATTATACATAAAAAATACTAAATAAAAATATAACGAAAGTAAATATTAGGCCTATTTAAGCAATTACAGTAACAGTTGTACAACAACTAAAAGAAATAGTGGGTCGTGAAAATATTATATAAAATTTTCGGTTTATCGATTACTGTCAAAGAAACAAAAAAAACATCATTTTTATTTTGTTCGATACTAATCTTCAATAATACAGTTAAATCCGAAAATCTAAGTGATAAAAAAAGGAAAGTGTGTAATATAGAGACAAACTTGGATTTTAAAGAATTGATAAAGTAAATCAGATTAAATTTTAACAGATAGTAGAAAGGATACGGCACCCTATTAATTTCCTTGATTTAATGCACTTCATCAGGACATTACTGTATTTAATGGGGAAAATTATATAGCTGGGATACAGATATAAGAATGAGCCAAGAATGTAATTTATTTCCGATACATTTTAACATTTGTATTAAAAGAAAAAAATTTAAGTTGTTCAACGAACGATCAAATCTCAAGTATACAATGCATATATATAAACAGCAATCAGAGGATAATTTATAAAATGTTCTGCAGTTTTTAAGTTTAATTTATAATGAATGAATACAACATAATTTCTCACGATGAGAATTACTTTTCCCAAAACAAAGTAAACAGGATTTTGTGGGAAATATTTACCTAAGTAGTTTTCAATTAGGTATTATAATAGATTTCTAATTTTGTTGTCTTGCCAATAATTAACCAATATAAAATTAAATGAATTAAAAATTTAATAAGTTCCCGCAAATTTATGGAGAAACACTTAAAAATAAAATTTGATACTCGGTTTAAATTTTACAATAACTATACCTTCCCTTTCTTTCTTTAATATATCGAAACAAAAGATGGATAATTAGAAAAAAGGAGGAAAACATGATAAAATCCTTAAAAATCTATTAAATATTTCACTTTATGAGAATATCAAGAGGTGCAAACATTTACTAAGGGTGGATGATTATCGTTAACCTCTTCAAGCTTATGTCAGTCATAAGCCCACCGACAAAAAAAAGTAGAGTAAAATTAAAAAAAATATGAACATGGTACAGACATTTTAAGCCTCATGGCTCTGTTTGAAAATAACATTTACTATCTAATTTATTATTTTTTTAAAAATGTTTCATATAATAAAGGAAACGTAAAATATTACGGATTTACATAAAATTTAGCGGAGATAAAACGGACGGTTTACAGAGGAAAAAACTCTCTGAAAATCGTAAATTCTAATTAAACATTACTACCTGATTTCATAAATTAACACCAAAAATTTTAATTGGATTTAGGACATTATTAATATTCTATAATTTAACTATTATAAAAAAGAAAAATTATTCAAATTAAAGATTGTTTGGTGTTATAGATCTTTATTGTATGATCTTTTTTCTTTCAAAATTAACCGCTAATATTCTCAATCAGAGTTTAAAAAAAATAAAATCTATTAAAGTCAATTTATTTAATGTTTTAAAATTTCAAATTTTTATATTTGCTTAAACAAGCTTTCTTCTTGAAAGAAAATCGTAAAACAAAAGTGAAAAAAAAGTAGAAGACTTGGAAAATGGAATGATTTAAACTTATAAATTAGTTTACCAACTTACCTACCTAAGCTGTTCAGTTGCTTAGGAAAAAAAAAGGTTAAAAACAATTTGTGATGCTCCTTTCAACTAACTTTACTTAACAAGAAAAAATCTTAACAAGAAACCTCTATTTAGGTTTTTTTTTTAATTTCTCTCCTATACTATATTTAGGTAATCTTTTTTCAGCATGGCCTTTAATAAACAAGTACTTATTTTATTTTTTCCGTTTACTCGATTCTTTTACACGCGTTAGACCAATAAAATAAAATTTGTAACGAGTAAACACTTTCAAGTGTCTAATATTTTTAATAGAATATAAATTATTCATTAATCACGATAATAATTATTTTATCCTTGTGAGCTTCACTGCTTAAATTTAAGCCTACTGAAAAAAGTACGATGATATATATGTGCGAATGTATATTTTATGTAATCATACATAAATTTTCATCACGAGGCTGAAAATTTAATAGAAAGCAGACTTTATTAGATTACAAGAAATGTCACTCCACGGTAGAAAAACACTGTAAAAATAATTAATCTTAAATGGGATTTTAACCTGCTCAGAAGTCAAACTTAAATTTACAATGTATTTTATTTATCTATTTACGATTTTTTAAGACACATCAGATAACTATGATAACTTTGGCATTGATTTTTGTATTCAGTTTTATTTGTGATCCTTTCCGCCTTTATCATATGTGATTTGTACCAGTTTTTGATCATCTATAATCAAATATAGTATAATATACTTTCCTAATATCCAGCCCTATTCGAGATGTAGTAACTCTATATCCCGGATATACATCTTTTTTTTTTAAATTCATTGAAGTAATCCCCTTATATTTTTACTTTAACAAGAAAAATAATCTTAAGTTAAATTACCTTGGCCTGGAAATCATTTTTAAATTAATACGCACTCTCAACCTCAAAAAAAAAGAAATACAAAAATTCCAAGGGGGTTTTTGTTAATTTTTGTTTACTAAAGACAGCAGTTTCTTCCATTTATCTGAGATAACAGCCGGTAAATAAAACATAAATTAATTAATTTTTCTCGTCGAGAGATTTCAAAGTATAAAAAACTTATTCAGTTTACGATAATAGGAAAAATTGTTTTAAAATTATGATTCAAAGAAAAATTGTACTAATTTTAATATATGTAAATAATATAAAAGAAATTATAGGTAATATTTGTATTAGATGTATAATATAGAATAAGGGTCATACGAGTTTTGTTATTATAGGTAACTGAATAACGTTGCTAGCCGGAAATTAAATGCTTCTAATCTGACACGGTGACTCTTCGAAATTATTTGCAACATAAATATGGCTATACATTCAATGGGTAGTGAAACCAATAACGACCCCACTACGGCTATCGTTCTACAACAAATATACGCTGAAATTTATAAGCTTTATGTATAATACACAGAAGAATGTCCAGCAGTTTGAAGTGGTTTGCTAAAATGGATGCATTTTATTGTTTATGTAAGCAATGTTATATAAAACAGATTGTTTTGTTTTTGTAAATATGTATGTATTTTGATTTGCGTGAGGTAATTCAATTACGTATTAACTACCCATGCGTTGAATTATTAAAACAAATAAAAAAAAATAATGTAATAATTAAAAATAAATATACGTTCAAAAATAAACAAAGTAATACCGAATTACAAACAAATAAAATTAATAAAAAAAATAAATAAAAAATTAATAATTATACAAACATAAAAGATTTACGAGATATTATGAATAAATATGTATATATATACTCGTATGTGTGTGTGTGTGTGTGTGTTTGTTTGTGTGTGTGTGTGTGTGTGTGTGTGTGTGTGTGTGTGTGTGTGTGTGTGTGTGTGTGTGTATAAGAAATTGTAAAAAAACGTAAAACATATCTGCAAATAATTCCCGTAGAAAAAAAAAGGTTAGCTTACAAAATAGTACCTACATCTTTCACCTGTAGTAGGTGTATTGACGTGTACCACTTTTTACGCTAACATTTTTCTTTCTACTCGTACTTGGCTAACAAAACCATGAATGATTGCAAAAATGATTAATTAAATCATTTTGCAGTTTTATTTTTAATTAAACTTTCTTTTAACCTGTAATTAAATTAATTTATTTATTTGAATAGATGCTGACCCTTCTTAAGTACTGGTTTAATAATAGTTTATTTATTTTTAAGTTTTGTATCTTCGTATGTGTTTCTAAAAATAAAGAAAACTGTAACTGGACTCCAGCCTGCATTATTCTGACAATAAATAAATAAATTTTTTATGAATTCGATTACATCTATTGTTGATAACTAATCATCAAAAGTAGATGTAGTCGAATTCATAATAACCATTAAGAATAATTATAATAATAATCATTAATCATTAATAATCATTCACAATAATCATAATGTATAATCTAGTTAAGAACGAGAGACATCTGAATTTTTGGGTTGTAACTTTATAAGAAAAAGGTATATATATATACAGTAGCAAATTATTTTTTGGTCGGCAGTTTTACATTATTTTATTAGAACTCATACAACTGTAAGAACCAACAAGAAGATAACAATTATGTTACTATTACAATACGGACGTGGTTTCTTTGACCTAAGACTAACTTTTACAAAATGACAATCAATTGTTATGTATATAATTTAAATATGTGAGTTTTATACTTTTATATATTTCAGTCATAAATTACAACCCCTCCTGAAAATGGCAGAATAGCCGAAAGCGCTTGAGGGAAACGAATAATATGTTGGTAAGCATTTTATATTATAAACAATAAGAAACTGTCAATTTATATTTATAGAGAATTTTTAGGAAACATGATTTTTGTCCTTTTTAAGATAAATATAATTTTTGAACCTTGCAACTTCAAAAAAAAAAAAATCTAAGCAGAATTTAGTTAACCTATATTAAAATTTGGATTATAACATTTATAAAGTTTCACGATTGAAACTTTGACTAAGATGATGACTGTGGATTACACTCTGAATATAACTATGGATTAAACAATCATACACATAGGCTACTAGTTGACAATTACGCAGATTATCTAAATATAAACACAGAACCGTTGAAATCCAAAAAAAGGCACAGGATGTGCTGTAGTTATGTCAGAATTTTTTATTCAAACTCCTAGATGATGTTTCTGTCTTAACAGCCACAGTTTTGCCACTCTGCAAGCCATTAAAAAACATCAACGAAACTGATATAGAAAAAGTAATACAATCTTCACAGATTCCCATAATGGAGTAACAGCAACATAAAATAAATTAACGAAAAACGTCAAAAAAATAAACGAAACATACACCTTATGAAAGCCAACAGACCTTCTGCAGACATTAAATTCAGAGGATACCATCCCAGTTAGACATTAAACCGAATGAAGAAGCAAAGTTGGCTAAACAAGCTGCTGAATTTCACGAACACTCTGTGTAAGTGAATGATTTGCTGCTGCTTAAAGAAGCTCAAAAACTATCCAGAATGAAAGGAATCAATAGCTGGAATAAAAAATGGCAACAAATCAAATCTCAAAAACTTCATCATATATGAAAAAGTACTTATGTAAAAAATCCTGCATGTTTATTTCTCAGGAAACGAGAAGTCATCATAACTCGATTGAGAATAGGACCACTAAAATTTCAGCTACGTACACCCCATATTGAAAAAGAAGAAAAATCAGTGTGAATATTGCCAGGATTATCTGTCAATAAAGCACATTATTATCACTGTCCACACTATCAAATGGAAAGAATTAAACGCAAGATACTGGAAGATCAAGAAAAATGGTTAAATAATGTGAAAAATTGTTAGAAAATTCACGAAACAGTTACATAAATAAGACAAATATTTGTTGGTAAGTAGATAGCTGCAATTTTTAGACTATCAAAATGACAAAGTGATGTTCATTATACAATGACAGACTCACTCTTTGTTCCCACTCCTAGGTTCCTTCTTCCAGTCATTCCACTGGTTACATCTTCCAGATCCAGCGTATGAAAACGTTTTAGTTGCCTGATATCATCGCTGTTATCGAATAGATTTACTGTCAGATAATTTACATGTTTATCTACCTCTTTTTGTACTAATAGCTAAATTTTTGGATTTCTTCTTAAACAAGGTAATTCTAGGTAGTCGTGATTTCTCTATCCCCTAACAAATCACAGCGCCTAAGTTATAGGCCTCATTAATTTACTTTGGAATCATTGAATTATTTCAATATTGCTGTTACTCGTCGTACCCCATAGCTGGATCCCATACGTCCAGATAGGTTTAAAGATAACTTTGTAGATTAACAGTTTATTATATAACAATAACTGAGTTTCTTAGGGAGTTTGTTCTCCACTGAGTTTTCCTCGTGATTCTTCCATGACAGGCGACGATCCAAGTGAAGCACAAGGTACCATACCCGATCCGTGTGAGGGATGTAGATCTCATTCAGGTGGACGTTCGCCCCTTCTCTTCGTAAATGTCACATTGCTTGATTTGCTTCTGTTTCACCCTCAGTTTCCATTTCGTCAGCCACGCGCCGATCTCGTCTTACTCTGATTGTTGTTTAGCAGAAGCTTGATTCGGTTTTTCATTATTAGGTAGGATACCATGACGTTTGTAAACGATGTAACATTGACATAATCAAAAAAAAGTTTCAGATTGTTTTGATAATTATTTTTAAGCAAAATTTTATTTCTCACTTTTAATAATGCAATCACTACTAAAATTACTTAATTTAATGAACTAAAAGTTAATGATTTTAATGTTAAAATTCACTAATTTCACTCAAGATTTCAATTAATTTAACATCTTGACTTTACTAACAGTAGTAAATTCTACAAACGGAACATGTAGAGCAAATGTTGGAGCCTGAGAGCTTTCTAAATTTACATATTCCAGTAATTCTTATGATTTTCTGATATTGGTCCAATATTTTAAATTTTTACCACTATCTTGACACAGTTTAGTTGCATTAATGCAACCATTTCTATAATTACTACTTTTAGCCATAATGACAATAAAATCTCCATAATAATCCTCATGAAATTCAACTTCATCCCGAGTTTTTATATATTCAAAACAAATGTCAGAAATGTTTATATTTTTGATTCCAGAGATCTCCATTCTCTTATATTACACATTTTAATTTCTTTAACATATGTATTTAATTTTAATTTTAAAGTCCAGTTTCAGATCCGAGGCCCGGTTTTTACATACAATGCCTGCTTATTTCTATTGGCGAATGCTTTTATGTTGCAATTATAATTTAATTTTCCTTCTCCAAACTCAAGTACAAATATATTATCAACATCAGGATTCTGAAGAAGATTATTGACTTGAACTTGAATGGTAATCATAATTTTTTGTATCTTGTGCAAATTCTTTTCCAAAGGTATATATATATAGTCTTTCTGATATTTTACTTTCGCGAAAGAAAAGTGTATAAGATTTCTCTTTCATCATGCCAGTGTAAACTATGATTACAATACTTCCTTTGTTTGACAATATTATAGTGAATTTCAATTACATTCATGGCTCTAAGGTTTAGAGGATTTTCTGCTGTGCTGTTCTTTTGAAACCCAATAGTTTAGCATCATAGTATGGTGTTGTAATCGTAATTCTATTTCCGCTTTTACCAACTTTAATTTCATTCTCAGGTTTCTCGATGTGAATAACACAATTCTTTTTCAATCATTTTCAAAGTCCAGTAATATTTTGAGACACTGTAATTTTTTTTGTCTTTAGCACAAAAGTACAACTCCCACCTTCCTTCAAATTATATGTATTGTTATCCGAATAGAACCTAACAAGTGAAAGCGTGTACTTTTTGTCTTCTTTATATGTACTGGATGTTCGAGATTTAACCTTAATACAATTTTCTGGTGACCCCTTCCTTAGTAGTCCCCACCCGGAGATCCGAACGGAGGACTAGTTTACCTCCAGAATATTTTACCAAGGAAGGCGTCTCCATCATTGCTACATGAAAATGCAGAGAGCTACATTTTCTTGGAAAGAAAAGCAGCTGTAGTTTTCCATTGCTTTCAGCTGAGCAGTACTCAGAGGACTGAGTGATGTTGATATGGCCGTTTAAGTTGTCCTGACCTACGCCCTTAACAACTATTGAAAGAGCTGCTGTCCTCTTTCAGGAATCATTTCTTTTTCTGGTTCTCAACAGATTCCTCTCCGATATGGTTGCACCTTCGGTCCAGCTACTCTGTATCACTGAGCACTCAAGCCCCCTCACCAACGGCAAGGTCTCATGATTCATATATATATATATATATATATACAATAAAAAAAATAATAATATTTTAAATACAATAAAAAAATGAAAAATATACTCGTACAAATAATATCATATTTAGACCACATAGGAATTAAGTAATAACACATAGCAAATAACGTTGACATACTGATTTGAGCTTAATTCTATTTGAGTCTTATCTTGCCTGGGAAATTCATTCGAAATTCCAGATATCCTATTATTTAGGAAACTAAATTAGGATATATGCTTAGTGATCGCCTTCCTAATAACGTTAACCTTAAGGACAACAATACTGTTGCGTCTTTTCTTGCTCGTAGTACTCATAAGAATCTTTCAACTATACTCGAGAATTTATGGAAAATTTAAGAAATTAATACTGATGCTTCAGTTAATGAAACCTCTACATGTGAAGAAAATTTTCAATCCAACATTACTCGATATAATCAGGAAAATTTGTCACGTCGTTACAACGGAAAGATAATAACATTCAACTAATACAAGTAAATTTACCGAAACTAACTCAAGTAGTTGAGATACAGATTTAGATACTAGAAGGAAATACAAAAAGAAAAATGATTTTGTTAGACACAAAGAATATGAACCTGATAAAAGCAGAAAGAAGATAAAAAAAAGTACAAGTGTATGCATTGTAAAAAAATATTTGTTAATAGAAATGGATTAGGCCAGCACATTACAATATGTCGTGCTAGATATACCTATCGTTGCAAATTCTATACAAAGGAATTTCTTTCTGGAATACAATTACGTAATACCATTACTGTCCTAAGAGAAGCTCTATGAACTATTTTATTTATAAGTTTAACAATCGTAGTTCAGAAATGATGTGCACTTACAATACGTTCAGTCAAAAATATATTTGTAATTGTTCTAATAAGAGATTTAAAATTAGACATGGATTAGATAGGCATATTAGTAAGCATAATAAATCGATAAAATATACTTGTGATATATCTAAAAAATTATGTGATTCGATTGAATGCAATGAACATAAATTATCGCACAACTTGGATTGAGAAAATGAGTTATCTATGTCTGAAATGGGGAGATCATTTTTAATAAGTTTAAGTCCTAAATATCCTGACTACCAAAATCTAATAAGATTCTATATGAATGATGATTACCATATATGTCATTGGTGTTACATGAGGCTGTTGATAAAAGTATATTTTTGTTTGACTGATTATTAAATGAACAATACGTATTATTTTCAGGCTTATTGCTATCTAAATTAGAATCATTCATTTTGTCCATGTGAACGTGTGTATTATGTTTTTTTAGTACAAATCGTACATAACTTTTTCAGTAACATCATTAATAGAAAGACCTTTATTTTTGTTAAAACTGTATAAAATTTCTCAAAATTAAAGATCGTTTGTCCAGTTACACGTTATTTTTAATGATAAATGTAGTCAAAAATTTATCGAATATTTTAATATATTTTTTTTATAATTTATCAACTCAATATAATGTTAAAAGTAATTTCTTTTAAATCAAACCTCACAGTTACCGTTTTTTTACACAACAAGAAGTATGTAATGATGATTTTTCTTATTTTTATATAGTTTTGTTTATGAAGAACTTGCTTTTTTATTGAGGACACATTCAATGTTAACAGATCACTTACGTCTAATAGCGAGAGGACATAGATGTATGAAAATTGATGTTACTAGTCTGAAGGGGTGAAGCTGCCGAGGGGCCGTTCCTAAAAACTCTTTTTCCTTTATCACCAGTTCCCATCACCCTAAAAGTTAATACCATAGCTCACTGCTCTACTTTTATGGCAGAGTCGCGCAGTTCCAAACTAGAAATCCACTGCAATACCCCACAAAGTGTGATCGTGAATAGTGGTCTCTCTGCCGAAGAGTAGTTCAGTTGATAGCCGGAACTAGGTTCACAAACTGTTCTCATCCATCCTTTTTTAAAAATCTTCTTTTGTAAAATAAAGAAATGGATTGGGTAAAAAATATTAATGCTACAAATAACTTTGCCGTGAAAGTTCGCGGAATCAAAAACGACACAGAAATTGTTTTCCACATCTGTAATGATCGAATTGTTTTGGATGCTGGTCGTGGACTGAATTTTTTATACAAATCGATATTACTAACACAGCGTATTATAGACGGTCTAACTATCGATATGAAAATTGAATGTGCATGGTTTAGTTTCACTGCTGAAGGAAAAGATTTTAATGGCCTGTGGCTCATTTAAATTATTCTGTTTTGTTAAATCAAAAGAAAAAAAGGTGTGAACACTAAGTCAAAATTATTTTGAAGAGAATTCTAATTAGCAATTACAAATTATCAGAAAACAAAGTAGAATTCGAGTTTTAAGTAAGGGTAGTGTGGAAAGTAAAAGATATGTGAACTCTAAAGTCAAAGATTATTTAAAGAGAATTCAAAGTCAGAAAAAAAAAATGTTCCAAATCTTCATCCTTACTACTCACTCGCACATAAATATATTTTATCCTACGTATGTTGATAAATTCTAATCCCATTTAAAACTATTAATAGCTACAAAGGTATTAAAATTAATAAAAGACATAAAAAACATATAAATAGTTATTAAAAATTTGGTTTAGAACTGATATCGATTTAATTAGTCTAATAGAATAATATGATACATTTAACTAAGAGGTTTATCCAATACAGAATCTTCACTAATTCATTTCTATTAGTTAATCTAGTTGACCATGAGTAAATACACTACTAAGCAGTATACTATTTGGCTTAATGAATTAGCCGTTCCATCATAGACGTATTTCCAAGATTGCTGCGATTTTTAGAAATCGTTTTTCTAGATTTCAATTTGCATACCAGCTTTTCCACTTTTTTAACATATTATAACTCTTTAAAGAACGTCTAGGTAACAATTTATATATACACAAACACACACACAAAATAGATGAGACTTGCTTTAATAATTTATTGTTTTGTCTATGTTTTTCTCCATGACAGTCATAGAGAGTATCAATTGTTTTAAAGTATAAACTTTTGCAAAGCACAACGAAAAAATGGTACAATAATAAATGTTTAATAATAACTGAAAAAGAGTTCAGTCCCTTTGCAACTATCTTCAGTTACTGATGTTAATTTTTTTTACACCAGCGTCAGGTATGATATAAAACAAGCAGTTTTTTTTTTTTACTTAGGCAGACACAAATTAAGAATCTGATTGTGATCGTAAGTTGGATTTGGATTATGTTTGTTCGTTTAATATATTGTTGTGTTTTTGTATTTATTTACTTCGAAATGATCAAATATAATAAGATATGGCCCTTTTTATATATAAGGTATCAAGATTGTGAGTTGGTAAATGTGAGAATTGAGTCTATGAGATAAATACTGACATGTTGATAAATATTATAGTGTCTATAATATGGAAAATATTGACATTATGATACTGTGGAGGACGTTTAGTGATTATTTTATTTTGTTTAACTATATTCCATTTCTTTCTAAAACATTTAGAAGATACATACCTACTCAGCAAAAAATGTGCTCACAAGATAATATACTGGCACAGATAAGTTAATGACACTATCAAGTGATAGTGATGACACTATCAAGTGTAAATAAAAGTTTAATGTGCAAAATTCTATGTGCAAATAATTTTTTTTAATATATGCAATTAATATCTATCATAAATTAATTTTAAATCCTAATACTAATACAACAAACAAATGTATTTTCTTAATATGGTCACCATAAAAAAACTAAAAAAAATAATACACTTTCCAAATATACAGAAAAAGAAGTGAAAGACACTCTCACTCAGTTTATATTAAATCACCCAACATCACATAAACTACTTGCTTTTAGAAACAATATTCATAGCCTATACTTTTAAAAGCAGGTTAGTCTGCAAATTAATCAGTACATCTATGTCATCTGAAGTTAATGAAGAACTCAACAGAGTAAAATATCAAATACACACAGATGAATTTAACAGAACATTTACTGAGACACAACACAGACTAAAAGAAAAAAAAAATATTTTTAAAAAACTGGAAACGACATCAAAATGCGCTAAAAAGTAAGAAATAATTTCGTCTAAATACTTAATTAATTCCTTAGACAGTTGTTTGAATCGGCGCCAGAATACATGATCATATTCTTGTGGTACCTGAACGGACCTATAGATGGCGTACATAAAAAGACCTTAAAATCGCAAACTGAAAAGCAATCAAAGCACAAAAATATGAATTCCACTGATGTAATATCGATATTGGATATTATTAAGTATACATTTATAGTATTATAGAACAAATTCGTATTACATCTAATTAATTTTGTAGAAGCGGTCGCCGATTCAGAAAAATGTTTAAGGAATTAATTAATATTTGGACGAAATTATTTTTACTTTTTAGCACAATTTGATATCGGTTCCATTTTCTAAAAAATAATTATTTCATAATTTTCTGTATCGATTAATAACGATAAGTTACTCGGTGGAGTTAATGTATATCACCAAAAAGGATTTTTGGTGATATAATGTAGCTGCCTTTAGTGGTCAACTGCCATTGGTGTTTTGTTCGACTTCCTTGGCGTGAAGCAGAAATATTTGTGGCGTCAGTTTATCATTTTGTGAGCTAACAATAAACATGAGGCAAAGACACTGTTTTGCCTCATGTTTATTGCCACCTCGTGTTTACTCCATGTCACTACATGGAATTCATTGATTAATTAAATAACTTGCGTTTTGGCGAAGTTACAATTGGAAATGCTTTGTAAAAAAAGGAGTGTACCTTTAACAGACGAAGTTGGAGATGGAAATGCTGTAAGAATATTCCCAACTATTGAATTAGTTGATGAATATCAACTATTCTGACTAATATCATATTCTGACTGATATGATATGAAAAACAAAGAGAATTTATATTATTAACGCTATTTAAGAACTATGAGAAGCTGCAATTTATGGGAAATGTTATTCCGGTAGACGTCAATAACTACGGTAGCCTGTTGCATAATGCACAATTGGCTGAGGGTTCAAGAATTATTGTAAGACGTAATTTTTCGATTCCTGAAGGTTAACGGCACTGTGGGAATTATAAAATTCAAATGACCGGCCCTACGAAGGGACCAACTAGATATAATAAAAGTCGTTGACGAGGCAATTTTTGAAAATTAAAGATGAAGGCGGTTGAGTACCTATTACACCAGTAAGTACAACGTTTCAAGCTACTAAAGAATATGGAGATCTAGAGACATTTGCTAACTTTAATTTTAAGTTGGGCTGTAACAGTGCAAAAATTGCAAGGTTCAACATTAAATAGAGCTGTAGTAGATTTAGGGAAAAAAGTATTTTCAAAAGGACAGGTTTATGATGCTCTAAGTCGAGTCAGAAGCTTAGGTGGTTTAGTGTTGGGTTATTTAATACATGTAAATTACTGTAGCCCACACGATAAAAAAGCACATGCTGAGACGAAAAGATACAGAAACCTTGCACAGGCTTAAATAATGTGTAACACTTCACTCAAGAGAGATGATAAACGTTATGGATGTAATGTAGCCCCTTCATAACACCAAACAAACTAATCACCACCTAGAAAACTCAATCACTAAGTGAACACATGCCCTTGGAATATAAATATTAAAAAAAATCCTAATTTGGTTAACTCGTCTACATAAATCAGTTGTTTAACAGCTGACTTTCGAAGTCGAAGGTTCTATAGTTCAAATCCTAGTAAAGATTAATGGCTTTTATACCGATATGAATACTAGACAGTAGATAACGAGGTACTTTGGTGGTTGGGGTTCAATTAACCACACGTCTCAGGGATGTTCGGCCTTTTCTTTATTTTTCCTGTTTAGCCTCCGGCAACTACCGTTTAGATAATTCTTCAGAGAATGAATGAGGATGATATGTATGAGTGTAAATGAAGTGTAGTCTTGTACATTCTCAGTTCGACCATTCCTGAGATGTGTGGTTAATTGAAACCCAACCACCAAAGGAACACCGGTATCCACGATCTAGTATTCAAATCCACGTAAAAATATCTGGCTTTACTAGGACTTGAACGCTGTAACTCTCGACTTCCAAATCAGCTGATTTGGGAAGACGCGTTAACCACTACACCAACCCGGTGGGTTAGGAATGTTCGGCCTGAGTCTGTACAAGACTACACCTCATTTATATGTCTTACATATCATTCTCATCAAATTCTCATCAACGGAGCAAATTCTCATTGCTTGTTGTTATTGCGAACAACAAGCAACCCCCCGGTTGCTTATTGTTCGCTAGTTGAACAGATTACAACGTACACATTAGGAAGGAGAAAAATACAAAAAATAGTTATATAGTAAAAGTTATAACGCTCCAGCTTTAGGCACACAGGGCAACAATGATCTATTTTTTTAAAATAGTATTTAGACAATTTATAAATATACAGAAATTAATCATCCATATAGAAATCTGCTTATTTTTGACAAAATTTAACGTTTGAGTAATAAACTTTAAGATTATAAAAAAAATATATTATTTTTACGCAACAGATTTTTCTTAAATATTATTATCTTTAAAAGAATAGAAAAACCCGTAGGGGCGTTGTACTAAAACTGGTAATTATATTGGTTCAGAGATTTATATCGTATGAAGGTATTTAAATTTATTTTTATTAAAATTATTTACATTTTAAGTTTATTCTATTCCAGGGATATATCTATTGTATAATATCTTTAATATTATGAACGTTTTGTTCTTTAAAAAGCCATTTCCAGCTAATAATAATAATAATAAAAAAATACTTTTAATGTTAGTTTAAATGACCTGGAAAAAATTTAAAGGTTTTGTGTGTGTTCACTGTCCTTTTTTCCAAGAAGAGGCGTGTCTAAAAGATATAATAACAGGTTGTACCGAGAGGCCAATAAGCTGCCTTTGGCAATTTCATACAGAGTATCATTTAAATAGTACAGTCTGCCAGTAAGCTGTATTTTCAAGAAATACCTGGTAATCTCATAAAAGGCATCACTCAATAACATTCTTTGCATGTTGAACCTCCTTCATCCCAGGATAGTACATTTAGAACCGGAGCCCTCTGCAAAATGATCGGAGTTAGAGAACAGATAAAGAGAATATTTACAATTAAGGTAACTGCAGTTTTTTCACCAATTCTTAAAAAAATATTTTAAGAAAATGCCATCCTCCACCTAATTGAAATAAATTAGAATGTCCGTATGTTTGTTCACACCATTTTCAACTTAAACTCTGGAACCGCTCGGCTGATATAAGTAATTCTTTCCCTACTATCTTTGCTGAAGTTCAGGCTAACTCAGATAACTCCATTAATAACCAGATAATTGTGCATAGTATGGGTTATTTACTTTTTGTGCTAGAATTTAGTGAAATTTTCTAACGTTTTATTTACATCGTTATTTTTCATATTGTAATAATTACTAAATAATATACCAAGTGCTACATGGTTTGGTTTCCAAATGGAAATTTGATATCTTAGAAAACTGAATTTTAATATCACATTTCATTTACCAAAATCGGTAAAATCTTCTCGAAATATTAAGAGATTTAATACAAAAGGCCTTTTTTAGATTAACCCCAAATTTATACAAATTCTACATTAATTATTTTAACGAAATCAAAATTTAAATACCTTAAAGTTAAAGCAAAAATATATATCAGTTGAACAAGATTTTTTAAAATATAAGACATCACAAAACATAGAAAAACCAAACAGAAATATAAAATTTAAATAAATATATTATGAAATAGAAATCCTCACACAAACTCAAAAGGATTGAATTCGACTTATGAAATTATCTCTGCAAAGGAAAACCGAGGAATAGTGGTGGGGAACCACGAATGAAGGGAAAGCTCTAAAGCACTTCCCATTATCGCATACCAAGATATTTATGTGCTAGAGTAGTGATCATGTTTCTGTGCTGTGTAAATTGTTGTAACAGTGCACTCGTGTTTTTTTTCCAATTTTACTCATTGAATATTGTACGTTATTGAATTTTATTTGTAATTTTGATTTGAGAATTGTCTGTATTTGATACTTGATATTTTTCTGCGTTAAACAAGATTACATAGGCATAAAATAAATACATTATGTGTTATTTTCTTGGAAATAAAAAAGTGTTTACGTAAGTCTGGGTAAAATAGATGTTTGAAGGATAAAATGGATCTCCGGGTCACTTAATCCTGGACTAATATTAATACTATGAACCATTACATAACAATTAATGTTAATACACTACAGCAAAAAGAAAAAAATATAAATAAAGGTAATATTTTTTTAAAACAACAAGTAATTTTTTCAATATTTTGGGGCCTTCTAAAAAATTATAAACCATTACTTATTTCTGAAAAAAAAAATAGGGAGTTATCATTACTAGACTTTACATTCGGATGAGTGTATGCAAGGTTAAATTGAAATCGACAAGGTGCTACCATAGAAATTCTACAGTTGATAAATGAATCTCAAACTTCTTAATTATAGTTCTCATTACTGTAAAATTCGTTAACAGAGCGATTTTGGTTATTTATATTTTTATATAATAAAACCACTACTTTACTAAGAAGAGACATGAAAAATTATCTGGCAAAAGAGGTTTTAGGGTCGAGTTTAAAAAAAAATTAAGTATGAAAGTTATTCGATTTTATCTAATGATGTGTACATCATTTTATAAATGATGTGTACGGGTATATATTATATGTATATTGTACTAATAGCATGGAAAATTCTAACCTCAGTTGTATCAAAGCAAAAATTTCGGACCTGATCGAAGGAGAATGAGTTTATCTGTAGTGACATAACACAAACAATTAATTGCAGCAACACATGGATTTTTTTCACAAGTACTACTTTGAAGTAGCTCTATGAGTTAGGATCTTAGCACCGTAAAATTATAGTAAATGTTGAGTTCTAAAATATTCGAATTTTTCAGAAAAAAGTTCGAGAGAAAATTTAGAAATTTTAATAGATTTTAATACATTTAAGTAGTATAAAATATTATTTAACTGTATTAAACATTCTAACTAAAACATTTTAGTTAATCTTAAGTTAATTAATCGCCTTACTTGACTTTCCTAACTAATATTAATCACAAAAATAATTATTAAACAAATTTTAACAGTATTAAGTAACTTGCTTATATCTAATGTATTAACTTTAAGTTAACTGTTAACTCGTACAAAAAAGATAATTATTTGAAAATAACATTTTTAACTCGCTGTCTGAGTTTATAAGTTTCAAAAACAAGTTTAAAGAAAAATGTCCTTAATTAGAAACAATAATATATGTAATTTTTGTCATAAAAAACTACTGATAGATGATAGAATGCTGAGAAAAAAGATAACATGATAAAAAAACCAGAAATATTTCCCAAACGTAACATCAATCACTTTTTAATGTAGAAGAGAAATATAAGTAGATAAGAATACGAAATTAAAGTAAAGTTGGTGAAGCCGATGGGAATTAGGAAATTCATCAAATTAGGCAAAATATTCTGACAGAATATCCAAAGAAATTTCTTCCAATAACTTATAATAAGATTAAAAATACATAAGTTTAGATATAATATATGAATTCAGATGTAGCTTTCGATATTGTTTTGTTCCAACGAATAGAAATTAAGATATTTGGACAATTGTTTTTACAAACTAAATTTTGTATTAAAACATTTTCACAAACTTAAGGTCAACTAAATTTTTGAAATGTAATACTTGTATGATGATATATTGAAAGCTTTGTACAATACATTTGAGTGAAACAAAGAACATTGCTGCATGAATAAAATAAATTTTTTTTAAATTAGGAATTTTATTGACATAATTTACAAGTTAATTATTTATAGATATAATTTATATAAACAAAATAACCCTGATGACAAATTAGATATGCTGCGTTCCTAATAACTTACTCTTTTATACTTAAGCTATAATCGTTAATTAGAAACTGACGTATATAGCAAGCAAACGTTTTTTTCTGATTTTTTTGAAAGTTAATATATTTTCAGATCGACATAAGACAATGTTGAATCAGCATAAGATTAAACACACGCCAATACAAATATATAATAAGTTATATAATTAATTAATTTATATATTATTATTTATAATTTATTTATTTATTTATATAATTATTAATTTTTAATAATTTATTTATGCATATTACAAAAAAAGAGTACAGTAAGTGAAAAATTTCGGCGTTAACACTAACGCATTTTGCACTCTCAATAAATTCCTATCAAAGATCCAAAATATACCGGGTATCAAGTTGTAAGAAAGAATGTATAGAGTTTATCATATATATTGTAATATCCCTTGGATCAGATGTTCAAGAATAAAATCAAAGAGAAAAAAGGTGTAATTCCCTATCTTTCCACTTGACAACATCTCTAGCAAAAATGGCGATTCCCGAACAGAAAGTCATATTCTGCATAAGTCTATATTCTGCATAAGTCTATATTCTGCATATGCTAAATGTGAATCTGTAGTTAAAGCTCAAAGTGCGTTCCGTAGAAAGGATCTAATTGCGATAATCCAAGTGGCAATAACATTCAACGACGTGGCAATAACACGATATCTTTTTGACTAGATATCTGTGTAAAGGTACGACCAAGGGTGCCTGAACAAAATGTCGAACGTGTCAGGAGTCTTTACAGGATAGTCGTAAAAAATTTGTTGAGAAGGTCAGCCACGAACTACCAATGCCGGTGATGACAGTGAGAAAAATTTTATAGAAACGCATAAGCATTTCCATAACACATAAGCGTCCATACAATTTACAGTTATTACAGGCTATGAAGCCTACCGAATATGCTGTCTGTGCCGACTACATCATCGAAATGTTGCAGAATGAAGATGAAGATTTTCTTGATCGTATCGTATGTAGTGATGAGCCAACATTTCATAATAGTGGAAAATTTAACACGCATAATGTCCATATCTGGGGGTAAGAAAATCCCCATAAATTCGTACATTGTGAAAGGGACAAGAAAAATTAAATGTGTTTTTGTAAAACTCCTGACGGAAAGTTTAGTGACCCGTTATTTTTTGCTGAAGGAAGCGTAACAGGAGTGGCTTTAGATATGCTGCGTGCAGCTCTTTCCTTAACTGCAAGATGGATTTGAGAATTTTGTTTAGAAACAAGGTGGTGCGATTACTCCAGTGATAAAACTCTGTACAGGATCGACTGAATGAATTTTCCCCGACTAATAGATCAGTCAGTGTAGATCTTAATCGGTAAATCGGTCGGTAAAGCTGCGGGCAAAACATACGCTGAGCTTCTGGGTGCCATGAAGACGGCGGTTGCAAAAGATGATGCTAAAGATGTAATTTCACTGAAAAAAGGAAGAAATGAGGAGGTACTGGTAAGAATACAGTGTTCCAAAAGTGCTGAAGAATTTACGAGTATTCTAAAAAATAATGTTACTGACCTAAAAGTCGATCTTAAAACAAGAGCCGGGCGTCGCACTATTGTACATATTAGAGACGTCGAAGGAGACACCACTGAAGAAGAAATCTTAGCGGCTATAACGGCAAGAGTTGGTGATATGGAAGATGTCAGGATCTCTTCAATAAGACCCGGATTCGCGGAGACCAGGAATGTTACGGTGATCACATCCTATAGGGCAGCCTGTAGGATGGTAGAGCATCGTTTACGTATCGGCTGGGTGAACTACCGAGCATTCATACAAGAAGATGGTGAAAAATGTTACAGATGCTGGGGTACGGGTCACAGTCGTCAGGATTGTAAAGGTCCTGACAGATCTGAATTGTGTTTTAATTGCGGGGACAGAGGCCACGTTATTGCGAATTCTCAGGAGCCCAAGAAATGTCTGACGTGTAACAGCCATGAGCATCGGACTGGTGCATGGCAATGCGATATTAATAAAAATGATTAGAGTATTACAAGCAAATGTAAACAGGAGCACGCTATCACATAGCATGGTATCTAGATTGGTTGTACAGAAGAAAGTTGACATATTGGTTATTACCGAGCCAAATATTTATGAGGCAGCTAGGTCTGGTTGGTATGCAGACACTGAGGGTGACGTAGTGATTAAAGATGTCAGTAATAGAGTGGCAAGTAGATTAAATTTTAGAAGCAAAGGCACAGTGGCGTTAGAAACGTCCAAAACATTGATAATTGGCGTATATATATCTCCCAATGTGGCACTTAGTGAATTCACTAGCACCCTTGATACGATACAAGAGCTGATTAGTCAACACGGAAGATCATCATGGTAGGAGATTTCAACAGTAGGCTGGTGGCGGCTGGCGGTCGATGTACGAATAAGAGAGGTAAATTATTAACAGACTTGATGGAGACCGTTGGCTGCCATTGCGTTAATGATGAGACGCCTACATTCGAGGCCAGGGGACATACCTCTATCCTGGACCTCACCATACTTGACAATAGATGGAGGAGTCAGCAGTGGTATTGGGAGGTGATACCACATGATATAGCTAGCGACCATTATGCCACGATGATATCATTGAACGATGTCAGTTTTAAGACGAATGAACAACCCTCGTTGATTAGATTTTCGGCGTACCAAATAGAAGTAATTACCATTAGAGAGGCTACAAGACTAGAGGCGGCTGAACATCTTATGCCAGATACTCTGACCAATATTGTTATGCAAGAGATGGACAGAGAATCGCGCAATGGCCTCAGGAAACACACGGTCTATTGGTGGACAGGTGAAATAGCGCTCCTTAGACAGACGCTACAAACCAGGAGACGTGTAATGCAAAGGCTCAGACCCGCGGGTGATTCGAGATATCAGGAGGCAGTTAGCAACTATAAAGAGGCTAGAAGAGCTCTCAATAAAGCTATAAAGAAAGAGAAGAGAATACACTGGTCGAGGTTGTGTGCTGAACTAGACAGTGACCCATGGGGCATGGCTTTTAAAATTGTTACAAAGAGGTTTGGCAGAAGGCTTCCGATACTCTCCAAGGATTGGGCTGAAACACAAGTATCTAGTCTTTTCCCGCATATAACTGTTGAGGAGCGCAACCCCACTGAATGCGATAGCAGAAGATTTGCCTTATGCGAGTTGCAATGTGCTGGCAGCATGCTTGCGACTAAGAATAGCCCCGGACCGGACCAAATACCAGCTGCATTAATTAAGAATCTCATCAAGAAAGCACCTAGGGAGATACTCGAGGTGGCCAGCTACGGCCTGATTCACAAGACTTTCCCGGAGTGTTGGAAGGAGGCAAAAGTTGTGTTTTTGCCTAAAGGCACAAATGATACAGGACAATTGACATATAGACAGTTGAGCCTCCTCAACACGATGGGAAAAGTGGTTGAAAAAATGTTGGCTGGCCGCATAGTGCAGGAGGTGAAAGATGGTGCGAAAATAAGTGCTAATCAGTTTGGTTTTTGGAAAGGCAGGTCAACAGTTCAGGCAATTAGTAAGGTGATTATTTGGGCTAACGAAACTAGAAGAGGTACTTGGCGGACAAGAAACATTCCTTTGCTTGTCTCTTTAGACGTGAAGAATGCTTTCGGGTCGATTCCATGGAAACATATTAATGCGGCCATGGTTGAAAAGGGAATTAGCCCGTACTTGAGAAGGCAAGTAGAGGAATACCTCAAAAGTCGCAGCTGTAAAGCCAAGGCGCAAGAGCAAGGGATATCCTTTAGTATGAGCGCCGGAGTACCGCAGGGCTCAGTCCTTGGACCACTTTTATGGGTCATTACCTTTGATGGATTGCTTCGGCTAACATTTCCTGAGGGTGTACAAATTATAGCATACGCAGATGATCTGGCAATCCTTGTGCAGGCCAGAACGATCGATGAAGTTAAAAACAAGGCAAACACTGCATTAGAGACAGTTGGTAGATGCTCATTTGTAGGGGATTGCAGCTTTCGATTGAAAAATGTAAATACATTAAATTCACTGGAAAACGTGTATTGCAGCCAGTAGATATACGAATTGGAGACTATAATATTGAGGAAGTAACAGTATTAAAATATCTTGGAGTCATCTTACAGAAAAACTGCAGATTTACTGAGCAGGTACTAAGTGTCTGTCAGAGTGCGGAGAAACTGACTAAATGCCTAAATATAATTTTGTCAAAGCAGAGCGCTCCTCGGGCATCAAAAAGAAGAGTTTTAGCGACAACCGTAGTGTCAACAATGATGTATGCCGTGCCGACATGGAGTTGTGCTCTCACTATTAGCAGAAATAGAGACAGGTTGAAGAGAGCACACAGGGGGATACTACTGGGAGTAGTATCTGCCTATAGAACTGTTTCTTACGAGGCCCTCTGTGTGCTCTCGGGAATGTTACCGATTGACCTTATCGCCAGATATAGAACTGACAGGTGTTTAGGGAGAGCAGAAAATGATGTCAGGGTAAACATACATAGAATCTGGCAGGAGAGATGGGCGGAGGCTGGAGTAGCTGGATGGACAAAAACCTTAATTCCAGAATTAACAGGATGGATAAACAGGTGGCATGGAGAAACTGACTATTGGATCACTATTGGGTGTGGATCACCCAGTTCCTGACGGGACATGGGTGTTTCAATGGTTATCTCCATAAGGTGGGAAGAAGGAATGAACCCACGTGCATATACTGCGAACAGGACGATGATTCTGAGCATACGTTTTTAGTATGTAATAAATGGATAAGACTAAGACACTACGCGGGTATTCATGGAAAAACGCCGAAGGAAACCATGGATTTCATGCTCAGCAGTAAGGAGAACTGGAGGAAGGTCACTGATTATATAAAGACAGTACTAAAACAGAAGAATGAAGATGAAAGAAGTATGGGTTTCTAGTATGTTAGGTTGGGTGAACAGCCTCAGCGGTGAGAGCCAGCATGCTTAGGTGTGCTGGTTTCAATGATCCGCTGAGGACTCCTTGGGGTGTGCTGTAGGGACAAGAGAGTATTATGAAAGACCCGGGTGTCACATCACGACTTGCAGGTATGATGTGGTTCCATAGAGGACATAATAGAGAATAAAAAATCTCAAAAGAGCCACCGGTAGGCCTGACCTGCCATGCCGGTAGGCGGGGAGGGCCTATTAGAGTAACGGACACTCCCCTGGGTGGTGTAATACCATCAAGTCGGTCCAGCCCAGGGGAGTAGAGAAAAAAAAAAAAAAAATCGGTCGATAAGCCCTGTCACTAAGACAGAGCTTGTTTGCAGAGGTCTCCAAAGTCACCTGACGACTTTGCAAAGGAAAAAATCACCGATTTTTCCTTTGGAGTTTTATAATTATCTTATTTTCTTGTGAATGCACTTCCAATACCTACTGATTTACCCGACTGAAATAGCTGTAGTTTTCATTATCACCCCAGATAAGCTGGTTAAGTATGGAACGATCTTTACTTCCTGTTGGATATATGCCGCTTGGTGAAAAGTGCTTACATTGAACACACGTAGAGAAAAATTGTAAGACTGTAAACTGTTATTCTTACATCTGCGATATATTATAAGTGTAAGAGATATTGATAGCTTTAAAACCCAATATACATTTTTGTACAATCTGTATGTCAGGGGGAAAAATATACTTTCGGAATATGTAAATCAATCTTCTAGTTTTATATATTTTGGAAAATGCTCATACGGGGTTGAAGAACCATCTTTTTGAAATAACTCATTTTACAAAAAAATTTAAACCTAACTTTTAATTGAATTCTATCAAATTATAATTTCAAAATAAATAATTTAATAAATAAATTATTTGGATAAAAATTACAATTTTGAATTTTCCATATTGACTTATTAAAATCCTTAATATTTTATAAATTTATTAATTTTATAATTATGTATTTTAATTAATATATTAATTCTATATATATTTTTTTTAATTTTTGTATTTAATTTTTAAGTTTCATGTACATTTTTACTATTTATTTTATTTTTAATCGAATTATTAAATATATACTCTTTTCAGGAGCGTGATTTACTTGAAACTAAATTTGATTTATTATTTTTGTTAACCTAAAAAATTAAATAAAACAGGTCCCACAACTGTACCTACAGTAGATTTTTAGAAAATAATCATAAAACAAAAAAAAAAAAATTAAATTTATAAATTATAAATTTTATGTACAGTAACTTCGTATAACCTACGTTCATATGAACGTTTTTCTTTATTTTCACTTGCAGAAAATCTCCTAAAATTCTTTCCATTTCTTCGTGAAACACTCTGCATATTAAAACAAGCACTGACCACTAAAATTATTCGACTATCAGAACTGTCAACGATCGCAGACACCTCACAGAGTGTTGTATTTGTGATATTTCTTGTGTAGTACATTCCAAATTAACATACACACACACACACACACACACACACACAACACACACACACACTCACTCACACACACACACTCACTCACACTCACTCAATAACTCATTCTCTCATCCACTCATTCACTCAACTATTCACCCAACCATCTACCCACCCAACCAAAGCAAACGTTTTATGCTTAAAACAGATCGGTAAAAATATAGCGTTCCAAGTACAGTTCTTACATAAAATAAACAGACTATGAATCACTGTCTAACCTCCTTACAAACAAAACAAACATAAACGTAGAGAATTCGCAAGAATAGTGAATAGCTTAAGAGAAGTTTCTTCTCTGGGTTACCGCAAAGCTGACAACGACAGTCTCTTTGGTCAGTTTACAATACAACCAAGTGACCCGTTTAAAGTTAATACTTACCAAATGCTACTGCAGAGATTAATTTGAAACCTTAACTTATCTACAGTAAATCAATGAAACAATTAACAGAGTCTATTCATAATATAATCACTAAAGTTTTTCAATAAATGAATCAGGAATTAAAGCTAGAAGTAAATCTAGAAATTGTACTGAATTATAATATGTCGTTAAACATGAAATGACAGAATTTAATTATTCAGTTTTAATAGTTCGGATAAAGAAAGGAAAACTCGGGTTCAGCTATTAAAATTTTGTAACGAATCTTGCAAGTAAATAGAAGAAATAAAACTTTTAGTTTCCTGTAATATTATATAGAAAATTAATTATTTATATCACTTGATTTAAAAAAAACTTTTCAGAAAAGATGCAGAAAAATACTACAGAACATTCAAAAATTACTATAAGATTTTTTCTTATACAACTTTTAAATCTCGAAAGAGAATAATTCTATGAAATCCGCACTTAATATAAGTTAAAATATGGATGAAATTATTTTAGGTTACTTTGCCCATTATTTAAAAAATTATATGATTGTAATAAATTCATAATTAATCATTTTGTCGTTTGTTTTCACAGTACATATATTTTTATTTTAAGAGAAATTTTTTCAGTATTTTATAAAATAAAGGCTCGAGTATAATTATGGTTCGTAAATTAATCATATATGAGTAAGTAGAAAAACAGTTGAGATCAGATTACTTAACCTTTCACGACATATCTAGTTTTATATAGTGGCCGACTAATATTATTTCAACTATAGTCTAATAAAATAATTGAACATACAACAATTGAAACTATGAATTCATGATTTCAATTTCTATAAGGTATGCCATGACCTTATTAAATGTAATAAACAATATAATTATAAACAGACTGTAAAACATTAATAAATTTAGTTATAATAGTAACAAAGTTATAACTTTGTAAATGGGTTCATTTACAATAGTTTTCAAAAATTGCTCCAATAATTTTCTTACATGAAATTCCACACGGACATCAATTTTTTTCATTACACAGAGGCACGGGCGTTTGGAAATGTGTGAGATTTACATTTTACACATTAAGTTATCCTGTGAATTATGAACGTAAATGAAATCGTCACCAAGTCTATACGAGGCCAGTCCAACCAAGGCTAGTCCAAAAAGGAAAAGCCAGTCCGCCCAGGAAAGGCCAGATAAGACCAGACCAGGCCAAACTAGGACAGTCATGGACAGGAAAGAACAATCGAGTACACGCTATGACACTCAAAGAAAGGCTAGACTACGCCAAACCAAACCAGGACGGTATTGGTTGAGCCAGGCCGAGGTCAAGCCAAGAGATTCAAGGCCAGGGCAATCGAGACTAAGCCAGGAGACTCAAGGCCAAGACAAATAAAGCTAAGGCCAAGCCAGGGTAAGCCAACCCAAGCCAGGCCAAATCAAGCAAAGCAAGAACAGTCAATCAACCATGGCCAGGCTCTGTCATGGTAAGCCAGCCCAGTCCAGGCCAGGTTAGTCAAGGCCACACCAGGATAGTCCGGCTACGGAGATCCAAAACAAATTTAGGCCAGGCTGACAGTAAAGGCCAACATAATTCCACCGGTTGCAGAGGAAACAAAGAAGTCCAAGGCTGGTGGTAAAGGTTCCTTGTACTCCGCAGGAGAGGCATCTTGATTGGAGAAGTGTGGGTCATTCCAGGACGTCTCCCGCATAGAGGATGGTTAGACGGAGAGGAAGAGGAGTGCAAGTGTTGCAAAGAGCCTTAAAATCCAAGAAGAGATGTTTTATTAATAACGTGACTTTTTTGTTTAACCACGTTAGGGAGTTAAGCTCGCTTGTGCGGCAGCATACGAACACAAAAGTAGAAATCAAGGAGAGTTTCGAACGTATGGATGCCTGTCTCTGTTTGTATGACGAAGATGTTTCAAGATGTTCTTGATGAAATAATTGTAGACTCTCGAGAGCAACAATCAACTCGATCGAGTACGGTGGAAGAGGCCACCCAGACGTATTTGATTGTCATGGATATGGCCTTTCGGACTCCAGCCGCGAGTCTCGACGGGACTGCGTCCTGGTCAGGTGCGGGGCTCCGTCGAATGATTGATGATGGTGTTGCTGACAAGGACCTTGGGAGACTGGTCCTTCGAAGCTGGCCTGAAGATGATCTACAATCTTCAGTCCTGGTGAAGGATACCGCTGGGGTAGAAGAGGGTATCGTAAAGTACCATGGATTGGGGACCTGGTTCGTTCGGGTAAATTGACGGCGGACCAAGTCCTTGTTGTACAGTCATCTGCTTGAGACCTGTTCGGAGACGGCGGTGGTACAAAATTGACCTTTGTTGTACTGATTACGCCTTAATAATTAACTCGGCGCCTGGGGACCGTGAGGTGGCCTTCATTGTCTGCCGGTCGGTGATGAAGAATGGACATAATCGGACGGTGTGTTTTTCAGGATAATCTGGGGGAGTTGGGCATATATTGCGCCACACAGTTGAATATTTCAGTCAACAGATCGAGAAGAAATATTCTGTGTACCAGTTAGTGTCGATGCAGAAGGATGTCGGCAGGAAACGTCTGGTAGGCCCGCCGACGACGACAGTAGTAGTCAAAGCAGTGGGGAAAACTTATGCTCCTCTCGGTGAAAGGACTTGTGTCGCCAGATGAAAACGGGTCCTCTCCGTGCGTAAGGGTCAGGGTGAGGACCTCCACATCCGGGTGCGGGTTGATAGTTGTGCTGCTGAACGGATAAGCAAGGATATTTCTGCGAAGGTCGAGTGCACCACTACGGCTCTGACAGGGAGAGGCGGTAGGAGGGTCCACGTCCTTATTAAGGATATGGATGTATTCACTTCTCAGGATGAGTTCATTGTGGAGTTTCGGAAAATCACGGGGGAGTCAGTGTCGATCGAAGTTATGTCCATGCGACCGGCCTATGGTGCGACGCAGGTGATCACTGTGGATATGCCGCTTATCATTGCTGATAAATTATTGGCTGATGGACGTATCCGTATATTACGGGTGGCTTGTAGGGCTATGAGTCGTTCATTTGAGGAACTTTGTTTTTGCTGCTGGAAGCCAGGTAACAGAGTCAATTCGTGTACCGGGCCAGATCGTAGTGGCCACTGTTTCAAGTGAAGTTGAAATCAACTGTGGTGAAGTTGGTCATCTACAGAAGGACTGCCGGTGAGAGGCTCGGTGTCCTTCCTTTCGGTTGCATGAACATGCACCCGAGGGTTGGGGATGCAAGGCTTTACCTGTGACATGAAGATGCGGCGGCTGCTCAGTGCTGATGAGTGTCTGTGTGGGATAGCTTCGTCCAGGAGGGTGGGAGGCTCCGGCACCCCATCGTCAATGACGGGAACTCCTTTGCAGCGCCTCTGGAGGAGGTAATATCAGGCCGTAGCCCGGTGGGAGTTCCCCATCAGAGGTAGGGCAGAGTCCCGGTGAGGGGACTCCTTTGAAGTCCTCTCATTAAAGGCGTAGAATGTACTACATGACCGAGTCCCAGCTACCTAGGTGGAACCTTGTATTCCACCGAAATAGTTTGAGGCGAAGGCATCCCCCGGAGGTGAATAATGCTTAAATGTGTGTTCCGGCACTGTAGAGGGGGGTGGCCGGGTAAATGAAGGTAATAAAAATTGGTTGCTAATAAACGACAACTTATAATAAATACAAAAAAAAATTAAATTATACAATCTAAAATTAACTAAATATTTATAAATTAATATTAAACTGTCCAAGTCAGTCCCAGTCACAAAAAGGCAAAACAAACTGTTACTTACACAAGTGGCCTAGATAACTGTAAAGGGTACACACAGAACCAAAAAATCACAAATAAATAATTTATATACACCAATCACTTAAAAAATATACAAAAGTTGCCACCGATGTGAACGCCACTTGTGACATGGCCACAGCTGTCCTGTCCTGCAAGGCCATGAGAGTGAAAGCCAATCAAAGCCTGAACAAACATTCCCAGCATGATCAGGCCAGGCCAGGCCGGGGAAGGCAAGGTCAGGTTAGGAAAGGTCATGTCAAGAATATGAGAAGTAAATTCATACCAACATACGACAGACCAGGTCAGGCCAAACAAGGCCACGACAGTCAAGCCAGGCCAGGAAAATCGTGAACACAATTGTTGAAGCCAGCCTAGATAATTGAGGCCATAGAACAGAGCTGGATGCCGAGGTGGACGGAGTGAATTTAGTAGCTCGTAGTTCATTTTTGTATGGTTGTTTGAGTTTTTAATGGTCATGTGTAGCATCATTAGCTTCATTGGATCGTGAACTATCAGACTGTGATTATGTCGGTTTGATTCAAAAAGTGTGCATGTGTTATTTTCCTTTTTGTCGAATTTATTATTTTAGTTAAATTGGTTAATAATATTTTTAATAGCATAGGTGTTTTTAGACTTTGAATGACTGTTATCAGTTGAGAATTGATTTATGTGATAATGAGAAGCATTATAACATAATTAATGTGAAATTAATTACTAATTAATTATGTGTAATTATTTCATTTCAAAACAAGATAAAAAATAAAAAAAATATTTTCATTTCAATTAATCTTGTTTATCATAAGAATAGACATTCTTTATATTTTCTTATTCCCTTGTTTATCGGGTTGAAATGGAGATTAATCTATTTAAACCAAGTAAGATGGTTACTAGATCTCCTGAGAGAAGGGAATTCAGGAAGGTTGACCTTGGTGAAAAAGGCACATTGCAGGGGACTGGCGAGGATCACCATTAGCTGTAATGAAAGGAATAACTGACAGAATGGTGAGGAGGTGAAAAAGAATTGGAAAATGGAATTTATCATGGGTATGATGCAATGAAAATGGCTTGGAAAAAGTAGCCAAATAACTTTTTCCAGAATACTCGAGTTAAAAGTGAATCATGCTTTAACCAGCATGATTAACCACCCCCTTAAACTAAATTTTAACTCACAGCTCTGCTGGTTTTCGCGCACATCTCGAAAACGTTGAGTAAATCAACCAAGTAGGTTATTTTCTGAAAGCCCATAAAATTTGCTACCGAATGCAACTTGCTCGGCTCTAATAGCAAGTGAGACCGACAATAAAGTAGAGAACGAGTGAGAAGGAGATAATAATAGACCACTATTATCTAAGTCTAATAGTGACACTACTCTAAGCTTTATTCAAGCTGGAAATGGTGGGCTGTGTTTTCTGGACACACCCGGGATACTGGAAAGACATTTCTGATAAAAGTTTTGCTGGCTGAGTTCTGCCATAGATATGAAATTGTCTTGGCTATGGCGTTCTCTGGACGCCGTAGACTGTTAGTTGGCGGTCTGTAATTGTGCATTAGCTAGCCTACCGGGACAGTCTCGTGGTTAACTCGTCATCGCAAATCAGCTGATTTTGAAGTTGAGAGTTCTAAGGTTCAAATCTTAGGAAAGGCAGTTAATTTTATACGGATTTTAATACTAGATCGTGGACACCGGTGTTCTTTGGTGGTTGGGTTTCAATTAAACACACATCTCAGAAATGGTCGACCTGAGATTGTACAAAACTATACTTTATTTACATTCATTCTCATTTATCCTCTGAAGTAATACCTTACGATAGTTCCGCAGGCTAAACAGAAAAAGAGCGCATTCAGATTTGAAACTACCACTGAATCTGCAGGTTTTAGAACAGCTCATTTGCAATATCAGAAAAGGCTCCGGTCAAGCGCAAGAATTCAAACAGAGCAAATTAACTGTTTGGGACGAATGCAACATGACTCAAAAAAGGCATTTGAGCTATTTTTAGCGAGAATCTTTTTCCCCACATATTTTTTCTTCAACTGAAAAAGTGAAAAAAAAACACAATAAAACGAACGTACAAAGTTAAAAAGTAGCAAATAAATTAATTAATGATAAATAGATTACAACCCATTTCATTAAAATTGGAAAATACTTCTTTTTCGCCAGCAACTAATTTGAATGATTTAATTTTTCCACTGAAAGGTCTAATATTGAAAAAAATCATCATTATCACAAACAAATAATAGTGTAATTAAGGACAAAATAGAAAATAGAAAAACTAGAATAATTTTGCAAAAGAAGCAAGAAGTCATTCCACAAGTGTAAAAAGGAACACTCATTATTTACTTTCCGATACAATTTCATATTTTTATTTTAAACCGGTCTCCTACCTAAATATACGTTTTATTGTTGCAATACGATTTATTTATGTTATGTTTATATGATATTATTTATGATGATATTTATGAATAAAACATATAAAAGAGAAAAAAATTCTGAACAAAGTTTTAAGAAAAAGTTTAATTTTTTCGAAAGCAGTGTTTTTACAGTCCATTGAATTTAATTTCTTATGATTTGCCCGCTGAGGAAGCTTTTTCATAAAACATCTTCGCAAGTAAACATAAACCCAAATCGAGAAAAATATTTTTCAGAATTATGGAGGATTCTCTTACGATTTCTATAGACAGTTGACACCTTGTTTATGCCGGGTAATTGAACTAGGAAAATAAGAAAGGAAGAAAATGTAAAAGAAATAATGTAGGGTTAAGAAGATAATTAACTTTTCCTTCATAATTCCACGGTTACTAAAGCTGCTAAAATATTAATTACGTAGATAAGAAATGCATATAACTTGGAGACCGATATAATTTAAATACCGAGATTCCTTACAAGTGACATAACTGGGTTAATATCTGATGACTACAGTAGACACAGTAGTATTATTACCGTTATGAATGAGCCGATAATTTCTTACTTTTTACTATGCTAAGCAATGTTAATCCCTTAAGATGTAATCATAATTAATTTAAAAGTTTTGATTACTGTATAAAATGCAATAAAGTTTATAAAGCAGTAGAACAAAGAAAAAACAAGTTAATGAACCTTGAATTTTCTCTCGTATTCTCACGTTTATTGAAGAAGAAATAATCATAAAATTAGCTTTATAATTACACCTAGCCAAGTTTAATTTAGTTAATTAACTGTATTTCTCTCAAACGAAATATAAATATTTCTTTAAACTTTGGAATGAACATTTCAATTGTAATGTTTTTCCAATAAAAGAACATCTTTTCGTTACCAATAAATTAACAAACGAATTCTTTCTGTAAATAATCTTCATACATTATAAAAAAATTATAAACATATACGGTAATTTTCTTATCTAATGGGCCTTAAATGTAGGTGTAATTTTCGTTTGTTTACCTGTTAATTCTTCACATAAGTTTAAAAAATGTGCGTGTGCAAATGGAATAGAAATCTTTTAGGGTCTGAAAAGATCCCTGTCCATGTCTGATAGGGATTCGAACTTAGAAGTTTCACTTCAGTACAAAGGTAGCGTATTATTTTTTCATAAAATTACTTCGTTTATTTTAAGATCCACGGTAGCCAGTGAAGAAGGAATGACCTTTGCCGAGATTACTCGGCCGAATAGAGTAATAATTAATAAATAAATAATAATTAAATATTAATGATTGTTTTTAACTATTCATTTTTCGATGTAATAAATCTTCTATATATATAAATGTTGAGTTCGTTTGTGTACGCTTCAAAAACTCATAATGTTCTGCAGCGATTGAGCTCAAATTTTAGCACGATATATAACCCGCATCAAAGATTGTTTTCATCTATTTTTAATAAATCTATCTATCTATCTATTTTTAATTTGGAAACGTAAACAAAGGAAAACCAATCAGATCAATGCAAGATGGCCGCTGTCAAACACAAGGACCAATAACAAAGAGCCTGTATGGCAGTTGCCAATGTAAACAAAATCACAACTGATTAACAAATTTCTTTGAATTGTATTCAACAGCTAAAACATCTGTATTTTATTTTAAAAAAAACCACAAAAACAAAAAGAAAAGCCACCAAGAAGGATGACTTACAGTAAATAAACTAAAACACCCAACTTTCTTATAGCCCAGATAAACTTAAGACTATGCAAACAAAAAAAGCTGAAATAACCAAATGCACAGAAAATAATATCCCTACATAATGACCAAAAAAATCCTTTGTTAGGTTAAATATTCACTTTTGTCTGAATTTACAGAAGGCATTTACAACGAAGCATTGATAAATATTGAAGACAAGTGCTTAGCTAATGCAAATGAAGTTCTTAGTCAATTGGGAATGCCAGCACCCATCCGAGCTGCGATTGCTTCATTTGATGTGGATTTACGCCGTGAACAGAGTTACAACATTGGTGATCTTCAGTCATATGTCCAATCAAACATTCCCAAATTAACGCGTGAACAGAAAGGCATTTATGATCGCGTAATGCGAATGATAAATGACGGAGTTGGGGGGACCTTCTTGGATGCGCCAGGAGGAACTGGGAAAACATTCCTCATTAGATTGATTCTAGCAACGGTTCGATCAAAAAATGACATAGCCTTAGAATGGAATAGCTGTGACATTGTTACCAGGTGGAAGGACTGCGCATTCAGCTCTGAAGTTGCCATTAAACATGCAAATCATCGAGACGCCCACGTGCAATATTTCCAAAGCATTCTGTATAGGAAAAGTATTACAAATATGTAAACTCATTGTTTGGGATGAATGCACGATGGCACATAAAAAATCGCTTAAAGCTCTTGATCGACGTTACGAGATTTGCGTGGAAACGTTCAACCATTCGGGAATGCTTTGATATTGCTCGCAGGAGATTTTAGGCAAACATTGCCTGTAATTTCTCGATTGACACCAGCAGACGAAATAAATGCTTGTCTGAAATATTCAACACTGTGGCGACACGTACGTACATTGGAGTTGACTACGAATATGCATGTCCAGTTGCAGAATGATCCATCAGCTGAGGTATTCTCACGACAGTTACTGGACATTGGAAACGGACAGCTGCCAGTCGATGAGACGTCTAGACGAATATCATTTCCTGATAATTTTTGTAATTTAGTAACATCGAAAGAAGAACTGATCGAAAAAGTATTTCCTGATATTCAAATTAATCATAGAAATCACGATTGGCTCAGTGAACGAGCTATCCTTGCCGCAAAGAATAAAGATGTCTATCAACTTAATAATGTTATTTAATCCAGCATTCAAAGTGAGGAAATTACATATAAGTCGATAGACGCCGTTGTGTAAGTAGTTAATTATCCAACGAAATTTTTAAACTCACTTGATCTGCCAGGGATGCCACCACACATATTAAAATTGAAAATTGGTGTGCCAATTATCCTGTTGCGGAATATTAATCAGCCAAAACTCTGCAACTGCACGCGACTTGCAGTTAAGAAATTGATGAATAACGTAGTGGAAGCAACGATTTTAACGGGGCCTTTCAAAGGTGAAGATGTTCTCATTCCTCAAATACCCATAATCCCGACCGATACACCATTTCAATTTAAAAGATTGCAATTCCCAATTCAATTGCCATTTGCAATCACAATCAATAAAGCTCAAGGTCAATCTTTAGAATTGTGTGGTTTAGATTTAGATGCGGATTGCTTCTCACATGCACAACTGTATGTGCGTGTTCCCGAGTTGGCAAACCAGATAGCCTTTATATCTACGCAGACAGTGGAAAAACAAAAAAAATATTGTATATCCACAAGTATTGCAAAATTAAACTTCTATGAAACGTATGCTTTGTTTTGTTTCTCATTTCTCATCCATGCAACCACAATGTGCCACAGCGAAGTGTGGCGGGTAGAGCTAGTTTTATATAAAAATTTAAATTAAATTAAAAATTAATTTTTTATAAATGGGGTTTTAGTTTTAAATCGCATTTAGCAAACCACATTCCCCGATTCAAAAAGTGTAAGAACAAAATATAATTTAGGATTTTTCTATGAGGAACAAAACTGTCGGTTCTTAAATTTTAAAAACTGAAATTTACCTGTGCCTCAAAAGATTTAAATTTACTAGCAAATATAAATCACTTCTTGAAATTAAATACTAATACTCCATATTTTACAAAAAAATTTAGCTAATTTAAAATAAAGGAAAGAGTTAAGATTAAACCTACAAAGAAACTATTCAATTCGTCTTTTAATAGAATAAATTGAGTTTAATTCGATGTCATATTAAGATTAATATATATAGATTAATAAATCTCTATTAGATTAATAGTTCTTAAGTCACAATTTGACACTGATTTCAAAATTTGAAAATTCAAGAAGAATTGGAATTATTTGTTATTGCCTCATTTTGTATTAAGAAAATTTAACTTAATGTAATGTTTTGTAATTTTTATTTTTTTTGTGAAAAAAAAAATTACTACGAAATAACTCATCTGATTTTTGCAGAATAATATGAATGATCATTTTTTATCTAACACTCAAATTAATTACATTCAGGCAATTTTATGATTAGTAAATAATTATGATTATCGTTTCCAGCAAATATTGACAAAGAAAATTCAAAATAAGATTTCTTATTTATTTACTAATTTTCTTTTGTCATTTGATAAAAGAGATATTTATAAACACATCGTTCATCGACTGAAAAGAAACCAACTTTCTTTATAAAGTTTTTTTTTTAAACTCCAGAGAAGAGATATAAAAGAGAAACGGCTTATTAATAACTTGTCACATTAATTTTGATAAAGAGTTTGTAATTTATTTTTTGTCTTTTTTTTGTTGCAAAGACGTAAAAAGTTAATGGTTTGAAAGACATCTCTTAGAGGCCATTAAAGTTGAATTCCAACAAAAGTTTGTAATAACTGAAGGTAATAACAGTAAAAAAGAAAGGAACAGATTAGCAAGAGCTATAAAAGCCAAACTCGGTTTTGTAGAAGTATTGTTCATTTTGTTCGGGCCTGCCTTGTTAGAGTCTCGTTACTCCATAACAATTACAAGGACCGTTCTACTTGCAAATATCGTCCGAATAGAGAGCAGAGGGTTCAATTTCTCATCCCTTGCTAGCAGATCTAAATTAAAAGAGAACATTCCACAACAACTATTTCTCAGAGAATCATAAGGGTTTTGGTTAAATTCATGAAAAGTTAAATAGCCATTTTACCCTCCCACTATTGTGAATGAAGCTGTACTAGATTTGATAGTCCTTTCACATTACGTTTATGCTTATGAATACATCTATTCATTCATTTGATTATAAATAAAAACAACTTTATTTTGAGTACTGAGGTACTCAAAATAAAGTTCTTTCAGTTATCTATCAAAATATAGTTCCTGAATTTTAACGTGACCTATTGTACTAATAATACGATGTAAAATTTTTGTTGTATAGTTTAAATTTCAAGGAGTTTTCTATAAGTAGTCTATTATTAAGATTTAATCATTGCATCTTACATCGTTAATACTTTACATCCTCTTCCGATAAATTTTAAGCATAAAAATGCTAATTAGAACAACAAATATTAAATAGACTTATTTTATTCCGCAATCTGTTTTCTACTACTCATTTACATTTTGTCCCTGTTGAGGTGTAAGATTATAGAAGTAATCTTTACAGAAGTTTAAGTACACTTTTGTAAAGATTAGATACGATTCAATGTCAGATCATTCGTCTGTCCTACTCACTACAAACACGGTGGAGATTAGAAAGAAGAAATTCCCCTATTCTACGCAACAACATGAGATATTAGTAGTCTTACAGGAGCTGGATCGAGAATGAACTGGTCGTACCAAATAAATTGAAATGTTCGGTTGATGTAGACTAGGCGACCGGATACCTGACCTCGGTATTGCAGGAAGCAGCCTGACGCTCAATGCCTGGAAACAAAACGAAGGGCAAGGTGAAGCGCACTATTTACGAGATGTAATAAATCTCATTTCAAGCAAGTGGTGATTCAGGAGGAGATAGCAATGTTACAGGAGACGAGAGGATAAGACATCTTTAAACAGGGCTGTTCAGAGGTTAAAACGAGTCCTAAAGTCTTTGAAGGAGGAGACATTTAAATATTATCTCAGTAGTCCTTCAAAAGAGACAATCTCTGTTTGTGAAAGGAAACTAATAAATTTCAGCAGCCATCGCCTCGGTTCCCTCCACTAAAGAAGTCAGATTGGTCTTGGGCTAGAAGTGATAATGAGAAGGCCGAACTTTTCCTCTCTCTTTTTCTGTATAGCCTCCGGAACCACCGCAAAGTGGTTCAGAGGAAGAACGAGGATGATATTTATGAATATAAGTAAAGTGTAGTGAATGTAAGTAAAGTTTCAGTAAGGTTTCCTCACCATTCTTGAGATGTGAGGTTATTCTACGGTCCAACCGTCGAAGAATTCCTCTATTTACATAGGAAGAATTGTTTTGTGCTGTAATGAAAACGAGCAAGAGGAAAAGTCCGGGTTTGGATGATTCCGGATGAGGTAGTGACGGTGACGGCAACGAAGTTCCCGATACAAGTATTGTCGGCGTTCAGTTTTACTGGATGGCTTTTTTCCGCGAGGTTAGAAGACTGCAAAAGTTGCATTACTGAAGAAGGCAGGAAGAAAAGTGGATGACTCGAGTGGTTGTAGACTACTGTGCCTCCTCAGCTGTATGGGGAAGCTTGCTGAGCGGATGACTGTCATGAGGCCTTTAGAAGAGATTGAACGAGGGGAGGGTTTTAGCCCGAACCAGTTTGGATTTAGGAAAAGATATACAACTACAGCGGCGGTAAATAGAATCTTGAAGATCGTTGATGAAGCTGCGTCTGTGACACGGAGATCCAGGTCCATCCCGGCGGTAGTGTTGTTGGACGTGATTAATGCGTTTAACTCACTGCCATTCGGGTGGGTTCTGAGTGAAATTAAGAGAAGAGGGGTCAGCTCATACTTGCGGCGCCTTATTCAAGATTACTTAAGTGGACGAGTGGTGGGTAGGCTGTGCTGAGAGGGCCCAGATTCAGATTGACATGCAGGTCGGAGTAACCCAGGGTTCAGTGTTGGGGCCAACCTTGTGGAATGTAGCCTACGATGGGATGCTTGGCCTGGATTATCCAGAGGGCGTGTACCCAACCGGTTTTTACGATGATTTGTCTCTGGTTGTATCGGCTAAAACGGAGGATGAATTTGTAAGGAAGGGCAATGAAGCCATGCGGATGATACATGCCTGGTTGGAGGAGAGAGATTTTCATTACGCCTTAGAGAAGACCCAAGTTGTGGTTATGGCAGGAAGGAGGCGGTTGGCTCCAATAAGTTTAGTAATAGGAGGTGTGGAGATTGTGTCGGTAGCCAGGGCAAAGAACCTTGAAGCCTGGCTCGATAATAAGAGATCTTTTCAGCCTTATGTGGTCGAGGCTGTACAGAAAAGCAAGGAAGAGTGGCTGCGGTGTGCAAGCTAATGAGCAGAATTGGGGGACCGAGTTTGGCAGAAAGGAGGGTATTGGCATCTGTGGCTCGGTCCGTCTTCATGTAAGCGATTCCGGCATGGAAACGAGTGTTGAAGAAGAAGAAGGCCCGGAACCAATTGTTAAGCCTTCAGAGGCCCTTGGCTACCGGAGCAGTTAGGGTATCGTACAGTGTCAACCAAGGCGGCTTTGGTGATAGCTGGGATGTCGCCGAGGGATTTTGTGGAAGACGAAATTGTGGAAAAAGCAGAAGGGCAATCGAAGAGTCAGGCGAAAGGTGAAATTTGGATAAGTGGCAGCAGAGGTGGTCCAGGAGTCAGGTGGGTAACTGGACGAGGAGGCTAATGCCGCAGATTAAGCAATGACTGGTCAGGAAACATGGTGAAGTCAACTATGAATTGACGCAATTCTTGACTGGCCGTGACTGCTTTAATAAGTTCCTCTGTGAGAAGGAAGAGGAAGAGGTCGTCGGAGTGTAGGTATTGTGGGCAATGCGACACGGTTGAACACAAGGTGTTTAACTGTTTTAGATGGAAGAAGACTAGGAGGGAAGTGCTGGGTACTGTTGGTGCCATAACATCGGATAATGTGATAGAGGCAATGTTGCATAGCCATAGAAACTGGAACCTAATTGGTAGGGGGGGGGGGGGGGGTAACATTTTGAAAAGGAAGGCGATGGAGGAAGTTGAGGAGGAAGAAAATGGTACATAGTGTGGTAGTGTAGGGTGTGGCTGGATAGCCCCGTTCACGAGAAGTGCGATGCTGAGGTGTTGCACTTCTGATGAGTGAATGGGGACTCCTGAGGTGAGTAGGAAGGGAAAGCGTAAATATCGAGTCCCGATCGGAGGTCCCCTGTTTAGGAGACTTCTGATTTGAGGCAGGCAAATAAAGACCGGGATATGGTTAGGGGACCCCCTTGTGTGACCCCTGATTTGAGGCAGGCGATTGTGAGGTCCTCACAATCACCACCCGATCACAATCGGGTGGTACCCCACCCGATTGTGATCGTCCTCACAATCGGGTGGGGTACCACCCGGGGACGGGTGGTACCCGTCCCCGGGTGGTACCCCATGCCGGGGACGGCATAGCCGGCTCCGACATGATGGGCTGAAAGGTTAGAGGCAATGTTTCCCCTAGGACCGAGTGTGCTTCAGCGGCGGGTCCGGGCCTAGGGGATGGGAAAAAAAAATCGAAGAACATTGGTATCCACGATCTAGTATTCAAATCCGTATAAAAGGAACTGCCTTTACTGGGATTTGAACCTTAGAACTCTCGACTTCTGAAATCAGCTGATTTGCAATGACGATTTCACCGCTAGACCAAACCAGTTGGTTTGAGGTTTTTGCTAGTCGCATGGAACGTTCTTTCATCCACTTAACATCTATAGTGCTGGTGAAGAGGAAATTCTAGATTTCTAGATTTAGAAGCGGAGCTCAAAGAAAGCTCCTGGCTTTGATTTGGTTACCATAAAAATGCTCGTTATTTTTCCACCAAATACCTTTTTTTGTATGACTCACTTTTCCAGTGGTATCCTTCATACTACGTGTTACCCGTCGAAGTGGAAGGTGTCTCAAGTAGTGACGGTACCTAAGCCGGGCAAGTCGAGCATGACGTGTTCCCTCATACAGGCCAATGAGCCTACTATTTACTATGTCTAAGGTAATTGAAAGAGTATTCCTTCAATTATTGAATTCTTTGACACTTCCGTGGATATTTCTCAGGGCTCAGTGTTGAGGCGAACCTTGATTCCATCTTCAGTCCAGACTTTCCAGTCAAAGACAATTCCACTACTGCATCGTTTGTCAACGACACAGCAATCGTGACTGTCGATGATGATCCAACTCAATCCTCGAGTACGTTACAATTTGGATTAGATCTTCTAACTAACTGTTTAAAGAAATGGAAAATAAAGGTCTATCTAGCGTAACCGACCCACATGACATTCGCGATAAGAGGTGACTGCCCATGAATCCATTTATATGTTTACATCCCGCTAGTTAAAGTGTACGGTACGTAGGTGTTTACTTAGATCGTCGTTTAAGATGGAAGGTTCACACTAAGGAAAAAAGGAAACGACTAGATATCACATTTAAGAATCTATACCGGTTATCAGATAGGAAATTCCAACTGTCTCTATATAATAAGCTACTTCTGAAGAAAGTGATTCGGAAACCGGATTGAAAGTACAGAATCCAATTCTGGGGTACGGCAAGTACCAGCGATATAGAGATTATTCGGTGATTCTAGAATAAATTTGTGAAATACATTACACAGGCGCCGTGGTTCGTACAGAATTACGAAATTCACCAATACTTAGGGGGTACCATGTGTTCGAGAAGAAGATCGATCGATTTGAAACTAAGTACAAAATAAAATTTAAGACTACGTTAGCTATCTAGCTATTTAAACTCTTTGACTTAGGAGAGGCCCTTCTTCTTAAGTTGTGCATCAAAGTATTTATGTTTATGATTGTTTACGTTTCTAATGTGTTATTTGTTCCTATGTTACTATTAGTCATTCTATGTTGTGGTTTTATTGATGAGACTGGATATTATTATGACTTGTAGTTAATTTCGGCTGAATTCTAATGCTTATGTTATATTTGATTTACTGTTGATATTTAGAACGTAATTAAGATGTTTCAAGGAATACTTCTTTATAACTTGGTTATTGTCATCAATTTAATTCTGGTTTCTAATCTACTAAACCGATTGTAAATGTAATTTAAGATACAAAAAAAATGTATATACGTCAATCAATTTATTTTATTTTTAAATACGGGATAAAAAGATAGATTTTTAATTAAAACATTAAAAAATAGGAACTTAATAACGTTATATTTTTTATTTGTAGCGTATGAAAAATGCCATTGCTTGATCGGGATTCGAACTCTGGACTTCTAAATGAAAGGCCGAGACTCTACCATTCTGCCACGAAATCGGCTTTTTATTTTTAATCAATAATATATTTACTTCCTTGTACGAAATAAAGGAAGTATAGTGATCGCGAAAAATGTCGATTTTCAGATTACAACGGAAATATCAATTTTGATCATCCCTGAATCCATTTTGACTAGTTTCGGCGTGACGTCTGTACGTACATATGTGCGTATGTATCTCGCATAACTCAAAATCGATTAGCGGTAAAATGTTGAAATTTTGAATTTAGGATTGTTGTAACATCTACTTGGGCACCTCCCATTTTCATGACAATCGACTGAACAAAAAGTGTCCAAAAAAGCCCAAATCCAAAAAAATTTGGATTTTTATCCAAATAAGCCCTGAAATAAGCCCAGAAATAAGACCTCACTGAGAGCTTTTCAACGATATACCATTAGTGGTACTTATTATGTACTTTCATTGGTTCTAGAGTTATAGACAGATAAAATTTAATTAATAAAATATTTGGATCTTATAAGGGGAAGGCACATCAGTTCAAATCCGACTTCAAATCTTTTTTTAAATTTAAATGTATTAATTTATTAGTAATTATCAACTTCTGATTGTAAAAAAAAAATTACAATAAATAATGATTCTATAATAAAAATAAAAAAAAAGTTAAAAATATCAGAAGTTATTAATGAAATAAAATTTTATGTACTTTCATTTTTGAAAAAAATTGTATATGTAATTTAATAGGCGTACAATAAAGTCATGCAGCATCCACATTAGATTTTTTAATTTGAATCTGGTGATGGGTATCAGAATATGGATTTTTATGAAAAATTTGAATATGTATTTATAAATAATTTACGAGTATTTAAATTTTGTGACTTTAAGATGTTAAAATGTAATTGCAAGAATTACGTAAAAGTAGAAAATCAGGAAGAATAATCACTAAAAACAAAAAGAAGGAGACAAGGTAACGATCCGTATTATTTGCATTTTAACTCGTTTCATCAACAACCAATATTCAAGAATTATATAAAATTATGATAAAAAAAATAAAAAAGAGAGATAGTAGATGTGCTAATATTGTAAATTGTACTGAAACTAGAAATGATTTATTACACAGAGTGACTTGTATGAATTCGTAAGTAAATGAAAAATTCTGTTTGAAAATAAATTGTATCAAAACAAAACTAGAGTTAATGAAAAATGAATCAAAGGATGATAATTAATTGAAGGTAAGAAATATAAATATACAATAAGCAAACCAATTTTATTATTTATATAAAAAGACTAAATAAGATAGGCATCAAAACTGTAAGTAGTTGCTAAAGAAATTAAGACAAGTATCAATAACTTAAGAAAAAAATTTTTTTTTTAACTGATTGAATTTTTATGAAAGTGAAATAATACTGCAATTAAAAACTAAAATTTGAAAATTTGTCAAATTTAAACTCACTCATCCCTGAGTCACTGCATCAGCATGTATGAAAAACACAAAATCAACATAACATCAAATTGTGGTCTAACATCATTTTGTCAACATAACATCATTTTATGTGGTCTGTTGTCGATCTTAAATTGAGCGTAAGTGAAGAAAGACTCAACCAATCTTCATCAAATTTTCAAATACACTACTACTACTACTACTACTACAGGATATTTAAATTTCAATGAAATTATCTAGTAGTTTTGGAGATTTTTCAGCTACAAATTTTACACATAGGTATAGATAAACCTATGACCTACATCTCATGATGTAACGAAAATTCAATTTCACCCACCACTCCCACCATGCGACCGAAAGTAATACTGTACATTTCTTTGAATATTCGACAAAAAAGGGACGGAGAAGAGTATCAAATAGGTCAGGTGACTAAAGGCTACAAAAATCTATTATATAATTTTATATTTAAATGTTAAAAATCGTTAAAGGCAGTTAAATTAGGGATCATCATAACGTTTTTGTGTTTTTAAAAAATGTGATACTTTATAAGATAAAGTTAAATTTTTGTGTATGATTTCATAAAAGTACGCGGAAAATGTATTTTAAACTTTTTTTATAGATTTAAGTTCTGAAAAATGTTTGTAATAAATTGCTTGAGAGAGTAACTTATTTTACACTAAGTTTTAAAAACTCGTAGAAGGAAAGCGATTTCTGAAACAATGATCAATCGGTAAGGATATCGTTTGACACTCTTTGACGTTGAGTTAGTAGAGAAGCCTCAGCTGATGGCATGCTGCAGTTTAAGCCGACGTAGTCGGTCGGTTAAAATCCTCTAATTTACTATCCCTTTCCCCCATTCTCCTCTAACGCCCCCTACATCCACCCGTTTAAGAATTTCTTAAACGGTTTTACGGTACATAAGCCTTGTGATTCATATGGTAAACTGCGGTACCAAGTTTCACAATGGCAAGTAATGGACTAGTAAAACTTTTGTAGTTGCAACCTGGAACTTCACAAATATTTCACTGAAACTTCAGAATATGGTTCTATACATTAATTATACCTTTCGTTAGTACAATACTATGCCGTTTATCAAAGTAAGTCTTTGCAATTACTCAAACGGATTATAAATTTGAAAATATATATTACATGAATTAAGAGGTTAAGTATGTTAATTATAGAAATTATTCTTTTAAAAATAAAATTTTTTTTTAATGAATCCAATAAAATTACCAACTAAAAGTTTTGTAAAAGATCGATATATTCAGAATTAAATCCCTAGTAAACGTTCCACTATTTTTATATTATTGCCACTTTTTCAGTTTTATAATCAGAATGATTAATAAGGCTAATATACGTAGATCAAAACTAACAATCGATGCGAGTCGGATTGGTGAGCAAGTATACACGCAGTAATATTCCTTTCTGTCAAAATATTATTATAACATTCAGTATTGTAAGCAGGTGAAATTTTTCTCTATATAAAAGAGACTCCGCATCGACCTGCTCTTAATGAAATTTCATTTTATTTTATGCACTTTTCTGAAAAAATCTACCATACACTGATAAAAAAAACTTGATTGTACATTATGTTTATTTTGGGTTGGAATACTGCTTCAATTATTTAACTAAAAATAAGTAATAACTAAATTTATACATACAAATAAATAAGTTTCGTATTTTGGATCTCAAAAGAAGCAAAACGTATTTATTGGAGACATGGTTCAAGGTAATTTTGAAGAAAAATTAAGGTTTTCTTACTTGACATATTATTAAGGGTAATAGATCCTCTTAATTTTTATGAGAAAAAGATATTAAGAGAAATATACGTGGCTAAATCGACAAAGCGTAGCCTTTAGTGAATGATGAAATAGTTTATAAGCATTTACGTCTTCTAGTATCAAATTTATTTCATTAGCTGTTTATAGAAGCTATTTCATTTTATTTTAGCCTATTATTAATCTAATGTAAAAAACCTAACGGAAAGTGTAACATTACATTGTATCACTACTTCATTGTTAACGACTATTTTAAAAAATTTCAAATATAAAATCCACTTATAGAAATTAAAAGAAGACATTTTTTATGAAATTACACGCAAAAATTTTATTTATTACGCATGAAAATGACATCAATGTTTTTAACAAAGCATAAAGAAAAAAGTTACGTACAGCGACTGTCATCTCATTCCCTTAAATTTATTCTTTTTTAAATCAAATTTCAGATTATTATTATTATATTTTATAACCAGGAAGTTATTTTCTTGAAGCAAGTTTTCACTTAATTAAATTTTCACTACTAATTATGCAAGTGAAAGAAATTATTATTCATATTTTTTTTTTAATCTAGAGAGAATGTGCGGACACAGAGAACAAAAGATGTGGTGGTAATAAGGTAACGGAGCAGCCTAGTGAGTGATTTATGAACCAAGTATTTTCAATGCATTTCCTCGCACTTAGGTACTACAATTCTACAACCCTTCCAGCAAACGCTTGTTTTATTTTTAAGTCGGTTTAATTATTTCTCCTACTTTCTAAAGATGCAGAGCTGATATTACACGTGTATAGAGTTCTTTTATTTTATTTCAAATAACTTTTCCTTTTATTCAACCTCAGGACAAGGTAGACTACTTGAGTCTCAAGGTATTATTTAGGGTAGAAAAATTTAACAAAGATATAGAAACTTCATAAGAAGTAAGCTATAAATTAACTAGTAGTCATGCGAAACTCTACATTTTATTAAACACGGGCTCTTAGGGAACCTGTGGTAAGCTTGTTATAGCACGAGTATTGAAAGATAAATAGCCTAAGATTTAAAGAGCAATTTATAAAGAAAAGCGAAACAAATTAATGAAAGAATGAACTGATTTATTGAATTATCTCTCTGGTCTTTCTATGTAACAACGCTTTTAGAAAATAATAAAATGTAATTTTTCACGCAAATAACAGTATTAAACGATATAAGCTTATTAAAAAACTTGTTTTTGTCTGCTCATTAGTAAAACTTACAAGTAATGAAAAAATAGAATTACTAATCAAAAGATATCTTTAAAAAGAGTAATCACAACATAACACTACAAATCAAATTTAAATACGTAAAATCTGTCTATCGGCTAGTAATCAGTGTCATATTTTAACACTGACTGATCGCACATTTCATCCATCGCTATGCTACGAGGACAGCTTTGTTCCATATGTTTCTTTTGTGCTAAAAGATTTTAGGTTAAAATTTTTTAAACAGAAAAATACATGTCTAAATTGGGTTAAAGTAAAGCACTTCATGTACAAAGTGATGCAATTATAAAGAGTTTAGTTGATTACAAGAAAGAACGGTTTTTGATCAAACCTAATAAATCTTTGGAAGTATGAAACACGACTATTTCTTGTCAAAACACAACAAAGAATTAAATCTAAAGAAAAGGAGCTTAGTTTATCAATTTACACCACAAAAAAAAAATGAAAATAAAATGTGTAACAGAATCGGACAGTTTTGATAAATGTACTGTGATGGATAGTTCACCAGTTTCGTGTAAATGAATGCTCGTTTCTACTAGTTAAAATATTGTTTAATGAAAACAAGGGCAGTTAAAGGAAAACACTTTTAACTTATTGGTTTTTAATGCAGAAGAAGAAAACAAATAGATCTCTCTCCGTAGAAAAATGCGACATAAAAGCAAATTTAATTTTGGCGAGATAGAAACAGATTTAAGGAGAAGTTAGTTACTCTGTTCACTATACAGAACGATATTCACATTTATTGTACCCATACACTTAGAAAAGGGTTGAATTAAATAATAAGAAATAAGGGAAAATTAAAATTCCCTATATAATAAGAGCCAGGATAACTATAGCGCATAGTGGAATTTATTCCTGGTGGCTTAATAATGTGGAAATCAATGGTGAAGACTAGTGACAATAAGAGATGAATTTCTCTAATTATTAAATGTCGAATTTGAGAAAAATTAATTTCATATTTTCTAGAAAAAAATAATGGGAGTAAACATTATCTCTTACCACAATTATGAAGTAGATAAACACTCTTTATTTTGTCTATTGAGAAAATACACCTCCAGACGATACTTAGAAACCATAATTTATTTTAAAGAAGGCATTCTGTATATGAAATTACGTAACGAAATAATGACAATCGTAAACGGTATGTAAATAATTAGATTTAATTATAAAAAACGATGTACCGTGACTTAAACAAAACAGTATTTATTAGGATAGAATTAAAGAGCTGGATAACATCATCCTTTTCTTCTTCATTTACGGATTAGGCACTATGTTTTTCCAGTTTCTTTCCATCCTTTTCTCGGTCTACCCAATCTTCTTCTTCCATCCGGTCTATAATTAAGGGCCTGCAGGGGTATGGTATCTTCCGTCATTGTCTCTATGTCTCTTATTTAAGATACAAACTTTCACACCTTTTATCGATTGTAAGAACCTCTTTCCAGCGGGTTCAACTCTTCTTATACTCTCTTTCCTCAGAACCCACGTCTCACTACCATAAAAAAAAGAATTGGCACTGTCATCAAATCATACTACCTGACCTGAGTATCTCTTCGGGCTTTCCGTCGACAAGCTCTGTTAGTGAAGCCACACATTGAATGAAACTTAATAATTTTTCTTAGTACTTCCTTCTAACTTTACAACCCAGGTAGATACAATGAGCCACCTGTTCTAGAACTCTATCGTATAGAATAATTTTGCATCTTATAGGGTTCTTACTGCTAAAAGAAGAATGTCCTTTGTTTCTGGTTTACACCGGAGTGTACCACCTACCAATATCTTGTATTCCCTTGAATTTTTTTTTATTTCAGTTACGATTACAATGTGTATTTTCCTCTCATCCAGAATTTCCAATAATTCAGGCTCTTTAGGAGCCAAACCACCACGTGATTACATTCTTTATACCAAATTTCTTATTCTTTTTACGTTTACAATTATTATTTCCTATATAACCTATCCTATCCGACGCTTTTTGAAGCTTGCCAGTAATATAAATTCCTCTCGCCATGTTACGAGGACTGTGTAGAGTAAGACTGGTGATGGGGCTGCCATCATACTGCCTCCAAAACTGCAGGATTTTCCTTCGAGGTTATCTGCCCTAGGCTCTTCTGCTCTCTCCAACGATGGGATTACTCCTCTTTTTGCCTTTAAGATCATTGGTATCTTGCCGGTTTCGGTCCGCTCCCGGTATTTTATTTCGCCGGTTCCCACCGTATCTGGTGAGCTTCCCCCATCCATCACCTGGGGAGGCACCCAAGGGATACCGCATACTCCACACGGGATCATATTATACAAAATTCCATTTCGTTTGTAATATAAAATTATCGAAGAAAAAATTTCATAAATTGAAAGATCAAAGTTGAAAACGAAGTATTAATGTACAAAGAAAGTTGAGAATGAAGATTAAACCGTTCAAGAACTGGCAGAAAACAAGGTAGAATAATATTTTGTTATTAATGAGCCTGGAAATGAGCTGATTTTGATATTATTAGGCCTGGATATCTTTCTAACTATTGCCGGACCTTAACATAAATGATAAAGGTGATGATAACCTATTTGGATTTGAAGCGATTGAAGAAATTGCTCAGTATAAAATAAACTAGTCACACATATTAATAACACTAATATGACTTAGTACATGGACCTAGTAACACTAACTTTAAACAGACATTTCCTTAATTAAGGAAATAAAAAATAATGATGATAATTAAGGAAACAAAAAAAAATTGAATAATATTTTTATTTAAATAAACACGTTTTTAATGAAATAATAATATTATATATTACGTTTATTATGCCGTATTGCTGATGTTATTTTTTGTAATTATTTACGTTATTTTAAGTAATATACGTAATTACATCAACATAACTGATAGAGGAACAGATGGCTTTATAGTATATTATAGCTTTTCATATAACTCGTATATTACAGAACAGTGCATACATTTCCGGACTACTTGCTGGCAAATAGACAATATTTCATTCAGCACTTAGGCCACGCGAGCCAATGAGAGACTTTAATATTTTCAATTGTAATTATTTGTTGTGAATACACCAAAAGGGTAACCTAAAATTAGTTGATTGATTTCTACTTTAAAAAACTTCACACATCATAAGGTTTTCTATCTAAGTCAAGCCTCTTTCATTAAGTTCACAGTTCTCTTCTGTTTCTAGTTACACGTATGAGTTACTGTTAGCTAACATTTCCTTACAAATCTTGATCATTCTAGTGCTGTTTTAATCAATCCAAATCTTCTTGTCTCATAATTTATCTAAGAAAATTAATGTTATATATTTAATTGTTAACATTATTAAGGTTTATTTTCATTCAACCACTTTCCTCATTTTTCATTCGACCTTACAGTTTAATCAACTTCAATCAATTTCATCCAATCTATTTCAAATTCCTCCAATATTTTTTCCTTTACCCTGGTGTTTGAGTACATTTTTCTCATTCATCAGACGTAAACGTCAAAGTAACATTTCACAAGACTCTTCCACAAGTCTATCTCTATCTTACTATGTAATAAATGTTTCTTTGTACTAATTACCTCCTTACCCATTGCTTACTAATTTTTATTCCATTTTCATTTTTACAAACTTCTATTAACATCTTTCCGTGAAACCTGAACTATTTCACTTGTTCAGGTCTTCCTTCTTTTGTTTAGATATCAAACAAAAAATTGTTGTTTCTTTTATTTTCTTTACGACACATGCAAAATCGGTTTTTCGTATAAGAGTATATTGCACAGGTTAACGGAAAATTGATAAAAAAATATTAGAACGTTGTAAATTTTCTAACCTTATTAAGAAGCAAATTACTAATTTCACACTTATGGGTATGGGTATCAAGTACTACAACAGCATTTTTTTAAAATAAATTAATAACATTTTTCTATTTAATTCATTTTAAGCAATTAAAAGACTTTGAAATAACGTGGGGAAGTTTCAAGTTTTTTAGTAACAGTTTAAAAATGTATTCACATTATTCTAAATACCGGAAGTAAACATTTTTAAAACTTTCTGTTTATAATTTGCATACACAAATTATATAACTATAACGCTTGTCTAATTGTACACACAATTTTTAAATAAATACATGGTGTTTTAAATTTTATTATACACTGAATTCAGTATATTGTTTTATTACCATTGCATTATATGTATTTTTTTATATGAATTATATTATATTATACGTCCCTAAGTCAAAGTTCATTTTATTTTAAAATAAATTATTAAATTAAGTTTTGAAAATATGATATTTCAGTTAACTGTGATAATATTTTTCAATTCTAATGTCATAACACCTGGACTACTGAGGAAGTGAACAGCCAAGCATCACTGCAATAACTCAATAAACAAATATCATTTACTTTTTACAAATTAATATCTAGCAGATGTTCTTAGAACTGAAGGGTTTCACCTGTTCTTACAATTAGAATTAAAATTCCTTTAAAGCAAAGCTATTGTTATATATATTTTATTTTAATCGATAATTATTAATAGGAAAAGTTGTTATTGTTGAGTTGATAATGAGTGTTTTGTATTATTTTGGAACGTAAGTATTTTAGAGACTGGTAAACCATTGTTGAAGGAAATTGAAAACGTCGGGTTTTGAGTTTGGTTCTTCATAAAAAGCCATTGCGATTCTATGGAAGTACTCGGTGCCATTATGGTTAAGTGACGGGGACAAAGGGTATACGGTCTGGTTGCCGTTATTGGTTTCCTATAGATAAGGACCAAACTCGGGACAGAATTTCACGGCCAATTTCAATCACAGAAATAGCTCCTATTGTATGCTCTCAGCCGCAAAATGTCGCCTCATTTGTCCTCAAGTTTTTTCAAGCAACCTTTTCCTAATCCGTAATTCTTTATTTTCTCTAAATAATAAATGGAAATATAAAAAAGATGAATCCTTAACTGTGCCCGCCGCTGTCGTTAGTATTCTATTGTTGTAAAAAAAATGGTAGGTAAAATAGCGTAAATGAAGGTGAAATTTTAAATTAGTAAAAGTAAATATTTTCTTGAAAATAAGAACTGTCGCACGTAGAATAAAAAACGAATCACTTTTCTTATTTTAAACAGAGAAATGTGTTTTTTTTTTTTTTAGTAATGAAAATTATCATCAATAATTAATATGATAATTACGTTAGCCGATCATGTAAATAATTTAAAATAATTATGACATGTCAAACCGCAAACCGATAACTTGAACCCCATTAACTTAACATCATTTAAGTTTTTTAAAAGCTAGAAAGCTTTTATTATTTCTCTCACATAAAATTCTTTTAAATTAGAATCTATTTAAGTATAAAAATAATAAATAGCAACCACGAACTTTTTAGAGCCTTTATAATCTAAACAAAACTAGGAAAAGCGAATTCCGATAAACTAACAAGAAATGCTTCATAGCTTCCTAAATAGTCAATTCAATGCGATTATTTTCCTTATTAATTATTATGATTTTCGCACAGGAAAGCAGGGTCTTCGTAAAAGCAAGAAACTGAGTGTGTTTGTTTACTTTGAGTTATTTTTTTCTATTCTTAAATTTATCAGAAAACATTATGTAAAATTTATGTTTATATTTTAACATGTATTAGCAATTTATTTTGATTTTTCAAGATATTTTACAATCAGTTCAATAAAAAGAATACTGATCGCAGTTCGGTTCATTCATTATTTGCCTGGTTTAGCTCGTTCAGTTTGTTTTTCTACATATTTATAAAGGTGAAGTATAATTACAGTATACTTTTTTCTTTTTGACTTTTTTCTTGTTGCTTCATTTATATTTTATATATTCTAGTACACTTAGTAATTCGTTCACTGCTAAAAAAATAAGCTTCTGTGAAAAATAATCGTAATACAATAATGTTTTAGCGCACAATACCTATTCATGACAATTAGTTCTATGACAGAAAAAATCCGCACCCATAATCGTGTATCAGGTCCAGCCAGCATTTTCGGTACTTATAGATTACTTTTGGTTTTTAGTTTCAAAATTTTTTTTGTTAAATTAATCTTAAATATTTATATTTACATAATATTTAACTTTTTTGTTATATTATCGCATATATTGGTTTTATTTGAATAAAAAGTAAGAAAAACTTGTTTATGCTTTTACCGGATGTGTGGGAAATGAAATGAAACTTTACTGACTAAGATTATAATCTTATAGCAAGGAACTGATCAAATATGAGTAATAAATATAATTAGGAATATATTGTGAACAAAAAAGGAATAAGAATTTATATATAAATCAAAACAATTATATCTATTTCGATTAGATTGAACACAATCGACATTTTTTTCCTCCAAATCTTCGATTTGCCATAATTTGACTAATGTAATCTAAGATACCGATTTCCGTGGCGGAGTAGTTTGATCTCGGTCTTAAATCGGTGGTCCCGGGTTCGAATCCCGTTCAGGCACGCCATTTTTCATGTGTTAAAAAATTCCATTTCTATATTTCTACGTACAAGTCTCAAAAGATACTTGGTTAATTCATTTATTAATTCATTACAAAAAAAAAATCGATGTTGTTTATAATACGAAAAATTAATTCGGGCAGTTAAAAAATAATCATTATTATCTTATAATGTTTTAAAGGAAGCGCAAACCTGAAAACAAGTTTACATAAAAACAAAATTTTCCATTATAAAAATGCTCATACATGATCTTGTTTCTGATAATTTTTAAGATTTATATAAAATTTTCATTCCTAGTGATAAATTAAGCTCACAAGTGAAATCAAACAGGAAGCAAAAATTGTCCATTTTTATGTTGAAATTTACTAATATGTGGTTTGTCCTTGAGAAGAAATTCTCGGTCCAAGTTAAATAAATTACTGGTAGTTATTGAATGTGGATATAATTATTACTCTTGTGCTTGTAATAAAGGTAAATAAATATATGTGGTAATTATACGTACTGTTACTATATATACTTACATATATGTAAATGAAACTCTACATAAATGTAAAATGAGTTTCAATCTGTCTGATCTTGCATGCAAACAATTGTGTTATTCTTGGTAGTAACTGAAAAATAGGCTGTGCGCGTGTAATTGGTAGCTGTAACTGTAATGGTTGTAGTAGATGGAAAAAAATAAGAGTCATTCGCAAAAAGTAAATATCCATTCCCTAAAAGTAATAAAAACTCCAAGTCAGGCTTTCAAAAAAATAATGAGGAACGAAGTGAATTTCCTTTTTCTTCTTCATAGAGTCAAAATATATTGTTACTGACTGGTGTGCCAAGTCCGCTGAAATGAAGATGATATGTAACCGAAAAAAATGACTCGGTTCACCACAGTGACTGAAGAAAAACGATCATCAATACTCTCTTGGAAAGCAATTTCTTATTAATTCAAATTTTATTAATCAGAATCGCTTTCCAAGAGAGTAACGATGATCATTATTCATCAGTCCCTGTGGTTATTTGTACCCATGATGTTGATGTATCTGAGGTACATTAGGTTATATAACTTTTCAAAAATTAACTGAAGGTGTCAGTCTTGAAATCTTGTTTATAACAGTTTTTTCATTTTGTTTCATTGTCATTTTAATAAAAATTAAGTTGCTTACAATTAAATCTTATTAAAAAACAAATAACATAATATTTTTCAATAAATTTTACATTTTCCCTCAATCTGGCTAGTGGTATTTTGCTCTCCAGAATATATATATAGGTTGAGTTCATGATGATTATATGTACATATAGCGAGGGAGAGAGAGTGAGCGAGGAGACAGAGAAATTACCGTAATACACTTTTAATTATTTATTTTAAGTAAAAGGAAGAAGTAAACTGTATGATGTCTGATGGAAAGATTCTCTTGATAGGTAACGAGTTTACAAGTTTTCACGAATATTTTTAACTTTTTCAAACTTTATTCAAGTCAATATATACTCACTGTCATTCACAGGACTAAAAAAAATATATGTATATGAAAATTCATTTTTTTTTTATTTTGTTAATCAGTACTCCAACTTTAATTATTTATTTTATATTTCGTTTATATACCGGGTTTTCTCTTTGAATTTTCCCTAAGTATAATAATCTCAAAGGATTTCCATAAAAACTGTTTAATATTATTACAAGCTGTAATAATATTAAACTCTTAATTTTAATATAATTTATTAGTAAAATGTACTCTTTAAGCTTATATTAAGTTATTTTTGTTTATATTCAGCATCATTTGGACTAAACAAAAGCTTAGAAATATATTTTTTATTAGCTAACTATTTTATACCGTTATTAATATTATTACTACTACTACTACTACTACTACTGAAATCCGTTTATGTATATATATATAAACTACGATGGTTTATCAGTTTGAAAACATAATGTCCATCATTCTCTACTTTGATGATTTCTACCCATCATATGTTACTAGTAAAAAATAAAAAGTAACCAAAAAAAAAAGAAAACAAAATCAATCATCACACGCGCAGTGAGCTGGACACGGAACTATATACTGTTTGTCAAAAATAAGACAGTTTCTGCAAGTTATACTGAACCATTTTGCAGTATCGGACAGTAACTCTGTATGGTCTAGAAACTTTTGTGGTGGAGTGACTGCCGTGGAGTGGAATTCCGTAAGGATATAGGAAGTTCTTGTTTTGAATCGCAATCAAGTTTAGCATTTTTGACACGCTAATAGTTGGTAAAAATTAAATAAGAAAAACGTTAGATGTAATTGATCGTAAGATATAATTCTTACCGGAGTGAATAAGTAAATGTTGTATATATACATGCATACATACAGTCATAAAAACCTTATCATACAGGTATTGTCATTAAAGTATAGAAAACAACTTAAGACCGAAAATATTTAACTAAATTTTAAAATTAAGTATTCTGTTAATTAAATAAAATAATATCTCTGATGTAGCCTGATCCCTATATTTGAATTTATAGTAATGCTGCAAATTATTAGTAACTTTGTATTACTATCGTTATTATTATTGTGAAGGTTGCTATTATTAGTGTTCAGGCCATTAATTCCAGCATTAATTGCTTAAACTTTGTTACTGGATGTATTTCTGAGGTTAATACGAAATAAAAAAAATTCTGTGGGACGTTTTACCTCGTTTTATTGCTACCGCGATCTATCAATTTTTGCCATTGATGGTATTTATTGAAATACGGTTTTCGGTTTTTCTCGTAAAATTTTACATTAAAATCATGCATCACATGTCCATCTCTCTATTTAAAAAAAAATTGATTCAATGTGATGGATCCAAGATGGCGGAAATAGATTTTAAGCACACCGTAGGTTGAAATTTTGTAACTATGCAAGTCACCAGATGTTTATACATCTTAGTACCACTCTGTTTTGAAATAGGAAGCCGTTTCCTTACTTTAATATCACTGTATCAACTGTGTTTTTTAATACTGCATTAATATAACTGTATTACAATGGTACCTGTATATCTTTGTATATAGGTTGTAAAACACATAACCTTATTTTTAGCAACTGGGAAAAATACTTCGTTTAAAACGTTTTGGGATGAGGTATGGGAAGCATGAAGTGATCAATGCGTATAGTCAATTATCATATTAGATCAATTATCTTGCAAAAACAAGGGTATTATTATTATTATTATTTTATTATGATAGATGCGTCAAATAAGATTTAGCGAATTTTATTTTATTATTTACATTTCATTGTTTTATATTGTTTGTTTATCTTTAAATACAGTTTTATTCATTAAGATTACAAGTTATTTATATAGTCATATAAAACGTAATAATTTGGGTCTGTTCTGTTTAAGAAACTTAATGATATTTCAGATGTGGTAGTATATTTAATAGTTATATATAACCACAATTTCACAAAGATTGAGACAAAGAGGTGTAGTCGTGGAACATGATTGATATTATAATTTCGAATTTAATACCACGTTAAAATCTTATTAGCTATATTTTCAAACTTCATTAAAAAAAGCAACTGAACTTTTTGGTTATTTGTAGGTATGGCGTGTATTATTTTATGTCCATAATACTATGTTTTAACTGAAAGGCATAAATGTTCTACTTCATCCATGATGAATATGTTAATATGACAACTCCTGATGAATATCTACAGGCAATATAGTACGATTGAACTATCTGATTATTAATAAATTTGCTGAAAGTTATACGGAGAAGTTAGCATTTCCTATAACATTTTCTCTTGGGAACAAATTTTACTAAGCTTCAATATGGCGTTAGTGGTGTAATGAACAGTATTTAGGCGGAGCTTAGGACAGCTGCCAGTAAACAATAGAAATGTAAATAAATTTTAAATACCAACAACTGATATTTGCCAACGCGGTATTATCATTAAAACTTATGTCGTATATTTATGGCAGCCGATCACGAACAGATGGTCAATAATAGAGTATCTCTATTCCAGTTACAAAACATCACTTAGTACTAAAATGTTTGATATTAAATTAAAATGCAAATATAAGCATAATAGAAAGACGTACAGTTACTTTTACGATGAATCTTATATTACAAAATACTTCCTATTAGTAACTTAAACTATATAGGAAAGTTAAGCTACACCGTAAAGCTTTTATTGAAATGATTAACAACACAATACAACGGAATTGCTATTTCAAGAATGACTTTATTTCGTGAGTACAGCACATTTTGCAATGAGTTAACATTTTGTAGAGCTTAGTTTTTTTTTTGTTTAAATTTGGTGCGATATTCTTAATAAATCCGTAATCTTTAATAAAATTAATAATTCAAATCGACATCAAAATACAATAAAAATAAATAATTTACTAATCATAATTTCATTTCCTAATTTTCATAATCATTTATATTATAGGCTTACAAGATTTGTTATTCTGAAAAAAATGGTAATACTAATAAGTACTAAAAAAAAGTATTAAGCTTCTGTTAATTTAATTTTTTCCTAAATCCAAAACGTTAATATTTTATTCATCTAAAAAAAAATACAATAAGATAATTAATTTTAGCTTTTATAAAGCAATTGAAATAGTTATTATTTGTGAGCTGCCTGGTATGAATGTTATATATTTATTTATTATCTAACCCTCATAAGTTAAAACTCTTGTTTTGAAACTTACTTGTTACTGATAATTCCAGTTACTCGTTTAGTTATATCAATTCTATAACGAAGAACGTTTATAAACGAAATAACTTTCTCTGTTTAGTCTAATCATTCTAATTAAAACAACGACCGAAGAAGAACTGAAAAATGAATGATCGTAGTTAAATTAGGCATTGTGACATGCTACGGTTTCTTTATTCCTGCTGTCACTAGGAAGTAATCACTAGGTATCTTTTTAAGTATAATATTTATTTTGCTATCAAAGAAATCATGTATGATTAACTGCGTCTACGTTTAAAATATTTTCTATTGTTTTATATTTTTAAATTTATTTTGTATTGTTCTTAAAGGTATACGTTCATTATTTTAAAACAACATCAAACTTAGGAAAATAACATTAAGTAACGTAGTATAGGAATTTTGAAGGGAAAAAGCCAATTAAAATTATACGCTCTCTTTAAACTCAAATAAAGATATTCTTAATAAAATAATAAATACACAAAATTCCGTCAGATGACAAGAGCGGTAGCAGTATTTGACAATATTAAGTCTAATATACACTTAGTAAAAAATAAGATATATTTTCAAACATAATAGTTTTTTTTTATATAAAACATATCGTGTAGTCCTATTTGGAAAATATTTTCAGTAATGTATGCTGAGGTATTAATTTTAAGTATAAACATATAAATATATATATATATATATATATATATATATATATTTAATTTTTTTTAACATAAAATTTAATATATTTTTTCTTTTCACTGTTTTCACCATGAATTTTTAATCAATTAGTCTTACAATTTTAATTTCCAGCAAAATTCTGAAATTTCTTTGTAACATCATTCATATCAACACTTGTGATTTGATCAACGCAAATTGCGAGGACTAAAATTTTACCAAAAAATTACACCATGTACACGAGTCTCTGTACAAACTTTCATCAAAATGGGTTTATCTGGTCAAAGTTTATTAAGATTCAAATACGCCAGCACACGTACATACATACGTGTGTACGTACCAACATTTTCCTCTTTTTTATTTTTTAGGGTTCCTGGGTTTTAAAAAGTTGAGAAATGAGAAAACCCCATTATTTGACTGATTACCTTGCAGCATAGTTCTAGAGCTGTGATGTCAGGAAAGTAAAAATAAAAGAAATATACACAAAATAACTTACACAAAGTAATTTGTGTCATTTCGATACAGTGAAATGTTTTGAAATTTTATTCGAACAGTTTTGTCGCAATAATTTATGCTAGTGTGTACTAAAACTAAACTCCGGATAAATAAAAAAAATTGTAAAATAAAAACTATAACTGTCTTTTGTGAAATAGTAACATCTGGTTACCAGGGATTTTACTAAGTTCATAATAAGTATTATTATGCAAACGTTATTAGAACCACTTTACGTTTTTGAGATAATTAAATTTTCTTTTGTTGGAGTTAAAGACATGAATATAAAAAAAAGATATAATTATTAAAATTGTTTATAAATAAAATAGATTTTTTCCTTCAGGAATGTTCAAGCCTATGTTCTCTCCCTGGTGTTGAGTACACTTATATTTCAATAACTGAAGAGCACCTTAAATTTGTATTTCAATTATAACAACTCCACCTAATTTTCACAGAATTAAAAAAAACCGTACTAAAAATAGAATAGCAGGCTGTTTTATCATAAAAATCAATCAATTAGAAAAATAACAAATAAATGTAAAAAAAAAAAAATGTAATTGGAAGTGTACCAATAGTTATTACGAGAGCAAATAAATTAATTTTATTAAAAAAGTGAATATAAATACAGACAAATAATTATTTTTTCATTTCATTAAACAACATACAACAAACAAATAGCTAATGCACGCCTTTGTGGATGTAACATATCTAGATTATACACTATAAATAAAATTCACTTTTGTTTGTTGTGCAAATAAATCATTATAAAAAATAAATTGAGAGAGAGAAATCAAATTTGTGAACACATGTATAACGATTTACAAATAATGTGCACCTATATTTTATTATTTTATTTAAATCTTTCTCTGAGAGATGAACTCCGAACTATTATATCGTTATATGAGGTCGTTTAAAAACATCATCAAGGTCCTCTAAAAATATATTTTAGGCTATTTGAAGAAAAAATATCTTTTAAAATTAGAAATTAACTCCCTCTAGCAGTGATAATGACTGAAAACTATTACACACTTGATAATGAATTAGTTTATAAAACAGAAAATTATACGATTTAAAAAGATTATAATTCCAACTTTTAGGGATGGGTGTATTAATCAAGAAATTATACTTTCATAACTGCTTTTAATATAGAGAAAGCTCCTACGATCAAATTTTCATCAAATCCAATATGTTCTGAAATACAACATCCGAAATTTCCTTATTCATAAATTAGAGTTTTAAGACACCAGATAGTTAATACCGGTATCAGGCATGCCGTAACACCATACTTCAATTCAATGATATTTGATTGAAATATTCCTGAGATAGAAAACAAATAAGGAGATAATGTGGGAAATCATAGCAACGAAGCGGGATCGCCAATTTACCTTGTTTCAGTAAGATAACACTGAGCTCTTGGCCGTTTATTCAGCTATATGATTGTAGTACTGTTTGAGCGATTTATCACCAGTGTTATAACCCCTTCGTCTGTGACGTTCGCGGTCGTTGAGTTCTCAAATAGTAGCCCTTTTTTTCTGGGATAAGAAAGACGTCTTGTTGATTGATTTCCTGTATACAGAACGATTATTAATCTTGAAGTGTATTGTAAACTCCTGCTAAAACTCAAGACAAAAATATGTCTATAAAAATATGTCTATATGACATAAATATATGTCTATATGTTCTATAAAAATATGTCTATAAAAATATGTCTTTATCCGGTGGAATCTTGATTTACACGATAACACTCAACTTCACTCACCAGTTTAAAATGTTGAATTGTTGGAAATATTTGACTAGAAAATCTTTTACCTCCAGCCCTATAGCCTAGATATCTCACTTAACGGTACAATCTATCCATGCATTTAAAAAGGTAGCTCGGATTACAGTGATTAGAAATTATGAAAAGAGTTTGCTAACTGATTCAAAATACAAGCAGTGAATTTTTACGATAATGGAATAAGGAAGCTGTCAAAATGGTATAAAAAATGAAGTGGAAGTGAATGGTGGTAAAAAAAGAACATTTATACATTATTTTGGCTGTAAAATCATTCTTATAAAATATTTTTTGTTTTTTAATCTCAAATCAGACTACAGGCCACACCTAAGAAAACGAGCCTCTATAATATGCATATGCATATGCGGAATTACACTGAGAATTTTATAATCGGATCTTTAACTCACGTGGATCTCAAAGCATCGAAATATAAACAAAAAAGTCTAGTTAAATTTTTTAATGATAGAAATGCTTTTTGAATTATTTACACTATGCTGCAAAGAACGGGATTATGACGAGAATTTCGGTATTTTTTGATGTTTTTTTTTTATAAACTTCAAATTCTTAAGTTTGTATTTAGTTTTTATGGATTTTATTCATATAATTTTAATCAAAATTAAATATTATGCAGGTCTTGCTTAATAAACGTTTTATGTGTTTATTAACTATTTAACAAAATTATTTTACTCCAAACATAAATAAATGTGTTTTTCAAAACCAGTCTTTTGTCTTTGCCTCTCTTTTGTCAAAAATTACTAAAAATACAGTACTGAGATAAATACAATACTGAGATAAAATAAAATACACGTTCAAACCAAGCGTATCCAAACCAATATAGCCTAATCGTTAACATAAGACTTTTTTCTTTATTTTTAGAGAAGAACATATCCTGATAATCTGTTTCGTTCTTCGTTAATCACTCTTCATAATTTGATAAAACTTAATTGTAAAAAATTTAATTAGTTGAAGAAAAAATATTATAATAATTTAAACTGAAAAATCCTGTATTGCTTTTCATAATAAGTTTTTCAAACAAAAATTATAATCACCAATAACAGGCAATAATAATCACCGGATAGTTATTATTTGAAAAGTCATAATTTATTAAAAATATTTACATTTACGTTAAAAATTTTCTAAAAATTAATAATGTTTTAAAGAGAATATATTTTGATGTAATTGGATTGATATAATACAAAAACTGTGTTTATCGAAACCAGTTAAATAAACAATAAAGTGAGAAATATTTTAACAATATGCTTTTCAAGAATTCTTTTTTTAGCCAGTGTGGAAGAAGAGAAATATTATCACTACTATTATTGTATTATTATAGAATTTTCTGATCGAATGAAGATAAAAGGATAGCCAAAACTGAGAAGAAAAGGATAGAAGCGCAGAAAGTTTCAACCGATATTGATTGGATGCGATAGGTTGTATCCAGGGCATTATACTTATAAAGGGTTATTATGTTCCCCGTTTGAACCTCACAAGAAATGCTACTAACCTCCGCCAATCTTTTTTACTTTTGTTTTGTTTTTATTTTATAGTAGTTGTCTTGTTGTGCAGCTACATTTGCATGAAACCTTTGTCTGGAAGTTCTAGGCACGTGATGGCCTCTGGCTACCTAGAATTTGCATATAAAACACAGCTCCTAATACAATATTGTAGTAAGCAAAATATTAATATTAATATATAGCCCACCCACACTTATACCCATGTATGTATAAGGTACATGAAACCTTATATCGACATATAAAAACAACCGTAAAATATAAAAATAAAATATTTTACATAATATTTTCATAATATGGTAACAAAAATAAACAATCATAACATAAGTAAATGAAAATTACTGAACTGTATTGCAATAACCTACGTAAATAGTTTTGAAAGAAGAAACTTCTGAAGCTTATAGTAAATTAATAATTCAACTACTTGAGAGTTTAGAAGTTACTCGGTAAAGATAATGTTAGCTGTGTTGTATGCAAATTTAGATATTCTCGTAGATAATATCTTCATGGAAATTGCATACTCACTTGGCGTCTACGTTTTATAAAAGCATTCAATTTGAATTTATTAGTTATAGATAACAGGACTATGCGTCTAGTTATAGGTAAACCGGTACATTATGTATAATTATGTTTTGTAACACAATACAATTACGCAGTTTGCTAATCAGCTAAGATCTTTTGTAAATTTTGAACAGTAAAGAAATTGAGCAAATTTTTATATAAAAAAATGGTATCAGAAATGGAAGGACGCTGGGGTTGTAATTAGATTAATAAGAGATGATGCAGAGAGTTTTAGAAAAAGTTAAAATAATTAGGGTATGAACAAACTGAGTTGTTTGATCTGAAAAGAGGAGTAACGCAAGGTTGCTATTTATCCACAACCTTGTTTAATATGATGCGTCTTCTGGAACAACGTAAATAAAATTTTCAACATACATCGGATCCATATAACAATAAATATAGACTACATCAATTATGATATTTAATTAAAACTAACATTATTTTTCAATGTACTGTAATGTAATATATTAAACGGTTCAGAATTACATACATGTAGATATTTAAATATGACAAAAAATAAAACATTCCAACCGGTAGCATTCAGGCAATCCTCGCCTGGTTGAAAGTGCCCTTTTAATATTGATACTGCATTCTATTTTTTTATTTTAACATTACTACAATATTTAACATTATTACAGTGGTTTATTAAAAGTGATACACCAACTTTGTTTCTACTTCCACTGTTAGAAGTATGCGGAGTGGAGAGAAGGTTTACGCTTTTCGTCTTCAAGAACACTGATCTTCATCCGTGGCAGTTAAGTCAGTATAAATAAGAATTGCATGCATTAATTGCCATTTTAAATTTATTTTTCTACTACTAAAGTTTAGACTAATAATTATGATATTTATGTATACAATATTTCCCTGCTATTAATCGATCGCATTACTGTAACCCACAAAATTGTTTGTCACCATTTGAACACGTGTCTCAATCTAAACTAAGTTGCAGTGTTGAAAAATTTAATTCGTTAAAACTGAAAATGTGCAAAGTATGAAAAATTCCAATATTTTTATTACTATTTCTCCCATTCATTATCTATTCAGGCGAGAAAAATTGAAATCACTTTATCATCATCAAATGAACTCACTTAATCATCCGCTGTAGCAGAGATATATATCCCTATAAGGGAAAGTATTGTAAACGATAAAATTTGGGTATATGTGATTTTTACCAGATATTAACGTTTTTACACATAAGGAACCCAAAAAACCAGATGGAAATTTTCAGGATATTAATGTTCGTATATACGTATGTTCGATATTGGCCTCTATATCACCTTATATCTCCAGAACTACTGGACCGATTTTGACCAAACTTGGACAGATTACTTCTATGTATGGGAATTGATGCCATTAAAGTTTAACCTTAAAAGATCAAGGGGGTGAGGCAGTAAGGCAAGTTCACCCTCAGTATCTCTACATTTCGCCATATTTATCATATGTACCTTTGTTAACAATTAAAAAACAGGAATATTTAAAAAAAATTGCAAAATCGCACCCCTCCCTTAAAAAATGCTCTTAACTACTGATTTGTTGTAACGTCACTAGTGAGCGGTAGAATTAAATAAATGAATAATATATTAAGTGTAAAAAAGTAACTCTCGGTCTGGCTGGGTCTCGAACTCGATTGGCGGGTGACTCGGTACCTGGTGCGTTATGAATCGCGGCTACACCAGTCTGCCGAATGTACAAGCGAAATTTGTTCCATGTAAGTGGTGAAATTACATTAGTTTAGTTAGTACCGACCGTCGCTGCTAGTACCGCCACATCCGCGCGAATTAAATGCGGTATGCGCACGCGTTTAGTTAGAATCATTGAATTAAATTATCGAAAAGATATTATATTTTCCGAAATGCGGCTTTAGCTGCGTGACGGGAAAGCCTACAACTGTGTTGTCAGCTTTTTTGAAACATTTCTCCTCCTGGTTCCGGCTTGCTTGAGCGAAGAGGAGAGAATTCTACTGCCACAGATTATTTGCTATTTAATCACTCTTAAGAGTGATTAAATAGAGGTTCGGTTGATACTACGAAAAGTAGTATGAAAGGTAATGAAAACAAAATATTTTGTTTCTTTTATCTCTTTATTTCTGATCCCTTAGATAGGGATTCATTTATATACTTTATTTCTATCGAACATTCAATACCACTGTCTTTATTTGAGGAAGTTTATTCCCAATATTTTGGTCTGAAGATTATTTTCAATGTATTACTTTGGATTTATATAGTTTTACATTGGGAAATTAATCAAGACTCTTCATTTAATAGTCGAGCGAGTCTCCGTAAAAACTCATACACAAGAGTGAAAAAAAAAAACGACAAACGGAAGTTATTTACTGTAATGGTTAAGCTTCTTACGAAAGGTCTCGACTTTTTGTTCTCTAAAAAAAAAAAATGTATATTAACATGGTAACCGGTAATACAGCTTTGTTAGGCACTTTTCTTTTTATAAAAGCTATTTTTACTATTAAATATTCATTAATTGATACGTTCACATGTTTTTACTCTTTTTTCATTATGCAAAGTGAAACCATCTTTTTTAATCTTCTCCGACAGCAAGCAAAAATACGTTTCGTCAGATGGGAAAGGCTACATCAAAAGTTTTACTCATAACTCATCAAGAAAAATGAAACCGCCATCTTTCCGTCTATTTTTCTTCAGATAACGGAAGTTATCAGGAATCAGAAAATACTAGTATATGTATCAAAAAGTTATGAAAAAACTGAACATAAATACATTATAAATATAAATTATAATATTATAAGTATAAATATACGAATAATTATTATTAATTACTAAAAAATAATATAGTAATAATAAAAAAAGTAATTGTATTTTTTTGTATTATTATGATGAAAGATAAACACAAATTACACTGAATAATGTTCAGCTGTCTGTGATAAGTTCTAGATAAACGGAAATAAAAAATTTAGGTGATATCGAAATAATTTTTTTTCTCGATTATACTAGTATATTAAAACTGGGCAGATTAAGCAAAATAGAGATGCTTTTAAAATTAAAAGATTTATAATTATAAATAAAAATATTAATAAAGAAGGCCAAGTAATTCAAAATATGCATTTTTTACGTTAAAGAAGAAAACACATTGAATTCGGATAGACGATTTAACATAAAGAAAGATGGCCAAGAAATTCAAGAGAAGCTATATATTTTTCTTAGAGAAAAGAATAATCAATATACACTTTTACAAGATTTAACAAAAATAACAGATATCACAACAATCAAAAAAACAATTTCATTGTAAAAGTGTTAGTGAATTTCCTTATCACCTCCCAAACAATCCATCCAAAAAAAATTAGTTGAAAAAAGGCCCAAAAACAACTTTTTGTCCGGAATACCAAAAAAAAAAAAAAAAAAAAAACAGAATGATATAAAAAATGGTAAATTTAAACCCCCGAAAACACTTATAGTGTGAAGGTATTCGTCAAAAATTAATCGTTTGCCCCGAATCCGAAAAAAATTTGATATACAAAGAAACTGAGTTCTATTTGCTACTCTCAAACTTCTCTGAGAAAAATGTTTGCTTCAAAAGCATAGAAAAAATATTTAATAAATTAAATCGGGCAAAAAGCTGAAAAAATTACAAAAATTCACTCCCACATGGCTATAACACCACATTATTAGGCTTCTAAATACTAATATATTAAAAAATCTACCAGTGAAAAAATCTAATGATTAATTTTTAAAACTTTTCTCAGCTGATAAACTTTCTTGTTTTAACTTTAATATTCTAGTTAAAGGAATGTATATTATTGTTTGTAGTTATTACTTGTTATAAGTATGATTCTATACTTATCATGCAAGAATTATCTGCATTAATAGTTAAAGATTTTTTTTAGTAACTTTTTAAACGTATACTTTTATAGTTTTTTATGTGTCTACATTTATTCGAGAGAGCCTCACAAATTTATTTCGCTTAAACATAAATCAATACTGTATTTATAAAAATATTTAAATAAATAATACTTAAATAATAATAATAATAATAAATAATATATATATCTATATACATTAAATTGATTTATTTAATGAAATAAAATGAATTAATTAAATTTAAATTTATTAAATTAATCTATTTAATAAAATACAAAATATTCTTTTTTAAAAAAATTATTTTTAACGTGTAATACATGGAAAGTATTTACCTAAGGAAATTAGAAAAATATATGTGTTAATTATTATTTATATTACTGAAAAAGACTAATCATATATGTATATAAAAATAATGATAAAAAGAAGCACAACTTTAGTAATTATAAAGACTTTAAACTTAGTCGATATAATAATTCTGTAATATTTATGATCTATGTTACACATATGTAAAATTAAATTTTAGTTGTTTTTTTGTTATAAACCAGCTTTTCATTGTGTACACCAACCTATCTTAAATGTTTACAATGTAGAAATGAAAGACTTCATTGAATATTTATTCATTTCCTAAGAAGCTTTGGTAGAAAAACTTACGGCGTTGTTTCTTTTTTTTTCCAAAAATTCTTATTCGGTTCCTTTTCTTCCTCCCTCGATACCTTGTCCCACTTCTGCGACCTACCCAATACACTTTGCTAACTGAAAAAGGTATTTTCTCCCAGAGGGATTTACGAAAAAGGCAAAAGGATAGAGTGAAGTCTAACAAAGGCTTCTTTGTCTTCCTTGATGTACACTTCAATTCTGTATATTGAATTACAGTATTACCGTAAGGTAAAAAGTAAGATGCTACAGAAATAACTACTTACATACACACACATACATACATGTTTGTAGATACTACCTATTTCATAACTTCTCTTGTTTTTCCTACTGCTTCCTTCTTACCTAGCTTATTAGAAAAAAGGATTATAAACTGGTGTTTGAAAAGTGCGAGAGATAAAACGATAAAAATGGTGGAATGAAGTTGAACATATTTTTTTTTCTTAGAGGGGGTTCTGAATGAAATTTATCATTACTTAATGATAAATTTCCATCTTTTTATAGCATAATATTTTTACTTTTATTGTAATTTCTGTGGTCATATTACCTGAAATTTAACTATACTATTAGTAAGCAGCTGTTATTCAGCAGTTCTAATTAAATTTTCACTTTGTTTTCGACAAAAATATGTAAAAAATTTATCTTTGAAATATTAAATAGTGTTTACCATAACAGTTACACAAGGTATTCTGTAATAAAAAAAGTAATTTTTAGATTATGTAATACATGTAAATATAATATTTCTTACTTTTGCCAATATCTCAAATTTTTTTGAATGCAAAGGAATTTTATTACATGATGATTTTTAATACAAAATGTAGAAAAACAAATCATTTTTCAAGACCTACACAGATTAACCGATTTGTAGCTTACAATATGCTACATTTAGACATTCCTACCAGTAAACCTTTATAATGTAATTAAAAACGATTTTACAGATCCACTTACCTGTCCACTAGACGTTACTGAAACTATTTCTATGTAGGTTTGAAATGCCTCTGACGGGATTAGCTCGAGGGAATATAACGAACGTTTTATGAAGATATTTTTTAGTTTACTCTTTGTTAAATGTTTTGTAGGCCTACATTCACCTTTTAAGAAAGAACAATTATGCAGGGGAAAAGTAAAACCTGGGTTCATTTGGCCGCACATATAAGAGCCTCTCATATAAGAGCCACATGTAAGAGCCTCTGATTTGGGATACTAGGTAAAGAAAAGTCATCAGTTCAAAAGTAGTTGACGGAATACCTCTTTTAACATTGAATAAGTCGATGGTGGATAGCGGGATAGTAAATATCGAACAATAATTTTTCCTGGCTTGGAAGCGATAAAGTAGAAGCACTACAAAGAAGTTTAACCACAATAGTTCTCGTACATGGTCAATGGCATTCTTCTGATCAATAATATTTGCGAATGTAGAACTAGAAACAAAGATAAAATTACTGGAACAACAAAAATTCAAGATCTTGGAAAATGTATCATCTAGAAAGTACGAGGAGTAAGTGATTAACAAAAAAAAATTGATGAAATAGACAAAAAAGGAATTTAAGGAATCTAAATTTATTTACAGCTATAAAAGAATAAACAGAAAAATTGGAGATAAAGACCGTTCAAGAAACGGTGTAGCAATATTTATATAGAATTAATAGTGTTAATAGATGAGTTTCGGCAAAGGAAAATGACTACAGTAGAAATATACTCTAGGAAATTCGTTTGTTTTTCTCATCATGGTTCCTTCTGTAGGGACGTATGTAATTCTTCTAATTTTAAAATTAAGAGATACTAATCACGAAAACAATTTTTTCTAAAAGAAGAAGAGAATTCTTTTTCAACTCTCAAATTGTTTAAATAGTATATTTATTGAAACGTAATAGTATGAAGCTATTATGTTAAAATATATAACATACGCATTAAGAGGAAGTATTGATCACATAGATGACGATTGGGATAAGAGAAAACTTCCAGAGGTCATTCATTCGCACAGAGCATTTTAATCTCTTTGAAGCATCAGGTGAAGAATATGGAAAGCGTCAAAACGGAGTTCAAATCTAGCGGATGTTATAGCACGAAAATAAATATTGTTAAAAACATGTAAAACTTGATGGAAAACAGCCCATATAAACAGACAGGAATTACCATAATCAATCTAGTACTTGTTTTATCATAAAAGAGTGTTTGAAAAAATAATGCCTGAGGGTTATAAAGCAAAGAACGGTTTAAACGCTAATGCTAAAGAAAATGCAAGGTAGGAGGTATTAGCTGTGCAATAACTTTGGGAAACAGTTACTAGATTCTGTCATATTCAGAAATCTATTACGCCATCTAACACTATTAAAACGAAGTCTTTTACGGACGAGAATGCGGAACTAGTTTTTGATATGTTTTGTATATTCGTGTAGTATCTGTGTCTAGTATAGATACGTAATGTTTTACTTCATGTGAATGATAAAATTATATCTTAATCGTTCGTATACAACAAAACCTACCAAAATTATTGTTATAAATAGAATAATACGACTAACTGTGTGATGTAAAACCGATTTTACGTTATTCAGACTTGTTTAGTTAATGTTTTTTGTTTGTTAAATTAATGATTAATAAATTGTAAATTTTTAATTATTCCTTAATAATAGCAATACATGTTATTTATAAATAACCGTTTTAAAACAATATAATTTGATTCGTATTAACAGAAAATAAAAAACTCAATATTTTTTGAATACAGTTTATACGTAGTGTTTCTGAAAAGTGTTTGCTGATTGCAGTATAGAAGTTAGATGCTTCGACAGTCAAACAGTAGATGGATTTTAGTAAAGTACTTAAACAGTTAATTGATAACCAAAGGGAATTTAACCTTAACTCACCTTTTCTCTATCAACTTCGAAACAATGATATTGTAGTAATATTGTGGGAAATAATGGAATATAAAGGAGATATCTTTGTTATTTAATATTCTCTTTTGTAATTGGAGAAAAATTAATATTAAAAATTATCAGTAACAAAATAAGGTTGAAATATGTTTCCAAAATTCTTAATAATTAAGCCTACATTTAATTTGTTTAATGACCTTATATTATACTTCTATATTGATCGGATTTTACATGAATAAAAAGAAGTCTAGATAAGGGTATAGGTTAAATTCCTCTTACTTTAAGAGGAATTAAAGTACTAAAGAAGTTCGAAGTAGTTATTAAGTAAATATATTTATTAGACATTAAATTCAGAGAAAAATGAAGATAAATATTCCGCTTTTAAAAATAAATATCCCGCTTTTAACATAGATAGTTTCTGATAATATTTCCTACTGACTGTAATGCATTGCTCCACACATTAATGTAAAATAGTTCATTAATCTGCTGATTAAAAAAATATGTTCTTCCTTATTGTTTCGAGTACCGGAAACTATTTCCAAAAAGTAAGTGTATAATTGTTTTTTCTGAGAATTTTGATGTTTGCTATGCATCTAGAATTTATGCTGAATAAAGTAAAATAATTATTCTTACAGCCGAATATAATTAATTTCGGAGAGTGTGATGTACTGATATATAATAGTATATTTAGCTCAGTAATGAAGGAAACGTGAAACCCCTTAAACCCTGATTTTCCTTGATAAAACTGACGTGGAATGCTTGTTATTCTTCCAGAAACGCTGTACCATTTGTGGGGTTTATTTTAAAACAATTCCTACAACCTACTTAACATTGTATTACCTAAAATACAATAATACTGTGGAATATTTTTCACATTTAAATTACCTTGGATGAGTCGAGACATTTTTTAAAGGTAAAGATGTTTGAAATAAATCCGAGAAACTTGTATTATTGTGCAGATAACTTTAAAAATTTAACTAGAAGAGAAATGAGAACAAAATATAATAAAATAATGATCATGCCTATTTTATTGAAGAGCAGTGAAAACCAGGTTATAAAGGAAGAAGAGAAATCTTTAATAAAATCTGCTGAAATGAGTTTGTTGAGAGTATTGTTGGATTAAACTAGATATGGTATTAAAAGTTACGAAAGAAAAATACGAAACGAACTCTAAAAGAAGTTCATCTCGTTTGGATAATGTAACGAGATATAAATCAAATTCGTATGATTAAGAAAAAATAACGCCGACTGAGCCCTTACCATAAAAACGAAAATATTACAAATGAGCTAGTAACAGGTATACAAGAATAACATTACTATAATACTATAATGATTTGCCAAAAAAGTTGTTGAACATGTATACACATATACTGTAAAGAGAAAAAACACGTATACTGAATTTTATAAAATATTTATTTGTTAGTAATATTCCTACTTCCTTGATATTTCTTTATTGTAATTATGTGTTTTTATCGATTACACCCCTATTTGTAACAATACCGAAATATATTGATGTCTCTGTGTAAATGTTGAAAAGCTGAAATAAGATATTGATTATAAAAGTAAAAACGTTTTGATAAATGCAAAAAATTATAATTTGTTTATAATGTGTTTCAAATTTTTTATCTAATTATTCAAAATTTTTCTAATAATCATTGAACTATAGGAGGTGAATGAATATGGATTCTAGTAGTCATAATCCAGTTTTTATATAATGGTTTTAAAATATAAATATTTCCTAACAAACTTGCATAAAAAAATGAAAAATATCAAACTCAGCAACGATAGGTAACTTAAAATTCGATTGAAAAAACTAATAGTCATTCTAGCTGTATATTTTAGTAAATTAGTTTAGATGAGGTAATAGGTTGCGGGAGTTAAGTAGCGATAAATTCAGAGGTAGACAATTAAAATAATTTTAAAAATATAATTCGGAGTTAGTCAAGCAAAAAAAGAATTTAAAAATTAAACACTATTTTTTTATATATTTGTTAAGATCTAGAAAAATAATGCTGACAAAAACGTTTACTAGCCTACGTAGCTGTTATTTTACCGTTGGGGTTCAATTAACTTTATTATCTAAGAAATAATCTTCTTAACTATAGGTAACACCGGCTGAAAAAATGTCAGTTTTTACCGCACTGAAAAACTGTTCAAATAGTTAAAGTTGAAAATTGGAGTTATAATTAAATTTTACATAATCGTATTCCAAGTTAACTACCGTAGAAAAAAAATAATTATAGGCGAGGCAACATACCATAACAAAAAAATTAAACCATCGATAGGTTTAATTTATTTTTTAACATGGAAAATAAAAAGAAGGCAAAGAGATTTCTTTAATATGATGTTGATGGTGATATGTTTTTAGAAATTTTAATTAAATTACTTTTTTCTATGAAGTTTTTATTATTATCATCTTTTTTTATAGTTCACCAAAAATTCGTAAAAACGATATTTTTCTTATTAAAACGTGTAGTCTTACTTTTTAATCATCTTCCATTTAATTTATCTTCACATGATCAATATTAAATATTAGAGGTAATGAAAAGATAAATATAAAATTCACTTTATTTAATGAGAATTTTTAAAGTACATCCCGTTTGATGTTCCCTGCGTTCCAGCACTAATTATTATTAGTGTTGTAAGTAATCTGTTCTCTTAATTCAACAATATTAAATCACTACTAAGTCTGAATTCACTCGGGATAATCTTTTATTTGTTTTTTGAATAATAAAGATGAATTAAATGCTTAACACTAGTTCCTTTGTAGTAAAATAAATTGTATTTTTGTTATGGTTGCGATTTAATGCGAACTACAAAGGAGCAGATAATTTGGTTTCGTCTTTGGTATAGACGATACTAAATGATCTGCTCCTATGCAGCTCTCATTAAAGCGTAAACAAATCATCTGATTTATGACGCAGTGTTTTCCAACCCGTATTTGGTAGATTTTATAAGAAGCTATCTATTGTAATGTGTACCATGATTCCACTCTCGGAAGACATATCTTCGCGTTTCACATCCCCCAGACCCCAAAACACCGTCAGTTCAAATTTATATATATATGTCTATTTCATTTTCTTATGGACATGATAACTGCCGTAATTTTGCGCCAATCACTTTCAAATTGATACAAAAAATATAACGATCCAAAATCTCCGTCGAGTTCGTTAATGGGCAAAATCGGACCATGGGGATGAAAATGGAAAGCTTTATAAAAAAAAACAAAATACGCTAAAACTTTCATATTTAGTAAAATATCGAATTCGTTTAAAGTTCCTACTGTTCTTCCCATAAGGGCCTAAAACATATGTAACTAAATTTTTCATCACCAACCATTGGCACAGGGGGTAGAAAAAATGGGGTTTCCAAGACAAAAATATACATCCCTTAATAGTCACAGTATCGAATCGGTTTAAAGTGGTAGTTAGTCCTTTAAACGTTGTTACCTAAAAACCTTTGTCTGAAACAATTTTTGATATGACCAACCCTTACGGCAAGGGATGACCAAAATGTTGCTTGAATTGTAAGAAGATGGAGATTGTCGTATACTAAGCAAGTGAAACTTTTTTCACATGCAACCATTTTCGTATTCAGTAAATTTGAAGTTTTTCTCAACTTTAAATTGGTAATCTTTTTTATCCCCTACTTAGCACCGGTGAAATCTATCTCCGCCTTCCGACGTGCCGAAAGGGATTTTTTAATCGATATCAGGAGCAGCCGAGATCTATCGTTCCACTGGGCATCAGAGCTCATCGCCTTTTCTTATCTCTATTTATACAAATATCTCCAGTTCTTCTTACTGTTACTCAATGTTATTACCCTTCTTGGTGGCCTTCTTTCGCAAAGTCTTTGACATCATCAAAAAAGTACATGAATCCGACTATCTACGAGAAAAAATTTATAATATGTAAGTAGCGACCGGCAACTCTAAAAACTAATATTCTGTTGGCTGTGCTTTTGTGGTTGGCAATAGAACATACGTGTTGGCTTCCTAGCGTTGACAGTGTTTTTGTGGCGAAGCTGTATGCCATTAATGAGGCCTTAAGTATAATTAGCCCAACATTTCGACACGTACTTGTCTGTTCAGATTCCATAGTTCCTAGCGGATGACATGTGCTCCATACACCATGTTGTCTGTGAGATACAGTATTATTTCTCAAATGACTTATTGTAACACAACTGTCTACTAGATCACTATCCATATGAGAATTTCAGGCAATCAGCCCGTTAATCGTACGACAAAAGAGGCTTGTTTGCAGCCTCCGTTTGCAGCCTCATTTTACGAATCGCTTCTTTCGGACGATCTTGTCTGTTTTCTGAAGAGGGTGATTCGTGATGAATGTTGATTCAAGTTAGATTTTTAATGTTCTATTTCATTGTCGGTTTATTTTGCCTAGTATACATTTTGTTAGTATACAGCATAGGTATTTTACATCTATGCTGTACTGTATGAGAAATATTTTTCGTTATGATATTGCGCGTTTTAATTGTTGGTCTTTTCTTTGTTTTATATTACAGTTGCTTAATTTTTAAGTTTGGTTTTGTTAATTTAAATTGTCCACTATAGTAATTATTGTGAGTCCGGCCGTGATAACTACATTTCCTTGTGCGTTAAGGAAAAAAATCTCTGTGTACCAGTCTGTGCACTTATGATAACCTCGGTTAGTACTTTTATTATAATTATCAGAAAAAAGCTATTGGTACAATGATTCGTAAAATGTAAAATTATAAAATTTTCCACAGCCTAGAAGTACTTTTTTTTTGAGAAAAATGCATAGGCTGGAATAAAAGTAATTATTTTTAATTTGTTTTATAATAATAATAATATTTTTTTAATATGTTTCATATAGAATACAATCAAATTTTAAAAATAAATCAATTCTTTGAATTTAGAGAAGAAAAAATTTCTAAAAATTATTTAGTTATATTTAGCTAAATAATTTACTATGGAAATAAATGAGCCAGCATTAGTGAATTATGTATACCAGAAATGATGTGTAGACTATTCCTATAAGTTACTACTAATACTTACGAGTAGATGATAAAGCTGATTAAACATGGAATAACAGATGATTACGCTAATGTGTTGTGAAATAAAAGGCCTCATAACACAGACAAAATTCCAGGAGCATTTTAGATTATTCACATAACAAACGAAACCAAAAAAGTGTGAATATCAAACGTCGTTATTATGGGGTTATGACATTGTCGTATGACCGTTATATGTAGGAGGTGCATTAATAATAATAAATTCACCCTATTCCCTTTTGTTGCAGTGATTATTTTACAAAGCCATATAGCGGTATCGCACAAACGATAACACAATATCTGACTATTAGGTACATAATATGTCCAATTAACTGAAATTATTCCCCGTTTACGATTTTTAATTTTTATATTAATGTAATAAAACCGAATATATAAAATAATACATATCTGTACATATTTATCAGAAATAAACCTTTAAGTAAATAAAATAATGCTAAAAAGTACAAAGATGAAAATAATAGTTATACTAATAAAGACACTTTTTTTTACCCATAATTAAAATTAATTATCTAAAATTTCTTTCAACAATCCTATAAACTTGATTATTAAGATTTAACTGCAAAGCTACAATGATTTTTTTTATTAGTCTGTATTTTTATTTTAAAAGAAACATCTTGCAAAATAAAATTGAATAAGAAATTTTAAAATGATCGCTCATTGCTTAAATTTCAAATTCTTAAGTCGATTGAACGAACTTTATTTTGAAAACAATTAAATAAATTTCCCTTTCTGATCAATAAAGTTATTACAAGTAAATGAAATGGTATAATTTTGAACATTATCTTAAACGTTTTGAATCTAAGACACTTAAAACTGAGCAAATATTCAAAGTGCTTCTGGCCGTATTAGTAACACAGCAACGAGACGGTAAAGTTGTGTAGAAGTGTTTTTGATGCCATTAATTCCACTTCATTAACTACTAGTTAATTACTCATATTGCCAGCAGATAGCGATAATGAATCCTGGGCAAGCATTACGCTGTACCCGCGGGAGTCGACCCAGAATAGGACCCCGACCTATTCTGCTACACATGTAGGTTACTGTTTCTTGTTCTATTCGAACTTGGACGATTCGAACGTTTGCAAATAGAACACCTAATTCTCTTCTCTTATATACCGACGAAGTATAAGTAGCCACTGATTAAGCTGCAGAAATTGAACAAAATTTGCCTCCTCTTTTTTTGTTTATTCTTGTCTATTCATCGTTTCTCACGGCAGCTGTCTTTGGCAGATGCATTCAGTTTTTCACCTTTTTCATCCATAAACATAAACTTACATCCTACAAAGATCTGCAATTTTAATCACAGTATTCAGTTATATGTTCAAGACTTACTTTCACCATACGGACCACGTATTTTATTCTGTTGTTTTGTAAAGGAAGTTATCCGGTGGCCCCGTTGTAAATGTTTCTCGAAAACTTCGGTACATGATTTTTTACAGAATTTTTAAACAATTTTAATAAACGACATGAAAATAGTTTAATATTGTTATTGTTATCATAACTTACAATCAGTTTGAATAAATATTCTATTTAAAGTATATTCGCGCAAAACTTAAGAAAATTAGTTTTGAAAAGGTTGATAAACTTAAAATTAGATTATTAACGCATCAACTACTGCGTTTAAAGAAGCTTAGTTAACACTCTGTAAGTAGTCAGTAAATCTTCGGCATTTCTTTCTTTTTATTGATAGGAAAAAGATTTCTCTCCTGTTTTCGTTTCTTAGGAGCGGTTTTTTCGTAATTTCGTAGTGGGTTTTGTAGGCTTTCAATATTAAAAAAAGTGAAACAAACTAACGCTTTAAAAGTAAAACGAACTTGAATGATAACCAAATAATAATAAATTTTCAAATATTCTTGAATTTGGCGCTAGATTAAGGTTTGTTAAATTATTAGTAGTTATTTTTAATTTAAGACTGACATCAAAAAGCATCTTAAATCAATAGACATGAATAGGAAGAGATTATATTAAATATGATCAAAAAAAAAAAATTGAATCACAGGAAATAAGTAAGAAATATATTTCAAAATTGGTGCTGAGAAAAATGAAGACATAAATTAATTAGAAAAGTATAAACTATCTATATATTTCAATATTTCTGGATCCCTGTGATTATTTCTAGGTTACATAATACAGTTTTCGTGTTTTTCATAATAAAAATTATAGGCTCATTGTTTCAACAGGTGTATTATGCGGTGGCATATTTTTATTAAAAATCATCTGCTTTATGGTGGTTTCCCAAAAATATATATTTTTTAAAATATTCAGCAGATTACTTTTTCCAGCGGAAAAAATTAATTTTCAGCAGTTAAAACTTGCTTTAAAATTATTTAAAGCAACCTTTAAATAGTTGGAATTAAAAAATTATTCTTAATAATTTCTCATTTCATCGTCCTTATACCGTTTATACAAAAAAGAATGATCCAATCTTAAACAGATGTATTTCATAATTAAAATGTGTTACAATCACAAGACAAATTCATACTATTAAAGAATGTTTAAAATTTTATTTACCAAGTTATAAATTTCCTCAATTTGCTGTGCGGATAACATCAAGACGACAGCTGAATTCTTCTGCGGTGCAATATTTCTGTTACAGAAGTTACTGCAGGTGTGAATCTGAATTTCAGCTCCTAAAAATCAGCCGATAATGTGGAACGTAAACAGTTTTTTTTCATTTATTCCCACAAGAAAAAGGAGTAATGCCAAGGGACTTGGGAGCCAAGAGTGTAGTGCCATGTTATGATCTCCAGTACGCCCTATTCAACATCGAGGCGATGTTTCATTTAGAAACCGACAGACTCGGTTGTGCCAACGTGGTGTGGTCCCATCTTTCTGTAAAATGAATTCTTCAGAGTCTTCATTTAGTTGTGAAAAAAGCCAGTCCTGGAGAATCTTGAGGTAAATATGCTCTGTTACTGTATTTCCATCAAAAAGGAAAGGGTCATAAATTTTTGTGAATAAAACCCTACAAAAATTATTAACTTGTAGTGAATCAAACTCCTGCTATACAATCTTGTGGAGATTTTGAAGTCCCCTATGCGATTATTGTGACGTGAAATTTTACCGCTTAAATGAAATGATGCTTCATCACTAAAAATTAACCATGTAAATACTTATCTTCTGTATCAACAAAGACCATTTCACAGAAATAATTACGTTTTCTTTTACCACTTACATTAGATTGTAATCAATAGCTTAAACTATTTGTAGTAGATATGGCCTTAAGTGCAAAAAGTTGTATTAACACATGCCAAACAGACATATGAGGGATCGCAAATTCGGTGGCAAGCGCAATGAATAGAGTTTTGAATGGGCTTTGCTGCAAAGCATCTTAAATTCTTTGTATGTTTTGTTCTGAACTCTTCCCCCCTTACATAAACACCCCGGTTCTTAGCCGATAGTAGATCAATATTGAAACTCACGCTAAACCATTATTACGGACTCCGTCTTGCTAAATTGAAGAACACAAAACTCCTTCCGTTGCACAAACGATATTTTGTTTAGACTGAGCTTAGCGTAATATTGAGCGTTAATATTATTCTGCGGTTGATATTTGGGCTCTAGGCACGGACTTTTAAATAATTAAAATTTAATTCACTAATCTTGTGTGATTGCACAGGTTTATGGTTTTGTAATCGTGTCATTTTTTTACACACGCAGCATTTTAATATTTTTTTTTTTAACAGATTACCATCCAGTGTTTCTGATAAATCACAATGAACTTCCAGAATGTAGGTTACAGGGATAATCTCGATAGCTGATATAACTGATTGAAAGCTATTAAACCTGAAGTGTTATTTTTAAAAGTAATGATGATCGCTATGCAGTCAGTTAAAACAGAGTGATGATGTAATTTGTACGGCTGAATATCATCGGAGCTTGACATGCTCATGCCAAAGTATATTTAGTCGATGAAAAAAGCAACATGTTAACCGTTTCACCTTTCACTTTCATCTAATAATCCGGATGAACTACTGTTATTCTTAAAAATTGCTGTATCGTTTTCATTAGTGACTTGTGACTCACTTAAATATATTTTTATTTCAAAGGAAAGAAAAATACGATAGCATATTTTACGACAATATTCTACTACAAATTGTTTTTTTTTTTTATAGCTAGCTGGTTTGTGAACGGTCTGAAAACTAAAATCTCAACCGAAGAAACCTGCAAGATTTTAGGTGCTGTAATCTTTATTGTTTACCTTATATATGATTGTTTAGTTTGCTTATTTTTTCTACGAGTTTGTAGTAATATAACTACTGAGAAGATGAAGAAATAATCATTTGGTTATCTTCAAATATTCTAACTTATTCTTGGTTAGAGGCTAGACGTTATAGGCAGGGCAAGGAAATTAAGATCCTACCGGTGGGCCACCTGTCATGCCGGACTTACAGACGGTAGTCGTGTAGGCTCGTTAGGGTATTGGACACTCCTTCGGGCTGTGTTTATGCTTTACATGGATCCAGCCCGGGGGAGGAGGTGAAAAAAAAATTATTGTTGGTAAGTAATTATTATCCTGCTAATTTACTAGGCAGAAAAGTAATAATTAATTATTAACGTGTTGTTTATGCGAGGAACATGTAAATGTATGGTGGTTATCTCTTGTAGTGATTCTGAGCTCTAATTAGAGGTAGATTTTATTTCTTATTTTATAAAATCCCTTTTAAGAAATAGTCCCGGTAAAATATTTTTATGATAATGATCCATAGAGGCGGTTAATAATACCTTAAAAAAAAATTTTTTTAATAAAATTATAAAGATTAGTCATGATAATTTAAAGATGATTTTTTTTTTGTTGAAGAAATTACTTTTAAATTGTTTCCTGTTACTTAAAAGATAAAGTAAGATCTTCAACAGTAGTATGATTTCTACAACTTACTTAATTGATAAGAAATATATATTACATCTATTTCATATTGTATTAAGTGTAGTACAAAGGAATTTTTATTATTTTAAGCGCCGGATGTTTAATATTTTTTAAAAACGGTAGTTTTGTGTTATAATATTTCGGAAAAATTATTTAAAAATGTAGATAACTGGGTAATAGAAAAATTAATTAACTAAAAGGAAAAGTGAGGTAGTGACTTACAATATTTTATAAAAATATTTACATTTTGAAAAACAATTACTTATTGATATTCTGGAACACGCATACATAATAGACACTCTGAACCCGAAGTATACGAGTAATTTTGTGTGTTTTATAAAATTAATGATAATCAAACTGTCATATTACGTGCTGTATACAATATTAGTCTAATAACTGGCAATAAATTATTTAATACGCACTAAATTTATACTAAAATTTTATCGTAAAATACCCTTAAGCATACACAGTAAATTGATAAAAAAAACCCGAGTTACCTGAAGCATGATAAGAAATTTAATGCGTTAAATTGAGGTGGTAAATATTACCCTGTTTAGACGGTAAGAGCAATATCCTTTTTAATGAAAGCTTTTGATGTGATTACCGTGTTTTAGTGAATAGACCAATCAGTGTGGTTGATGGGTATATGTGTATAGATGAGAGGGCTGGTTCAAGCCCTGTGGGTAGACGAGGAGAAAAGGTAGCGAGAGTATCGCACCGTTCGTGCTATTTGACGTAACAACATACAGCGCAGTACAGGTAAAAAGCAATCAGATGACTGTGGGCACGAACGTGATACGCTTACCAACTTTATAAAGCAAAATTTTGGAACCTTCAAACGTGTTTCAAAAGAAACGTGTGTTTCTCAAGAGAAAACGATAAAAATATAAGACGAGGAAATAACATAAACAACTCTGATTTTAATCTATTAGATACTTAATAATTATTATTGTTATCAATTTATAACAACTTTTACAACCTTATACAAATTTTAAGTTTAGAAATTAAAACCAAAACCTTTTTTTTTGTTTTAAATTTATGTCTATAACTAAAACTTTTGTTTAAAGCTTTTCCATTTAAGTAAAAAACTATAAGTAAAATTAAAATTTTAATAATTATTAAAATAATGAAAAAATCAGCTAAGAAACCTTTTTTAATAAAAAAAATATTCGTTACAGTACCTTTATAATTATTGAAAAAACTCCTTCAAAAAAAAAAACAATTTCAAAATTTCAGGTAAAGTAAAAAATGGAAAGATATTTTCATTTATCTATTATTTAAATAGATAAAAAGCCTAATACATGAGTTTTGTTACACAATACAAATAATTATTTTTTTATTTATATTATATTAATAGTGAAATTTAATTTTTGCTCACAGAACGTTTTCTTAATTAATGAAGAATGCACGATTTCCATTGGTGTATGAAAAAAAATGACGGAAAGTTTGCCTATTTTTGTTGATAATTCAAAAATAACTTTAAAATTAAATAAGAACATAAAACCGAGATAATTAAAAAAAATAGAAGAAATTAAAAATAAAGTTTATTATCTGTTTTTGTAAGTTCACCATATTTTCTAATAAAATGCTACTATAATTAACAGATTTTTTTAAAATAAATAACAGAATAAGCAGTAAACTAGAAAATTTAGATTTTTATAGAAACTTTTGTACTTTATTAAAACTTCTTTAAAAAAATGGATTATGGAAATAAAAGATATATAATTTTGAAAAGAAACTGTTTCTTTACATGTCAAACATACTTCAACTATGTCCATGTTCAACGTAAAAGTTGAACTTTTACGTTGAACATGGAGGGATTTTGACGGATTTGTTCCTTATACAATCAGGGGTACCTCAAGGAAGAGTTCTCGGACCCATATTGTATGTTCTGTTTACGGCTGACTTGCCAATTATGACAGATACCACAGTTGCAACGTTTGCTGACGATACTGCAATTCTTGCTGTCCACGAATCTTCGGCTACTGCGTCTCGTTTTATTCAAGATTATATCACTCTCCTCGAATTGTGGTTTACGTGTTGTAAAATAAAAATAAACGAAACAAAATCAAAGCACGTCACGTTCACCCTTCGTATGGAACACTGTTCTCCTGTTTCTGTCTTCAATGTTCCGATTCCTAGATCTCAAGACTGTAAATATTTAGGTTTTCATCTTGATCGACGACTTACTTGGGCGAAAAATATCACTTCTAAGCGGAAACAATTGGATCTCAAGTTTAAACAAATGTACTGGCTGGTAGGACATAAATCTCGGCTTTCAGCAGAAAGTAAATTATTGTTTTACAAATTCGTTTTGAAGCCTGTTTGGACTTACGTGCTTGAATTACGTGGTACAGCGTGCAGCTCCAGTATTGCCATATATGAACGGTTCTAAACAAAAACTCTGCGGAAAATACTCAACATACCATGGTACATAAGTAATAGCCGTATATATAATGACCTTAAGCCTATGGCATCAAAATCGTTTGGATCGGTACCCGAATTATTTGGCGATCAATTTGTTAGATAATACGATCAGTGATTTTTCAAGATTGTTGAGGAACAATATTCTTGGTTTGCCTTATCGTTTCAATTAGATAACTTTATAGTCTGGCCGTACGGAATGCTCATCTATTCCATTAAGTCACAAGCCGCTTTTAAAATTTTAAATAAACAACATACTAAAACTTATAAAACAATATAAACTGTTACTAACAAAATAAGATTTAAAAAGGAATTCTCCAAAAATAAAAGATAAAAACTTATAATTAATAGGGTTTCAATCCGACCTGGGTTCGAATTCCGGTCAGGCATAACATTTTTCATATACTACGTTTCCATATCCCACGCACAAGCTTCAAGCTTATGTGACGATATCATCAAGTAAAAAAAATAATTTATTTCCTTAATTTGAAGTAAGCACAAAATTTAAGATTTATTAAACCTTTTTATTTATTTTTTTTAATTGCAATAATATTCTAATAATATAGATTTAAACAAAAATTTCAAAACTGTTAACGTTTATAATTTTTTTGAAGTAAGATTTTTTAGGAAGTTTACTATTTTAGACTTTTTTTGCAACAGAGCACGAAACTATTTTAAAACAATGAGGTTGACTTGCTGCTAGGAATATACCGTTATTTCAAAATTAATATTGGGGTTTTAAAGGTAAGTAATATTCCTCAACTTTTTCTTATATTGATTAATTAATTATACATAAAATGAAAGAGAAATTTAAACAGTTTTAGCTTTGCTAAAACTATAAAGTTTACAGATTGTTCGTCTGCTAGCTTTGCGAATTAAATGCACCGCGACTATGAAGACTTTCTTTATCGTGCCGTATTCAGTGACGAATCAACATTTCATGTTATGGACAGTAAACACTCATAATGTACGTAACTGGAGATCAGAAAATCGTCACAAAATATTGCAGTGAGAACGAGACTCCCCAAAACTGAATGTTTTTTGTGCCGTATCCCGACGGCAAGTTTACGGGCCGTTCTTTTTCGAGGATGTGTATCTGGAATGAATTATCTTGCTAAGCTACAACTCAGCTTTTTCCTCAAATGCAATACAAATAACAGAACTTTATTTGGCAAAAAGATGGTGCACCGCCTCACTGTAATGCGCTATACGTGATTGGTTGAGTGAAAATTACCCCGGCCGCTGGATCGGTCAGCGGGTACCAGATGACAGCGCTTCTTTGTCATGGCCTCTACGTTCGCTCGATCTGACCCGTGCGATTTTTTTTTTTTGGGGGGTTTATAAAGGATCAAGTATATGTGTCACCGTTACCAACTGACCTACCCGACATAAGACACATGATTGAAGCATCTGTCGCATCACTTACTGATTAAACTATGGGATGAACTCTCCTATCGGCTGGATTTGTACTGTGTGAAGAATGATGTTCACATTGAACACTTATAGAAAAATCTGTTTGAGTTGTTCTTTTATTTCATATATAACTTATCAATGTAAGTAAAATGTGGAAAATATTATAAAACTTGAAAACCCCGATATTCACTTAAAATACACGTTTATGAGAATCATTACAAAATAAAGTACAATTTACTGCAATTAAATCAGCTAGTAGGCTTGTAAGTTTATAGGAACTATTAAATAGAAATAAAAAAAATTAGGTAATTTGTAATTTCAATCAAAACCATTTTTGAGGTAATTTAAATCTTAAAATCTAGTCCGTGGGAAATAAAATACATAGCCTAAACAAAAAACTTGCGAAAAAATAGAAGCTAAAAATATACACCCAACATTTTTTCGAAAGTAGTTTTCTTTTAACTGATTGGGTTGTTTGTAACAGCGTTTTGAAAATTGTTTAGATTACTTGTGATAGACATTGCTGCTAATTATTTTATATATATAGATAAAATATTCTACCTGAAAGGTCCATTAATCCTAAATGTAGGATTAAATATATTTGAACGAAATAGACGTTTATTTTTCTCACTTTCAGTTATCATACAATCAAAATTGTAATAATCAGAACGGAGTAATCAATAATATAAAATTCATAGGTCACATTTAAGAAGAGGTAAAATTTATAGTAAAGAGGCCTATAACAAATATAGACACAATTTCTAAGCCGAATAAAAATAGATTTTTTAAATTTTCATATTTTATTTTCCTAACGTGTACGTTGCAATCTGTTCAACTGGTGAACAATAGCAACCCCGTCTCAATGAGATGATATGTATAACATGTAAAATGAGGTGTAGTCTTGTACTCGGGCCGACCATTCTTGAGATGTGTGATTAATTGAACCCCATCCACCAAAGAGTACACCGGTATCTACTGTCTAATATTCAAATCCATACAAAAGCATTTAACGTTTACTAGGATTCGAACCTCAGAACTTTCGATTTCAAAAATCAGCTGATAAACAGCTGATATGCGACGACGAGTTAACCACTAGACCAGCTTGGTGGGCTAAAAATAGATTTAAGGAAATTATTGCTTTAATTTAAAAAAAAAAATTTTTAAGGAGGAAGCAATTTATACATTTTATAAATCTTATTTGAATTTTTAGCATTAAAATATTTTCTATTCTTATTTAATGATTAAGGAAACCTGAAGAATATCTCATAAAATTCAGATGTTTTCCGTCACTAATAATAAATTAAAAGAAAGAAGGTAATTTAAATTAAATAAGAAAAAACAAAATTTTAACTAAAAATAACAACATTAATAGTTTAATTTTAAATAATATTTTTTCCTTAATTAAAGTATTTCTTTATTATCAGTTATCAGTGTCAAAATTCACAAGTTTCTATAAAGAAATTACAGATTATTATCTATTAAACTTCATTGTTCTGATTGAATGAATCGTTTACATTAGGTAAAAAAAGAATTGAAAACAGTTTTTAATTTACTTAAAATCTGAGGTAATTGCATGATTTTTCTGAATATAAATTTATATGAATTTTAAAAGAATAATTTAAATTTCCTGATGTAGGCTATTATTTAACGGGATAAAATACAATTTTCTCTTTACAAATTAGTTGACAGTAGCCAATCTCATGAGGCGATTAGCTTACCGGTGGAGATTTGCAATCGTGGATAAAGGGAATTTGTAGGTAGTTGAGGATTGGAGGTTGAAAGTAGAGGATGAAGCAACGAAGTAATCACTTTAACTCCTCTCACTATTCTCCTCCCACATCACCCCTATTCCTCTGTTTCCCTGCTCACTCGTTGCCACAAACTACCCTGTTTCTCTCTAACAAGCCAATTCAACTCTCACTTCTTGCTTTTGTTTGGAGTTGGTAAAAACTCTTCTTCTCTCTTAGGGCTAAGAACAGAAGCAACAACTAGATTCAATGTTAATTTTTTACAAATAACGCCAACTTAGATTTTTGTTTTCTCTCCCTCACTTTTTCTCACACACACAAACAAACACCCACGCGCGCATACTCACACACACACACACACACACACACACACACACACACACACACACACACACACACACACACACACACACACACACACACACACACACACACACACACACACACACTCTTTCTCTCTTTATATATATATTTTTTAATATAAATTATAAACATTATAATCATAATGTGTACGATAATAAAATTTAAAAAAAAGTTGAATAAATAAGGAATAAAACCAAAACTTCACCCGATTATTCTACATTAAATTAATTCATAAACTAAAAATAGGACTTCTGTTATGTAAATAGGTATTCTCAATAATAAAAATAAACATATTATAATATACTACAGCAATATTCCAAAGGAAATACGTCAATTCCACCTTTTTTGAGAGAATCGATTTTGTATCCTAGAATTTCACGTATAAGTATTCACACAAAATTGTACATGTTTTCTGAATAAACGAAAAGGCCTCTCGACAAAATATAATTCTGTAACATTAAAAAAAAAATTGATGTTGCATTTCGTCGAAAATACAGTAATACACATTTTTCTTTATTAATTACGTTAAATAATGTCAAACAAAAAACTATGTTACCGAAATATTCGGTATAAAACAGGGTTTAAGTAATATTTCTTTCTCGATTTTGAGTTAATACAAAATACGCAGTGTGTTGTAATTTTTTTTCTCAAGTTAATCAAAATAAAATAAATCTGACTCCTGGAAAAATCTTAAAACAATTACTACTATAAATTCCTTTACATAACTAAATAGCTTATTAAATTCCATTCAACTTTCATTTGAAAATCATTTATCACAAAAAATTCTGAAAAACAATGAATGGATTAAATCCTTTCCCTTGGTAGTAAACGATATATATATATTAGTTTAAATCTTAATCGTTTAAGGTTTTAAGAAATCATTAACTACTCATATTACGTAATAAATCATTAAACATAATACTAGGTTTTACATGTAAACCATTAAACTGAACAGTTTAAAAATAAATATTAGTGGCTTTACTTTTTACTTTACGTACTGTTTTTACTTTTCAAAACAAATTTTAATAAATCTTGCTATATCATATTAATTTAAAAAAATGTTTCAGGTTTAATAAAAGTAATATATTTCAATTACTTCAAATTAAAAATTGGGATCGATTGATAATAGAAGATAATTTATTAGAAAAAACATTTTAAAGTTTTATTTCAACAAGTCGTTTATCTGATATTGATTTACTTAATATATAATTAAAAAGTTTAAGTGGATTAAAAATTGGGGTAATAATGGCGATAAGTTTAACAAAAGATTGAGAATGAATCGTTACTATACGTTGATAGTTTCCATTTGCTTTTCCTCATTTTCAATTTATCAGAACATTCTGTTATTCCTAACAATACAATTAAGCTCCAAATCAGAGGATGAAGAAAACTGTGTAAAATTAACAAAAAATAGTTTAAAACTATTTTAAAAACTATTGAACTATAAAAAAAATAGAGTTTATGACTACATAATGACGAAATTAAGACATAATAAATTTACTTCAAACTTGCGGAGAAAAAAAAAAAATATACTTGTGATGTTGAAGTTACGAAAACTATTTTTCTTTATATAATTTATTTAAAGATTATCCTATTACAAAATTCACAAATGAGGAACTATTATTTTTTCTTATTATTTTAAAAGTAGTAGATGAAAAGGAAGCAAGTTTGTAAATTTGTATTTTCTTTGTTAAAATATCGTATTTGAGAGAACCGTTCATCAAAATTACAAAAAAAAAAAAAAAATTGGGAAATGAAGAACATCATCAATTCGATTACATTACATTACATTACATGAATTTTGAAATATTAGGCATATTTTAAAACTTTTCATGTATTACAGCTTAATAAACTAGAACTTTAATACGTTTAATTTTTTTTACATTCGAGTAAAATCTAATAACTTTTTTAACAATATTTTACAATCTATTTTTTAAATATGTGAATGGCTTAAAATTGCTCTACTTATATTCTTAGTAACTTAATTGTGAGTAATATGAAAAATATCCAAAAAGTTTTTTATAATTTGATAAATAAAAACTGTTCATTTTATCAAAAAGAAAAACTGCTTTAAGATGCAATTAAAGGTTATAAAAAATTTGTACTTTTGCAATGAATGTAATTTAGTTCTTATACAATGAATATTAATTAATATATTTTTTAACGAGTGCCTATTTTGTATTTTTTGGATTATACGGTGGTCCAGGAGGTTAAAAAAAATAATTATTGTAATATTGAAAAAAAAAAAAATTAAAACACAGATTATAAGTGCTATTTTACTGAAAAATATTATTAGCACAGAAATAAATAGTGCATTTACTGATTTTTTTTAGAGTTTCTATAATTAACTAAAAGTTAATAATTTATTAATTATTCTATTGATGTGATGTATTAAAAAAGCAATTTGCAAATAAAATCTTTACTAAAAAGTCTTTAGTAAAATTTAATTAAAATTTTAAATGCTTCTATTTTTTGTTTTTATAATTTTTCTATTGAATATATTTCACTGGCGTACAGAACTATAATCCATTAAAGTAGTTTGTAAAAACTAAATCTATTTGTAGTAGAACAGGTGGGGGAACGCATAAATATATATATATATATATATATATGCATACACGAGTTTTCTTATATAAACGTACGTGTTAAAAATTAATATAATTTAACTTAATTTAATTTTTAATTGTGTATGCATATTTTTTTTGTAATTTAATGGAAACGACATCGCTTTGTAGACACTCACAAATTTTCTGGTTTTGTACTAGGTAGGATTGGTATAGCTTGTGTACTCAGTGATTTTAAATTAGATAGAATTTAGTTATTTGTTTTGCAATAGGATACTGTAGACAAGCCATAAAACCATGTAAATAGGATATGGGAGTACAACAGTACAACTGCCCTGCAATCCCCTGATAACGGCGAAACAAACACCTGAGCTAACTGAAGCTGTTTGCAATTGACCGGGTTGGCAACCTGTTCTACGTTCGCGCGCTCACACAAACATACATAAACACAAATGTAAACGCACTCGTACATATAAACTTATCTATAACTAGGTTGCGTGATGAGCCCGTATATTAGTAATTGCAATTAAGTTACTAGAATTATTTTCACGTAATATGAATGCAGAGAAATATTTTGTTACTTTTATCATAGTTAATTATTTTAAACAATTCTATGACAACAACTATTATTTTAAACAATTCTATTTTATAAAATCCTATTTTATTTATTCTAACTACCGTGTTAAAAAATTTAAGAAATTTCAATAAATTTACATTACTTTAAAATAAATCAATTTATTTTAGCTAAAATCTTCATATTTTTATATATGAATTATAAAAAGATAATTCATATTTTCGCGCCAATCTAATTAATTTATTGAATATGTTTCCTTATAATAAAAGAAATAGAAAATTTCTATTATAGTTATTTCTTACATATACCAGGCTAAAGTACAATAAGCATTAAAACTTGAAGTCAAATATCATGTGTTATACGGCGTCATGTGTCATGTAAGCCGATATAAACTGGAGAGAAAAGAATGAAGGAAAGAAAACAAATTTTGTAAACAGTTAAGCAAGATTTAATTCAAATAATGGATAAAATTATATATATATATATATATATATATATATATATATATATATATATACACACAAAAGCCATCCAGAAAAAATAAACAAATAATTCAGTTAATAGTAAAAATGCAATCCGAACTTTTAAAGCTAAGGTTAGGGAAAAGTTCATTTATCATTTAGAGGATGACACTTTTGCGATTGTGTAGTCAATATTACGAGTATACTAGGACGTAGGAGACGCTTGACACTAAAATGGTTTTAATAATAGCAAAACCTGCTGTAGAATTTTAAAATCCTCAGAAACTTGTAATTTTCATTTCTGAACGTTTTACGTATCTTAAAATAAGTTGCGACCGCTTTTTATTTATGGTATTTATAATTAGATAAAAAATTAAAAGTCACTTTATTTGACAATTATAATTAAAACCTACATCGCAGATATTAAGACAAAATGACAAATAATAAGCTGCTGTTCTTGTTCTTTATTTCATTTTATTTGACAGTGTAGATATTATTATCAATCATTCTCAAGAAGAATGTTTCCTCTGCTACATTTTAAAATGTAATATTAAATAAAATCTGGATTTTTTTAATGACTGATGAATTAATTCACGAAAAAACTTACAAAGAAACTTGTACGTGTGAATATGAAGGTGAAAATTTGTAGCGTATGAAAAATGCCATGCCTGACTGGGGATTTGAACCCGGAATCTTTTGGATGAAAAGCCGAGACGCTATCACTCTGCCATGGAAATCGGATTTCATATACTTATACCGGGAATTTTAATCTACCAAGGAGATTTTATTTATATATTTAATATTAATTTTTTACTTTATTATTAGTGCTTAATCTATTATTAATCGTATTTTTGCGAACCAAAAAAATTCCAATAATTTGTTTTTATTTATTAAAATTTTTGTTATAAATAAAAAAAATAAGCTTCTTATTTGTTAACGTAAAAGTATATCTTGTAATATTCCTAATTAAATGTAACCCTATCTCAGGCCAGACCTTTTGTACTGTACACAGTATTCTATGTAAATAATTAGACGCACCTAGAGAATCTTTTCTTTTCTTCTGCCGCAGCGTTTAATTTACAACCGGTTCTAAATTACCGGAACCATAAGTAAATTGAATAAAAATAATTACATTCAGAGGGGGTTTTCCATTGAAATTACTCAAAGAACTGTATACGTTTACATATATTAAAAATTTCACATAAACTTATAATCAACATAAATAAGTACGTAAAAGATGAATCCGAGGAACAGTGGTAAAGGTCAGAACATAAAAAGCAAAGAAAACACTAAGTTTTATCAATCGCACAAAGAATAACTAATCAAACAGAGAAACAAATCAAAGAACCAACAAAAGTAAGTGGTGCAACGAAACGAAGAATTATGACGATGCACAACACCCTAGAGTAGCTGATTCAACTTTCAGAGAACTTACAGATCTAATGAATACAATTGTTTTATGCGTCTTAGGTCTTCGATGTTATCTAAGAGGTTAATCGCGAGGCAGTTCACATGTTTGTTCAGTCTCATTTTGTATCTTGTATCGATTCTCAAATCCCCTCTTGAACGGTTGGCAATCCAAAGTAATCGTGTATTTCAGTGTTTTTCACCAACCATGGTGCTACTTTTATATTTTTCAATAGTTTTTTCTGGAATCGAAGTACGACTTCGATGTTAGTCTCACTAATTGTGCTCCATAGTTGGATTCCGTAGATCTAAATCGGTTTCAGGACCGCTGAGTACAGCAATTGCTTGTTAGGTAACGGCAGTTGCAACCTCCACTCTAATAACCGATACATCTCCCTAACTTAATGTTAAACTGCGTCCTTTTCTCTCTGATTTGAATTCTTCACGTCAGACGGCTACTCAAATGCAGTCCAAGTTAGCGCACGCTGTTAGCATGCGGGATAAAAACTATTAAATTGAACTCGCGGGCAGTTACCCTACTCATCACAAACGTAAAATGCACAGACTTAGTAGGATTAACTTTCATCTTCAATTAGCTAGCCATTCATTAATTAGATCCAATATAATTTATAGTCAAGCAGAAGCTACGAGTCAGCATCCACAGCCAGGATCGCCGTCATCCGAAAGCGATAGATCTACTATGTTTTCTGGAGTAGGGAGGTTCGCAGTGAAGACCAAGTATAGAAATGGCTCCAGAACTGAGCCCTCAGGAATACTCAACCCAATATCAAAGAAGACAGACAAGTCTTGAAAAGCAGCCGTAATTTTAACTCCTTAGGAAAATGTTTTTATGGTTCATACCTTAGGTATATAATTTGTGTTTGAACAACTGTTTGTATTAAGTAAAGTACTCGTAATGAAAAGATCAATTACTTCCCGCACATTCCTTGTAAATAACTGTTACACCATATTCCTAATACTTTCTTAATAAAAAAAATGTTAACCTACTAGTTTTCGACTTTATAAAAAGCCACCAAATTCTAGCCCCTTTTCAGCAATATTTGAACCTTTAATCATAAATATTCGAATTTTGAATGCCACAGAAACTAATTATCATAATTATTTATAAATTCGTTAATAATTTTGAAAAAAGAGCAGAAAATTTAGTTAATGGCAAAATATCTAATGTAGAAAGTGTTAAATGTATAATCACAGTTATTTTCGTAAATAATAGATAATTATTCCGTATTTTTTCCATTTTCAGTATGCGATATAAGAAAATACATATATATTACATACTATTTAAAAATATTATGCCCAGTGGCTTTTAATAAAACTCTCGCTATAAAAATATTAATGTAATTTACTTTCATAATTCAAATTACTTGTATTTTTTTAGTTTCGAATTCCTATGATAAAACTCAGCGGAAACCATACTCTCCATCATGTTACACTCTTAACATTTCATTTTCCCTAAGGGATCGCCTCAAGGGCTTTAGAACTGTTACTCCTAAACTTATTTTATTAGATTGTTTTATTATTTAATAAAAAGCTACACTTATTTTATTGTATTTTTACTAAAATTATCTTTAAGCTTCAACAAGATAGTTAATCGAAGTACTGTAATAATACTGTTGCCTATATTTCACGTGAAAAAATATTTGTTTTTAATATTTAATGGAATTATGTAACGTGCATAAAATAAAAAAAATAGATTTACTTCAGGTGAGAACAAACTTCAGAGCAATTCAGAGTCATTAAGACCTAACAGTTACGGATCGTTTAATAATGTTAAATTTCAACAAATGATAGAATAAATAAAATGTCCACTGACTAAATTAATTTTATTACGAAATTTAAAAAAAATTCTTTATGATATTTGATTGAAACCGAATGTAAATAGTAATATCATTTTACTGTCGTTCTCTCTTAATAATTAATTTAATTAATTATGCACGTTACACGCATATATACCGAAAGTAAAATATAAATAAAATATTCGAACATTCACTTATATAGTTGTAATTGTGCTTGTTTACATGGAAATAGAGTTCTATTTAAATTGCTTTACATAAAATAATAAAGTCGAATAAGGATTATACGAGTAAAATATGAACAATAGCCTCATCACGCAACCTAGTTGATATTATCAATATTAAAGCAGCTACAGCAGGCAGACATTAAGTGTATCTGAGCTGTAGTAATTCTAGCGATGTAAGCAATGTAGCCTACAGTAACAGTAATGTGTAGAGTGTGTACATATATATAAACCATATATATACGTGTATGGTATTAAAATATAGCATTTGAATAGCATGCATCTGAATTTAGATAATTTTATCTTTGTGTGTATTTAATATAAATGTTCTTTCTCGTAATATAATGCTCAAATTTAAATGGAATAATTTAAATCGTATATTACTTCAATATTCTAATAATAAACAAATATGTAGTAATATTAATAATTTTGTAACCTAAAAACTATTACTTCAAAAGAAAAAAATATTTTCATAAAGCGTAAAAAACGAATCGGTGAAATCCAAAAATAGACTATTAAGTTAGTACCATTCATGTAGACGTAGACTGTATATAATACGGCAAAATTCGGTTATGAAAAATCATAAATTGGTGTATAAGAAATAAAAATTCATAGATTCCAAACCGTAGACTTAGAGAATATTTATAATACAATACATTACTGTACAACAGTCAAAGGTATGTAATTTCAGTTGTTACTATAGATATTTATTTACAAATAGTCTACTTTACGCAAGAACATAAACGATAACCATTAACCGGTAAACAGAACGATTTGTATATCTAAGTGCTTTTGCAAATACTATTATAAAAATAATAAAGATTTGAATGAAGTAAACTACAATAAATCAACAACGAACGGTAAATGAATAAAAAGTTGTAAAAAAAGTTCATAATTATTATAAAAAGCAAAACCTGAAATATTTTATCAATAGGACAATTTTATACCCGGATAATTTACTAAACACCATACTGGATTATCTGACAGATGTTTTTTTATTAAAATTATAACTCTGATGCAATACTATAATGTATAATTGTATGTTGAATTATCATTTTAAATCAATATTCTATTTAAAAAAAATGATGATAAATTAAAAAGTGTAGTATACACATTGTTACAATTCTATTAAATATAATGCTATTTCATCAACATGTTCAGTTTCCAGATATGTAGTTACAAAAAAAAAAAAAATGGTAGTAATCCGTATGTAATATATGTAGTCTGTATGTAATATATTTAGTTGAATGTAGTATATGTAGTTTCAAAAATGATAATTTTCTGTGCGAGTAATTTTCTGTGATAAATTGATAATTGTATTAACCGATTTTGCTGTAATAATATATGATATGTAATAAATATATGATTATATTATTATAGTATATTACTAAACATTATAAATCAATTAATTAATTAATGATAAGATCGTTTGTAAATATGATGCAATTAAACGTACTTCTGATTGGTATTATATTTCCTTTATCATAATTAATTTTTTTTTTGCTTATATTTCTGATTACTTTAAAAATCTAAGGAATAATGAAATGTTTTATATACATATTTAATTTTATGATAGCAATCTTAGAGATACTGTTACTTTGAGATTCTTAGAGATATTATTACTTCGTAATTCTGGAATATTCGAATATATTCAAATATTTGAACATAATATTGAATAATCTGTTAAATCGGAAACAACAGATAAATCAAAATAATATTAGGTAATATTAACAGTTAGGACCTGAAGAAATTATGAACACAACATTAATTATTAAAAAAAGTAAATTTTACGAAGCCACTAATACCTCTTGTAAAAGATTAAATCCAAATTTTATTTGGTAAGAGATGTTCTATTTTACTACTATTGCATATTTATAAATTTATTAAGATCTGTTATAATAGAAATGGAGATAATGAAGTAACCCATTACGGAGAAATAAGGATTCATAAAATGCTAAGAGTCTCATTTGCATAAAAAGAAATACATAATTAATTCAGAGATGTTCTGTATGCTAGATTTAATAACTTCCTTTGGAATGATATTAATAATGTTGTCTACAAAAATTTCTACCTTAAAACTATACAAACATCATTATTAAAGAAGAAAATATGGAATTATATTAACATCCAAACATGAGATAAATAATATACTACCTCATCTTTATAAATATTTCTTGTTATTAAATTATTTAGATTTCAATAATACAAAAATGTTGTAATTTAAAAATTCAGGAACCAAAATCGATAATTTCAGTAAATTATTTTAAAATTCAATATTTTGAATTATATTTATACTCTGATAAACAATTACGTTGATAATTCAAAGCAGAGGATAAAATAAGTAGTATAACAAAGATAAGTAGACAATAAGAGCAAAGGAGTATTCTTTTTATTTTAGAATATATAATAGCCTTAGAAATAATTACTTTCATTAAAAATAATATTAATACCATTGACATTGTTCATTGACAACATTTTTTTTTTGATTACTTTTTTTTAAAAGAAATGGGTGAAATATATTCTCGATTATTTCAAAGATTGAAAGCAAAAGATGGGTAAAAAGATGAAACATTTTTTCAGTTTTTATTTAATTTTCATAGTGAATTTGTTTCTACGAAATTATATTCTTAGATTTATAACAAAATGAACCCAAACCTTCAATAAAATGGCTATCTCTAAAACTAATAATTTTTTTACCTTCCTTTGAAATTACTTAATTTCTAAAATGTCTGGGTACTTTTTTTTGAATACTTACACGAAATTTAGAGCACAATTCTGATATTAGCCGTATTTTAATAATTTTTCTTTAGTTTATTTCATTGTTTTCCTTAGAACACAGTTATTATCGGAATTTACGCGTATGTGAATGTGTATAAAAGTTCGTTTAAAACTCAAGAACCGCTGGGCCGATCTAATTGAGGTTTAGTCTTTATTTATTTAAAATAATTTATTATATTTTTTAGACATAAATTTATCAATATAACTCCGTAAAATAGGTGAACAGTAAAGCTTAAAAACTGATCGAGTCGTATTTAAAATATTATGTTTTCTGCGGTAATATTTCGAGTTGTTGAATAAATGTCATTGTGTAAGAGACTACAGCATTTTCACAAATTAAATTTAGAAAAAAAATTTCATTTTTGTTTTTACTTTAGAAATGTAATAAAGTACTTCAGATATTAAATAGAAAAAATTAATTGGAACATGATTTTAATAAGTACAAAGTAACTTTGATAAAACGTTTTCACAAAACGAAATGATTTTTCATGACTGACATCGGCTTTTAATTAAACGTGACAAATAAACTCATTTATCATTTCTGTTTATATTGTAAAGCGTCTGTATTAAAGCCTTATTTTAAATTTAAGCCTTGAGGCTAAATTTTAGAATTTTCAAAAGATGAAAATTAAATCAATTTTAAATATATATAATTCATATAAACATTTTTAAAATTTTAAACAGGATTCCATCTCCATTTTCTGAGGACAGCTTTTGCTGTTTATCAATTTTGGTAACTAAAAGAGATCACGGACAAAAATAAAAGCAAATAATATGGAAAAGACTTTTCGTACGAAGTGATTTTGAAATTTCGAATTCAACAAATTATTATTAAAATGGATTCCCTTAAGGATACTAAATAAAATGTGCTACTCCAAAAGAAATCTGGTTGTTCACCTTGTGCTGCTTAAAAGGAAAATTATTTAAAAAGTCTAAATTTATTGTGTTAAAAAGAGTTTAGAACAGCATTTTAAATTTATGCCTTTAATAAACTAAGAGATATGTTACTTAACAATGCAAATCAATTATATAGGGATTTATACTGATATAGAATAAAGAGTAATATATTTAGAAGTTGGGGCAGATCGGAGTACATGTAGTGAGTAGCGATTAGGTTTTGCGTCGGGTGGGGGATCTTCTGTGCTTCAGCGGTCGGAGGTCGTTTGATGTTGAATAATTGAGAGGGACCTCGGGCGCATCACTCGAAAATAAAAAACGTCCTTTCGGATCATTCCAACGTCCAATCTTACTTATTAATAAAAAAGGACTCTCATCTTGTTATTCTTCTTCTCCATTTTCTTCATTTTCTTTTTCTTCATGACTCTCATATAATGAAATTCTCATTACTAGAATGAGGAACAGGATCAATGAAAGTGCACGTACTGGAAATAACTTTGAGATTGTTTTCTCTAAAAAACTCAATTTTCTTCCTTTCATCATAAAACATCAAGGAGAATGTCAACTCTTTTCAAATATTCTGAAGTATTTGGATTTAAAAAAAAATTGAATACTGTAAATGAAAATTTAAATAAGAAAATTTGTAAGTTAAATTTTGAATGAAAGAGAAATAATATAGAAATGTGAAAAATAAATAAAATAGAATGAAATTATTAAAAACAATTCAGTAATTGTTTTGTAATATTAATTTTTTTACTTTTATATTATTTGTAAAAAAATAAGAAAACTTTACCCTTCATTTTAGTATTTAAGTTAGGCTTAAGATTTATTTTTATAGTTGCAAACTACACAAACTAGACTAAAAACCAATATCTACACATCTAAAGCCCATTCCTCTTATTTTTCTGGTCTTAGATGGGAGGGATTTAGCAGAAACTTTATTGCCGTACGCCCTTTTTGACGCCAAAATATTAGGGGATACCAAGAGCATGATTTAAATGTACGATCAACCCATTTAGTTTAATTTTTCTCTTTTTACCCGTAGATTTCTTCTTATAATTTCAATTTACACAGTTCTTATTTGTATTTATACGTATTTATGTTTATATCTGCAGAAAATTACTAATATTCATTACCAGTTTGAAATAAATAATATTTCTTTGTGCGCACGTATATTTTATATATGTACCCACTTGGATGCAAAACTATGACGAGTTATGTATGTAGTTATGAATATTTCCATGAAAAAATGTTGATTTATATAAATAAATCACGAAAAGTAATTAATTATTTCCCAGAATTCATTCATTAAATATTCAAGTTTTTAAATATTTTATTATGATACGTTGTTTAATATAAATCAAACCACTTCAACAACTATATCTTTAATTATATGTTTTATTTGAATACAGGTCTAAAATTTTGGGGTTAGATCTGTAATATAGTTGAGGTGAACAATTTTAACTCTATTTTCGTCGGTTATTAAAAGAGATACAACTATTTTATATTTTATGTCATTTTATATTATTAAAAAAAGAAGTGTCACACCATATTTTGAAAAATCCTTTCTAAAATTAAAAAAAAGAATAAATATTTCAATAAAATGAAAACTAATTCCTCCTTGAATAGGTATGTAAAGTCTGGGTAAATTACAATAATATAATGTTTTAATTTTAGTTATATATATTTAACTTATATCCAGTATTTTTGTTTAGAATAAAAATATGTAAAGATTAAAAATACGTAAATTTAATGAAATTAAATCTAATTCTGAATTTTTGTTTGTGAGAATACTATTCTAACCCTGCTAAAAAAGTTATTTCATTTAAGAAAAAGTCAAAAATGAAATCCTTTTAATAAAAATTTATACAAAAAAAAAAAAAATTGCCTCAAATCTTTTAGGTGTTTTGTTAATTTAAACTTAAAAGATTATCTAAATAGTAGATTATAAATCTGTTTTGTCAGTTTTAATTTTTTATGTTAAAACAATGATATAAAATTTTAAGGTAATTTATCAAGATTTATCAACTTAGCATTTCAAACATAATGAACACTAACTTAGCTGCTGAATTAAACATTAGCCAATATTACCACGTGAAATTGTTTTAAACTTTAACAGAGATGTGTTTGAAGTTGATGGATGAATATGTGATTTTCACCAACGTCAAAACTTTAAAATGTTTTAAGTATTAAACTGAGAGAATATTTTGTAATAATATATTTATATCAAACATAACAATAAGTTATATGTTACGTAGGGAATCTACTATAAATATCAAACTATCCCCGTTTGATAAAAATTCGATCTAATCTCATATATCAATTTAAGGTACATATAAGTGAGATATAAATTATTGTCAGGCTTTAAGTTTCATCAATTTAAAAAAGTTGACAAAAAAGTAGTAAAGCGTTCCTGACGTTGATATTTATTCTTATATCGGGGAAAATAATGATACATGAAAATAAATCAAAAGTTTATTAAAAATTCAAAAATCGAAATTTTAAACTTTGATCGATTTTCTCAACCACAATATTGCCCCAAAGTATATTATTTGAGTCAGTTGCGCTACAACTACGCCTAGAAATAAATTTAAAAATTCAGTTAAAATTATGTAATAAATAAAAAGATAGCTTTTTCGATATTTGTGGAAGGAGAAAATTTAGGGACATTATTTGTTTAAAAATGATAAGATAAGCGTATGTATGTACTGAGCTTAATGTAAATTGGAGTTATATTTGCAAAATTTTGAGAAAATTGATCCCAAAAAACGATCCATCCCTTGCAGATATTGATCCCAAAATTTTTTCAACAAATTGCTCCATATATTATATATATATATGCGTCTCTGTTCAAAATTTCATCAATATCAAAATTTATCCAGTCAAAAGTTATTAAGCTTCAATCACGCCAAAACAAGTACATACATACATACGTACCTACATATGAATATTTCCCCAACATTTTTTTGTGGTCTCTGGCTCATAAAACGTCTAGAAATGAAAGAAAAAGCCGTACCCCATTTTTTTGACTAATTACTAAGGTAAAAATCATAATTCAATAAGATAATTTTTTAAGGCAAAATCTTTTTAATGCACTCTTACGGATGATTACCTCTGAAATTATATTGCAAATTTTTATATAGAAAAAATCCGAAAAGTAATTTGTCAGTGTGAGATATACAACCAATAATATTATACAAAATGTTAAGAATTGATGTTAAGATTACAGAAAAATGTGATGTATTTTACACTTATATTTTACCTTCATATTTGTTTTTCATAAACATATTATTGTCAGTAAACTTAGTGATATACAGTTTTTATATATGGCTCCATTTAAATGACATTTAATTCATTAAAAAAAAAAAGAAGTATATTTGTAAATTATAGCACATTTAAAATATAAATATATGTAATGTGTCATAAGCAGAAAGATTGAAGGCCTTCTGATATGAAATAAGTCAGTTCCTAAACTGATTTGGCCATTTTCAAGATAATAAGCTTTCCATGTCAGGCATACTAAGGAAAATTAGTTGTGAAGAATCTCTGTTTTTCCTTTATTGAGGGAAAACATACTGTTTAGCTCCAAGGGAGGCCAAGTCTGATGAAACGCAGATGTTTTGATCTACACGTAATATCATTACTCTATGTTCAACAAATGGACTGGCTATGAGTGAATATCATTACTCTCAGAGAAAAAAAAAACGCTGTTGCTTCTTGTACCACAGATGCTTTGCAAGTGTCACAGCCATAAGAAAAACTGAGAGATAGTACAAAGCAACAGATAATGTCTCTAAGATATATGACTCTACTCAGTACAAAAAAACAATAAAACAATTCAATATGAAACATGTGACGTGAAACTTATGTCACATAATATAATATGAGACCATGATAAACACAAAATAGAGCCCGAGTCTAAATATCGGGTGCTACATTACTACAAAATATCATCGAAATATTTATCACGTGATAAATATTTCTTAACATCAACCCACAGAAATTTACGAGCAAACGTTTTTATTTAGTCTCTTTTATATTTTATGCTTGTATTATTTTTTTATTACACTTTGTGAAATTAAGTTAACATTTTCTTTTCTTTAAGTAGTCCACTTCTATTTAAGAAATAAATAATACATTGCCTCTCGATTTATCCCTCTTAGGGAAGAATTTCAAAATGCAACATAATAAACGCATTTTCAAAGAAACAACTAATTTTATCAGTTTTCCCCTGATAATAATAGGTCCCTGACACTAATGACAACTTCCTTGCATTTTTTCCTTGTCATTCCTTTCCATATTGTTGTAGTTTTATTTTTAATTCAGATTATAATCAATTTTTATGTTTCAAATTTTAATTCTTATACTGTTTTTAACAATTGAACAAAACATTTTAACGTTTCTAATCTTTTAAATAGCACCTTTTAACTAATTTTATCTTCTCTCCTATAACGGCAGCAACAGTAGATTTTCCTTTTATAAATCTTAAACATATTATTAGAAACAGTTTTTTATCAACATTTCAGAACATTTTCCCTTTTTGTTAAGTCTGTATTTTTAGTAAAGTGTTATCCATATAATACAGAATTTACCGTTACATTTCTTTTGATTTAATTTCATAATACAGTAAAATAACTTTCTATTTTATAAATATTGGCTCTTTTTTTCCCTGAGAGAGCTTTGTTAGAAGTTGTTAAAAATATCCTTGTAGTTTATAGTTAGGGATAGTCGATTAGGATCAGCAGTTTTTACCTGAAAACTATATCAGAAGATTTTAGTTTCAATTGCCGGTAAGGGCTTAAAATTTTATCAAATTTTCTCGTTTAAAAACTTGAAAAGTCGTTTGACGACGTATTAATAACAAAAAGATTCAAAATTAACAACAGAACAAATAATAAGAAATTATCAATTACACTAGATATTAACAGTAAAATTTTCTGATTGACTGTAATCTAACCGTTTACAAAAAGGGACCACTTTCTTTCAGATATGGCCGATAAAATATTTTCATTGGTTTAGAAATTAAACGAAACATTTAAAAAAATTGAAATTGATATATGCATAAGGAAAGCACTGATAGTTGATGAAAGGAATCTGCCTGTAACAATACCTTCTATTTTTATCTGTATGAGTATAGTTACCACTGTCTAAAGTTACCACCATTTATCAGTTCCAAAAGCAAACAGTATAATGAAAATTCTATATTAGGCTGTAAGGTTAAAACAGGTTAACAGAAATATTCTTGTGGTATAAATTGAACCACATTTGAAGTAACAATTTTCATTTATAAGAAGCTTTTTCCCACGGATTAAATTGCTAAAGATTAGACTCTTATATGCCTTTGAATTGTTTAGGATCATAGATAAAATATTTCTTTTTAACGTGTTAATCCCGTTTAACGCGTTATCTAGTTTTGGTGGGGCTTTTTACAGAATTAAATTTTTTATAATGTTCATTATCTTATCGAGGATCAGTTTTGAATTTATTTAGTGAAGAAATGCAGTAAAAAATTCTATAATGTAATAAGAAATATATATATATATATATATATAAATATATATATTAATAAATATATATACAGGACAGAATAAAGTAACGTACTAATCTATATAATAATAATAATCGATTACTCTTTAATTTATTGATAATTTATGCGTAAATCTAAACAACAAAGTACAGTTTTGCTACCGTAATATTTTTAATAAAAACAGATTGCTTAAAAATTCCAAGAAAGAAGGATAAATATGAAGGTATTCTCTATAAATATTATTCATGGTATAACTGATTAATATTAAATTTACTGATTAATACACATCATTACAATTGTTAACTATAATAAATAATTCATTATATATATATATCATTTTATTAGGAAAAAATGATAACTGTAGAATACCTTAAAACATAAAGAAAATCCAATTCGCTCCCCCCACCTCGACTCACACCATGCGACCGAGAGTAATGCCATACTTTTCATCGAAAAGTCGGTAAAAAAAGTATAAACTGGTATAAACCGATAAAATTGAAGTTATTTTTTTAATTTATAGTCATATCTGCCAAATGAAACGATAACTAAACCCGGCTTAACAGCAAAAACAGTTCATATGAAAACTAATTATAGGTAAATATAACGGAACAAAAAATTAAATTTATATTTCATTTTGATATTTAATTTTCATAGACAAAAGTTAAAATCCTAAAGCAATATAAATAAATAATACAACAATATTATTTATAGACAGAATACAGAGAATTATTATTATTATTATCCCTCTTGAATTTAGTTGGAATAAGTGTTTAGTAGAAATAATTTCAATCGACATAGAATTTTAACCAACAATTATCTGTTTTCATATAATAAATATCTGACCTATATTACTTCTATCAATACTTTAAGTATTACAGGTGCCATTCAACAAAAAATTTGAAACTTACAGTTTTATCATAGTATTACTAATATACCCATAACTATTGTAATATACAAAATAACCAATAACTTAGCTATATAAACAGTTTAGACGAAAAATATATGGATTTCACGGGTCAGAGGAAAGTGCGCGGTCTCAATAGCTGAGTAGCAGTATTTGTATTAGGATAAATAAACACACACACGCGCACACGCACACACACCCAAACACACACACACACACACACACACACACACACACACACACACACACACACACACACACACACGCACACACAAAACCAAAGTCAAGTTCTAATTGTTTTTGGAAATGAAAAATTTTCTAAACTTTTAATTGAGATGAAAAAAATATTAAAAAATTAAGAAATAAAATTTTTAAGGAGAACAGCAAATCCACTTCTTAGTTTTCCATCAAAATTAAGAATAACATAAAAATAAATCCACTTTTAGAAATAATTAGAAAAATTCCAATCCTGACCAGGATTTGTACCCCGGACCATTTCGATTAAAGGCTGAGATGGTCCATTACACTACTCAGGTTATTCTATCGTATGTATTTTTTTATACCGTAAAGTCAAAATTTTAATGATAATATTACAATTTTTTTATTTCAATTCATATATTAAAATCAACATTTTAAGTAAAATCTACAATTTTATAAAAGTAGGAACATGATTTTCTATCTATCTAATTGAAAATAGAATCTATACTGATAAAAATCTGTTCCTGAGAACTTTTAGAAGATGATCGACCTTGAAATTAATAAAGCAGTTTTAACCGATCGGAAAAAATTAACAGGTATGAATTTGTGCTTTTTTCTATAAAACATAATTTTCTCGCAAGAAAGTGTTAAAATGATATTTCATGAGTTTAAAATGAATAAATTTTAAACTATAATGAAGAAATTAATCTTCTGGATTAAACATTTAAAGATGGAGAAAAGCAAAGGGATTAAGAACCATGTTCGAAGTATAACTAAGCACTAGTTAACTTCCTTACGTGGAATTAGCTTAGCAATAAAGTGAAGTTTCGATTGATGATTAGATTATAAAAAGTGTTAGGGAAAAGTGCTTGTAAATGCTAGAATGATTATATACTGAATTAAAAACTGCAAAATAAATGCCATTTGCAAGATGGCAACATATATTCATAAACTGGACCAATGTTTCAGGTGATAAAAAATAAAGTGACATAATTTTTTTATGGTTTTTTACTGTATTAAAAGTTCATTTTTCAAATATAGAAATTATTATTTAATAGTTTCTTAGGAAATTTCTTGAATTTTTTATCTATAAGTGTTCCGTGTTTGCATCGTGAGTCACACGACAGCTATCAACACGGTATACACTTCATCTCAACTACTTGAAAGCATGTTTCTCCCAACCAATCAAGACCGTTTATGGTTCGTTTAAAGTCGTCTAAATCAACAGAAAGGGAAGGAACAAAATTTTGTGTTTTATGAAACCTCAAAAAACGTATTTGCAAGGCGTTAAATTTGGTCTTCTTGGTAGGCAACGTATCAGTGCCATGTTTTCATCAGTTGACTGTGAATCCAACACCTCGGAAGAAGTTTATCCAGATAATTTCGATCTTTCAAAAAAATTTAATGGCACATCATTTCTGTTAGTCCTAGAAATTACTCCGTTAACACAGTTTTGTACTTTGCAGTGATCGTCTAAGCTGTTAATTTAAAAATATATTTTGACGTCGTCTTCAAACAACTGGTAATCACAGGTGATAGCTTACGTAATATCATTAGTAAAAACAAAAAAAATAAGAGAGGGCCTAAATTGGGACTTGTGATGCATCGAAGCTAACTACTACAAATTCTCTAGAAATAGCCCTTCCAAAACGTAGCTTAAATGATCTTCTTGCGAGTAAGACTGGATCCAATAAACAGTACTACTGCTGAAGCCAATAAAAGACCACCACTTTTCGCAACAACAAGTGGTGAGGCATTTTATCAAAAGTCTTCTGGAAGTGGAGATAAACAACACTGACCTGACCTTGCTTCTCAACAGCAGGACCGGTTTGAGATAGAAAGCTACAAATGTTTTAAGTAGCAGAATGCTCTACCATAAAAGTGTGCTAGTGAGGCAAAATAGGATTAAGAAACATAATTGTATAAATACTTGAACACAACTTTTTCAAATATTTTAAGTATAATACCCAAAACAGAAATTACGTAGATATCCTGTGCTATCAACCTAAATCAAGTAGTAAATTAAATGTAGGTTGAAATTAGATATGCTGTTAGCATTCTTCTTAGAGATCAGAGTAACAGTAACTGGCTTCTAGACCGAAGGGAAAAATGAATGTTTAAGCTGTAATTGTAATTACATTTAATGATGTTAAGACAGGCACAACGTCAATGCCTTTAATAATAAATGAGGGAATACCATCCAAGCCCACAACCTCGTCTAAGTCCCTTAAGAGCTACATAAATCTTATCGGGCTTATTGTTAGGCAAGCGAAACTTGTCACCTCTAAGGTGACAATAAATATTGCTGGAAGATACCTACCAACAATATCGAAATTCTGATAAACAGTTTCAAAGTATCTTCTAAAGGGTCACACAACCTAGTGGGATCAGAAACTACCTCATTATCAGTAGTCATTGCAGCAGTCCTGGAAGAATCACAGCGATATTTATCCATTTTCAAAACCGAGGCAGGATTGATAGAAAGATTCTCTTCATCCATCGATGAACGATAGCTCTTTTATCATACCCAAAAAATTACTGCATTCCTTTTCTTAACTTTGAAGACTCATCCTAATCAAGATCAGTCATTTTATATTTTTCATGTCTTCTTCAATTTCAGACAACTAATGAGTAGGATGGAAAACCAACCTGAGTATTTACTTGGGTTTGGTGTGTTTAAAGGTATATTATCCTTAATGCAGAAAATAAGTGCTACTCGTAGAACTACTAACCGCATCCTAAAGAGTAGTTGCTAACAAGATATTTTTCCAATCGCTGTTCAATAATTGCTTGTATAAGCAGAAGAGAAAAATCCTTTGGTAATATCTTTTGTAAAATCATATTTACAGGTTGGTAAGTTCTTGACCAGTTGTACACCAGTCCAATATAAAACCAAGGGGGTGTGATTTAGATCCGGAAATAATAATAAAAACACTTAATTGCAATGAAATAAATAAAAAGTTGTAAAAAATGTAGTATTAAGAAGTAATGATAATGATTTAAAATTTATTTTTATTTTTAAAAATCTTTACTAATAGACTTTATTAGTATTTGCTGGAATTATAAAATTTAAATAAATTATTAAAGCCAGTTTTTTCTGTAGAGTTTAACAAAAACAACTTTGATGCTTTTGTGTAACATGGTTTCAGTAATCGTTTGTTTCTTAATATACATGGATCGAACTTGTATCGCTTTAGTATTAGCAAATATTCAAACGGGTGGTCACTCAAAGAGTAGTTGTACGTAAGGAGATAGAAATGGTACAGGGATGTTGATATATACTGACGGAAAGCGAATCCATTGAATCGTTTTCAACTGAGGCTAAAAATATCTTCCTGGAAGATATGTGTTAATATGTGACAGCTTTGTCCGTGTGAGTTTAGTTTGTTGTAATTTAAATTTGTGAAAAATTTATTTATTTATGTTTAATTGGTTTCTAATCACTATAGTTACCATTATTATAGAGACCATTATAGCTTTATTTATAATAAATATATAACGGTAAGGTTTCGTTTTCGATTTTGACAAATTTATCTCTATAACAAATTTCAATTAATGAATCAATGAAATAAATTAAAAAAAAAAAAATACTGGACTAAACATCACGTTTTTATATCATCTTTCATTTTTGATACTTTGAAATAAGTGCCAAAATAACTATCAAAATTTATTAATATTAATTTGGTGCCGTCATCAAAAATTATTTTTACTTTTCTAAAACTGTTTTAAATGTGGCACTTTCTTTTTTTAAATTATTTCATGTTATTATTATTATTATTATTTAAGAACGAATGTTATTATTATTACTGTTCCCTCAATTAATAATTTATTTCTATCAAAATTATTGTCTCTAACCTCTACTTAACTCAGATTAATACGTATTATATGTTCGTATATTTGAGTATTATTGATTGATTTAATGCAATTGTTATTTATAGATTTTATATGAATGTATAGTATATCTAAGTATATATAATTATAATAATTAAAACATGTCATTACAGTATAATTAGATGAATAATGTCATTACAGTATGTTACGTTTATGTAAGTCTGTAATGGATTATTTTTAATTTAAAGTTTCCTTAGGTCTTGCGACTATTATTTGGCGGTCGATCAAATCAGTATTCAGATAGTATGTTAATCATAATTTATAATCTTATATGACGTTGGTTACTTTTCAGTATCAGTTACAATTACAATTTTACACATTTTTCTAATTTTAAACTAATTTTTTTTTTCTAAAATAAGAAGGTAACACAAGTAAGTTTGTTGGTTTTAATAAATCAAATTATAAAATTATTTGTAATTATTGTTTTTCAGGTTGTAAGTAAAAAGTTAGGTTTTCCATCGTTTTGGTAAAGGTTATCAAAAAAGCGATACAAAAAAGAAAACTGAGATTCCTGGGCCAGGTGTACTAAACAGAATAACAGAAACTAAATAAACAGATATTCATTAGAATATCTGTTTATTAAAAAAATAAACAGATTAAACTCTTTAGATAAATATACAGTCCATGTGTTGTTGAGTCAGTTGAGCATGAATTGTGTACAAATACATAAAAAAAAAACCTTACGTGGGTTCAATAGGAAAATTCTTCCTTTTATTGTAGTCAGCTGTATTAAGACAAGATAGATATATCGATCACAAATTGGTTTTGCAAGGTTTAGCTTGTGGAAAAAGTAATAATACTCTCCTATCAGCATTGTAATTTATCATACAGGAAAAGCGGTTGAGTGATGTCGAGGAGATATTTCAACTTTATCCTTAAGTTTTCCTTGTATTTTTTTCTTGTTTTTTAACAATAAGGTAAATAACTATAATGAACTATGTAAAAAATCATCATCGCCTCGCTGATTTGGCGAATGAGGGATAACAGTCGTCTCTCTTCTCCATACCTGAACTAGCAGCAATTACTAAAGAAATTTTGTGACAAATAATTTCGTATTACCATTTCGCTAACTATAGGAAATCTACTGAAAAATTTTATGAAAACCAGAAAATGCCTTGAGTCGTGACTGCGTCATTACAAACAAAAATAGACGAAGAAGGTTGGGATGAAACTAGACCTCGATTCGATCAGTCGATTAAATATACATTGTCAGTTTGATGACACCTGTCTATTTAGTTTAGTTAAACAACAGTTGCTATACAAAAATCAAATTTAACCTTAAAGTATACGTTTCTTATTTTAAAGTATTAGTATTTTAATAAAGTGAATGAAATGAAAAATGAAACATGAGTTTTAAAACATGAAATTCATTTATAAGAAGTATTTATATTAAATTGAATTCGATAGGTTGTAAACCTAGTTTAATCTTAATTAAGCACTGTGCAATATTCTAAAAAAATACATAACCAGAACATTTTCCAGCTGTTATTAATGAAATCTGAAAACAAGTCCAATTTTAAACACGAAGGCTTTAATTTATGAAAAAAACGTTTTTCTTCAATCTTCTCACCTGTTTTTCTAATACGAGTATATAAGGAAAGTTTCAATCCTGTTGGTTCAAGGATTCGGAAGTTTTTTTTTTAAATTCTTATTTCCTTTCCCGATAATATAGCAAATTGGTTGAAACTTATTCTTGTTATTTACGAGAAAATAACGAAAAGCTGAGCAAAATTAAAATCAATTCGTAGATTCTTCATGAATAAAAGAGGAATATCAGAAGAAGCTACACGGATTCTTTAAGGTTTTTAGAAGAGTCAGCTGAAATTGTATTCGCGGGGATAAGCTATGTTTAGACCAAGCAGTATTCCTAGTACGTGAAGAATTCATCTTTTCAATTTGCTCTGGTAGAAATTTTTATTAATACTTTGATAAAAGGAAATAATGTGAATTATTTATATTTATATAATTTTATATATATATATATATATATATATATATATATGTAGTCATTGGATGACAGTAGTACGTAAATGTATGTACTGAATCAATAGCCAATCCCGTTGATGGATTTCGGTCATGTGACATCCGCCATATTGGACCGCGTAATTTGAAATTCAAGCGCAGTCTTAGAAATTCCCTTCTCCTTCAAGGTGTTGCCAGTCTAATTATTATGGACACTTTGAATGATAACTATTTATTTAATTTAATTAATGTAATATTTCAAAGGTTGGTAGCTCTGGCGAACAGCTGTTGTCTTCGGCTAGGTCATGATGTCACAGGAGAGCGGAAGAATAAAATAAATAAATAACTTTTTTCCTGTTTACCCTCTGGGAATCAACGTCAGGAATTACTTCAGAGGAGGAATGAGGAAGATATGTACGAATGTAAGTGAAACGTACTCTTGTACAGTCTCAGGTGGACTATTTCTGAGATGTGTAGTTAATTGAAACTCAACCACCAAAGAACACCGGTATAAACGATCAAATAAATAATATTTAAAGAATAAAAAAAGTAACTGTGTACTCGTACTTGGTCAGCAGATAAGGGTGGATACTGTTGCTTTAACTTGTGCGGCCACAGCAGATCCATGACCATCTATGCAAAAATTGTATATAGGTCGGAAAATTACATTAGTTTAGATAGCACTTATCACCACCCACCGCACATATATAGGTTAAATAAAGCATATATTAAAATAAACCATACGATTCATCGGAATAGTACGCACCAAAACTAACCTCAAATACTTTTAGGATAGAGCGGTACGATATACCGTAATTGTAGGCGCCAGAATTAACTTCAAATACATCTATCGTTATATTTAAAACTTTTTCTTCACTTTAATAATTGTAAAAAGATACAAGAAAGACCTTTTAAGTTAAAAGTTTGATTTTTCATACATATCATGTTTATATACGTTAGCGTTAGGCCAGTAAACAGTTTATGAATATATACGTATTCAAAAATGATTTTTCGACTTAATAATAATATTTTTAAAATTGATTTTACATATTTAATAGTCTGTGAAGGCTTTCTACAAGTTGATGAAATTTATTTGTTATTATTATAAAGTAATAACGGGAGTTTAAAAGTAAACGGGAGTTGACCCATTTTTTTTATAAAACCGTGTATGAAGACAGAAAATAAGAAAAATTAAAATCACCAAAACTAAATACTATACGTAACCATTGTATATATATATATATATATATATATGTAATTATATACATAAATTAAATATATTTTTTTCTTAAGACAATTTTTTAAATTTACAAGAAAATATCTTCTACTTCATAGTAATTATACTATAAATTAGGTGAATACACCTTAAGAAGAAAATCTTTGAACTTATTTTGATATTGTTTATTATGACAAAGATGATGAAACAAAAAGATGCAACTGCACTAAATACTAAATAATTTTTCTCTTTTAAAAATAACTTTTTTAATTACAGTGTTAACGTTATAATTAGATGCAACATCACAAAACATTGTGTTCACTATGAAAGTTAAACCACAAATGATGTAATGAAGAATGGGCTTTGAACAATGTAATGGAAAGGAACTGTGTGGGGAAAGCTAATTTTTACCATTTCGAACAAGCAATCAAGAAGGTGAGATGAACCGACGCTGCTTATTGTAGCGGTTGTAAATGGACGTTTCCTGTTCGAAAACGAAATCAAGAAGGTGTGCAGAATGTAACGAACTTTTAGTTTAAATGTATTGAGTATGGCATTTGCGCGCGTAAAATGTAATAATCTGGCTAGTGCACATGCGCTTGTTTTAAACGCAGCCACTAGCAGCAGTGATTATGGCGTGGATTTTTCGGGCTTAAAGCTGTAACGGTCTGGCAGTTATGATGCAAGATTTGGCTATATTCTAAAGATGTTTTTCAGCCACCCTCTAAAACTAGTACTGTTAACATATACGCTACTTCGTGGCGTGTATATGTTTCAACGCATACACGCGCATGCGCACGCAAGAATCGCCTCCTGGTTCACAAGCCATGACAAGGACCTCGTCTGCGCGGGTGACGTCTTCTAGTGCAGCAGTTTTAACGACAAGGCTCATCCTTGATCCTTATATTTATTGACACACACACACACACACACACGCGCGCGCGCGCGCGATTTTAGGTCATTATAACCGATAGTCACCATAACCGATGTTTAGGTAGCTTAGTGGTACTATTTCAATAATCACAGGTATTATAATACAGTAATAATAATAATTATTAAAAATAATTATTATTTCCATAAAAATATTGTAAGAAAAAAAAACACGCATTAATAAATACAAATACGGTAGAGTAAAAGAAGATAGAGAAAAATTGTAAAAATTACTTTTTCAGAAAAAAGTCGGTTATTTTGCTTTACATCATTATGTTAACTAGGCAGTAATTTTTTTTGATTTCACCGAATTTGTTTCAAAATATTTCCTAACTTTTTCACGGTTCTTCCATATCACTGATATTGTCGAATGACCTACGCCTAATTTTTAGGCGATATCCTTATTAGTTTCGCCATTCTCTAATATCCTCCTGATAAAGTGTACCTTTTCCTCTATCGTGAATGTTCTTCCGAGTCATAATCAAATCCATATTGAATGCATTACCTAGGATACTTAAAATAAAATACTATACCTGCACGATATGATACGCTCACAACAATAGGTAATAACAATTAAATGTGACTGCTTCAGTTTTAAATAATCTGATCACAAAGAAGTTGAAAAAAATAACTACAGTACACATGTAAAAAAAAGGAAACGTCAAAATATTTCTGTAGCTACAATGTAGATATACTACGTTACTGACGAGTCACTTCCGTCCTTCATTATAAGCGATAAAATGTCGCATTGCAGTAGAATTAAGTCATAATAACAGATATGTTACTATAACCGATGTAATTTATAAACAACATACATACTGTTTTTATGTAACAGCATACCAACCTACCAACCGACAAGTTTTTGGTCACTATATCCGATATTTAATTATATCCGATATCACTATAAACAATAGTTACTGTAATTTAAATTTTACAAAATAATTAGACTGGCAACACCATGAGCGAAAAGGGAATTACTCACAGGTAGGAAGGGAATTTTTAAGATGGCGGCTGAATTAAAAATTTTCCGATCGAAGATGACGAACGTCACGTGACCAAAATTCAGCTACAGGATTGGCTATTTATTCAACACATACATTTCCGTACTACTGATGACATTCAGTAATAATTTTGTTTTTTTCAGTAACAGAACATGCTTAATTTAACAGTTAAAAACTCATCATGCGTTCTTGATCACTTTCAAGGTTATTTATCTACAAATTATTAAAAAAAAATAAATAAATAAAAAATGCAATATATAAAAATAATATTACTGTTTTGTAAAATTTAAAAAAAATATAATAAAATATATTATTTAAACTGCACAGAATAATTTATGTAATCTACAAAATAACAAAAAAATTGATCTTATAAACAAAATAGTAAGAAAGAAGCTAACACTTCTTTCAAAATATTAACTACACTCAATCTTTACTTAAGAAATTTCAATCAATTCATCTTTTGAGTAATAAAATATTAAAAAGTGATAAAACTTAAAAGTTTGTGATATCGATACAATATCCAGTTCTGTGTTCGATTCCGTTAAACGTAATTCTATGGCTGTTTCCTTTGATAAGAACTGCTGTTATGGTAACAATTTTTTGTTTGCTTTTTGATTTCTTTTACTCATTTAAGGAAAACATACAAATGTACTAAAGGTTTGTCCAGCTTTTCTTTACTTTATTATTAATAAAAGAATTACAAGTTGAAACCATTACATTATGAGACTTAGGAACGAAAATAATACTTTTAAAAAGACTTCTTAAACTTGCAAACCCCTAATATAAAAGAGTTGAAACATAAATAAAGTATACGAGGGTATCTATTCCGAAGGAAAATTATTTTCTTTGTAAACTGACAGAACTACATGATCTCAAAAAGGATCTCTATAAAAAATGTAGTAAAAGTTAATGAAAAATTAAAATCATCTTAATGTTGACTGCAGTAAGATAAAGACTTTTTACACTATTATATGGAGCTGTGTACTCATACATAATTTAACATTTGGCTTTCAATTTACGAAGAAAATGTAAATTTTACGAAATAACTATCCCACTTAAAGGAGTCACTTGAACAAAACTATTATTTGAATATATTAAAGAGCTGACTGCAAAAAACTAAACATAAAAAAACACATTTAACATTTTTTCAGTGACATCCACTTCTGTGTTTTAAAAAAAATAAATTGATTGTTCAATATCTAGAATACTAAGAGTACAGTTCAATGAAATTAAAATTAGGAAAAGAATAATTCTTATGATTAAATAATAAAATTAACTAATAATAATAAAATTAAGCGTTAAAAAGATGCTATTATTGGAGCGTCTTTTAAACGCTTCAATTTAATATACAAAGTAGTTCACATAGAATATTTAACAAGTTTTTTAAAAATATTTAAAGTGATGAAATAATTCTTGTGGTCAATAATTTTACCTATTGTTTTTTTGTAGTTTACCCTAAAGAAAAAGATTTAACATTTTCGTACTATTTTATAATCTTTTTACAGTATATTAAAAAGTAAATTAAAATTCAAAGCTTCATATCTACTCTATTGCTGTCAAGTTATGAAATTTTTGTAAAAGTTGTAAAGACTTATTGTCCTTAAAAAAATATTTTACTGTACATCATTTGTAATCTTATATTTAGCTGCTGAGATTGCAGTCGAACTAAAAAACAATATATTTTTTGTGATTAAAATAAAAAGAAACTTGGGATCAGATCTTTTTCAATTACAAAACCTACTATTTTATTTTAAATGCGTGTTTAATTAAATTAAAACGCAAATTCAGTAAACAGAATGAAAAACAATTGAGATAATAGAAAGGTATATGTTCTTTACATTATTTTGTGCGTTTCATGTATGAATGAAGTTGAGTTACACTAATAAGAAGTGAATGATTTATTTTGTTCGAGTTTCTTCAGTTTTTGGAGAGATATGACGTTTTCTTATGACAAAATGCTACATACATTTACAAAGAAAGTGATGGAAGAAAATTAATATGACTCTCGTTAGTACCGTTATTGTAAAGTTTAATTTTCATGTTCATTGTCATTTATACTAAAACGGGAGCAGTACGCATACTTTGTATTTTCAGTTGTTTTGTTGAACTAACATTTATACAGTGATTTAGTAAATTCATATTTTGATAACACTTATGATGTATAAATGTTAATTAATTGTGTGTAAAATTAATTGTGTTAATTTGATTTGTGTGTAAAATTACATAATAGCTGTGAATATGCTTTTAGTTTTGCCTTCTTTTGATAAATTAATGATACTTTCTTTTTAAAAAAAAAAATTTTGTTCTTTTAGTTAAGTGGGATACTATAAGTTTTCAATACTTCCCAAAAATTAAACGGCTGACTATTTTTTGTTTGGAGATGATCAGAATCATTCTTTTCAGAGGCTACTAAAATATAACTGAAGTTTAACTAAATATACAGAAGTTCCGTTTATCTAGTAAATCATTTATAAAACGGAAAAGTAATAAATTTTAGTATTATATACGTTTAAACCACCGGTTTAGTGGTGAACGCGTGGTGAAGTCGAGAGTTCCAACGTTCAAATCCTAGTAAAGGCAGTTATTTTTATACGGATTTGAATACTGGATCGTGAATAACGGTGTTATTTGGTGGTTTCAATTAACTACACATCTCAAGAATGGTCGACCTGAGACTGTAGAAGACTACACTTCACTTACTACACTCCATACATATCCTCATTCATCCTCTGAAGTAATATCTGACGGTGATTCCCGGAGGCTAAACAGGAAAAAAAATACTATAAACGTTTAAAAGATTGATTCCGAATAGCTCAGTTTATGGAGAGGAAAAAATTCTATTAATAATACCGCAACAATTATTTTTTCATTTTGCAAACAAGGAAGGAAGTGACTATTTTGAAAACAACTATATGAAATTGAAGATACCAGGAGAAAAATTTTGCTGATAGGAGAAGCAGAAATATATAATAGATTAGTGGAAATTACGATTAACTTGAAAGGAGTAAACAGAAAGAGAGAATACAGAATGTTGGTAAAAGGATTGCAAGGTGCCTGAAAAAAGATGGTGGATGTATTGGAGTTTTAAAACATAATTTTATACGTACATAAAGAAAACGCATAACAGACGTGCACAAGACATTATTCATTTTAACTGCAGATTACTCTATGGCTAGTATCATCAGAAGTTTTTTCTGGATTAAAAAAAGTAAAGTATGTGGATTTCTAGGCTGTAATTAAAAGAAATAATTTTAACATTATTAAAAATAGTACTATCAAAAAAAAAAAAAAAAACTTTTAAATATTGGGGTGAAGAAACATAAAACTCTAGATGAAACAAGATGTTTAATTTAAGGCGGAGTTTGTTTAACAACTTGGATGTCCATGTTCCTGGCGTTAGGGGACTTGCCTTTCTATTCAATGCCTGTTTTACCATATATTGTGTATTGCTATTAATCATGCCCAGCATGAAATTAATTGACGTGAACTGCTGTTGTAATTAAGGCACATAGTCCTGTTGACTCTTAAGTATGAATCTTTTGTGACATTTTTTGTTGAGGTATAAAACACTGTGTTTACATCTTTTTACTGCTAACGTCTTCAAATACTAAATTTCTGTATTTGCATGACCTAAATAATTTCGTTAAAGTGTAGAATATAAGAAATTAAAAAGAAAAAGATTATAAATCGGAAACAGAAAATAAGTAACACATTTATTATTTTTATTTATTTATTTTTTTTTTATTGAAGGTGTAAATGTAAATTTTATATTTTTAAATTCAATTCAAGCAATACCTAAGAGGAGGTTAAAAAAACAAACATTCGTTTCAATTCAACAATGTAAAATTTACATTTACACCTTCAGTGAAAAAAAAAAAAATAATAATAAGTGTGCTACTTAGCTATTTCAATTTTAGATTTTTTTTTGATTAGTTTTTATTAATAATTTCTTATTTTTAATTTCCATTTTATTTAATGGTTCAGTGATTTACGGTGTTTAGTGGCGGTGTTCTATCTCGTTATTTTATTTTTATAACCTTGCATTGTTCCGTTATGTGCATCAGATCAATGCATTAACTGGAACAGATGTATTTTTATAGCACTACGTTTAAGTATAGGTAAAAACCTAATTTCCTGTGCAATATATTTAACATATGATTTGGTATTTTTATTGTTAATTGTTTGTTTTGAAAACCTATTCCATTTAACTAATTTATAATGATTTTGAAAAATCATTTGTATCTCATTTGTATATAATATGAAAATTATGGTTCTAATTCTTCTAGTGGGATGTAAGATGGTATATTATTTAAAAAATGTTCTGTTAATTCCTTCATATGATTTAATCTTTTAACTTCTTTCTAAACGCGTAAAAATATTTTTCCTCAAATGAGAGGTGTAGACTATTTATTTTTAGCTTCTTCCCGTAAAATTAATAATACTTCAAGTTTTCGTAACAGGCAGCATAAGTAAATTTAAAATTAAAAAAAAACCTTTCGGCACGCCGGAAGACGGAGGTAGATTTCACCGGTAGGTGATAAAAAAGATTTCCACCTTAAAGTTGAGAAAAACTTCAAATTTACTCAATACGATAATGGTTTCATGTGAAAAAAAGTTTCACATATTTAGCGTACGACAAGCCCCATCTTCTTGCAATTCCAGCAATACTTTGGTCATCCCTTGCCGTAAGAGTTGGTCATACCAAAAATTGTTTCAGACAAAAGATTTAGATAATTATTTAAAGGACTAACGACCACTTTAAACCGATTCGATACTGTGCCTATTAAGGGTGGTATGATTCTTTTTTGTCTTCGAAACCAGATTTTTCACCCCTCTGGGCCAATGGTTGGTGATAATATAAAACTTTACCTATATACGTTTTAGGCCGTTATCCAAAGAATAGTAGGAACTTTAAACGAATTCAATATTTTACTTAATAAGAAAGTTATAGCGATATTTTTTTGTTTTGGTAATTTCTTGCCGTAAGGATTAGACATATCAAAATTTGTTTCAGACAAAAGTTTTAGGTAATATTTAGAGTACTAAAGACCACTTTAATCCGATTCGATACTGTGTGCCTATTAAGGAAGGTATGAATTTTTGTCTATAAAACCCAATTTTTTTTCACCCCCTGAGCCAATGGTTGGTGATATAAAAAACCTTTACATACATAAGTTTTAGGCTCTTATCCAAACAATAGTAGGAACTTTAAACGAATTCGGTATTTTCCTTAATAAGAAAGTTAGAGCGATATTTTTTTATTCGAGAAAGCCCCTCCCATTTCCACCCCCATGGTCCGATTTTGGCCGTTAACGAACTCAACCGAGATTTTGGAACGAGTTATTTTTGAGGAAAATTTGAAAGTGATTGGCGGAAAATTACGACAGTTATCATGTTTACTAAAAAGTGAAATATATATATATAATATAATATATTTATATATATATATATATATAATATAATTTCATAAACTTTCAAGCTGACGGTGGTTTTGGGGTCTGGGAGATGTGAAACGCGAAGATATCCGACATTTTTTGAAAATCGAATTAAGATACTCATTACAATAGGTAGCTTTCATATGAAATCAACATAAAAAATCATGATTTAAAAAAGTCATACAGTAACCACAATTTAAATCCCGGGTATGCAGATTCAATTTGTAGAGGAAGAAATGAAGAAAATGGTAGGTAGTTTTTGATATCTGGGTTTAATTTTAAATAGGAATAACGTTTAACAATGGTAATCCAAAGATGATGAACTGTGTAGCATGGTAATAATTATTCAAAGTTTATTATACTAGTTTATATCTGAAATTTGCTCATACATCAGGAGTCCTTTTTTAAAAAATTAAAATTTTTAATTAAAATATTCACTAAGATTGATTATAAATAAATAAATAAAAATCGAATTTAAAAAAAAAAAGATTTCGATTTTTTTTTTTAATTTAGGAACTTTTCTATCAGAGTGGTGGTATTAAGTTATTTATTTTTATTACTTACCAAAATACATTTTTATTACTAAAAGTTTGAAATTACGAAAAATTTATATACAGAGTGATTCAAAGAAACGGGAAATTTTGAAAGTTGTGTTGGTAGCCGTGGGCGATTGGTACCACTTGATAAGTGGCGTCAGCCTCTCTAACCTAAACTGCCATTTAGCTGTCATGGATCCTTGGAGTGGTGCGCAACGTGCATTTGCTATCAAAGCGTTCCACAAAAATAATGACAGTGTGGAGGGAGCGCGTAGAGAATTTCGCCGTCATTTTAATCTGGGACGGCACGACCGTGTTCCATCAGCACATGCAATTAAAACATGGATATCTAATTTTGAGGAAACTGGTTCGGCAATGAAAAAGAAACCTCCAGGCTGTGAGCGAACCGTCCGTACACCACAGAATGTTCAAGCTTTACAAGATGCTGTCACACGAAGTCCACATCGGTCAATCCGTCGTCTCTCAGCATCTTTACAATTACATAGTTCAAGTGTTCGAAGAATGTTAGTGAAGCACTTGCAATACCATCACACAAGTTGCAGATCGTCCAGGAACTGAAACCGAACGATGCAGTTGTGCGAGCACAATTCTGTAATGTAATGTTTCAGAAGATAAATGATAACGAAGAGTTTGTTCACGAACTGTGGATGTCAGACGAAGCGCATTTCCACCTCAGTGGATTTGTTAACAAGCAAAATTTCAGATACTGAGCACAAGAAAATCCTACGCAGCTACACCAACGTCCGTTGCACAGCCAGAAAGTGACCGTGTAGTGAGTGTGCTATGTCATCTTACGGTGTTATAGGCCGTTATTTTTTTGAGGATGACAACGGTCTTGCGATTACAGGGACGTCGGCTCGTTACGTAGCCGTCCTTGAAACCTTTGTTGTGGAACAACAAAAGAGATTTCCACCGATTCTTAACACAGCCTGGTTTCAACAAGACGGAGCAACATCACATACTGCACGAATATCGATGGCAGCTGTACGCCGATTGTTTGGACAACGTGTCACTTCACGAAATGGTGACATTAGATGGCCTCCCAGATCGCCTGATCTCTCAGCTTGCGATTACTTTTTGTGGGGTCACCTTAAAAGCAAAGTGTTTCACAGTAGACCTGCTACAACGGAAGAACTGAAGGCAAAGATCCGAGAAGCAATTGCGGAAATTCCAGTTGAGATGTTACGTCAAACCATGAACAATTTAACGAAGAGACTTCGTGAGTGTTTACGTAGAAGAGGAGGTCACCTGGAAGATGTCACCTTTAAAAAATAAACTAAACTGTATGTATCCTAAAATGGCAACATTTGTACAATTACATGAAATAAAATTCATTTTCTAAAAAACATTTTTCATTAACGTTATTTAATTTTTAAAATTTCCCGTTTCTTTGAATCACTCTGTATTTATTATGTGAGTTGCTATACTCAAAGAGTAATTTTATTCGAATAAAATTAACTTTTTAATATAATGATCCTTAATTGGTGATAATAAATTTAAACAAAGAACTTTTTTAAAAATTGTTTAAAAAATATAAAGATATTAAATAGAAATTCAAATAAATTTGTAATTTTCTAGGAAGGGGATGAAATTGTTGGCTAATTTTTTTCCAAGAAATATTAAAGCGTAAGGGCTATAAAAAATTAAGATTTTTGCATTTTAAATGCAATTTCATTATACATTTTAAATGCAAATTGCACTTGCAAGATGGATTTAAATTTAAAATAAGTTTTAGATAAGACTTTTTTATTAAAACAATTTTTTATCAACATTTTTTTTTGTGATTAGGATTATTGATAAAATCTTTTTTCGGAGAGGAGAGTGAATATGAAATGTAAATTTTTGGTAATTTCTGATCTTAATAAAAATATTTCAACTTTTGTAAAAAACGGTTTTTGCTAAAGTGTCCCAGCAACGACCTGAAATCTTGTTTCTGCTAAAGTACCCTTCCCTTTTTTAAAAATTTTTGCAAAAATTTAATAAATTATTTCTTCTCGAAGATAATATTTATAAGAAAGTTGGTCAACGGGGTCCAGAATTATAAGACCAAATACAGGCCAACATTATTATACAATATTCTGTTACGCTACCCACGCAGCAATGATAGAACAAAAATTCTGCACCATGCAGAGTGGCTGATTGGATGCTTATTAATTTTACCAGTCACGGTTACACTGATAAGAAAATTCCTTCTTGTTGTATACACACGTGCTGCTTGTAGAAATTTTAATTATTAAAAAGAAAAAAAAATTCAAAATACTTTACATATTTATTTCTTTTAAACATCTTAATAGGACTTTAAAATCATCTTGAATTACCTTCAAAATTCATAAATTCACAAAATATATATTGATTTTTATCTATCATAAAAATAAAATAACGGATTTCATGCGATAAATTAAAAAAAAAAAAATGGTACAAAAATATATTTATGTATTGCTTTAGTGAAAAGTAATGGAGATAAAGGTGATATAAGCGCACGTCAAATTTCATGTGTGTTATTTCCTCGCCTTATGTCGACCGCATACTGACTCACCGTCTCATCTGCAACCACACGCTTCCGTATCAGGTACGCTTTTTCTATGTATTTTATATTTTATCCTTTCAGATATTTTTCAACAGAATTAAAGACAATTTATTGTATAAGACCTTCACAGATTAAATGTAATACTTTAATAGATTTTAAAAATTCCAGGAACTGTTTTTAATTTAAAATAGAATATATTTTGTAATCCTTCGTTTAATTAATTCTAATACAATGTAAAATAAATTAAACAGAAGTATGCAATAATTAAAAAGAATATAAATATTTTGTTTTAATTTCATTTCTAATGTTCAATTTTATAATTTTATACATCTGTAGTTGATTCTTGAACCAAAAGGAATAAATAAAATGCAATACTTAGTGGAATAAATAATTAGGAATTAAAATATAGTAAACTTTTATTGTTAAATTAATCCGTGTATATTTAAAATTTAATAAAAAGTAAATGCTACCTATTTATATTAAAACTTATAAACATTTATACAGAAAACAAAAGAAACTAAACCATTTGTGTAAAGTTTTAGAAATAATGAAAATAAAAAGGCCTAAATGCTTCTGTGAAAAGTGGAAAGCATAACCTTTATCATGGTAGCTGATAATTAATCATCTTTTCCCAATTAGCGGCCATCTTTTGTAACAATATCTCACCCCTTTTTATTTTATTTCCAAAGATTTTTTTTAAGTACTGAATATTTTTATTACTATTATGATTTTAATAGGGTAATGGATGTTGTCACAGTGAAAAAAAATTAATTAAAACTCTAATTTTATTTAAGCTAATATTTCATTACTACGAGTAGATATATTTACTTTATATTTTCCTAAAATCAACAATAAAGAAAAGATGAGAGGTAAATAAAAGAATTGTATACTGTAATGCTAAGAAGTGATTTTTCGTCTTATTATTTTCCCATATTCCAATTAAAATTTTTTTAACTTTGGTATTACCGAAAATTTCTATTAACCGAAAATTTAAATATGCTTGATATAGAAAAATAAAAAATTAAAAAAAATTGAACGCTTTTATGTTAGATTTTATTAAAATAGAACGACATAACAAAAACACTAACAGAATTTCAGAGGTGTCAATAACAAAGTTAAATTACTAATTATTCGCACTACTCCTTGTTTTTAATAAGAATATACGAGAAAAATAGTTGAAGAACTATCAATTACGGCTGCTAGTTTTGTGTTAAAGAGACAAGAAAATGAGATTAAAGTTAAAGTAATTGAATGCTTGTACAAACATAAAACACGTGTGGTAGTCCCCCACTTAAGAACAAAAAGCGACGCAGAGTAAGCTGGCATCAACGACAATTTATTCCTCTGGTTGGCTGAACGAACTGAAGTTGTAAAACTGTTCCGAAGCCCGCTGGAGATCCTTAAAAAGAAACAACATATTATTTCCTGATCTTGATTTTGATCAGTTATAGCAACAACTCAGTGTTAATCATTTCACCATTCATTATTAAATAATTCAATTTATTTGTTTAAATAGACACTTTATTTAAATTCTTTTTTTATTCTTCTTGCAGCACGTAAATATTTAAGGCTGCTTAACAAAATAAAGATATTACGAATAGAGTGTAAATATAATACTCGTATTTTCCCAATTTACCAACTAAAATGCAACTTTACGCCATTATTAGGAGTAGTTAATAAAATATTTTTCAATTAAATTTGCAATCGATAACTTTTATTAATTTCTGATAATCTTTAAGAAAAAGAGAAAGGTATCCAAGGTCAACAAGAATATTGAAAGTAAAATGATTTGTTTACTAACTTTAGTTGTAATGAAACTGTGTTAATACATATGTAATATTTGTTAATAAAATAAGGTGTAATGTGGACAGAAGATAAATAGTCAATTTACTACAAGGAAATAGCAAAGGGTAGACGTAAACCACCTGTATTATTCATCTATATTATATTGCGTATTCCTATGCACACTACGTTGTATAGTATATATTATACGTATAATGTGGTATCTCCATCACTGTTTGGAAGTATATTAACCGGGCCATGGACTCCTCGGGGATTATTTAGCAAAGTTTGGTTGGAGCACTCCCAGTTTTCGACTTCGGCGCAACTTCGCTACGTGGAGAACTGGAGTTCTCTTGAGATGGATACATCAATCGTGCACGGTAATTAATGTTTCGTTTTACCTACCAAAGGATTTCTGTACAAGTGGATTTGACCATTAAATTAATAGAAACCTTACTATTTTTAAACTCGAATAATTATTATTTTAATAAATTATTCTAAATAAAAAAACATTTTTATACTATAAAGATGAATTATCAGTATTTATTTTTCAAAATTTGTTTGACAGGAACAATTTTGTGGTTAAAGTAATAAATAAAATTAAACATATTATTATTGCAAATTATAATGAAAAAAAAGATAAATTAACTCTCGGTAAAATTATCAAACAAATATAAAAATAGTACAAACTAATGATTTTAAAAAAATATATGACTATTTTATAAAACCATTGAGCTGATTAAATTAAAATAAAAAAAAGAGAAATAATTAAAATATTAAAAATTTGTTTTGAACTGAATAATTTTCAATGTGAATAAATAATTTTATGTGAGAGTAATAAAAAAATTTTTTTTTAGAATTCAGATACGTGGGGCTCGGCCCACAGTAATCTAAAAAAACGGAGAGGCCTTATCACAGCCTCTTGCTGACACTCTGAAAATCAGAAGAGTTTTTTTCTTTCTACTTCCTTGAGACCTTCAGACGATGTTCTGACTTATTCAAGTAGAATACTAAATTAAGTACATAATCCCAGTACCCAAACACAAATTGGTGCACTGTGCCAGTATACAGCTGGGATTCGTTTCCCAACCTTCTACTGCGTTGTTCAGATTAGCAGGGATATTTCTTGAAGTGTTAGAGCCGGAGGGAGAGAGGCTAAAAGAATTCTCTTGCCTGAATTAATTTCTTTTATGACACAATTGGTAACTATCACATGCGTCATCACTTCCACTACACCAGGCAAGCTTCTAGGGCCCAATATCTGAATGAATAAAATTGTTCAAATTATAACTGCTTAAGACCAGTACTCATATATAAAACTTAACCTTTGTCTAGCATTTCCCCAGAAAGAAAGAGATGAAGGAATAAAGGAAAGTGAGGAATTAGAGGCCTGAAGTAATACCTCAGAAGATTTGGTGAGAAGAAATCAACTAACAGACATTAATTACAAGCCCAATAATCTAGTGTCAAAACCATTATTATAGTATAAAATTACCATTATAGTATAAAACCATTATTAACTAAATTTTAACTAAAAGTTCAGGTAACTTATAGTCTTACTTCAAGAACATTGCACATTTTTTCTTTTATTATAAGGACATTTTTCCACAAACTAACCATATTTTTACATTCAGAACCATTTATGAAGAATTCTAGTCTGTTTTCTGTTGCTTCTATCAGCAAGTTACATGTCAAAACTTCTTCAATAGAAGAGATTTTATGAACTTGTTGAGTAGAATTTTTATTAAATTTATGCTTTTAAAAATAATATTTAAAAAAAATTATATTCTTAACAGAGAACTGAACAGATTGCACTACGAAGCTATCGAATGGTACTTGGGTAGAAAATGTAGCAAAATAAAAGAGGATAAATAACTGGTTAATAATAAACATAAGGACATATCGTAAAATGCATAGACAGAAAGTATGCAACATTTATCGCTGTAGATATTGATTGCAATTACTCTTGTACCAAATATTCAAAGTTATACGAGTCCTATTAAGTATTACAGAGATACCTTTACTCAAGAGTCAGTGAATTAAGTAATCAGTCTCATTTTTATAAAGAAGCATACATTTTTAGCAAAGGGACAGTCAAATAAAACTACCCAGTAAATAGGCTAATTAAAATCCACACTTATAAATTCCACACTTCAAAAAAAATTAAATTGAGTAATTTCAGTAATAATTTGAGCAATTTAAAAGTTAATTGCCAGATTCATCGTCGGAGAGTTTTTTTTTATAAATGTAAATTTGTAAATCTGCATATCAAACGGAGATAAAAATAAATGATAGTCGTTATTTTCAAAAATTCCAATAAGTTATTAGAATGTATAGAATGAATAAAGAAATTAACGAAATCGATTTTGCTCTAAAGAATATTTTAAATCTATACTTTAAAGAAACAAAATATAAGTATTATGAGAAAAATAGTAATCAGAGAAGACTTAAACGTAGTATGAATCTGCAAAAACTATATCAACGAAAATAAAAGAATATAAGTGGTAATGCAGCATTAAAAATATCATCGAATAAAAAACAGGGGATGAAAATGAAAGATAATGGAGAAAACGGAAGACACTAAAAAGCTTTGCTACTCAAGATTTTATTTTTTATTTTTTGTGGTTTCATTTTTCACATCGATCACAAAATGAGTTCACATCATACTACAAATACCATATTTGAGAAAAAGAAGTTAGCTAAAACACAGAAGTAAATAAAGAAGGATTAGAGGAGGAAAATATAGAAAAAGACGAAAGAAAATAAATGAATATATGCAAGATAAAACCAATGTTCTACATGTATGAAAGCATATTAAAAAAAAATGAGACATAGAGAAATAAACTTCGAAAGATGAATTGTTAAATCCTGAAAATAAGGCATAACAAAGCATGTTATTTAATATCTAACGAACTACTTTTCATATAAATTTATATATACAGTATGTATATATACATATATAAACAGAATTCTTTTGTGTGTATGTGTGTGTGTGTGTGTGTGTGTGTGTGTGTGTGTGTGTGTGTGTGTGTGTGTGTGTGCGTGTGTGTGAAAAATAAAAATAACTGAAGTAATATTCAACGTTCACCCACTTTTTTTTAAGTGAAAGTATGAGAGTTTTATCTGTATGGTTACAGAAATGAAATGAAAATCCACTTAAAATGAAAAAAATATTTTGGATATAAACTATAATCTCCTGTACCTTTTTTCATGTAGATTTAAACCTAATATCATAATAATTTTTTTTAAACTAACAGATAGTTTTACTTATTAAAATAAAACAAGAAAAATTCTTAAGGATTTTTGAAGGTGAAATCTTTATTTAAACGTGAAAGTTTATTTTTATTAGTAAACTACAATCATTTTAAACCATTTTAAAAGGGCAGGCATTAAAAATTTGAGAACAAAAAACCTTGTTGTTTGTTGTCCCAATCCTAAGAAAGATTCTTCCACTTAATTTACAAAATTTTAAGCCAATTTATTTACTGCCCGTATTTTCTAAAGTACGTAAAATATTATAAAAATAAATGTTAACATTTTTTAAAAAAGCATATCGTGTATTGACAAACTTTAATCTGGTTTTTGAAAAACAATTTTTATTGGCAAAGCCATTTTCCAATTTTTAGAAAATATTTTAAATGTCCTACAGAATAAAAAGATTCAGTTTTCAGTTTTTTGCGATTTCAATAAAATTATCGATTTAGTTCCATTTCTCTTACTGATAGAAGATCAACTAGCTTTGATATAAAGAAGGTTTTATAATTGGTTTATGTCACAGCACACCGAAAGTCTTATTTAAAATGACTTGAAAATTCTATCTTTACAGTTCAATATTATTCTCTGGATGGGTCGTACCCAACTTTAAGTCCATACTTAAGTATTAAACGTAAAAAAACCGCTGCTTTAAATTTATCACGTAGAATTAATATTAATAATCACATGATTGCCAGTTCCCATTAATGCGGAGAAAATTAAGAAGAGTGAGATCGCTGAAAATATGAGTGGTTCTTTGGGTAATAGCAGTGACTCTGATATTATGGTCCGATTCCAGTACCTCCGGCATGGCAAAAGGTGCGGTTTTACGCACGTTGCTGACACGACTCCTGGGATTGGCATACATCTCTCGTACAGATTTTATGGTATGCCGGTGGAGGAGACTGATGGTGCTGCTCCACAAAAGGAAGAGGTTAAGCCGCCTCCGATAGTATTGTATGGTATTTCGGATATCACGAAGCTGTATGAGTTGTTGGAATCGGTAGTGAACAAAGCGGAATATACCGTGAGAATAATAAACAATAGACAACTTCGGCTGCTGTCGAAGGATATTGAGAGCAACAAAAAAATAGTTCGTGTTGCTCGCGAAAATAATCTGATAGGGCATACCTTCATGAGGCATGATGAGAGGGTGTTTCGAGAATCTTCACCATTCGATCCCAGTTGCAGTTTGAGAGTCAAAGGTACGATGTTCGGAGTATCGTAAACGTACGCCACGATGCACCGGTTCTTTTTTGAAAAAAAAAACCCAAAAATATTTTTGAAATTTCTAAATGAAAGAACATATAAAGCCCAAAAACATGCTTGTAAGTCAATAACATACGCGCACACAATTCACGCAAAATACCCTAAAACAAAATTTGGTCGAGAAATACAATATTTAGTGGGGGTCAGTTTGTAATTAATAGTAATACTTTTCCTGTGACATTTATTATAAAATTTGGGAAGGTAAATAAATCATCTTTAGCATTAAAAGATAATTTTTTTTGTACAAATAATATAGTACTATATTTAATATATAGACTTCACATTGACGGAGTAAACACTAAAATTAAATTATATTTTTTTACCTTGGACAATGTTCACGTAAAAAAGAAAACTATAACCGCTTATCAAAACAATACATGAGCTATTTATGTATAAGTGCTTGTATAAATGTATTGTGTTACATGTGTAAACAAGCGGACAAGAGCAAGAGTGGTCGAGTACAATTAACAGACTAGACAAGCGGACGAATAATCCCCTTCCTTTAGACCACACATAAGCCAACCACCTCTATTGGAAAATGGAAAGGGATAAATGCAGCCAAAAGGGATGTTTAGTATAGGAATGGAAGGAGAGTGGCGGTTAATTGTCCAGATTGTCAGCCGAGCAGGGAAAAGCAGACTTATTTCTCCCTTTCCTGTTACAACCATCACTATCATCTTGTTTAACTGGTTCAACAAAATTACTTCTATTGAAATAATTCAGTGAATACCATAATTACCAGATGAATAATAATTACGCATATAGTAATTAAAATTCTGTCCTACCACATGATAAAAAAGATATACCATATAATAAAGAAGAATCAACTTTTAAAGAAATTAAAAATAAAAAGTAAATGATAAACAGATATTCTTGATTTTATATAAAATAAAAATTTTGAGCAAATCAATATTAAAACAAGCAGAATAAATTCCTCTACAAAGAATCAATTGCGAAATAAGGACAAATATGTCAGATTTTTAATTCTTTTAGGAGGGGATCAAGATATGAATAACGATGTTGTTATCACAGATTATTGAATTTCTATTTTTCTTTAGAATGTAGGAAATAAGCAGATTGTGTATTTTAGTATAAAGAATTGAAGTCAATTATAAGTGTTAACATGAATTAAGGCATGAGGAATATGGGTAAAAACCTTTATCTTGTAATTACATTAAATTACAATAAAATTGAAGTAAAAATAATAAAAACAAATTGTTTACATTCGTTATAGTTTTTCGATATTCGTGCATTAAACGAACGACGAGTCACACTATCAACAGTATCAGACATACGTCTCGATGTTTCGAGTAAAACTAATATAAATCAATTTTGCCATTTTTCAGTTTTTTCATTCATAAATATCCACAGTATAAATATATTTTCAGTAAAATGACTTCACTAAATAATTTAATAGACCAATTTTCAGAATTATTTGCATAAGAAATTTGATTTTCTGAAAAATTTTTAATTTGAAGATATATTACGATAGATTGATTAGTAAGTGGAGAATTGTACGGAATATAACTATCGTCTTCTTAAATCAGTTGTTAATAACAACATACAATTCCATAAATATTACGTCTTTGTAATTTAGTAACTAATATCCAGCAGTAATATTAAATTTTGATGCTAGAAGTACTTTTTTGTTTTTGAGTATAAATGGATAATATGTGTACTGGTACTCGGGTTTTGGAAATATTAGGTACTATAACAAAATAATTATGTACCCGTATTGAACAGATACATATTGCTTGAAGTACTCGTTCTCTGACAAAGACTGAATTTTTTAAACTTCCCCTTTTATATTTCTTTGTCCTTTCAGATAAAGACTTTAAATCTGAAATTTAATATACGATTTGTTTAGTCAGAAACATTTGAAGATCGATCTGTGAACAAAATATACGAGTTATGGCTCTACATTATGTTAAATATTTATACTTTTCAAAACACTTTTTGATTAATATTACCATTTAATTAAAAATATAAATACCAAATGCAAAATCACTTACTCCAGTTTCGTCATTTAAAGATAGGAACCTGGTAATGCTTTTCATGAAATTTTTCAGTTAAAATCTTCACTACAATTTTATAACTTATATTTTAGTTAACTGGTCAGTTCTCCAAATTATTCCACACTGAATCATTTATAAATATCTTTAGACATTGATATTTCATATTAACATAAATATTAACTTTCAAGAAATCTCAACAAGTGTAGTCTTATTAAAGAAAATAAATAATTTTTACAATTTAAATTTTTACTTCTGATAAGAACAAAAAAATGAAGCCTTAGGACAAATTTTGGCATCATATTTGGATTCAAAATCATAAAATACTTAAGAGAAAGCCAACATTATCTGTGTAACAAAACTCTCATAGATCAGTCTTACTTACCAATCTTTTTACACATACTACTATCTCCCTTTTCGTTTGGCCTTCCCTTTCTCCTTCCTCTTCTTTGTTGGTTGGTATTTTAGTAGAAACCATTATGGTTTCTACTACATTCTGATTTTTGCAGCTGTTGGTTTGATTTAGGATGCCTCAAGTAAACTTCACGTAAACTACCCGTTGTAGAATATTTACAGAATCATAGTATATATTCTTTTCCAACTCTGGTCGTCATTGCGGTATTCTCTACGCTTTTGCGTATGTTTATTTTAACTGTATATACACTTTTCTTTACTGTAAAATGTTTTCTTTACTTGAGGATCACATAATAGAATTTGTCAGCGATTACTTTAAACTTTCTGAACCTTCCATTGTTTACAATTTAATTTGAATTCGTCAGGAGCCGTCTATCTTCTTTTTATTACATGATATCCTATAACTACCTACAAGCTTGTAACCAAACTTACATTTTTCACGTTTAAACACAGCTTGAACACTTAAATAGCTGTGTAACTTTTATATTTTTAGTTTTCCTTCCTTAAAAAAATTGAGCGATTCACCAAAGAAAATATTAATATCATTGATTGCTGTAATGAGAATTTATTATTTCTCTTTGAATAAATTTACAAACAACCATATTAAGGATAGTTAATTACAGCAAGCAAACAATTTTTTATAGATATTATTGTTTGCCATCAAATATTTATTTTTAACATTTCCTCGATATGAAGGGTGAAACAGTGATAACCCAAACTAAACAGGGTATATACACTACGGCAAGCACAAATATAACTGCTAGGTTTCATGCTTTCAATTTTTCTGGTTTCGACGTTCATTTTTCACCTTTCTTTAGTTTACCTTGATAGTCGATAATAAAAATAACTTTTTTTTTAATTTTTATGTTATGGTTTTATATCAATAAATTTAAAACCTTAAGTGACCTTCAAAAACTGAAAAGAAAGAGCGCTTGAGATAACAAGATTAGCGCGGAAAGTAAAGTTTATTAAATAACTAAAAAGTATTTTTAGTTGTACTATTTTTCCAAATAAAATATATGCAATATGTAAAATGAATAACAGCGGATCGCATGCAGTGCAGATTATGTAGTGAAGAACCCTGACTTACGAATGAAGGGGTAAAGAGAATTAAAATGGTTATAAATGTGGTTAAATAGATAATTTTCAGAAATTTTAAGTACATTGTAAAAAAACAACAGAAATTATTATTTTAGATATTTTCAAAATTTAAGGAAATATAAACTCCAAATGATAGAGCTAGTTAAAATACTTCATGATGTATTTGATTAACTTACTTTCCTAATCTGATGGAAATAATTTAAAAAATCCTTCCTACCTGCAACACTGTTTTTATTCGGTAGCTTAATAATGAATACTTCTAAAAAAAAGATCAGTTTTAACAAGGATTAGTGTTCTAGTTAGATACGATAGCTAAACTTGTCTAAAAAAAATAATGAATTTTTTTTGACTGAAAACAGAAAATCCTTAAGCTGACCTTAATTTATACTTTGAATAATAAAATTCCTGTAACGGTCTAATACTAACAAGTATCTCGCAGTATTTACCAACCATGGCTTTATTGTTTGTTTGGATAACGTTAAAAGTTTAATCTAAAATATGGAAAGTCAACATAAATTGTGAAATTACAAAACATAAAATGAATCTAAACAATGAAATTTTACATTATAAAAATTAATTAAAACTTCTAAAATGTATTACAAACATAATTAACCAAGCAACAATAGATTAACGACCAACATATATATCAGTAAAAAATACTGTATATATTAATAATACATAATCTATTGTAATATTATATTGGTTAACGTCTTAAATTTGTTATTTAATCTCAAATAAGCAACATCTAAAAATAAAAATTTGACTTGAATTAAACCGAATTATCTTTCTAAAACTTCAAAGTTAGGTATTAATCTTTCACTAATTTAGTACTATAGGTTAGAAAAAGATAGCTTTCTGGATAAAGTGATAATAAATTTGGTTTTTGAATAAATAGTAACACTGTAGAATTTGTAGAAGAAGCAAAGATTGATAAGCCGTAGTGTTAATTGGCAAGGCATAGGCATTAGCGTTAAGTGTATACATATATAATTAAATCATAATAGATAATAAGTAAGCAAGATGCTAAGAATTTTTAGTAAAGAATCACCTCATAAAATAACAAATCAATTTTTATTGGTCCATTAGTTTTTAGTTTTAACTAATTATCTTTTATTTTTTCTGAATCGACCTACTCTTTCAAGCTATTTCTAGATTGACATTCTAAAATTTAAAATCATATAAATTTTCAAAATAATAGAAAGTAATTCTTAAAGTACATAAAATTTTATAATCAGGGAACATACTTGTAGTAATGAAATAAATTCCAGGTAATCATTACAGATAATAAAGACTGATACACAAGTGAATAAAATAATACTGATCAATAAAGAACTCGAAAACCGTTTTTTGAATTAAAAATTTTCCTTACCTAAAAATAAATATTTATTCATTTATCCTCAAATAATAAAAATTTAAATATAAGTATTAACTCTATTTTTGAAAGAAACCAAATTCTGCTATTTTACTGGTTGTGTTTACCCTACAATTATAAGTGTACAAGCCTCCTTTCGGGATGACTGCAATTTATAAGAAAATATATTTTAAGATACAGTTAAATATTTTTAAATTTACTATTGAGTTCTAAATTTTTTTAAAAGCCATCTATGGATAAAAATATATATTCTTTTTGCATAAGATATTATAATAATAAGACTTTGTAAAGTCAGAGGCAACATCATATACTACTTAGGCTCTTTCAAAAATAAAAAAATTATATATGTCATTTATTTTTTTTTTAAATTTCAAGTACAGTTTTATTTATTTATATTTTTGAAAAAATAAATTATTCCTGGTGGAAATTAAAGAAGGTTGAAAATATCGTCTTACCTCACCATTAGTTAAGAACACCTTTCTTTTTATTGCATGCATAATTATAAAGTTTATCGACTAATAGTAGTAAGTAATAGAAATTTACGTGAGCGGGTTCTGAATAGGAACAATTAAGTAAAGTAGTTCACGTTGTCGTTCTTATCTGACGAAGGTGCAAGCGTGACACTAGTTTAGCTGCGTACAGCCCTGTGTTATCTTTACCTGATATAACCTTAGCCCCCAGCTTAAGCTCAATAAGTTAGGTAAATATATGTTACAGATTTTAGAAGCGCACACATATTCTAAAATAACACTTTTTAAAAGTTAGCTATGATCTGATTATCTTAGAATATTTTTCCGATCTGTATAGTAATTTAATTTAATTATAATCTCAACGTATACTACGTAAAATAACTAATTAAGCTGACTTCTTAATTTTAATCTTTAAAATATTATGAAGTGTTAGAAAATTTTATGCAGGAGTGACTTCGTTCTCTAGGGATTACCCATTAATTTTACTTAAAATCCGAAAATATTTTACACTTTTGAAAAATCTTCATAATTAACATTTAAAAAATTTACATTAAACAGTTACAATCATTGTGGAAGAAAAATTAACTTTTTTTACCCAAAATAATAGAGGAAATAATATATATAATAAGAGCAGCAACTGAAAAAAATGTTAGAGATGAATTTTCATTAATGCTTTTTAACATCTAATATAATTTTTATCGATATTTTATTTCCTCAGTAAAATTTTTTAAATATTCTTTTTCTATAAGACTCAAAACCATCCCGTTCAATTTCACGGTTATAAAGTCATAGGAAATTATAAAGCTATAAAAAATTTTCTTATTTAGTCTTTAATTAATTAGTATAAGTTATGGGATATTTTGGTGTACCACGATAGCTTCGTAACCAAGAATATTTTCTTTTTGTTTGAACATCTAAATTGTTTACGAAAATTTTGAAATCACTTCTAGTTTATTGAATTCTTATTTAAAAAACGAATTATGAAAAATTAATAATTTACTGTCCTTAAAAATCCAATTTCCTAAATATTTATTGACTGGATCATTAAAGAATAAATTCCATTTTTAAAAGCATCGTTGTTTTGAGAACTATATCCACATTAATTAGAGTGTAATATTTCCAGTAGGTTTACTTCTAAGATCTTCGTAAACGATAAACTATTACATTTCATTAGTCAGCAATGCAAGAATAATGATAAAAATTTATACCGATATAAAAAGAGAAAAGAAAAATGAAATACTGCTCATTTTTAGGAGCATCCTCAATATTTTTGTAAAAAATTTTAGGTACAATCTTAAGAAATATTTTGCCGAGAATCATTATAGAATTAAGAAAAACGTTTACTTAGATCTTTTGTAAAATCTTAAGCAAATATGTTATTCTGAATTTTCTTTAAAGATTTAAATAGTCCAGATCTTTTATCAGTACCAAGTTATTAAGGAACGCAGATTTAATTCTTTATATTAGCACAAACACATAAAAAAGACATGAAAATTAAAATATCAATTATGCATTCATTGAATTAAACTGTAAATATAGTAATATTACTTTGATTAAAGGCGTTGCAAGCGTTTAATACCATTCAACACAGTGAGTCTGATAACTGTTTAATAAAGATAATTATTTAAAAAAGACTACTTCAAATGTGTAATATACTAAAGCCAGTATAACATTTCATTAAACCAATTAGCAACGTTTTTAGAGAAAACCCTTTTTTATTGTTAATATTTAAATAGATAATGGTAATTACTTAACAATAAATTATGGAAATTATTCACAAATATTAAGTGTAACAATTACGGCTGCCCAGTTTATCCATTTAATTCTGAAAGAACACATCTTGTTATTTTTCAATGTTTAAAGATTAATAAAGAAACTAATTGCCCTGAGGTAGGTAATCCCCACGTCCGGAACACAACATCTACGTTCCACGTCCAGGGCGGTAACAGCTGTACTTATGTACAATACATATAGCTGGCTAACGGGGCTCCGAGTAAATTCCTCGGATATGCTTTTCTTTTGACCTGTTTCCACCTTCAGGTCCTCACATGGATTGGATTTTTCGGCTACCTGCAGGATATGAACAATTTATTGATTAGGAAGTGGACACATACCAAACTTAGAGTTGGCGATGTGGCGGCCAGGGTCAATGTTATTGCAGGTGTAACGGAGACCCTTCCGTTGTCCACATGCCCCCTGCGATGGCAAGCATGTAGCAATGGTGCCTATGTATGTCGGTGCATGGGAGCTCTGAAAGCTTCGGTGAGTAGGAGCCTGGAGTCAGTGCAGAGACTACGCATCCGCTCTCTGCCAGGACATATGCCGGTTCCACCGGAGTACCGGATCGGACCTCCAAGGTTAGTAGCCCCGGAGTGGGGGTGTACCCCGGCGGCTAGCCATGCTACAGAAGAGATCCACTGTTCATGAATATTGAACGATCAAACGTGGCAGAGGGTGCACGTAAACACCCTCGTTTAGAAACCGCCGATTCTCCACAAGAGAAGAGGAAAAAAGTAAGGAGAGTGATAAGATGAGAAAAGATGCTGATAAAATCAGTAAAGATTTAAGAAGAGCTATGTTTGGAAATAATGTTCCCAAACCAAGATTTGGGAATTTGTCGAAAGAGAATGGTAACTTCCAAAAGGTAAGTCCATTCTTAATTGCTAGAGAGATTACTAATTGTGCTGGTGGTCCTGTCAAGAAATCCATAACACGTTTAATGGATTACATGTCGAAACCATCAACGACATGCAAAGCCAGAAAGTCCAGGCGTTGAAGAAGATCGGTGAATTTGAGGTTACTGTCCAACCGCATAGTACACTTAATACATCCAGAGGAGTTGTTGTTTCCCATGATCTTCTTAACTGTACTAAAGAAGAAATAGTGCAGGAAATGTCTAGTCAGGGAGTGACACATTGTCGCAGACTTACTATGAGACGAAATGGTGAGATTCTTCCTTCGGCCTCGCATGTTTTGACATTCAATAGGCCAAATCTTCCTGAAAAGGTACGAGCTGGCATCCATCGGCTTGATGTACGGGCATTTGTTTCGCAGCTGATGAGATGTTTTAAGTGTCAACGTTTCGGACACACTGCAGCTAGAAAATTTGAAAGCGCAGGAAAATTTGAAAGTGCGTGAAGCGCAGGAAATTTGCATATGCGGAATGAAGATACATGAGGGTGATCCATGTAAAGACCCTCCAGTCTGCATTAATTGTAAACGGCAGCACGACTGTCGATCTAGGAACAAATTAGAAACAGCCATTCAGGAAGTTAAAACGCTTCAAAAAGTTAGCTACCCTGAAGCGAAGAAGATTGTCAATCTACGTTCACCTAGACCATCGACTACATACGCAGAAGCAGCTGCTACTCTCCCCACATCTAAAATCAACGTGGAGCAGTTGCTTAATACGATGGCACCAAGTCTCGCGACATTGATAGAAAGAATCATTGATTCCAAGATCGAGTCGACTCATCAGACACAACTAAGTAAAGATGAGAAGGCTCATTCCCGGACTGACGTCGTTGACATAAGACCCGTACCAGCGCAGTTAAAAAACCGGCAAAACCTTCGATTATAACACCATCAATTGACGTAATGAAGAAAAGTCTTGATTTATCTGACAAAGACCAAAAGATCACTCCGATGACGAGTCATAAAGCTAAGGATACTGAGACAAGAGTACAGGAAAAATCTGAGTCAATCAAAATGGAGGTGCAAGTAATTATTGAAAAAGCACCAGACACAGACTATAATAAAATTGTACGTACAGAGGCTCCCAAAGCTCAGAGAACAACTGTGGCGAGAGCATCTGTATCAGCCGGCCCAAGTACAGCCTTAGACATTGAATCAAGTTCATCTGCCGCCGAAAGTGCATCGCTTGCGAGTTTAGATTCAATTGCAACGATGCTTACAGCACCAATGAAGCTTTCATCACCTGATGTAAGCCGGCGAACGTCATTGGCATCAGAAAGAGAAAACGATGCCATGTCCGAAGTATCAGAAACACTGTCATCGGAAGTTGAGGCCGTTCGCAGAATGGAAAAATGCAAGAAAGGATGGGCGAAAGGAAAGCCTAGGCGGTAATTTTGGATTTGAAATTATAGAAGAATGTGAAATTTTGAACATTTTTTCATGAGAATGTGAATATTTGAATCTTTTTTTTATTTTTTTGAAGTGGGATGGGGCTAATGACCAAAGTAGTCGATGCCCCTAAAAAACCTCAAAAAAAAAAGAAAAAAGAAACTAATTTCGTACTAACATTTATGTATATTGTTTTGTGATTTATGTTCACCTAACCATGTAATATTTAATCGGCTGATTGTAGAACTAAGCGTTTTCATACAAATTTGTTATCACTAGTACAAAGTCTTCTTGCGACAATTGTTTTACACGATATCTTTTAATACTATTTACTCATTCTATTCTAATAACTTACAATGGAGTATTTACTGCTATATTTAAAAGTGGGTGCATGTATTATCGTACATACAATACAATCATTTTATATTTTGAATGTATACAATACACGAGTGTGTAATGTGCTAATATAGCTACATCATACAGATATCTTGAAATTGGAAAAACTATTCCCAAAATAACAAACATCACATGCCAGGATCATTAAAGAAAATGAGGAATTAAGTGATTTCCTTTTGTTTTTTTATTGAGCTAAAAAACCTATTGTATACTGTAGCGCCATACTAACCGAAATGCAGGCGGATTTCAGTTCTACATACTGTATTCCCCACAAGGACTGGTCGTGGAGAAAACATACTTACTCTCAGAGAAAGTGAACGCGGACTTGTGCCTCTTTACAAACCAGAGAAACAATGGGATATATTTCAGTAGGAAAATATTTTTGAATATTTAATCATCAATACTTACAATGATTATTAATCTGTATTAACTATTTAATCATCTTTATTTGTCTACGTATCTCTCTCTCTTTCTGTTTCTAGTAATTTCATTTTATTTTTACAAAATTACCATTGATTACATTGCAACAGACTCCAAGTGTTAGGGTCTAATACAATTTTCACAATATCAAAGTGTTACTCTGATTGCACATTAAAGCCACCGAATGCTGTTACATTACATAGATCAAGAAAATATTTAACTTATTCTAAGATGCTTAAACTTCAAATTCTCATAGGCTTATTGACAGAATGTAAAAGGAGCTCCCAAATGATAATATTAGAATTTTTCAAGGTTTATTAAGATTGTATTAACTCAAAAGTTTTTTCAGAAAAGTCATTGATTTTTCTATTGGTGAAAAAATATGTTGTTAAAAATATTTTAATATTTATATATATCTAATATTTGATATATATATATATATATATATATATATATATATATATATATATATATATATATGAAAAAAGGGATATTTAAATATTTTATGAGAAATTTCTTGTACAAAAGTTAACGAAGACGGCAATAAATGCTTATTACACGATCTACATTGCAGAAAGAGAGCAATAAGTTCCAACGTTTTAAATCAACACATGTAATTATGCGCCTCTGGGAAAATTAGATTTAACTTTACCGTCTGTTAAACGAGAATACAAGTTAAATTCAAACTTATAAAACTTTTCTAGCTAATACCATTGGACAAGTAATTTGTTAATTGTAAAGTTTTTACTGCACGAATCAGAGCTGGGAAAATTAAACATTCAGTGAATAGATATTTTATAAAGTTCAATTTCGTTAAACAAAATATACTTAACAGTAAAGAACAAATTCAATCAAACCATTCTACATAGTTAATTAATCAATGAGTAATTAATGAAATTAAAATAGCTCATGCTTATCTGGAATAATAAAAAAATTAACCATCCCACTAATGAAACCGTTAATAAATCACCATTTGAAAGTATATTAACAAGAAAACAATATTAAGAAACCTGTTTCTTCTAGATCCAGAACTGTGATTTATTTTACGCCACTAAAATCCTCTTATCAACATTCTTAAATTAATTAGCACGACAAACTATGTGAATCCATTTAATATACGTAAAAATTCTACAATGAAGAATTTAACAGTTTGAACTCCAAAACGAAATCGAATTAATCAATCTAAATGAAAATTAAAAATAATAAAAAACGAAAATTTTGATCGTAATTGGCTATGAAAAAATTGTAATTACGTTATAACTATTTATACAAACAGATGTGCTAAAAGGTCGAGTTAAAACAGAATTTTATCAACAAGCAATTTCAGCGAAATGTTGAGGAAGTAAAACTATTCCTTTGCTATTATGCTGAAAAAATTCTGAGTACATATCCTGTTTCTCAGATGAGACTTTAGTAGTGGATAAAGAAAAAAGGTATTTTTAAAAATAAGCAATTAAATATGAGTGGTAGATATGCAATTATTTATGTAATTTAATAATATTGGAATAAAGAAATTGGAAAAATTTTTATTGAACTCAAGCCCCTGTCAATAAAGGAGGGTGAATGTTTATTTACATCTGTTCCAAACGTAAGTAGAACAGACTTAATAGTTTCCACCAGCCGCAATGAACATTTACTGTATAAACACTCGTATCTAACGTGTAACAACTAATTCTCATTGCCCATTCATTAATTTCAAAACAATCACTTCATCATATTATTCCATGTTGTTAATTATACTGGTTAAGTAATAATTAAAACCCTTTTGTAACTTATAAATTAATTAATTTTCATTTTACAAATATAAAATCATGATTTTTCCTCATTGGATTTATAAAGTAGTTTATTTTATTAACACTAATAACCCTAATTTTCCGCTTATCAGGAAAAAACGGTACTATCTTTCTGACATTCAAACATACATTTAGCATAAAATAATAAAACTATTTAAAAAATTCTGATAGTTTTTTGTGTTGGTAAAAGAAAACGTTTAATTCAAGCAGCACGATAATTAGTTTTTCCACTTTAATTTATTTTCAAAAATTATACAAGGTATTTACAGATTTCTTCATGGTATACGGCAATTTTCCATTGACAAGTCAGTCATTACTGTATGAACGTATTTTAGATTTTTTCTTTTAAAAAGTAGTAAAAAAAATAATAATTTGGTAGGTTATCTAACCTTTTTTAAATCCTTGTAGGAAGTAAAGAAAGTATTGTAATCGCGAAAAATTTCGGTTTTCAGATTTCAACGGAAATATACATTTTGATCATATGTATGTATGTACGTACGTATATATCTTGCATAACTCAAAAAGGATTAGCCGTAGTATGTTGAAATTTTGGATTTAGGATTGTTGTAATACCTAGTTGGGCACCTCCCTCTTTTTCAGTTGAATTGCATTCGACTGAACAAAAAGCGTCCAAAATATAGCCCAAAATTTAAAAAAAATTGGATTTTGGTATTTTTCTTAATTGCAGAAATAAGTCCTCATTGAGAGCGTTTCAATGATATCGTAAGTGGCACTTATTTTCACTGGTTCCAGAGTTATAACCAAATGAAATGTAATTAATGAAATATTTGGATCTTATAAGGGAAAGGAACATCGGTTCGAATCCGACCATCTCCTTTTTTTTAACTTTATTTATTCATTTTAAGATATCGATTTACTAATTATTTACCTGTGATTGTAAAAAAAATTACAATAAACAATAATTCAATAATAACAATTAAAAAAAAAAAATGAAATCTATCTGAAGTTATCAATGTTATTATAAAATAAATATTTTATGTACTTTCATTTTATAAAAAGTGTTTATGTAATTTAATAGCGTTCAAGTAAGTCATGTGGTGTCCACATCAGAATTGGTGACACATCTGATTATTCGTTTTTGTTTTCATTTGGTTGGTGGTTACAACATAATAATTAAAAAAAAAAAAAAAAACAACATAGTATTAGATAGATATTAGAGTTACATTTATTTAAAGAGTAATAAAGGGATTTTTACTCTATCCTAATATTTCAGGTAAGATTGATGAATTAATAATTGTATAAATATTTGATGCTAATAAAAACTAATATTTTAGCAATCGTGTAACTGTCCACTTTAATAAAGAATTGAAGGATCGTATCTCACTTTCAAATAAAATAAGTTTAAATTAAGTCCAACAAAAAATGTATATATGTAATTTAATAGGCATACAAGGAAGTCATGTAGTGTTTACATCAGATATTTTATTTTTTGTTTAATATATATTTTTGTTAAGGAATCTAGTTTTTATGTAGATTATAAAAGTAAATAAAATAGTGTCCGTTAATTATAACCGTCAATAATACATAAAATAATTATTTAGATAAATGCTGAATAAAAATTATACCTAAAATATTAAATAAAACATGTAAAGCAAATATATATATGTATTTCCCTAGCATAGCATACGAATAAATTTACACCATTTATATTATGTGTTAAGATAATTGGTAAAAGTGTAATTAAAAATAATTTTTATGTTAAAAGAGTGAAACCTATGTTGAATCAATTGGATTGTCGTTAAAAGAAATATAACAAAAGAGGTTTCAGTTGAGTTGGCGTCGCGTGCAGCAAAGGATTAGCATTCATAGTCCATTCCCGACAGCAAAACGTTGCCTATAAATCGATTTCCCATAAGAACCGATGAAAGAAAGAAAGAACGAATAGAAAAAAAAAGTTCCTGGTCAATATAGAAGACAAAAACCTCTGTTCTGTTCACCCTTCTTCTTAAATGCAGGAGTCAGTTCTTGTATTTATATGGAAATTCATGCAAATCCGATCGCTTAACTTGCTTGTCGGAGTTTTAGAAACGTCTTTGAATTCTTTATTTTGAGTGAACCCCAAACTCCATAGACTGTGATTCTTTAATATGTTCGCTAAAATTGTTCCATTTTAAAAGCAAGAATACAATCCCATGATCTTTTATAGGAATAATAAAAAATAATTTATCATTTCGTAAGAAAGCAAACGAATAAAACCAAATAGATGAATTTCTCTTATGACGTAAAAAATAATTGTATGCGTACAAATAAAAACATTAAATGATGCTTAAATTTAATTTAATATATTAAAATGGTACTGTATCAATGCCGAAATGAAATAACATTACCAGTTAATAAAGTTTTATTATAAAAAGAACCAAAAGGCAAGGTAATTTAAAAGTTTTAAGTGTATTAAAAAATTAATTAGTGGTTAGTAATCTTAGTTTCAGATTACACGGGTTATGTCTACTGAAATTTTGAATCAATAATTACAAACAATATTACGGTAAACATATACACACTGTTTAACAATAAAATATTACAGTCTTCTTTACAATAAAATTCAGTTAGGTAAAGAGTTTAATACGTTTTGACGAATATTAGGTAAAGGGTCTGTTAATAAAAAAGATGTTTTACCTGTTGGTAAACTAGAAGCAGTGAAATACAGAGTTGTAGTCGTATATTTTGAAGTATTTCACATTAAAAGCATTACACTAAATTTATTTCAGTGAAACTCGTCAATATGAGACAGCAATCATGAAAAAATTGGCGTTTGCCAATCGAGCTTGGGAGATTAATGGTTAATTCATGGATGTCTCTAATCATCTGGTGATGCTCCATTATGACTCCTTATTATAGTATTCTGATAAACATCCGGTATTGTGTCACTATCATTCACATTGTACTTGAATTTATACGTTATGAAGCATTACGCCGTAATTTGAAACTAGAAATAGAATTAGTGGTATTTTAGGCAACTATGTTTTTTAAAGTAAAAACTTCGGTAGAACCTTTTTAAACTGTATGACTTTCTACTGAATATTTGTACATTTTCAGAATTTTTCCTGTTTAGTGTTACTGTAAATTTTCCATAACATTTACAACTGTTCTATTTTTAATTTATTCATATGGACAATTATCATTTATTCATTTGTAATTTTTTTTCACTTTTTATTTGAATATTTCTTTTAATAAATTTTTGTATACGGGCTTTCTATTTGATTCCTATTTTGTTTGAAACATTTGTTTTGAAACACTGCTCGTTTTCTGCAATTGTATGCCGTTGAGTGCAAAAATGTTTTGTTATTTTATGGATTTATCGGTGTTTCAATATAAATAAATAATTTATTCTTAGTAACACTTAAGTGTTGAGATGTTTGGATTCCGGAAATAATAATCTGTCTGATTATTCATATAAAAATAAAAATAGGTACGTCTGGAATTGTTTAGAAAAGTTTTCAATATTAAAATCATTGTTTAAGTGTAGAATTTTCATGGAAGATGTAATTTTCATTAGTAGAGTAGAACGTCACAATACAGGAGATATTTATTTTTCATATAGGATTCATTCAAAATTTAACATGATTTCTTAATTCAAATCTTGAAGCGGCAAACATTGTTGGGCATGGGTGGACTTGCGTTTAAATCAGATTTATTGTTGAAAAATTTATTTTCCAGATAATTGGAAATTTCCGTTCATTTCCACTTCTAATTCGTTTAGCTCTTCATGTATTAAGGTAGTGAATTTCAGATGTGCGTATAATTTTCGGCCGAAGGATCTAATCATAATCAACTATTAGAACAAAATTAAACTACACATTTTTTTTCCAAGAAATAAGACCGCTATTATTAGCTACCTAATCTTAAAAATCGTAAGGCTGGTTAGTAAACTGCTGGTAGTGTTTCTGTGATCGTTTCTTCTATCTCTCCCTTTCTCACTCTGGATTATAGATAGATAATCCGAATGTTCTCAAGTCTCCAAATGTTATTATTCAGTTAAAACCAACTTGTTTTTAAATATCGTTATGTAATTGCACGCTGCATTCACAATCGAATTTGAAGACCGCTTTGCAAAGGTTCAGTCAGTTTTTTACTTACAACTATTTAATTAGCATTTAAACTAATTAATTAGCATCTTTGTACATATTAAATCATTATTGAATTTATTATCTGAATAATCATCTTTACGATTGACAAGTTTCATATAATTACATATAATAAAAAATAATGGATGTAAGGATTTATATCATCTGAGATTGATTTGACCTCCAAGGGGAATTGTTAATCTGTTGACTTCGTGATGAAATGATATCGTCCCTACTTTATCCGTAAGATTTTGCATTTGAAGGATTCGAATCTTCTATAAAAATATACTTTTTTACATGATCTGATTGGACCGCAAAGTTGGATATCAACTACGTAAGCTTACGTTTGTCATTATGATAAAGACATTTTAGCGTGTGAAAAAGTTAGTTTCTAAAGAAAGTTTCAGTCCTATAATTTTTTACCATTCAATCCGCCTTAGAGGTCAGGCCTTTAATATTTAATATTTAGAGATCTATTTTAAGTTACCGAACACATCTTCCTCTGAAGAGTAATCGCTTACGACAATAGATTAGTAGTTGAAACTAAAGAAAATATTCTATTTCTATTTGTCGAGAAAATTATGGAATTATTAAAGCTTGCTTCTATTTTTAGCCTCTTGAGTTAAAAGAAATAATTGTTACAATAATAAGTGCACTGGCCGAAGTTAAATCCCACAAAAAGATTGATTATAGAACAATGCGTGGAATTTTATTGATAAACAATTTAAAAAAAATAGAAATATATACTGAAGGTACTCATTTGAATACATTGGCTCTATAGGGTTAGTTATTAAAAGTTTTAATTAAAAAAAAGAAAAGGCACGATTCCAGCGTTCTTGTTCTTTAAGAAGTTGGAGAACAACGTAACCATAATTCGACTAGATAATTTACTTCTAATTTTGTTTTTTACCATTTGAAGTGTAATTTTTTTTAAATTATTTGTTAATTAGGTCACTTGTAAATAAACAAGAACATTTTTGAAAGTTAAGTAACTTTATCCTAAGTTACTCAAAACTTACTCAAACTTTATCCTAAAGTTGAGTTGATTATCCTGAATTTTATTTAAAATATTTTTTAGATATGTATGTAGTAATTTTAGGGATTGAACACCTATTGATACCTTCAAATTGTTTATTAAAATTCTCTGACTTCGGGGAGGAGACCCTTTACCCTCATGCTTGCAATAATTTACTATGTTTTGTTAGATACTTACATAAATTACAATAAATAAATTCCTGTTTTTTATGTCTTAATTTTCTAGTAACTGATTTCCTGTAAACTGAATTTCTGTGTAACATTTTTTAACCGAACTTAGATATTTTTCGTTTGTGGAGTTCTGTTATAATCCATATAATGTTATTTATTATTTACCTTTGTATACTACTGCTTGGAAATTTTTTTGTGTAGTTCTTTTATGATTTATTTATCTCTTTCGCTGAAGTTTGTATATTCTGCGACGTATTTTTTGTTTTTTTTTCTTGTTTCTGATGTAAAGCAATAATAATCTTTCTGGTCGTTCACTCGTAAAAATCAAAATAAATAAATAATTTTAAAGATTATTTCGTTGTTAAACCTAAATTCATATATTAATTTTGTAGAGCTGTAATAATAATGTCTATAATTTTGAGTGGAAATTATATTGATTTACCTTCTTTATGTAAGAGTCCTGTGACCCAGTCATTTTCTTCTTTATCAATTAATGCATTTTTTATGTGTCGTTTAGAAGAGCATATTAAGTCATGACAGTTTTCTATTCTTTCAGTTCAAAAAATTAAATTAAATTAAATTAAAGAAATTAAATGCGTGGCAAGATTTTTACAAATTTTTTATGAATATAAGTGACTTAAATAATTTAATTTAACCACTTAAAACTTAGCTTTGATTTAATGTCAATTGTTGGTGTCCTATAGATGCTAATTTCGTTAGAAACGTTCTGAGTAAAACTGGATTTACGAAACTACTGAATACAAAACACCCTTAAAACAGAACTCTAAGCACTATTATTGTTAAAATTAAGAGCTATCAGTAGGTATAGAAAATTTTATGAGTATAAAAAATTGTCAAGATAAATGGATAAATATCATAACGTTTTTTTAGCCATATTATTTTATGAAAATTTTTAATTAAAAATTTATTTAAAATTTTAATTAGAAGAACTATTGATAGAGCTCTAAACAATTTTTTTTCCTAAATAATAATTAATCTTTGAATGTAGTTATTCATTTTTATTTTATATTTACGTATATTTTATGAGATATGCTTTCATATACAGCTTTTTGAGGGATTTCAATGGAAATCTTTCTCCGCATGTCATTCTTTTTTGTATTCAAATTTACTTATGGCTCCGGTAAATTGGAACTGATTTGAATTTAACACTGGGCAAAGAAAAAATAATGATAGATATTAATCCCGTAAAAAAAGGAATTTTTCCAAATGGAAGATTATCCTTTTCTTGAGGAATTACATTTTTTTGTGGTGGTAGTGCTCCTTAAAGGAAATTTATAAAAGTTGTTTTAATACCACACCGTTAAAAAAAAAAAAATCATATATAAAATAAACTTAATTTAAAAGAAGTATTCAAAAGATTTAAAAAGAAAAGAATAAATTATTTTAATATTATTCGAAGTAAAATATTACTTTTAGAAAAAAGTTAAATATAACAAAAAAGGATAAATATGTAAAGTTAATTATATAAAACGATATTAGTCTCCTAAAAAATATAATTATGAAGTATTGTTAAAGATTAATTCATTTTTGTTGTAAAATGTCTGTGGATAGTAAGATAATTTTTTCAATCTTTGCTTTAATAAAAAGTTAAATCTTTTAGTTCTAAGAAACCTCTTTCTTTTCAGCGACAAAATATACTAAAAAAAAAAAAATACGTAAATTCATAAATTAAAGTGTGAGATATAACATAAAACTGCTTTAAAAATAATTTTGGTGATGCAATAAAGTGTTTAGATAATTCAGAATTCAACCACTTATCTAAGAAGTTAATAAAAAAATACTATTACTATATTAATAACAGCCAAGTATATAATAAATGCAAATAATAGTTGTGTGAATTTTATTAATGGAAATTATATGATATTACAAACGATTGCAATTTGCAAAAATTTTGATTAAAACAGGAATAAGAAATGATGGAAGGGTTTTAAAAAAAAGAAAGAAAATAACAGATCCTGAAGGAGTACAAGAAGAAGAGGGATCTAGCTGCTATTCATTCATTTACTGTGAGGGCAGCTGCACGTCCCTAGGGTGGAGGTCATTTAAAAACCTGCCAAGTAACCTTTCAGTCCAAACTCAATTTCTCCTTCTACAGTACAAATATGTAATACCGAATTAAAACAATTTTTAGTTAACTTTCTTTAAGATGAACTTTTTATTAGGTAATCTGTATTAAACTTTTTAACCTACACTATTCTATCGCTTAATCTAACATAATAATGACAACAAATAAATTTAAGATATATTACAATTAATTACCCAAAATTATAGGTGTATATAATATATATATATATTTTTTTAAGGGGTATAGAAAAAAATGAATAAACGATATAAACAAAAATGTAAAATAAAGTTAGATCGAAGTGATGGTACAGCATGTAGCAAGTAGGTGGAAACAACTTAAATATCAAATGGTGAATCCGAAAATAAACATGCAAAATAGATACGTCAGCTGTTTAATGTCAGAATTTGAGTGTACATCATTATAAAGGTCAGCTGAATTTTTAACTGGGTATAATAAAGTCAAAAATTGTTTATGTTTAAATAATATTCTAATAGATTTACTGATTACATATTTTAATATAAATAAATACAAAATTAAAAAAAATTCTCATTTAATGGTAAATGTAGTATCTCAGATATATGTAAAGCATATTAAAAAAATCTGTTTTGGACAACACCTGACCTTGTATGCCTATTAAATTACATATATACAATTTTATTTTAAATGAAAAGTACGTAAAATTTTATTTCATTAATAACTTCTGATATTTCTTCATATACATTTTTTTCTACTGTTATTATTGAATATGATTTATCGTAATTTTTTTTTATGATCAAAGGTTAATAATTATTAATAAATCATTATATTTAAATTAAAAAAAAAAATTAAGGAGATGAAATCTGAATCTAACCGATGTACCCTTGTAAGATCCAAATATTTCATTTATTAAAATTTCATTTTGTATAACTCTGAAATCAATAAAAATAAGTACCACTTATGATATATCATAAGTGGTTTAGAAAAGCTCTAAATGAAGACTTACTACTGTAGTTAAGAAAAAATCCAAAATCCAATATTTTTTTTTTAATTTTGGGCTTTTTTGGACCCGTTTGGTTTAGTCGATTGCAATGAAAAGGGAAGGTGCACAAATAGATGTTACAGCAGTCCTAAATCAAAAATTTCAACATCCTATGGCTAATCGTTTTTGAGTTGTGCGAGATACATACATACGTACGTGCAGACGTCATGCCGAAACTAGTCAAAATGGATTCAGGGATGGTCAAATTTCATATATTGCCGTAGAAATCTGAAAACCGAAATTTTTCGCGATCACAATACTTCCTTTACTTAGTACAAGGAAGTAAAAATTACAGAATGAGTTTTTTTTCATATTGAAAATAATCATAAAGTGATTACTATTATCCTTAGAATCTCATTTATTACTAATTTATTTATTTGTTCATTAATTTTCTCTAAATATTAAAAAAATTATAAATGGAGTAGTTACAAATCCATTTTTCTACGTTGTCATTAAATTTAGTTAAAAATATTTCATGTAAATATTCTGCGCTTAAACAAATAAATAATTTTTAAAATTGTAAAATTTTTTTAATTTTTTTTTAAAGATAGGTTTCATTATGATATGGTTTTACTTAGAAAAATTAAGTAATGAAAACTGTTATGTGTTGATCTGTTAAATCACTTTCACGAACTAACTTAATTATAAAATTATTTAAAGGTTAGCTCCAAACAACTAACCAAATTTTTCTCATCATTGTAACACCCAATTTATAAAATAGTAAATACTTGAAATCATTTGATCAAAAATTTAAGAAGTTACTAGTTTTAAATAAATTTTTATGATTGAGATAGTGTTATTTAAAAATGATTAAAAAAGTTTCTTGATGGTATGATTACAATGAATTTTCAGATGATATTATTTCTAAAGTGATTAGGAACATGTAAAAGTAATATTTATGTGAAATTATGAAATTTTACCTCCTTAGAAGCATATTATCCTCTTAGTGTCTACGCCTCAGCCCTCCGTTTGTTTAAAAACAGGCTTAAGTCCATAAATGACAAACCAAAACAAATATTATTTAACCGAAATTTGTATTTATACATTCAACTACATCAATGAAGTTTATAACTAATATCAATTTTTAAGCGGTTGTCGTAACACTGCGGTTCACCTGAAGTTAATCCGAAGTATTATATTTTTTTTAAATTGAATTTATTCAGAAAAAATAACAAACGGTAAATTAGATTTGAATGTAGTTGGTCATTTAATAAACTGCTATTGTTAATTTTCCTTGATTATATATCTCAAAATTTATTAGGGCGTGGTCGTTTTTGAGCGTGCAGAAAATTTAGATATTTGTTAATAATATTTCGACATGTGATACAGTCAATCGCAAATAAGACGATACTAGTAACCTAGAATGTTTCTAATACATAATAATTTTTTATTAGAAGCTTTTTCCAATACCTAAGTAAATAATCTTATGACATTTTGTTAATGTATCAGGAAAGGTATAATTTTTATTATCAGGTGAACATAAAAATACGACTCTGAGCTTCCCAGCTTTTGCATATATGTAACTGTGCTAATGTTGAATAGAATCAATGAGATATCTAAAATTTTGATTAGAGATTATAACGAACTCCTGTAACTCTGATTTTATATTCATGTGGTCCCAAACCACGTAGAACTATTTAAATAAAAAAAAAGTACTTCGATTTCAACTTATATAAACTACTTTTACCTCAGAAAGCACTAGAAAGAAATACTCAAGAACTTTAAATAATGTTCTCATTTCTCACTCGCTTATATCGTACAGCGCGTTAAATTTCTAAGAAAGTTTACCGAACAATATTATAAAGGTACTTAAAAAAAAATTCTGCTACTCAATAATATCTTGAGTGAAACTCAAAACACAAAATATAATCTAAGAAAAAACCAATGGAGACCACTTAATCAATAATCACACGTGTATGATTTTCTTTATAATTCTAATAAAACTTTGTTTTCTGTATTTAATATTTAAAAAACAAGGTGTCAAAATTAAACTATTTTACTTCTAAAATTTTGTATTTAATTTTATTTTCGAAATTACTATTAAACTTCATGAAAATTTAGAATTTTTGATAAAAAATTGTAGAATGTCAAGAATAATACAAATCCTTTTAGAAGAAAAAACAATAAATGTCGTGGAATAGGAAATAATGAAATCTGACTTTAAAAAACATAAGAATAGACACTAATATAACAGGGTCTACTCCCTGCTTTAGTCTAAAGCAATCTAGCTCACCTAAATTTATCTTTTTTAGGTCAATTTTGATATTAGAACAGGAACACTATTTAGCATAACATATCTTGACCATTAGATTCAGAGAATACAGTTACATACATTTTATTAAACCCCAGCAAGATGCGCAAAATTTATTATAGCTTTAAACAAATGTACGACAATAAAGAATATTTATTTAATGAAATAAAACACTGATCTATAAGAAGTTAAAAAAAATTCTTGGATATCAAAAACTATTTTTAACAGCTTTTAAATTGTAAAATATAGTTACATTATATAGTATTAAAATAGTTACTTCAAGTTTAAATGTTTATTACACTCTTACATACAACTTACATAATTTTATGAGTAAGTTATTTAACAGTCATGTGCCTTAAATTAAAAATTCCGTTACAAGAAGTTTGTTATAAAAATTGTTGTATTTTAAATGTTTTAGCCATTGGAATATAACCTTATTTCTTAATAAATTTGTTTTCCTTGAATATATAAACATGGTATCTCCATGTGAATAATGTGAAATAATGTGAATAATTTTTCAATAAACACAGTAATTACAACACATATATGTATACTTATAATTTTGTAAAAATGTAACTATATATATAATTATAATAAATGATAACTAGGATTGTCCCTGTACGCGCATCACACAAAAATTATTGGACAGATTTTATTAAATCATGCAGATTTATACATTAGAAGCTTGGTCAGAATCTCCAATTAGAATTATCACGATTTTTTTAGTGGTGGATAAGGTATTAGAGATACTCATTAAAAAAAATTATTCTTTTATTTCCTTCGTTTTATTTCTGTGGTAATTACCACAGAAATAATAACAATAATAATAAAAAAATAATGTTTCATTATATTACTATAGTAATGGGAAAATTAAGTAAAATGATTAACATTTTCTTTATTGAATATCTGTAAAATATTTTATTATTATTAATTACTATTATTGTTTTTGTTTAAATTAGCACATTTAGGGAATTTTATTGTGTTTGACTGTTTGGTTTTGTCTGTTTTGATTGTTTATGTTGGATTGTCAAAAATTAAAATAATATACTTTAAAGATAGAAGTAACCATTCTAATTATTTAAAGAATGCTAAAAGAATAAGAGTATCTCGTCGGTCCTCTGGAACAGCAGAAGTGCGTGATTTTTGGTTTTATTTTTAGCCTCCAGGATCATCGTTAAATTGGGTATTGCTTCACAGGATGAGATAAAATGGAAATTTTAGTAGCGTGTGTGTAAATGCCATGCCTGACCGGGATTCGTATCCAAAACCTCCGAATGAAAGGCAGAAATGTTACCACTTGCGCCATGGAGACCGACGCGATTCTTTACTTGGTTAGCTGCTGACCGAGAATGCTTCGTCCAGACTCTAGCTGTAGCTTCGACTAGAGCAGAAGCACATCAGAGCTGCTGTATCAAGAACGAGGGAAGCGTTGGAAGAAAGAGAGCTTTACAGGCTGTAATTGTTGTTTATCAGTATTATACTCACAACTTTGAGGATAACGAAAACATCAGGGGTAGTAGAAAATAAATATAAGAGGAATATAATAATTATTATTAAAGTTAAATTACGAACTTAAAAGTTATGAAAGTGTTAAGTAAATCTCTATCTATAACCTCTATCCATCTATTGCTCAGCTTGATGTTTAGCAATAGATGTGGTCGTTAGAACTGCCACATTTTAATGTTATTTTTGTGCATTACATATTGTTGCCGAATGGCTTCGACAGCACCTGGCACTTACTAACCTTTTGGTGGCTCTGAAAAGGGCCATTTTTGTCGTCGATTGGCTTCAGCAGTTCGTATTTCATAACCTTGTGGTGGCCCTGAAAAGGATCGATTTTGCGTTAGCTCTGAGAAGAACTGTTGGGTACAGAAGCTCTTCTCAGAGCTTCTCAGAGTCTCCGGCGAGGTCGGGGAGTTGCGGCTCGTCCGTAGAAGTCCGACCGGGCTTTCCCTCAGCGGCAGTTGGGTTCCCACTACAGCGTGGCAGTGGTGGCCACCAGAGCCCCGCATTGTCGGGTCGGCGTCAATCGTCCTTCGCCGGCGCGGCCGAGGCGGTTCTCCCTGAGCGATCCTACGCTGGGACGGCTCCTGCTGCTGAGTCCGCCGGCCAGAGCGATTAAAGCCCGGTGAGCTGGAGCTGGGGCGGGAAGGTAGCGTCCGCATCCAGCGACTCCCTCGGCGGGCCGGCCAGGCCTGCTGCTCCGGCGGCGATGTTGGCATTCGCCGAGAGGTCCCACGTTGAGCCAGCCAGGGAACTTCTTCTGTCTTCTTCCATCTTGTCTTCTTGGTCTTAACCAGGTGGTGGTCGACAATGAATTACAAATTCACTCTCGTGCATACTCTTTTATTGGAGCCTGAGAGTGGTGGAGCTGCAGCGCCGCTATGGTGGGAGAACTGCGCAGTGAGAGTGATGCTTATATCAGCGTGTCCGTATACTGTGCGCCCCTCTCACATCGTTGCTACCGTTATCGCCCGCCGATATTAAATTAGGCATATATATGGTAACAATATTAAATCATAATAAGATTTTGTCAAATAATATTTTAATGGTGAAATAATTAAAGTTAATTTCACCATTAAAATATTATTGTGGTGAAATAATCTTTTTAATTATTTCACCATTAAAATGTATATTTAATCAGTTTTTTTCTAAACTGGGGCAATTTATTTTTTCGGGTTATATTAGCGAATATAAATATAAATGGGTTATGCGTGTAATGATTTGATTTTGAAGTTTTCGAGATAATCCTGAAATACTATATGATTTATGGATTTCCTGCAGTAAAATAATAATAACAATAATTATAAATAATATTTTGTAATGCGAGCAGTAATAATAATAATAATAACTTCTCAAACAACAAATCGAAAAAAAATGTTGTATATAGATACCATACCCATTATACATATAGAATTACGCATACATGTAAACTATGAAAAAAAAATCGCTAAGTTGAAAATTTGTTACAGTTACTACGCGATTATACTGAAGTTAATATAAAAGAAAAAGATTTTAAAAAAATTAGGTATTTAAAATCATAAATCACAAATTTTTTTCGGAAAGATTAATCTCAATTGTTTTTTAAATTAAATCAAAATTATCAGTTTTTTTATTATTTGGTTTTATATAATTATTAATGTATAATAATTATTGTACAATACTCTGAATTTGAAAAGTAACATAAAGTATGGACGGATTAGTAATCTAAAAATTTAACTTGCCCAAGAATAGAAACAGTAGCCTTAATAAGTATTAACAAAAATGGTAGATTATTTTACCACGAGAACCAGACCTAAAATCGTAATAGACAAGTTTGGGATATGGAAAAATTCTTCTTTTAATCTATTCAGATTTTTTCGTACATTACTTTGTAATTTAATAAATAAATTTCACACAGACATGCTAAAGAAAAATTGATTACAAAAGGTATTTTTTTAACCCTTTGCCTATATGTAAATAGAAAAAATTATTACTCTTGATTGTAATGCAAACAATGAAATGGCAATACCATAATGCTAGCCAACAGGAGTTATGTGTAAATACGAGACGTCAATATGTCTCGTATGTTTTGGGCACAAATATCATTTATTGTTGTTAGAAGAGTAATTTATAATAATCCCTTACACTATGGTAAAGATAATCACTTGAATGCTTTGGTCTAGTGTATTGTTTCTAAATAAAATGTTTAATGCTTAAAAACTACAGTTTTTCATAAGAAATCACTAATTAACTTTAATTAATTTTTCCCCTTAATTAACGTCCTTAGAATTTCAGTACCACCTTTTTCTACCGGAGTAGCTAAAATCCGATCGAAATTTTTCCCGAGCCGTAAATCGCAACCAAAGGATTTCGGTGGATATGTTTATATAAACTTTCTCCATTATTTTCACGACAAAAGAAAGTTGAGATCTCTTACCCAACATTTAGTACATCCTTTTAAAGTTAATGGTAAGTAACCTCCTTTTCTCCCTTACTGTATCTCTCCAAATTAAACGGCGATCAATGTAAAAGCTCAGATACCTTACCTTACTGGAATAAGGTGTTCTGACACCCTTTAAATGAATTTCAGCGCAATATTTTTTCTCACCGTGAACGGCCTAAATTTGTCCGATTTATCTTTATTCTCCACTTACGTAGCCGAACGCTGATGATATCAGGTGTAAATTGTAATTTCTCTGAGATTATATTTGGGTTACTGCCAAGATTGCCGTGTCTTCTGGATATCATGCAACTGTAACACTATCTGGATTAGGTAGGCCAGCAGTGTAGACCAGGGAAACAACGGGTCTCATAACTGAGCTCTGTGGATTTACTGAATTATTGCAGATAATTAGTTAGAATCGACCACCTTGATAGATTATGTAATAAGGCTGTGGCAAGTAGGATTTTAAATTTAAAAGAAGACCAGGCAACCTAACTTTGTCAAATGCTTGTTCTACGTCCAAAAAAGCCGCCAAAACATATCATTTTTCTTCTCGACACCTGACAATAACACTATTATCTCTATGGGGTTTTCCACTGTTGAATGATCACCTCTAAAGCCGAATTGATGGTCTAGTATCACGCCTTCGCTTTTTATCTCTGGCTATATTCTGTGCAGGAACAGTTTCTAAAAATTTTTAGATAAAATCGGTAGTAGGTTTATAGGCCTACACAAGATACTTCCTTTAAAAAGTTCCTGCATAATGCAGTCAAATCCTGGAGCTTTTCATGTATTCTCAATTCTCTTCACTATTTGTCTTATTTCTACCAACGAAAAAAGCATCAAAGGGAGACATAAAGAAATCAGACTATTTAAGAAATCACTAATCATCTCAAGCCCTTGACCTCCTTGCATCTCATGCAAGGAACATCTTGCCTAGGTGTGTAGACTTTTGGCTGTTGACAGCCAAAAGACTGAACTTTTGTTTGTTTCACAGGCCAGAATAGGTTGATTGAAGCCCAGAGATAACGTTGATAAAAGGATGACTGACTTCTAGCAGTTCGCAGAAGCTCAGGGTCTCCTGTTCCTCCCTTCAGTTCATTACACCATTTATATGGCATATCGTTATTTTCAAGTATCTCTGATTAAAAGTTTTAAAACTTACCTTTGTTAGCACACCCATCAGTTTCTCAATTTTTTGAACCAAGAACTCAATGTTGCTTGCTAGATTTTCAAATTTATCAAGTGAAATTGAACTCTTATGATAGTTTCCCATCACTGCTTCAGCGAAGGATCGGAGATGAAGTTGAAATTTTTATTGAGTGTCATCGTTATTATTTTTCGGATTTCTGGTGGCCCTCTTTCCTAAAGACGAAAATTCACCATGGTATATAATGTACGATTTGTCTCTCGAACCCTGGGATCTCCCAACTGTGTTTAGCGGAACATAACTTATTCTCTTATTCTCTTTTTTTTCTAGGATTTCTTAATAAACCCTGCATCTTTCTAGTTTGCAGGGTGATCCTCCTGGCATAAAGCACAGATTGCTCAAATACTTTTATCTGTCTTCTGGTAGTCAGTAGTTCTGTGTCCTCCCACACACTTCACACAGCGGTTTGGTCTCATAAAATTATTTTTAGTGTAACCCTATTGCTGATAACTCATACATTGCATCAATTTTGGAGTTCTCTTTAGAATTAAAAATCTAACACAACAGTTAGTAATGTACTTTCTTCCCAATACATCCCTCCCCATTATTATCCTTAGGTTCCAAGTTGACGAAAAAGCGGCCAACGGCTCTTTTGTTACTGGATGGCCTGCGTTTACGATACTCCAAACTTTGTATTTCTGTCTTTCAATCTCCTTTTGTATAACAGAAAGTGGGTTTGTTTGGTGATGATTCATTAATACCAATTTAAACGCCCTTTCATCACGTCTTGTGAAGGTATATCCTGTTAGATTATTTTCTTGAACCCCACGAATTATTTTCTTTAGCTCTCAACAGGTTGGTTAGCTTGAAATACACCTTACAAGCACAACAAAGTTTGATGAAAGTTGCACTGAAGAAATTATAACTAGAATTGCGAATGGTAAAATGGTGTTCAGCAAGGTCTGCTTACAACAAAAACCCACTGATCTGAGAAAGAGATTTGCAAGATGTTTTGTCTGGAGTGCGGTATTATTGCAGAAACATGGGCTATAAAGAAAAGAGAAACTTGATACCTGGAAAGTTTTAGAAATGTGGCTATGAAGGAAAATTCTAGGTATCAACTGGCGAGAGAGTAACTAATGATCAGGTCTTGACAAATATAAATGAGAGTAGGAGTATGATTAAGACAATACAAAAAAGAAAAGCTAAATGGAAAGGCCACATCCTAAGACATGACTGTGTTCAAAAAGTAATAACTGAAGGAAAGATTGCGGGTGTAGAGGAAGAAGGAGGATAGGAATGTTGGATTTAAAAGCGAGACAAGGTAATATAATTTAAAAGAAAAAATTTAGGACAGACTATCATGGAGAATGCTATTTCTTGATACCTGTCAATAGAAACTTATAGTAAAGAAAAAGAAGCTCTCCATATGCTTCGGCAGCAGACGAAGTTGTTTATTATTTTACATTGTATTCTGTCTTGTCTCACCAATTCCAACAACTCATATAGCCGAAATATCATGTAACACTATTGGAGGAGGTTTTCATTTTTTCCTTTTGTTGAATAGTACTGTTGGTCTCCTTCTTAGCTGCTGTTTGCTAATTGGTTACTGTTTGGAACAGCCTGTAGCTGTTCCATAACAAGGCTTCGATTGCAATGTTAAGTAGTCGAACTTAGGCCTTACACTGTCTAAACAACTAAAATATGAAATAAAATTCAACCAACAAAAATCTTACACGTTAAACGACAAATCTCTCTGACTTACCTTTGTCATTCTCAAAACAAACCTTTTTAATATATTTCTTTTAGAAATTAAAAGTTTTATGGAAAAATAACTATTTTTGAGCATTAACCATTATTTATTAAAGAGAAAAAAAAAACAGAGTGAAATAAAAAAAAATTACAATAATTATGTAAACGGAAAATCATAATTTAGAAACTCAGGTTTCGAATTTTTCTTTATTGTAACCAAGACAATTATGCAACATTTAACAGACATACATAATATTCAACTAGAATATATGTATATATTTTTCCTTTTAAAGAAATAATTAGTATCAACTTCAATTACCCTCACTGTTTTTTCCGAAAAGTCCCAATTTTGAATCTTGTTCTCGTATAGCATCTTTGTAACTTAAAAAAAATTCTACACCACTTTTATTCACATAGCTTCAAGTTTATGAGGGAAATTAATCATAAAAAAAATGAAGATTTTTATGATTAAAAAAAAAAGTTAAAATTGTTGGCCTAATAAACCACTCATAATATTTAAAATTAAAACAATAAAATAATATTACTAAATGAATGATAGATCTGTTAAATTTCTTAATATTTAAATGGAAATGAGGTCGAGCTTACTGAGATGAATATGCGGTATGCGTGAATATGGAAGTAGATATATATATAGAATGTGGCTTAAATTTAAATTCACATCACTGATTGTTTGCTTGGATTTGAATTCATTATAATTCCAAGCTGAAGCGTAAAAATTACCTTTAAAAAGTTGAAATGGTTGCAGAAAGAGGATTAAGTAAAGCCAGTTTAGAAAAGTTAAAACTGAAAACAAATTTTGGCTAAATGTGAGCAATTGTGGCTGGAATCGCGTATAGCAGTCTGTCTATGTCACCTGAGCTCTTTTTATATGCATAGCTTTGCGAAATAACAATAATAGCAGAGGGATTTCAAGGCAATATTACTTCATCCGTTACCGTACTTTATGTACAATTCTATTTTTATTATTACAGTAAACAAACAATATTTTTAACGGAAAATTTTATCGTTGAAATACGCGATAACAGCAAATTCTAAAAATTCAATAACAAGTCGAACGATATTATTGTACAAGTAGAATAAATATTGTATTATTGTACTGTTGTTATCTCTTACCATTAGTACATAATTCAAAATAAAAAAAGTCCGCTAGAGCAAAAATCTTTACCATGCATATGAAATTCAAATCGATAATAGATTAGTAGTTATGCTATTGTGTAATGGAAAGTAACGGAACTAGGGCAGTTCTCGTACATAGTTTACATAAAAAAATAAAAACGTTAGAGATTGATCCGGTGTAATGTAAAGAGACGGATAAATCATAATTGCAGTACATTAAGATTATCTCTTTACTTCAATAAAAAACTGTTTTTTGAAGAATGGATCCTTTTTTAGAACATTTTTTATCCTATTTTTTAGATTAAAAAAATACATTTAACGTTTTTTATTGTAATCGGACCAATTTTGGCATATGCGGTTTTCACCGGATCTTTACGTTTTGTCACCTAAAGAACTCAAAAAACCGGATGGAAATTTACCCGGATGTTCGTATGTGCGTGTGTGTGTTCGGTGTCGCAACCTAAATCGCCTTATATCTCCAGAACTACTCGACCGATTTTGACCAAATTTGGTCAGGTTACTTCTATATATGGGGCAGTGATGCCATTAAATTTTAAACTTAAAAGAACAAGGGTGAGGCTGTAGAGCAAGGTCACCCTCAGTATTCCGAGATTACGACTAATTAAGTCTTATTTTACTTAGGTACATTTTTTAACAATTAAAAAAATAATATTTAAAAAAAAAAACATTTTTTTTTTGTAAAATCGCACTCTCACACCAAAAAATTCCCTAGATAAACTAATAGTTATGTGAGTATACTATGTCATCAGTACCTTCTCTCACAACTAGGAGCACTAGTATAGCACTGACGTACAGCTGCTGCAGTCGCCAGGTATGTTGTGACGTCACAGGTGACCGGTAGAATTAAATAAATGAATAATATTTAAAATGTAAAAAAAAGTATTTAAAGTGGCTGCTAGTACCACCATACCCGTGGGAATGAAATACGATATGGGCGCACGCTTTAGTGTGACTCATTAGATTAAATAAACAAAAAATATTATATTTCAATAAAATGATAAATATGTTAAAGTAAGTTGTGTGTGTAAGACATGCATCAGAAAAACCGCGTGACAGGAAAGTTCTACAACTGTGTTGTAAGCGTTTTTTATAAAAATTCAGAAAAAGGTAATTTTTTTACCCATATTTGTGTGTTTGATTTCCAAGCACTATAAGTTAATAAAATAAACAAATTCCAAAAAAATAAATATTGAATTAAGAACTTTTATTTTCATCCCTAAAAAATTTCAGACTGCTTGATTAATGAACCAGTGTCTACATAATGATTTAGACATTAGGGGACCATTGCATTATTTGACTTCAACAGATTATTTTAAAAGATTACACACACATATATATATATATATATATATATGTATGGGGGATATACTGTATATATACAGTGTATCCCCAGTCTAGGTAGCATATTGAAATGAATATTCTCAATATATCCCCCGGAAGGGAGGTTGGTAACGGTCCACGAGAAGGACCTCGATCTCGAAACAAATAAGGAAGAGGTGGCTATTTCTGTAAAGAAGAATTGAGGATGGGTATGGAGCTGTGTGTGACGTCTTTCCACCTGCGTTTGGGAGCACGCAGAATGTCTGTGGTGCTCCCACAGCAGCAGGCTAGTCCAGGCCGCTGGTCCAGCGGCAGCGGATTTTGGTTGGCTGGCACTAGTGTAGGGTGGAAGCGAGGCGAGAAGAGGAGGTATGCTTCCGCTGCTGGAGCCTCGGCATTGGGCGGCGGGTGCAGGGGACCGGATAGGTCCAAGTTTTTTTACAACTATGGCTGAGAGAGCCACTTTAGGGCCTCCTTCAAGGAACCGGCGAGGTGCGTGGCTTGTGTACCGACGGTCACCGGATGGGCAGTGCTCTGTGTAGTAATGCTGCCTGTATCCATTCATAATCTGCAGACGAGGATGGAATCATGTACAGCACAGGGCCGAGAAGGTGGTGGATAGCCTTTGTGAAGTCGTCGTTCGTCCGCGCATGCGTGAGGTGGTGACGGTGATGACATACGGGGACTCCTGATCCTCTCCATTTTAAGAGCAAGTCCCGGTGAGGCTCCCCAACTGGGGAGCCCCTACATGAGACAGGCGATAAAAAGACAGAATCCCGACCCCTGATGGTGGGGTGGCTGGGGACGGTATAACCGGATCTGGCTTAACTCCGTTCTAGGGGTTAGAGGCGAAGGCACGTCTCAGGACTGTGTTAATGGTTAGGTGCGGGTCCGGTCCTGGGAGGCGGGACATAATTAAAAAAAAAAAAAAATCAACTGTCAACTACATCGCAGTAGTACAGCACGTTCGCGTGCTCGGTGAATTCTCTTCCCATGACAAAAATATTTTCTACGTCGATTGTCGATTCCCTCTATAACTACCCAAATCTTATAATTTTTTTTAACTATATGGATAACTAATTTTTAAGTGTTTTGTCTTGAAAATTATTACTATACGATTATTATTAAAAAACGTCTCAGTAAGTTACATGGGATTGGAGATATCCATTTATTTAAAATGAATAATATTAAATCACAGGTCCAATACAAAATTATATGAAATGGTATCGCGGAAAAGATAAAATTTATTTTTTACTTTGCATTTGTTACTCATTTTTTTTTAAATTGGTTGATAGATGTAATAAAAGTCGTTAAAAATTAAAAATCTAGTCTACTTTTTAAATTACGGAATATAATTTTTAAATGAATTGTTAGTATAATAAATTACATAGGAGGATTTAATTTGAAATATAGTATGATTTATTTTAACCGACTTCAATAAAAGGAAAAGCTTCTCAATTCATTCCGAACGCATTGTTTTTATTTTTTTCAGGCCTTACAATTCATAAAATGGAGTATAAATAAGAAATAATAATAAAGCACAAAATATTTTAATTATACTTCTGTGCAATGTTTTAATGAATAAAATGTTCTCTTTACAGAATTAATAAAATAAAATCAACTGTTTGTCACAGATCTCTAAACTATTTCCTTAGTTCTAGTAGAATGTGGAAAATAATATTTTATGGTGTTTTCACCTCTTCAGAAAACATTTGGATTTTATGGACATATCACATTAAATGAATAAAAAATCTGGGTTAGTTCGTATTCCCAGACGATCAAAAATTGATTATCTTTTAAGTAATTCAAATTTGTTTGGTGGTAACTACGAGTAAAATGAACAAGTGGGTACCAAACGTTCACAACTAATTGTCAGCTACTGACTCATTTTCTTATAAATAGATGATTACTAATTCTGACATCTGTCACTAGGTTATATTAGAATACTTAAAAGTTTAAAACAATATCAAGTCATAAAGTTTGTGTTTCTTGACATATTTTTTATTGTTCATAATAATAATAATAAAAATAATAATAATAATAATAATAATAATAATAATAATAATAATAATAATAATAATAATAATAATAATACGGATGGTTACAATGTGGGCTAAAACATAACAAAAATTTTCTTTAAAGTGATAAAAAACTAATCTGAACAAAAATAAAACGTAATTCAAGTAGAAAAAAAAATGTTCATGCATGCCTGTGTATGTATACATATATAACATATGAATTGTAAATTTATTATAATTTGTAAATTCAAATTTAAATCGTGATTATTTACATTACGCATTAAGAATAAAAAAATGTTAAAATTAATTATGAAACTGGTTAGAAAGTGGTTTCTTCAATAAAAGCAGTACTAAAAAAAAAAAAAAGCATAAAAAGCAGAGAGTTACCATCGGTAAACTAGTTTTGTATTTACCTCAATAAACAGAAGAGTTGTCAACTTCAATTTTGTCGTTAGGACAGCAGATTGTAATTAGTTAGGGTAGCTGCCAGAGCGCCCCACTTCAGTAATCAGAGGTCCTTGACAAATTGCTTTTGCTTTACAAAGGCTTCTTCCTAAACATACCAGGTAAAAGAAAAACTTTTTTTCACGAAGTATAAAACAATAAGAAATACTACTATTAATAAATAGATACATTCAAATAAATAAACGGTGCGATTTATTTTACAACATTCATTGGTCAGTTCACGAACTTAATTCACAAATCAAATTTAAATTAAGTTATTTAAAGATTTACATCGTAGTTATATAAATAATTAGTTTAATTTTCTAAATAAAGAGAATTTATTTATATGATCTTTATAAAATGTAAATAGTTAAAAACATAATAAATAAAACATAGGTAAATGTACTACAATAAAAGTTGCGTGGTCTATAATAGAAGTAAAAAGATATATAGAGAAGTTGAATTGTACGTACTACTGCGCAACAATTTACAATAAGCCTATGGGTATTCTTCAGGGTTTTTGACCTGTTCGTGTCTACCACTTAGAAACTTTTTAAGGGTAGTCAGTTTTAAGTGGCTAATACAAGAAGTGTTAGTATTTTGCTTATTGTCCAACTTAGGGTTTGTGTAACATGTCCTATATGCATTAGTTATTCGTTATTTTATATCTAATAAATTAATAAATTTGAACAGTATTATTTATTTAATAAAACTGAAGAATTGTTATAAATTATTCGAACAGTAGAAATGTTTGTTATGCAAGAATTAAAAAAAAACGAAAACTCACCCGAATTGTTAATTGATAGGTATAAAACTATCAAAAAAAAAAAAAACACTTTAATGAATAGTAAAAATATTCCCTCATCCCATGGCGAACTGATAGCCCTAGTGGTGGCTTTACATTCAGAGATTCCGCATTCAAATCCCGGTCAGGCATGGTATTTTTCATACGCTACAAAATTCCCTTTCCATATTTCCACTTATGAGCTTCCGTGTGGTGAATAAATTTATCAAGAAAAAAAATTGTGAATTTTGTTAAAACCGTTACTGTTAGTTCTTTCCTATTTGTTCACGGTGTTTTTATGAGTAAATTATTTGTATGGATTATGAACTATTATATTATATAATTAATCATTGCCGTACAGTTAAATTTTATTAAAAAGCTGCGTTAAAAATAAATAAAATTTAAATAAATAAATTTAAAAATGTTTTTTCTTTTAAATAAAAGAATAATAAAAAAATTGTGACTGGCACTAGACACAAATTTTTAGACTACTCATACGAAATATGTAGTTATTCCTTTCGACAGACATTAGTTATTTCGTTATACAGTTGTTTCTTTGGATTTATCATTAAGTTCACTTCATTTATAAATTATTCTTTCACAGTAACAAAAGTTTATAAATTATTTGATGAATAGATAAAAACATATTTTTATGTAATTCTAATCAAAATAGTAACGTACTTCTATGAGCTAAACAATAAAATATTTTACAACCGTTAGTGATGGTATTATTTAAATACAATAATGTGATTTAATGAACTGAATTTAATTATCACTTTAAATAATGATAGTACAATAAAGAGATTAGTTAGACCATATGTTTTTATTGAAGTGTGTAATATTATTATTCCATCTTAAAGGAAGTAACCAAAATCAGACGTAAAGCCTCAAAACAAGCAGTATAACTACTGACAACTAATAATACAAGTTATTTTACAGCGGGAAAATAGATGGGTATGTATAGTCCAATGAAACATGTACTTAATTTGCGTTACAATTGTTACTCTATTTTTGTAAAATACATATATGTGTATGTATATATAATCGTTATATACACTCCTGCAATCATGCACTTACAATTAGTTTTTCCTGGTACTTAAAAACAGACTTATTACATAAGGTATACATTTAATGAGAAATTATTAATGGCCATCTATTTAAAATTAAAAAAAAAATTTAAGAGTCAATTGGTATTTTTCCAAAATGCAAAATAATGATGCTTTTATATATATGTATAAATTATATATTTATATAATTTTTTTTCCAAAATGATAATGATATTTTTATAATATGATATTCCCCAAAAAATCAATATTTCTATGCCTATCACGTAAATTGGTAATACGTGATCTTTATATCTTTTTAAAATTTTAGTTCAAGATTAATGTATTCTGTGTGAGTAAAGCTCTTAGAAAGTGTTTTGTTACCGGTTTAATATTTCAAATTTCACTTTTTCCAAATTTCTTGCTTTATAAACGTTTTAAAGGGTTACATTTCAAAATATGTTCATTTAATTTTGCTTAACAATTTAATAAATATTCAGAAAATCTGATGTGGTCAACATGAAACATATCAATGATGAACAAAAAGCTAATGTATAGCATCTTCTTGAAGTTTAAAAATGTAATATTGATGAATATTTTAGGAAATTCAACATTTCCAGAAAGTGTGTGAGAAGAATAAAGAAACTTTAATTAATAATTCGCCTATCTCAAGAGGAAAGAGCATATGTTTGAACAACATTATTAATCCAAGAAGTGAGAGAAGATCAATGAAAATTGTAAAGAAAACAGAACAAGTATATTGAAAGGGTTAATTATTCTGGAGTAGTAGATTTTATAAGAAGTGTATACGCAATGAGAGTCAGAAGTCTAGAACCTTTTATAAAACCCAAACCAACCAAATATACGAAACTAAGGAGGCTACTATGGACCAGACAGAGGCTAGTTCTACGTAGAGTAAAAGTTCCATTTCTGATCACTAGAATAAAGTACAATAACGTAAAATTTTTGTTAGTTAATTTATACGTATTCAAACATGTGTAGTAAAATTTGCAGAAATTTGTTTTTGAAGGTTAACTTCTGCGATGAAGTTCACGGTTCAAGTTGTCAAATTCAAATTGTAGTATGAATGTAGGGAGGAACATTAATTGAAAACTTTCAATTTTAATGACAACCAGACAAACATCTTCAGTGTTGGTACGGTCAGTTGTCAGCTCTACAGAACTGATGTTCAAGATATGATGTTCTTTAAGAATGTCATAAGAGCAATTTATTACATTCCTTCGAATAAAACTTATTCCTAACTAAATTAATAATTACCCAACAATTAAGAGAATATTATTCATTCAAGATTCAGTTACCTGCCATAAATAAAAAAAAGTAAAAACATTTCTTGTCTGGAACGAGATACCAATTTTTGAGTAGCCAGGAAATTCAACGGATTTCAAACGCCTGATAATTTATGGGAATTTTTAAAAAAGGAAATTTGAAAGGAAAATAAAACTAACAGGATCACCGAATTTCCAAACTGATTTTGAATTGAAATCATAACGATAGTTTAAATGAGTAGACTTTAAACTGGATTAAAATAATATAAGAAGAATTGAAAATTATGTAGGAATAAAAAAAATACATTGTATAAATCTTCAAACTGAAATTTAACGGGCCAAATTTTATGAAAAAAACATAACTCCTCAAATGTATTCATTATTCTATTGTTTAACATTTACTTAGAAAGAAATGAATGATTAAAATTTTTTATTTTATATGTTTAGGCCTCATAATTTGCCCAAGAAACTGCATATCGCGATGTAAACAATAAAATTTATACAACCAATATGATTTAGACGACCTGAAAGGAGAAAATTCACTTCAGAAATTAGCTTAGCCATTTTCTTGAAAAATATTTATCACATTTCGTACGTAATAAGAAAGGAGGTACATTTCGTACGTAAGTGCTACGTGAGGTATGAAATGCTTTCCCATTGTTTTTTTTTTTACTGAGCCTAACATACAGTTGATCACTTACACGCTAGATTGGTGATGTTCATTCGTACAAGTGATATACTCACTTTGTTCACCATAAGAACTGGTTTACAGAGAATATTGTCGTCGAAAGCAATTCTGACTAGTGCCTCTTCTATCTAATTTAATTTTCAAAGTCAAAACCATACCAAAGACTGGGAAAAATAACGTAAAGGAAGAAAAAAAAATACTTCATCTGTTGATAAACAAAGCATTATATATATATTTTTCTTTTTTGTTCAACAACCAGTATGTATTTACAATCTGCTCCCTAAGTGAAACCACAAGTAAGTCGCTTGACAAGAATCAGATAATAAGAGGTTCTTAAGGAACTCTCATACGTAAATCATTATAATAGTTATTAAATATCATTTTAAAATAGTTACATAGTTAATATCCTCAAGGGTATTGAGCAGAAATGGGTCAATCAGTTTCTCCTCGATCCAGTCCTGATAAGATACCCAATCTGTTCGTCCCGTATGCAAGACAGACTTCCTTTTCCTCCTCAGCATCGACGAGCTCACTGCAAGTAAAACGGGCGAATTGTCCGACGTCGAATCATAACTGTTTTCTGCCAGAGTATATGTAGATGGTATACCTGAACTGATAAAAAACTCAAATAAATCCGGGATTTTGTTAGGTCCATAGGGCAGTATATTGGCTGAAATCCCGAAACTTTCTCCAGGCGTAGATTTTGAACACACCTCCTCAACATCCTTCCCCTGCTGGTTGTCAACTGCAAACCCCACAACGGGTCCTTCGCGTTCTAGACCCCTGCAGCGATAAACCTAGAACCTTGAGCTGCAATGTATTCGGAAAACAACTCGTTAGTTATAGTATGGTTCGGAGGACAGTTCATCGCGGACAGCTTATAGGTCCCAACCAGTCTGTAACTTCAACCATGGTTGCCTGAATATGGTTAGTGCAGAAACCTGGAAGTTGGTGATGCCTCATAGAATTCCTAATTGGTATCGCAGTTATCCTATGGGCTCACCCGTCTTGGTGATTTGTTACATATACCGAGAAATCTTGAAGTCTGGGGTAATTCCGATCTGTAAAGTGCATCTCTGATAGTAGCATTACGTCCAGAGAATTAGTGATTGCCATAATGTCTAGTTCTTCCCACCTAGAAAGTAGGCCGTTAATGTTCCATGTAACGATCCGGAGAAATTTTGTCATTAACAAATTTTTGACAGTAGTTGAGTAAGCAAGGTTGTAAGACATCCACTCTGTTGAACTAGGAAATCTATATTTGATGAAAGCTAGTCTAACCTGTCTGTATTATTCTCACCATTACGGCCAGCTGCCGCAGCATACGTTCTGTGGAGAGACTCATGCTTTGCGCTGACGGTCTCAGAAGCTCCATGTCCCAACGTAAACAAATTTGTATCATCAAACGCGAGGCCAGTCGACCTACGGCTAGCTGATTCGACTCTCAGAGCAAGTCTTGAGTTCCGAATCGCCTTTTGCCTTCGTTTCCTCTCTAATATTTCTTGGTACACTCGACAGCCTCAATAGTTTGTCGGATGGTCGGATTGACACAAAGCACAGGTTGCGGAAGTGATCTTGTCCTTCCTAAAACAATCAGCTGTTCTATGGCCTTCCTGACAGTTTACACAGCGGAAGGTCCTCATGCAATTGTTTTTCGTGGATCCATACTGTTGGTATCTCATGCACTGCAAAAGGCCAGTTAGTTTCCGTGTTTCGAACGACTGCAATTTTCAATGTATTTTAACCCAAATGTGGTTTTATTGTTCTCCTGCTGCTCTAGGTTCACAAAAAAGCCGATGTAGGCTCTTTAGTTACTCAGAGGCGTGAATTTATTAAGTCCTTCACCTGATGGCCGTGGCCTTCGATTTCTTCCTTGTTCGTACAACCTTAGCGCATCATTTCTACCATAAAGTACAATTGGTGGAGACTTGACGGGTTTTGAAGTTGAGAGTTCCAGCATTCAAGTCCTAGTACTTTTATACGGATTTGAATATTAGATCGTGGATACCGGTATTTTTTGGTGGTGTGACTGTACAAGACTACACTTCGCTTACATATATAATCCTTATTCATCCTTTGAAGTAATACCTGACGGTGATTCCCGGAGACAAAACAGGAAAAAAGAAAGGCTTGGCGGGTTCCGTTTGGTTCGTAATATTCGTGTCCTCTAATGGAAGGCTACTAAATCTATTTGATATGGGTTATCCACCACTGCTAGGATTATGAATTGCAGTTTGTTTTCTCGATATAACTATGTCTTTCCACTGACTAGAAGTAAGGATTCCATAATTACCCTGTCGTTATCGCTTAAATCTCCCGATAGACTGTTGGTATATCATCTCTAATTAGGTTTCTACATGCTACCCTTCTCGGATCTCTATTCGACGACGGCAGTGACTTTTTCTGACGACTTTTTCTAAATGTTATTTGTTTACCTCTACAATCACTCAATCAGATAGCCCTTCGTCGATCTTATCAGCTGATGGCAACTGATCCATTGTAAGTAAAAAGTAAACATAAATAACAACGTATACAAATAAACAAACACTCCTTAACAACGGAACAAAAGACCTTAAAATATCATAAACAATGTTTTTGGCTTACTTGATTTTAAATCCAAATATTTGTTTTTACACTAGTCCAGCAAAAACATGTAGTTTATAGATCCGAAAGACACTTTTAATAAAAGAAATAAAAGTTTGTACAAATAGCCTAGGCAACCCAATAGGTTACCGAATCCAGAGGGTATTCCAAAAAATCTAATTAAATGTTGCAAACCAAAAACATAACTGTTAGAAACATAAAACACAAGAAACACAAAAATAGAACTATATATAAACAAAATAACTTAAAAAAATGATTTTTATATGCAGCTAATTATCTAAACCAATATGGCGTCCTAATCATATGTTGTGATTTTATATATATATATATATATATATATATATATATATATATATATATATATACATACATACATTACATATTTTATATATATTGTGTTTTGGTCTACTTTATGTTATGTATATATATAAATATATGCATAAAATTACTCTCATAAATATTAATAAAACTTCATCACGTCGTCTAAAAAAAACCGTAGATCTACTACTTTAAAAGCTGTGTTATCAAAACAAATCTTTTTAATAAGATTATTTTAATTTCTCTTTAGAAGTGAGAACATAAATTATATAATGTATATCTTTATCCTAACAATCCCTAGCTACCAGTTTTTACTGCGTTCCTGCCCATTTTTATTAATTAATGAAACTTTAATACTGGTAAATATCTCAAAGTTCAGTTCGTTATTGTTTTTTGTTTTTAACTATATTCTTATATTCTGACTCAAATGTAATGAATACTGATCAAGTAAATCAATAGAAATAAATCGTCAAAAAAGTGAAGCTCAATAGTGATTCAAAAAAAGGAGTTATTGATTTTGGCGAGAAAATGAAGTTTAAATAAAATCAGAAAGAGGGAGATAGAGAAAAAGAAACGATGACAATTACAAAAAAAACAAAAAAAACTTAACATTACAGTGACATGAAAATTGTGGTAAAAAGCAGAAATTAAATGAAACTACTAGGGTAGAGTGAATAAAAAAGGATATAATATTAGTTATTATAGTTATATTTTTATGTCACTAAACTAACTCTCATATCTTTATTTGACATTTTCAATTTAAAGTGAACAAACAAAAGATGAGATAGAAAAATTATATGTTATATTGCAAACGGCGAAACATTTGAATACATATTTTTCAGTATAAAGTGTTAAGTGATATATCCAACCTACCGCTTTGCCGATTAGTTTTCATCAGGTATATCACAAAATTCTACAAAACAATACTTCAGAGCTTATTTGAAATCAATTTATTGTCATTTAGAATCATTAAACTATGATAATAAAAAGAATTTATCCACCACCTTTCTTATGTACAGTACGGACTTGGCGTAGTGATGTCGGTTCGAACAGACTATACAATGAAATTATAAAGTTTTGGTTTAGTTTTCCAGTATGAAAGATTACCGGAATAAAAAACGAGATCTTCATTTCTTAAAGATAAAAAAAAATTACGTGTTACACAAATAAAAAATCTGATGTGGACATCACATGACTTCCTTGTATATTAAATTACATATACACAGTTTTACTGCACTTCATTTAAACTTATTTCCCTTGAAAGTGAAATACCATCCTCCAATTCTTTAATAAAAGTAGACAGTTACACAATTATTAAAATATTAATTTTTATTAACTTAAATATTTTACAATTATTAATTCAATAATCTTACCTGGAATATTAGGTTAGAGTAAAAGATCCTTGATTACTCTTTAAATAAATTGTTTACCAAATAATTCAATAATAAAAACTGATACACCAGAAATCTGAAACAGACACCAGAAATCTTCTGCATATTACGCACAGTGGAAAAAAATTGTTCAACAATCACTTTAAATTGAATACAATTCAAAAATGTATTTTATTTTTCTGTCAGATAATTAAGTAAAATGATTTTTAAAAAAATAAGTATACAATTTTTATAAAAATTTGCTAAGAAAATCTAAAAACAATGCGATTATAAATTATTATTTTCAATTAATATTAAATAATCAAATGTTTCACCAAATAAATTTTATACACACATATGTAATGCCTGTTACATTAAATTTACACATTTTTATAAATAAATAAATTTTTTTCACTAAAAATCTTTTTATTATCATTGAATTATTATTTATTGTAAAAGTCTTTTACAGTCACGGGTTAATAATTATCAAATCAATATATTTAAATTTAAAAAAATAAAAGTTAAAATAAATATATAAAAAAAAGGTTAAAAAACAAAAGGAGATGAAGTCTGAGACGGGCCGATGTTTCTTCCCTTTAAGATAAAATATTTTATTAATTAAAATTTTTATTTTAATTTCGATTTCAATCAAAAAGACAGGTGCACAACTAGATGTTACAAGTGTCCTAAATCCAAAATTTCAACATCCTACGGCTAATCGTTTTTGAGTTATGCGAGATACATATGCACATATATACACTCGTATGTACTGACGTCACGCAGAAACAAGTTAAATGGATTTAGGGATGGTCAAAATGGATATTTCCATTGAAATATGAAAACTGAAATGTTTCGCGATCACAATACTTCCTTTACTTCGTATAAGGAAGTAAAAAAAAGTTTAAAAAAGAAAAAAGGAGATGAAATCTGAAGACCGAAATTTTTCGCTAACACAACACTTCCTTTACTTCGTACAAAAAAAATAATAGGAATAAAACAAGAGAAAAACAATATTCATTAATAAATTACCTTAAAGTATTAAAGGATAAATTTTGGGAAAAAGTTTGTTGAGATTTTGAATTTTACCGTATTTATTTATGTAACTTTAAAACATCCTTTAAACATAAAAGAAAAAAAAGTATAACTTTTTCAAATTTAAAAACAGGTAAAATTACTTTGATGAAAAACTTTTTTACAGGATTTTTAATTATTTTAAATTTATTATAATAATTTTCTTTACACGAAATAAATATATTATTTTTAATAAGAAAAAGCATTTGCTGTAAAAGATTGCTCTTTAAAGAGTTTTTTTAGCTCAAAAAAGTGTTCTTTAAAAGTGAACTTTCAGGAGGAAGCGGGCTAACAAGAGAAGATTCTAGTTGTACATGATGCTGACAAGCACTGGATGAAACAAGTTTAAATTGATCTCTGCAACAGACATGAGAAAATAGAAAAGAAAGCTCAGATCTTGATCTATGTCACTAGCAAAATTATAAAAGCAATATTAATATAAACTAAACTTCACTAAACAAAAATATTTATTATAAAGTATAAAAGAATACATGAAGAAATAATTGTGATAATAAGTTATGGAAATAACAATTTTCCAATTACAATTTTTGGATTTGCGACCTATAAAGAAATACAAATGAGTTAGTTAATAAAGGTATATAATGTGTGCCTATCAGATACACTTTCGTATTTATATTTATATATATATATATATACTATTGATATATATAACTATATGAACCATTTCAGATGCGTAACGAATAAAGCAAGTCCAAAATTTTGTTCTTGAATTAACATTCTATAAAACCAATAAATAAAATTGTAAATACATTTTAAAAATCTGACTGTGATTAAAAATTTTTACCTAATTTGTACATTCTCAATTTGATCTAAAGTAAAGATTGCTCTAATGTTGTTAAATGCTCAGAAGTAAGTATTGAGAGGGGCACTGTAGTAATTAGTTTCAACCATCAGCAAACTCATCACTGTAAGTAAGCACGTATTCACCGTATCCCGCTTTATAATCACAGCTGTGAGCCTAATCTTGGCTTGCGGGAACTAACCGGACGGGAATAAACAAGACATTATACACTATACTATATCAGCGGCTACTGACAGACGAATTTATCAACGTAGCAAAATATTCATAGTTATTACAATTTAATTATAATTACAACTATTTTTTTACAACCTGGTAAAATTTAATTTGTGTATGTATACTAACAAATTAAATAAAATGAAATATATATATATATATAAATTATGCATTTACACAATATATACACTTTTTGTGTACATAACGTAATTTAACTTTACTTCTTATATCACTATAGTATGTATACACAGTATTAATCTCCATATTTTTGAATAAACAAACAAGAATTAGTAAGAGAAAATACTTTAAATCCATTGATAAAGGTTTAAAAAATGCTTAAATTTATTTATAACCGTAAATACTTATGTAATTTACTTAGCCGTAAATACAACAAAATTTAATTATAATGTTCCTTTGATTTTACATTCATCCTAAAACTTCGAACTCTTGAACATGTTTAAATTTTGAATTATTCTTGCAGCTTTTATGCGATAGTGAGAAAATAAAGAAATTTGGAACTTTTCACCATAAACGTTTCAATTAATAAATAATAAATTAAAATATCAAACACATCCGTGTATCATGCGGTACCCAAGTAAAATATTCACCCAGGTTTAGAAAATTAAAAAAGTAAAGAAATGATTGTTACATTTTTACATATTATTAACAAAATGAACATAGAAGAATGAACTATAACTGTATTTGTTATTTTCCCAATAATATTAGAAAGCCAGCCTATGTTGTAAATAATTTTCAAACAAATTATAGTATGTATATCTATATCTATATAGTACCTATATCTTATACGTAGAAGCAATATTACCTGTAGAAGTTGAAAACTGTAAAAACTATTTTTCTTAGCAAAATGACATATGTATTAAAGAAAAGTTATGCATAGTCATAAAGAATTCCCATACGTTTTGTACGTCAGTTTCCGAATAATTTACATTGATTGAAGCTCTATTGCATATTTAAACATACATGTTTTTGGATCTTTTCCTGATTCATAAATCAAAAGAAAGTAAACTTTCCTTCACCATTCTCCCTCCACCCATCGTTCTATTCCACTCCACTACAGCTATTGAAAACGACCTTTACGAGTCTCGAAACTCCCTTTACGTACAGTATTGATATTTTGCCTTTATTCTCGGCAGCCGAGCAAAATATGTCTACAAAGGTCTTACCTTCCTTTAAAATTTTATTGCATTTCTTCTCCTTTCTTTATATATGTTTACCAATTTTCGTAAAATAATTTATAAAAAAAATGCAGAATATAGGTATGTAAATTTTAAAATTATTGCTACTATTTAGACCTATGATAAACCACGGATAATCGAAATGTGCTGGCTAATATGAGTCTATAAAGGTATTTTAATACGAATAATCGATATAAGGTGGTTGTTGGTGTTAAGAAGTGTCAAGCAGTTGATGTAATTCATAATCAACCTGCATATATGGCTTTCTGCAATGCACGTTTAATAATGTATTATATAATAACAAATTCGATGTGGATAAAAACGTAACAACAGAAATAAATAGTTTAGTGTTTAAACTGAAGACCACAACTGTGTTTTGTGTTTAGGCCCGAACACAATTGTTAATGCTTTTAATAAAACGATGTAACTCAATAAAATTACAAAAAAATATGATTACTTTTTAATTAATGAAGCTATTGTAGAAAGACGGTTTTTTATAATATATTTTTTAAAACGTAATTCCCTTTGATTTTATGTAAATTCTACTATTTCAAACTTCCTTAAAAACTCAATTTTGGTTTTTAAAATTACTAATGTATTGTAATGATAATTTAAAGATACCATATTTTTTAAACAATCAGATTTATTAAAAATTACAACTAATAATAAATACAGCTTGATTTTACATGACACATTTGATAAATTTTTATCATTGTCATTTCACAAAAGGATTATTAAAACGAGGTGAAGGATTTTTTCTCGTAGTCCTTTTTTTACAAACATAAAGTTATCCATTTATATGAGTATTTTGTTCATATTGATTAAAAAAGATCCCGGCACTTCATAGTTAGATGCAGCACTCTTATTAGCTTGAACAAATCCTCTTTACCATTTGTACTTATCAGCGCAAAAGCTAGTCGTTACCAGAACACCCGTTGCTTTTAGTGCTGCAACAAGCACTTCTGTGAGAATGATAGTATTAGATTTACTGTAGGCAATATCTTTTTAGTAGGTTTATACGGAACACACACTTTTTACAGACTGACGCTGAACATCGCAAATATTGACAAATATTTATCTTAAAACAATTATTCAAAAAAAAACCCAAATAATCATACAAATTTAAAATCACGACTTGTATAATATTTTAAATATCAATATTTTACACGTACTGGTGTCAAATTACACTAGACAACAAAAAAAGATTTTTTCGTTTGCCTGGAATGGTAATTTTAAATAATTTCAGGGTGCTGAATTCAAAACTGTTACAGAATTTGTCTAAATCGGCAGGTTTTTTTTAGATACGTATGATTTAGACAAACGATTTTTTTACTAATAAATACGTAATCGCTGTGAAATCAATATTTAAAAATAATAATTATGTACGTAAATTAAAAATTTGCTTAAATCCACTAAATTTTTATTTATTAAACACAGATAAATTGAAATACATTATCACGATTTTAAAATAATAGTTTCTAAAAGTTTAAATCATTGAAAATGTCTTTAAAATAACAGTTTTTAAAAGTTTAAATCAATGGAAATGTCACCTTCAATTTTTAAAATATGTTGACAACGTTTTCTTTTATGCAATATTTGATCAGTTTCTCTAAACAGAAACCAACAATAGTTACCCATCATTCACGAATCCTATCTTCCTTGGTACCGATGGTCCACGGTTAGAATATCCTGATGAAAATATCCTTGCTCATCGCTGACAGACCTCAAATCTTTGGCAAAAAAGTTTACGTGGGAGTGCAGGAAATGAATTTTTATTGACATCCTATATTCTAAACGAATTTTTATCAGGTGTAAAATGTACAGACCAAGTTCAACGCTCTAAATGTAATGTTAAACCCTTTTACTACTTACTGGACAGTCGCAGCCATTATTTCTTGAGATAACCAGTCACTCATTTATTAGGATATAAGTTTAATTATAATGTAGAAAATTATACTAAATGCTGTAAAACTATTTTTAACATGGGCACCGTGGGTTCCAATTGATTTTGTCTTCTATTCACATTAAAAGAAATATTGTCTTTTCACTTATTTATAAAAACTGTATCTATAGTTATAGTGACATACAAAATGTATCTTTTATATTACGGAAAAAACTGGCGAATAAAATATTAAGCACACAAGTAAAAACGTTAAATTTAAATTCTTAATAAAAGAAATAAAGTAGTTTATTTCGACCAGAAGTTTATTCTAAACTGATTAATAAAAAAATCGAGGGTATTTTCAATCTTTTTTTATCTAGAATACGCTACGCTTTCAAACGTAATTGTAGTTAAGTCCAGTGTGTCTGTGCCACTCCTTTGTTTTCAGCTACCCTACACAATTCATCACACCACAGTTTCCTAATTTTTTTTTGCTTTTTTTATTTTTTCCGCAGACAATTCGTTATTTCATCAAATTGTTTCGTTTCCTCCACAACGTACAATTCAGAATCCGCAAATTATTTTACTGAAATAGAATCGCACAACAGTTTCATTTCTAATTTCACACTTGTCAAGTTTTATTGTTCTACACTTCCAATCGTACTATTATTTAAATTTAACTCAACAAATCACCAAATACGCTTAGAATACATTATTAGTATGTAATTGTACCAATAATTTATTGATATACATTTTTCTTTCAACAAAACCATTAAAAATATATATTATTTATCTTTATACAGAGTTAATTTATTTGTTTTTTTTTAATATTTGGTTAATTAATTAATAATTTATTACTTATAATGATTATAAATAATTTTTTTTTTATATGAAAAAATGCTTTTCATACTGTTAATTTTTTTTAAATAGCCCATATGTTTATCAAAAATATTAAAGACTGCTCGGTTTGTGTATAATATAGCACATACTTTCTTATTAATTGCTTTTACTGCATCAGCGTGTGATTTTGAAAAGTAAAATAATTTTAATATAATGCTTATACACAATAAAAAGATATACTGACATTAATTCAATGTGTAAAAATATCGTTACCTTTCATCATAATTGGAACAAAAAATAATTATTTCAAAGTGTTTTGGGCAAAAAAAGGGTCTTACTTGTAATAGTGATATATAAAAATTGCTTCTAGTTAAAACTGTATTGTAAAATGAATCAGTGACACCAGAGTCAGCAAAACATTCCAATAAATACAGAAAATCTCGAACGGGACTAATACTCATTTAAGAAAGAATGGTTAGCTTCTATGCAATATGAAAAGAAATCATGCAAACTTACTTAGGGCGATGTTATTGATGAAATACAGACGGAAACATTAATTATAAGCACTGGTTTAGTACATTACGTAGGTAAACTACACAAAGAATATTTAACAAAATACAGTATAAATAAATTTCTAATTTACTCGTAATCACTTAGCAAACTGTTTGATTTAAAACACACTTCACTATGTACTGTATTAGAAAACGGTATCACGTCTTCAAATCGTACTCTGTAATCGTCTTAAACAGTCAAGAAAACAGCACTGCAGTACTACGTACACTAAAACTAAAATTACTCTAAAGAAAATTTACAGAACTAACCTACAATGTTTTGGATTGCATTTAAAAAAAATTGTAATTTTTCCTTTTTTCACTCTTGTTTTTAAATCCATGTGAAGTTCCGTGTGTTCTTGCATGGCATCTTCAATTTTGCGCTTAAAGATTAAGATTCTATTCAAGGATGGATCAACACCTATAAAAAAACTAGATAAGATCATGGGATACTTTAATGCCTTTGGTAAGCGTTTTGATATTTAACTATTTTACAGGAATCGTATTTTCAACCTCCTTCACCTTCATACTCTACCTGCGCTATTAAATATTTTTATTTTTTAATGTCACTATATAATTTTATGTATGAAAATACGGAAAATCTCAGCCGCGAATATAGAAAAGACATCGCAAAATACTGCACGCGAATAATGAAATCGCGAATAAGGATGTTTCATAGTAGTTAAAGAAATAATTCATGGGTAATCTATAAATGTAAGCGAAAATAGGATTTCAGTAATTCTAAAAGGGAGTGTTGAAATACGTGAATTATATCTTAGCTGTTGTTAGTACTTCTTATAATTTGGGAAATTAGAATTTTTGTTGAAAAGATTAAACCAAACCAATAAAAATCAGAAACCAAACAGATCGGAACTATTTTGAATTGAGAATTAATTTGTAAAGATAATTTATGTATACCGAAGAATACGCATATTGATAAATGTATCGCCAACTTTTTCATTCAATAAAAGTAAGATTTTAATGTGATTAACGGCGAAAAAAGAGGCGAAAAAAGAGGGCGCTTAATCTAGAGGCTTAACAAAAATAATGAATTTTATTAAAGATTCAACTGAGTTCAAAGATGTTACTTGAAAAATCTTTGAACATAGGAAAATAATCCCCCAAAAATTTAAAAAATGCTTTAAATAAATATTTCAAAACTATATAGAAGAAGGATCGGAAAAAGTATGGATAAAAATTGCTTTGTCCTCAAACCAAAAAGTACAAAATATTTTAAAACACCGTAACTGATGAAAGACGAAAGAGAGAGAAGGAAAAAAAGGGATTCTTTATTTAGAATAATTGATCCGTTTATCAATTCGTTCTTTGTAATTCATACAGTGGCACCTCCAAAATCTTCTCTTCTACCAGAAAGATTACCGGACCGGAAAAAACTTAGAAAAACTTAAAGGCGCGTGAGCGTAACTTAAGAACAACTCTACCAATCTCTATCAATTTTTCATACGCACAACCTCATATACTACTACTGTACACCTAAATTTCAGTGAGATTGATCCAGTGGTTTTTAGAGATTTTTGAGCCACAAATTTTATACATAGGCCTAACGAGTGGTATAAGGAAATCGCATTTTAAGTGCATGAATTTTTGTACTTCTCACATCTCAAGACGTAAAGAATATTCAATTTCATATCCACTGACCCAACCGTGAAATAAAAAGTATTACCATACTTTCTTCAAACAGTTGGTAAAAAAAAATAATCTATGGTTGAAAAACTGACTAACTATTTTGTTATTTTTGAGTTTTATTAGCTTTTTTGTTATTCCGTCAGTAAGGCTTCAAAATTTCCCGTTGCCCTGGTATCAGATAATTTAGTATAAAATAATTGGAAAAAAGTTCGTGTCATGAACGTTTGTTTGCATTTTTAAAGACGTGCGGTAAGAATTTTACTTATTAATTGTACAATTGAAAACGTGTTAATAATTCAAAACTTAATTAGTCCTATTTAGAAGACGCAAAACACCTAAATATTTCAATTTGATTGGAAGAAAAGTCATTAGTTAAAAGAAAAAAAATGTATTAAATACTAATATTTCGTTGGCTTCAGGTAGTTTTTCTTTTGCTATACTACTTTCAGAATTTTTTTCACAGTGTAATTTCCAATCACATTTTCTATGAAAATCTGTTATTGTTTGATCAGTTGTTATTTCATATCACTTACTCAATAATTTTGCGAAAAAATTCCCTTTGATACATAGAAACCCTTACTCTAACATCATCCCAATCCGTTTTTTACAAAATTTATTTGGAAATCAGTTTTCCAAATGTCGATTGGTTAGAAAATCCACCAACATTTTTGAGAGATAGTATCATTTTTTTGAGTAATACCATTATTTTTCACTGTAACAGTAAGGAAAGTAAACATAATTAACCCACAATAGAGTTGAACACTACATAATGTGAGTTCCACCCACATAATGGAACAATTTGTATTCATTACTATGGCTTGTGATGTCACCGTTTTTAAATGGTACCGTACGCTAGTTACAAAAAAGAAAGAAACGTTACACTCTCTTCTACACTTTACAGAGCACTCAAATTTCAGTGACAAGTGGTGAACGGCCAATGGAAGTCTCTTAACTTTTCGTGAAGTACACTCAAGTGCAGTCGTTTGTGAAAGGTATGACAAAATGAAAACATTCACCTTAAATCCTCTTCCCATATCCAACCGTCCGTTAAAAGGAAAGGACTGTGTTCGCAGCTTTATTATTTGTTTTCGTTTTTTGTTCATACTAACCGTAATTTTGTTTTTCGTAATTTTATTATAGAAAACATGATGGACCTTAGAAAAATAATTTTTAGAGAATAAGTGTATGTGTATTAAAAAAAAAAAAAAAAACTTATATTTGTTGTATTTCTTTCTTATCATGTTAAAATATTTGTCGTGATGGCATTTAGTAATGTATTATTCAATTTCTGGATATTTTTTATTCATACCACGTCAATACGAGATTTTAATTAAATATGCTTAAAAGTGAAATAACAACAAAAAAATCAGCATAAAAACACCGCAATAAAATATAAAAAATAATACTTTTCAGTTCTTTAAATTTTGACTTTAGAAGCCGGAGTGAATATAAAAATGACTAACTACTTAATTACAAATAATTTAGCTGGTTCTTTATTTGGATCTTATTGAAAAAGTTCGAAATTAAAAGAATAAAAGGAATTATATATATAATAGTTTTTTGGTAAGATTTGCCCCTAAGGTTGATTTTTTTTTATTTATTTAAAAATAAATTTTGTTTTACATTATTTAGATATTGTTTTTTAATAAACTTACAAAACAAAATACCCTGGTCAAGTAAAAAAAAAAGCCATTCATAAGAAATAAAAAGCTGGTAAACAAGCATCTTAATATAAATATACAAAGAAATAAAGACAAAGGTCGTAGAGTCCTATCGAATGTAAAAAAAAACCGTTTTGGATTCTGGAAATTTGTTTTATTATTTATTTTATTGTAAGTTTTCAACTATTTTCTTGAATTTTCTGCGTAAACATTATGAATATTAAAATTTCATCAGGCATATATCATACTTTATAAAATAGAGAAAAAATACACAGAGAAAGGAAGAAAACCACAAGAGGAAGTTCTTCTACAAGATAAAAATAATAATTATTCAAATCTGTCCTCTTAATGAAGGGTAGAACTTGAATATATATATATATATATATATACATATAAAGAATAAAATCAATTGAGAATCATCTCAATTTTTGAGTTGAACAGTTAATATAATTATTTTTTTTAATAATAATTTTTCATTGATAATCTATAACTTTATAGTGCTTGTTAAAAATTGCGTTGGAAAAGTATTTATACTAGGAGTAATATGAACATATTTATAAAATTGATATATTATTATAAAATAATATTATAGTTTATTACTGTCATTAATTATTACACTATAACTTTGGCATTGTTAGTCGCAAACAATGTATATTCTATTTTGATACAGTTTCATTCATTCTGAACCTTGAACTTTTATATTTTATTTTTTTATTTCTTTTACGTGCTGAAGGTGTTGTTTGTTAGTGTGGTTATTATATACATTTCTATTTAAGAAATAAATATGTAATTTCATAGTCTAATTCATTCTACTCTCTTAAATATATTTATACTTCTTTTATTGAAAAATTTAGATTTTTATTCCTTCAATAGACATTAATTGATTAATACGAGAGCGTATGAAATAACGTAATTCTTATAACCAGCTTTGTCGAATTGAGATTTATAGGTAGCTGCAAGCGAGATTAATTAGTACAAATAATGGCTATTTGATAAAGAATTGAGGAACCGTTACATTTAAATATAACTGGTGCGAACAAGTCTTGGAACAGTTACAAACTTCCCTTGTAGAAAGCATAACCTTTTGTGCCACCAAGATATTCAGTTGGCATCTGTTCGTTTGTAGTTTTTATTTTGTTGTATATTTTACGACACTGTATATAAAAAGAGTACGGATTTTAACAAAACCAATTTTTTAATATTGTTTTAGTTTATTTTTGTGTATAAGCTATCTATCTTTTGTTTACTCGATCATAGAAATGAAATTTAATAAAATGTGTGTATTTACATACACACATTAGAGTCACATCTTTAGAGTGTATATACATACACTCTAAAGATAATTTTTTTTAAATTTGCTAACATGTAAAATTTACTATTTCATTTAGCAAAATAACAAGACCTTATGGAACTAAAAGTAATAGCGTGGGGCGCTACCACAAATAATGAGAAGACTTCAATATTTTTTTATTGAATTCTAAATGTTTCCATATATTTTTCGTCAACATTTGTTGAAAAATTAAGCATTTATCTGTAACGATAAAGTTAAACTTTTACGTTTAGTCACACAAGACCAACATTGTTTGTATGGCTTAAAAAATATTCTTTTTTTTAGTTTTTTTAGTGCATTTTAAAATAAAAGAGTTTTTAAAGAAAATTATTTTATTTTATATATTTATTTCTTGTTTTGTCGTAATACGAGGTATTATATTTGATGAATATATTAGTAAAGAAAACTGTGATCTGTGTGAATGCTGGTTAAAAACGTATTCTTTGATTAACTGATTACTATTGTAAGCTTTGTCTCAAGCATATGCTAACTTTGCTTAACTGAATCATTTAGTAAGCCGATAAGAAACGTACTTCATCTTACTCAATTGAGAACGCCTCGACTTTGGCAAAAACACAAATACAAAATATAAATAAATCAATGTTGAATAAATTTTGTTGTTTTAATCGTAAAAAAATATGATACTATGACATTATTCTTACAGTCAAGGTAATCATCCATTTATTTTTTTCTTTTACTGTGTACTGTGTAATAATATTTTTTCGTTATAATCCCACAAAATTTTATTGTCAGTTAGCGAATATCTTCTAGTTACCGGTTTATAAACTTACATGCATAATTCAAATCAACTGGATGATGGAAAGCGAATGAAAGATTGCAAGATACTTGAACTGGAAGGTTTACTGGTAGTAATAAATAAACCGTTTAAAAATAATTGATCTGTATCCAAATCGAAACTGTAAGCCAGATGATAATTTAGGTCTATTATTATAAACATTCAAATCGATAAAGCTTGAAATAAATGATTTATAATTTACAGGCTGGATCAATAATAATTCTATCCTTTTTCGCAAAATGACAATGAAAATAAGATTGTGTGCAAGAAGGAAAGGTTACATAAATTAAAAGTGACTGCATAAGTATTGTTTGCAAGGAACGAAAGTAATTCCTCTCCTTACTTGGGATACTAACTAATCCATGAGTAACATGATACATTGTTTTGTTTATTTAAACATTTTTATTAATATTCCCTCATGTGGAAATAATTCGGTATGTTGAATTCAATTCCAAAGTTATGTTAAAAACTATAAATAAATCATAGTTACTCTCTGTAGAAATTGTAATATATCTTTAATATATATGTAAAGGAACTTGCCCTGACTGACTGACTCATCAACACCCAGCAAAAACTACTGAAGATAAACTGAAGAAAATTTGTATATATGTTCTACTGATGGTGTAATTATACACTAAGAAAGGAATTTTTGAAATTCCTAGTTTAAACGCTTAAAATGGAGTAACAATGAAATTTACTATTTTTTAATTTCTCTGTAACAAATGAAGAAATAAACTTGATTTTGGTGTGTGTAATTTTCACGATAATATCTAAAAACAAGTTTGTATATTTTTTGTAATTTCGAGTTTAAGGGTTAAAATAGATTTTGAATTTTTTTTCTGGTACTACGCAATTTGTTTAATTTATCGATAACAAATGAAGATATCAAACTTGATTTTTGGTATCTAATTTGCATGTAAATATCTAAAAACCAATTTATACATTTTACGCAATTCGACTTTGAAAGGGGTGAAGAAAGGTAAAGAAAATTTGAACAATGATTGTAAATTTTCTCTATTTCCGATTATACTAAAAGAAATATTCACTAGATTGGGGTTGTGCAGATACTCTTTAGATAAATATCTAAATATCATTTTCAGTTTTTTTAATTTAGATTTTTTAAGGTGTGCGACTGTGTATGGTCCAGTGGCTCAACCAACACAGCCACTTTCTGTATGTGAGACGTGACTGACGTGTATGTGTAGTACGTATGTACTACACGTCTCACGTGTACACGTCTACGTAGTACTACATGTCTCACGTACTGACTGTATGTGAGACGTGTGTTACTGTTACTGTATGTGAGACGTGACTGGCTGGCTGCACCTGCCTCCAGTTACTTGACTAAAATACATAAAATGAAAGTAAAATTGCGGGCTCAGTGGAATAGATTGTGGCTGCTGAGTCCTCCCACGGCATTACATAACAACCGGGAGAATATGCTCGAGAAACTTCTTTCCCCGAGCAACGAAGAGACCAAGTCATCTTAACTCGGCTAAGGATTGGACACACCAGGCTTACCCACGCTCATCTATTTGGCCCTCCTCAGAAGAAGATCTGTGAGGCTTGCAAGATCAAATGGTCCGTACACCATCTGTTCTTTGATTGCGCAATCTTTGGAACCATCCGACAAACATTAGACCTGTGTTCAGATATGAAATTTCTACTAAACCGGAAAGAAGGTATAAAACGTCTGTTGTGGTTCCTCTCCTACAATGGAATGAGAATACAATTTAGTTGTTTTTGTCTGATTTATGTATTTTAGTTTGTATCTGTTGCTACTGTTCTATATTTATTCTTTATTGTTCCTGTTTCTTTATTGTTTATTTTTGTTGTTTATGATGATGTAGTGTTACTTTAGTCGCTAATGACTGTAATTGTTGATGTGACTGTAAATAAAAGCATTAAAAAAAAGAAAATATAATTAAAAAATTTTAAAAAGTTAGGAAAGAATTACGATCACCTCCTAGTATTGTTTGTCGGGTAACGCTGAGAACCGGGAAAAATTCATTTTTACCCGTACTTGGTATTGGTTAAATGACGGGGATGGTAGAATTTATAAATAACCTATTATCACACGAACGATACGTTATTATATTCTGCGACTTGGTGATTTGAATTTCATTTATATCTTCTGGAAATAATATTTTTAAATTTAATTTACATACTTACCTCAAAAAGAACAAGGATACCATGAGCTGAATGCACTCAAAGACTTTTATTAATTATTGTATTTTACGCGGTATAACAAGTACTATGAGATATTTGTCATTAAAAAAATATATAGCTGTAAATAATTGCTTAAAATACTTCCAAGAGAATATTTGGCTTTAAATAAAAGCGATAAAAATAAAATATTACGGTAAATTTATTTTATTTTTTTGAAATTATAAAAATCAGGCGATTGAATGCTGATAACATTCTATTAAATTATTTTTAGTATTTGAATTATTAAAAAAGTTACTCCATCCTCAGATGTAGTAACTCAGTAATCCAGTAATCTCAATTACTGGTTTCAGTATTCGGTGTTTAGAAGGTTAGGAAATGATTAATTTTAAGGAAGTTTGTTATTTCTTGTGGCAAAGATTAACAAAAATTTTGTTTCTAGTCCATACACAAACTAATCCACTTTTTAATGTTAATAAAAGGGAACTTTTTATATAATCCAACGTATTATCAAATTCAAAAACCATAGTACAAAATCATTAAATAATTAATAATTTTTAATAATAATTTTAAATGTCTTAAGACTGAAGCGTATCCAAATTGCGAGTAGTTGGCATAATCATTGCAGTCTCAATTGATTGCTCCTCTTATTGAAGATTATAATTAAAATACAACTACTTTTAACTGGACTTTAAACAATAATTAGAATAAATAAATAATAAATTAAATATATATAAAATTAATTTAATTAAACAGTTTCCATTGTTTATAATAATTTTTAAATTTTGTAATAATCTAAATAATAACAATAATTTATTTTCATTACTGGCAATAGCTAATAAGTAACATTGTAACTACTGAGGTTTACTACTTTAATGACATTAATGTTCTTGTTTTCGAACAACGGCTAAAAAGAATGTTGTTAGGGAGTAGAAAACAAGCACATTTAGTTCCAGTTGTTAAATCCCAATTGACGACTTCCAGAATTAAGCGATGACCAATTTTATAACGCAGTTTATTTCCCATTTTCAACAAATTTTCTCATCGCATTCACTGAAATACTTTAATTTATAGAATAAGGCTATTCTACATTTTATTACTTCTTTTATGACTTTCTTTAACATAACCTATTCCATACTGATTAAAAATATTTTTCTAACGCAATACTATAATCTATAAAAAAATGTTGCTAAAATTAAACCAGGACGATATATACAAGCTTGAGTGAACAATATTGTGTGTGTATGTGTGCGCGTACGCGCGTCTACACGTGTGCATGTGTCCGCACAACGTCGTCTATGACGTCACCACTCTGATAGCATCAACATTCTTCACCAACATTCCTTAAGATGCCTTTCACTCTTTTCTTTAAGAAACAAATTTTCAGCCTTCCTCTAGGTTAAAATAAAATAAAATCAAAGTCTCTGCAGCACAGAAACAAATATTTCATTGTACAAATAACCACAAACAAAAATGTTCTGCCAATAGAGAAGAAAGTTACTTATTGCATAAAAATACTCAGCGATTTATTTATCAGCTATATTATTTTGTTTAATATTTTATGTTTTAATGCACTCTTACGTTAATAATCAGTCTATTTTAATTGATTTTTTTTTTAGAACAAACTTTAAAAGTAAAATGAATAGGAAAAGTAATTATTATACATATATATGTATATTATATATATTTTCATTCATTTTTTTTTACTTAATTTCCTAAACACACAACGTTTTGTGAATGCTTTGTGGTGTAATATAAAATCTTCGGGTTTACATTTTTTTTTTTTTTTTAATTCAGCGGGAGTCTATCTTTTCCTCTTGACATTCATTCAGATGGTTTCTCTTTTATACCACCATTACAGACAATTTTACAGAACGAAACGCTGATGATATTGCATTGTAATTTATAATTTAACATTTGCGTTCTATAATTGCAACATTACACTATGACCTTTTATAAAATAACTTAATTTCAAAAATAAAGTTGTTTTATTCACTTATTTAATTTTTAAGGTAAAATTTATTACTTAAAATCTAATGATAAAATCCAAAAATGAACTTCATAAAAACAACAGAATTAAAAAAAATTATAAAACCCACGACGAAATAACCATAAAAAACGTGAATTAATTAAATAACAGTATTTTTTCCTTGTAATCCTCTGTGACATTGTGATATTGTTTTAACACAATAAAATTTAAGATTTTGATTGACCGTTGTGCGTGACCCGTAGACTGCATAGATAAGCTTTAGTTAATATAGTCACGCACGACGGTTAATTAAAATGTTAAATTTTATTATCTTAAAAACAATATCACAATGTCACACATAATTAAGAGGGAAAAATACAGTTATTTAATTATTTCACTTTTTTAAGGATTTTTCGTTGTGGTTTTTTAAAATTTTTAATTTTTTTTTTAAAGAAAACATTTGTCAATTTAAAAAAATTATTTCTCGTGTTTCATTCAGGACTAATTTATTTTGTCTTTATTTAGTAACATTTTAGTCAACCTAATAGTAGCACTACACTTGGAGTAGTATAGTTATTTGTTTTTATTGTGCAATTTTATTTACTGTGTAATATAAAAAAAATAATCAATAAAAAGGAGCATTTGTATAATCAATAAAAAGGAGCATGTACATAAATTACTATTTTTATTTCTCTTTCTGTAAATTGGGATAAATAAGGTACCGTTTTTAAAACACCGTTCACATGTGACTGTAATATGTAGGTTCTGTATTTGGCCATAGTTATATATTGGTTATAGGGACGGACAGTCGCTTTTTTTTACAATTTTTTATAATTTTTATTTGATTAGTTTATTAGCGAATAAAGTAAATTATAATATCGAACCGGCAAAACGACGTGCTTCACAAAAACAAAATGTAAAAGAACGAAAATCAAAAATTCAAATTATGAACGGAAAACGTTTGGAAAAAAAACTAGTTGCCCTGGTAGCTTCTGATACTAAACCAAGATAATGAACCAAAGGCTGGCCCTTCTCATGTAAGTACAGGTGACAGTAGCACAGAAAATGTCTGATTTTAAAAAATCAGAACTTTCAGAAATTCATCATGTTGGACCTGAATTTATCAATTATGTACAAAAAATGTTTTTTCACATTTCCGAAAACCTTCTTTTTTATGAACCAAAGGACTTCCTCGTATAAATACCGGTGACATTACATACAGGTAAATACAGGTGACATACGACTAACTCGCTCATAAAGCAAACAAAACCTGCAATACTAGGCTAATGGAGATTGTTTTGATTCACCTGATCTGAAGGAGATTGTTGCTTCAGATACTAAACAAAGTTTATGCACGTTTTTCAATAGGATATTGTAGATTTTGATCAAAGGAGACTACTTTATTTAAAGAGGTCGAAAAATAGTTTAAACAGATATGGTAACTAAATTTCGTCGAAAAGTGGAAATTGTTTGTTTTTATCCAACATCACTCATATTTATGTATATACAATATTTATATATATATATATATATATATATATATATATATATATATATAATATTTTTTTTATGTATTTATAATATTTATTTTAAATAGATTTTATATCAAATTTTCGTCTTTTAGCATTAAGGATCTAATAATAGTAGTAAAAGAAAAACCAAAAAAGAAATACTACAAAAAATATTTATTTATATTTCAATAAAATTAAGAAATTTACATGAGCTGTCTTGAAAATATGATAGCGTTCAGTCATATGATTCTGATGGAAAAGTTTCAAATGACAGAATCCAAATTGATGACAATTTATGTAATATAAATTATAAATTAATTGCGTTAATTATTGTTTTAATTCTAATAAGCTGGATGTAAGCCAATACATTCAAGAAATAGCATTTTATTAAAGAAAATATATATTTGTTAATGATTATATGATACGGTTACGTTTCCACATCACCCTCAAGATAGCAACCATGACGCGCTACGATTTTTTTTTACGAGTAAAATCTCTCCCCGCTAGGCCTACATAAAAACACTAGTGTTTTTTCTAGAGAGAAAAAGTAACATAAAATGTTACTTTTTCCTAATTTGGAAAAGTAACATTAATGCTACATTTAAAATTATTAATAAATAATAACTTTAAATGTAACATAAATTATTAGTTAAAAATTAAAACTTTATTAAAATTATTAGTTATAATTTTAATAACGTTTTAATAAAATTAAAAATTACTAGTTAATAAACTAACGGCATATTATATACATTGTTACATACCATCTCTATGAAGCAGAGAAGATTTAATAGCGTTGACAGTAGAGGTATGTGGGATAGAGAAAATCGTCATCTTTTCCCAAGAGGGAATACACATGGACAAGCAAAAATTCCAACCCACACTTTGTTTTTTACAATTTCTATTCTATCAAAACCAATAGTTGATTCTGATCTGTTTTGTGACCTGTCCTGGCCTTTTTACCTGACCTGTCATTTTTAATTGACCTGTCGTTTTTTATCTAACCTAGTTTGGGTTAATACCCCTGACCATCAATGTTTTTGGCTGTTGCAGAAAGGGGAATAATTTTTTTGTGAGTAATATGTCGTTGTTTATTCTTCAAATGTTCATCAAAAGATGAACCACACAAAAACTGAGACCAGCTAGTATAGTCTCTTATCTGAATTAGCTGTTATCTCATTTAAGTTTTCTTTACTCGTTTAAGGGATAAGTGAAATCGTTTCCGATTTCCCTTACGATGGTCATTATGATGACCGGAGTACGCAGGGTCTGAGTGGTCTTTGTTTGTAAACCAGTACTTTTGTAAAATTCCGCTCACCTTTCATAGTAGTATTTTCGTTTATTATACGCTTCATTTAGTGTTTGATTTGTGTATATTTTACATCGTTCTTGTATTCAACCATTTTTTAACATACCAGACAGTCGATTTCCAAGCGTGTAACTCGAAGGTAAGTTTTATAATTTTATAAAATTATTTCAAATTTATTATTTTATAATATATCTATTTTCTTATTGCAGTATCATCAATTCATAAGATCTAGCAGATATTTATATTGTTTTGTATGACTTAATCTTTTTTTTTATACTGTACGTACATAAAAATGAACTCACGGTCTGTGTGTCCGTACTTAATATTTTTAAAACATGCATAAACTTTCATCAATGGTGCTCAAACGATATTCTTTAATATTTGAAGATACCAATATGTATATTATACTCAGTGTAACTGTACAAGTTAGTAGAACTAAAATTTTGAGGGTAGTCACTCAAAAATATTCTATTTCGCCAACGGCTCTAATACTTATAAAGTTTCTGGGATAAAGAACCTACCTTAGACACTGTAATTAGGAATTATTAGTATGCCTAAAATATTGAGAAGTACTCCTATAAAAATTAGGCAATAAAAGTTATAGTTTATACTAAAATTTTTATTATGAAATTATAACTATGAAAATGTTTCTAAAAAATGCAGATTCAGGTCGTAATGCGTTATTTTGCATAACACAGCATGTAGTATAACTGCTATATAAAATGATAATAATATTTGTGTACTTATAGTTAAGTTCATTATATTTGTTGTAATTATATTTGTGTATTTTAGCTGAGTTCATGATGCAGTAGGTATAAAAGTGTGTATACTTTATTATATAAAACGTAATTTTTTTTAATTTTTAAAAATATTTTTAAATAAATACATCAATTGTAAATTATACTAGTAATCGCAAATAAATAAAAAAAAGATATAAATTTATTTTAATGAATGTTATCGTATTTTATCACGTTTTATGAACTGCAAAAAATATTCATAAAATGTTATACATTTCTTATTACTTATTTTCACAATATATTATTATTAAAGACAAATTCATGTACATGTGATGTATGGTTGCCCACACTACAGGTTAAAATCACTTCGTGTGGCGGACCACGCAAGAGGTGCGTGGTGAAGGTTTCCCGAGTTTTCCATCTTTATAATCACTTTTATAAAGAACTAAAGTCAATGCATAATGAAAAACACTGTTTTAACAAGAAAAAAAAACATTCCCGTCCTAATATTGAGACTTTGATTACAAGTCCCGCAGCAAATGGGTTATGGATTTTGCGCTGTCATTCAGGTGAGTAAAGCGACTTTAATGTTTAAGATAATTAATAATGTGCTTTTTTAAATGTTATTTATTTTTTTAAATTAAGAAAATTAAAAATTTAGGTTTAAAATTTGAAAATTTGTAAAGTCGCTTCACTCACCTGAATGATGTAGCTGAGATAAAGGATACACGGTCATTTTTTCTTATCTTATTTCTCAATTTTATCAGACGGCAAAACGTCTTATCTGAAACAGGCAGTACCTTCGTTATTTGCCTTTTTATATTCTTTCAGGTCGGAAATGTTTTTTGCGATATTAAAAGTAAAAATTTTATTGTTCAGTTCTTTACACATTTTGTTCAAATTACTTTTCTCAGATAACAGGTTGTCTACCTCTTCATATAAAACATTGTTTTCTGTCCATAATATAGTAATCGCTTTGTTGTGATCAGATTTTAGTCTCTTCATTTTTATTTTTAAGCCTTCGACTGTCGATTGTATATATATATATATATATATATATATATATATATATATATATATATATATGTACCTGTATTTATCAAATCCTTAGCGTATCAAATTAATCAAATAATGATGTGAGGTGAATATGAAATTAATCAAATAATGATGAAAAAGAGATTTAAACTTTAAATATTGTTGCATGGCCACATTTTTAATTAATAAAAAAGTAAATAAAAAGAAAAAAATAGTAATACATATATACAACCATTTTCTTTAAAAAATTCCAACATACTTTTAATTTCGTAACAATTCTGAACCTTTACCGTTAAGTGGCAGAAATTTCGTTGTTTTTTTTCTTTTTGTTAAGAGTATTATAAATGCGCCTCGGTATAGGATAGAATGACATTGCTGCATATAGCCGGCAATACCGCAGTGACTGGCCCCGCTGTCCGCGACTCGGCGGCGGTAGATTATTGACAGAGCAATAACGATTTTTATTGATTATAATGTTATTGCTTTCTTTAATTTTTTTTAGATAATTTTTTTATAAATGGGGATTTATCGCGTGTTAGCGGCTCGACAATAATATTGGGAGACCAACAACCTAAAAATTTGTTACAAACACAGTTTATTACCCTAAAGACGTATACTCAAAATAAATAATAATAATAACAACAAATAACTATTACGTACAGGATAGTAATTAAATAAAGAAAACAAGATTTGTGTAAAAACACAAATCTAAAATATAAAAAAAGTTAAATTATAAAAAACACAATACAGTTAATACAGTTTAATTTATTAAATAAGTTATAATGACGCTTGGACTTGATGCTAGATTAACAACAAGATAACTCTTTTTTTTTCTGTTTAGCCTGCGGAACCACCGTAAGGTTCAGAGGTTGAATGAGGATGATATGAATGAATGTAAATGAAGTGTAGTCTTGTAGGTCTCATTTCCTGAGATACTGTCATCACTTGTTATCACGAATAACTTGTAGAACTGCTGACTTTCTGGTCCGTGGCATTATTTATGTTCCTTGATCTGCAAAAAAGACCCGCCTCATCCCTTTAATTGTTGAAGCGTAATAATTTCCATCATCCGCGCCCTTACGTTTTTCTATAAGTTCTTATTCCGGACCGGTAAACCTTATGATCGAACAACAGCTTTTGTAAATGCCATTCTCTGTATGATAAAGAACAGATTGTTAAACGGATCTGTTAGTTTCAGAAAAAAATTATTTTAGTTTCTTCTGGATTCTTTTTAACTGGAAGATATCCGTTACCCTGGTTCGTTATACTGGTTCTGTGACAGTACCTTCAACATTATTTAACAAAAAGATTAATACTCGTACTATACAAAAATTAACATACGAATGAGAACAATGAATGAATGATTCAACTCGCATGAATGACTTCTGATGAATGGAATATTGTAAATAAATTAATTACGGCGCGGTGGCGGCGGTAATAAAGCGCTATGCGGCTATGTCATTCCATCCTATACCGAGACGCGTTTACACTATTACCAACAAAATGCGAATGCTTCAATAAAGTTTGTTTTGTAATTAGTAATTTCTAACCTTAGTGCTACTAACACGTAATATGTTAGCAAGGAAATTTTGTCATAAAGTGTATAAATATAACATTTACCTGATATCCGCAAGTTTTTGTCTTCGTGAACCTCTTCTTTCAAATTTTCTGAATTTTTTTCAAAATTTTTAAAATTTTCTAATTTCCATTTTCAATGCTTCAGATATTACCGAATCGCTTACTAAGTAATTCACTCTGGGATGAAAGATCCTTCAGTGACCGAGCTTTCTTTTTAAAGGATAACAACAAAAATATTTTCGTGTTACACAAGATAATACTTTATAATTGAGACCAATGTGATCTCTTTGTAATCGTTAGTATATCGATAAATTAATTGAATAATTTTTAAATCATGATAAAATTATACAGATAGGGATGAAATCAGAGCTACGTTGGAAGAAGAAAAATATGGTAAGCAGTTGAAAAATGGCGTATGAGTATTTTTACCAAGATTTTTGGTCGTTATATATCAATTTAAAAGCGATGGCGCAAAATTACGCCAGTTATCGCATCCACAAGAAAGTGAAGTATATATATGTATAAACTTTTGAACTGACAGTGGTTTTGGGGTTTGGGGCATGTAAATCTCAAAGATATGTCAAAATTTTCCGGAAGTCGAATCATGATACCTATTACAATAGGTTTTCTTATTAAATCTACCTAAAACCGCATAGAAATCGGTCCAGTAGTTTTTGAGGAAAATTGTAACAGACATACTCATACGTACAAACACGCACAGAACCTCTTCCCCCAAACACATATACTGGCTCCGTTCCGTCCTGGGTAGTAAGAGAATGAATAACATAAATAAGAATCACAATAAATGAGCTATTACACCAGATACAGCTATTACAGATAAAGAACAAAGGTAAAATAAGTCAGTCAGACGTTGTAAAGAGATTCATCAATAAAACAGAAAATCAAAGTAGAAATAGCTTCTAAAACGTATTTTCAATACATAAAACATGTATTTCTGTAGAGAAATGACATTAAATTAAGGCAAAATTTCCATTCTGTATAACAGGTGGCATATGTTAACAAGAAACATGTTATAATATCGGTCTTCTATTTACAATTCTAAGAAAACATTCATGTTGCAGTCAATATTTATTATATTATATCCACACAACCATCAAAAAATTAAATGAATTATTTTTCAATAAAAAAGCGGACGATTCCATATGACAAGATTCAGTTGCGGCTGATTTACGAATACTATAATAATTCAAATAAATTTTAATGAACAGATTTCCAGAGACAGGCATATGAAATAGGCGACGGGTTTTTTACAATAAATGTTAACATTAACAACATATTAATTAATGTTGAATATTAACGATAAAACAATATTAATTAATTCTTTTTTAATAAGTTGGGGTAGTTTTCTTTTATGATTTTTGAAAAAATATAATAAAATCAATTTTATTTGTAATTATCTTTTTTATATTATTTGACTTGTTAAATTATCGTGAAATTAATTTTAGTTAATACAATTTTTATTAAATTACATATTTTTAATTTTTTCCTATTTTTGAATAAATATTTAATAGTTAGACAAATAAACAATCAATACATTTTTTTTTCAAATACGTTAATTCCAGAGCTTGATATACATGTTTCAAATTAGAAAATACTCCTATCCACTCTTAGTTGGATGAAAATAACAACAGTGTCTGATATGTGACGAGCCTCCCCACCTACTGGCAGTACGTCCGGCATGGCAGGTCGGCTCACCGGTTCCGAATCTTTTCCTTATTCTCATCTTGCTTCTGCCTCTAACCGCATAAGGCCAGGGACACCTGGCTTTGCTAGTATAACCTCAGTCTCGAATCTCTCTGTTGTCCATTCCTCTTTGCCTCTCAACATATACTTTGTAATAGTTTACGGGGTAATCTCTTTTATGTTATATCTCGCTTTTAGATCCTCCCAACGTGTACATTCAAAAAAGGTGTGGCAGGGAGTACCCTCTTGACCGCAGTACACACAGTTTGAGAGTTCACTTCTTTTAAACCTGTGTAAGTATACACCAAATCCTCCGTGACAGGAAGTATCATCTCACGTCGCCGTATTTCCTCCCCAGCCACGGTTCTAGCTCAGGAATAAGTTTCTTTTTCCACACCCCAATCGTAGAGGCATCCCACTTCTCTTGCCATTTTTATAGCAAACGATTAGTGGCATCTTCTCTGTCCATGCCCTCAGAGATCCGTTTCATTTAGATAGTCCGTACTGGATCGGCATAAATGATTGGTTTTAAGTTCTAAGAACCATTTCTGATTCAAACGTAATTTGAATAAGTTAATAATTATTTATATCCAGTTTACATAATTTATTCAAGTTTTCCTCTATTTTCTTAAAGGAACAACTCGTTATTAAACGGATTTCAAATTGGTTTCGCTTGTTCAGGTTTATTCAAAAATGTTTGATACCGTTGCACTATTTAGTCGGTCAATGCACCGTTTGATGAATAATTATAATTATGATAACTTTCAGAAAAAAAGTATAAAAGTAAGCCGAGAACAGTATTTGAAAATCGGTAAACTATCACATATAATGACAAAAAGACTAATTTTATGGACTCGTAGACAGAATTAATAAAAAATAATCAAGCACATTTCTGATTTGATAAGCAGTTATAAATTCAAACCCACATGACTCTGGAAAATAGAAAAAAATTCTGAAAAAACTATGGAATTCTGGATGCTTCATCAAAGGAAATTTTCAATTGCACTATTGATAAACATTTATAAAGAAAAATTAAAAAAAAACAGGTTTTCAGGGAAAAACCAGCCAATGGAAGAAAGTGGAAATGAGAAGAGAAGGAAAGAGACTTTTGAAGGATGAAATAAGTCTTAAGAAAATTGAAGACAATGAAACAAAATTGATTTATCCCACCCTCTAAAAGAGTAATTCAGAAAGAAAAAATTCCAGTAATATAGACCATTCTGATATGACAAATGGCTCAGTAGTATCCAAGAGCTTAAATAATGATTTAAGTACTGGTATTATGATGTAAAAAATTGTATACTAGTAATTGTAACAGGAATGGTTTACTGTTATTTAAGAAACAAGTATCCTCCTTTTAAAATTAAGAAAACAATCAAGATTCGAGAGTTAATAAAAAAAAAGGGTTTATGTTGCTTCACTTAGGAACCAACATCAAGCCTAATAAATAAAGGTTGAATTACTGTTATCTGATTACAGGAATTGTTGTCGAAGGAGTCCAACTTTTAATACACAACATGCAGTAAAACAATTATTTACCAATACAGATTTAAAAGAAAATTTTTAACCCGCTGTATAATCGTCATACAATTAATGAAATCGTTAGTAAGATATTTTTATTTTATTTTCAAGAATCATAAAAATTTATATACAATCTCATTTTCATCAGTTTAGTAGGACAACAATTAAATTACAAAAATATTCCAACAATAACAATTTTAAGTTGTGAAATAAATATCATACTTGTTTTTAAAAACAGTTTATATTTTTGTATTGCATACAAAATACACAGCTACTAGATGCAGTGAAGCGGTATAAATTCCAGCCTACTGAATGAAACCAGTGATTAACAAGTGTAATACGGGAGGACAAGGGATTATCTAACTAATTGAATGAGCTCCTAATTGCGGTTAATTGCATTGTTGCCTAATGAAATAATAAATACATTCAACTTACAAAGGGTTTAAATACATCCATTTACAAATGTTAACCGGTTTACCGCACGAGTAAACTTGTAAATTGAGTGTTTATAATGTTCTACAAAGAACATAATATTTTTATTTAAAAAAGAGATTTGCAAGTTCTCTTAATTTCAACTTTAATAAAATTATTTATATTTGAATTGATACATAATTAATAAAATGATTGAACAAACAAAATCCATTTATGTTTCATAAAAAATAAAGTACTTTTGGAAGTTAAGTACCAGTAGAAAAGCGGTCTGTAAAGGAAAGTTTGAAGAAATTTGTAGTTGAAAAGAGAATATTAAAATAAAAAGATTGAAATAATGAAAAAGAATAAATTCAGAACTCATAAGATCTGGGGAACAATGAATGTAATAAAAATTGGTGAAAAACATCAGAAAAAGAGAAGATATAGAATTTTATGAATATGACATAGGTATTCAGGTCATACAGCAATAATAAACGTGAAAGATAAATGAGATAGGAAAAGAAAATGAAAAGAGATAGTCTGGGAATATTCGAGAGTGAAAAACTTCATGTAAGATAACATAAAGGAAAATCCATTAAACGGGAAGAAAGTAGGGTTTAATAAGTTTAAGAATACAAACTATGATAAGGATTAATCACGCCGTGGAATTAAACGCAGAATAATAATATAAAATAGAGGATAATAATTCAATGTACAATAAAAAAATACGTCCAAACCAAAAACAATTGGATAGTTATTGTTTAAATTGAGGGTTGAATGATTCGGCCTTTTCAGGATACGGCCATGATATAAAAAACAATGGACCACGTAGTATGTAATTACGTAAAGCTTAAAGTGATTAACTGAGGAACTTTTTATTTAGTGAACTGGATGTCCCAGGGAAAAGCTAAAAGCACTGATGTATTTTCTAAATAACAAATACGTGATACAACGATCACTTCCACCACAACTAAAAAACTGGCTTTTGGTCTACTTCCGACAAAATGATTGTCATAAAATCTTCCCTTGAATGTAAGCTCGTATTGCAGTCAAAACTACATTATATTTTACAAACTGTCTCTAAATGTAATGCGCCAAACGAGTGGTTGCTGGTTCAGAATCAGTGCGCCGATGACAGTGGAAAACACAATTTTTGAATCTTTTGATATATTTTATACGGTATTTTACATGCTAAATCGAATAGGTATTACGAAGTATTCTCTATCACGTCACGGTTTAAAATTACCACCGCCTCATTATATCCAGTTTATAATTATAATTTTAGTAAAGTAAAAGTATATATTAACTTGTTAGTATTTGTTTCTTTGCTTCATGAAATAATTCACTACAGAAGCTTTGTCTGATTTTCTACTTAACTACAGTAGCATAAAGGCCTGACTACATGTTGCTGTAAAGTATAGTTGCTATATCAATTAAAAAAGTGAATAGACAAAACAATGAGTCATTCCACTAGACGAAATTTCCTTAAATACGAGTATAACTCACTTTTAACGGTGTGTAGGCCTCGTTACCAACTTTCAAGTTAGCCCTACGAAGTCTAGACTGACAGCAACCCACCGGGTTGGTCTAGTGGTGAACGCGTCTTCCCAAATCAGCTGATTTGGAAGTCGAGAGTTCCAGAGTTCAAGGTCTAGTAAAGTCAGTTACTTTTTCACGGATTTGAACACTAGATCGTGGTTACCGGTTTTCTTTGGTGGTTGGGTTTCAATTAAGCACACATCTCAGGAATGGTCCAACTAAGACTGTAGAAGACTACACTTCATTTATACACTCATACATATCATCTTCTGAAGTATTATCTGAAAGGTAATTACCGGTGGCTAATCAGGAAAAGAGAGACTAATGAAAGCGCTCATTCTACTGTTACTTGAATAACTTTAGGTTAGTTGTGTAATATTGTGTATAATTTCATTGATTTTTTCTTGCTCACTTTTTCCAAATGTTGTTTTCTTTATTTACTATAACGGTTTTCTGAACTGGTAATTTATTTTTTTTTTAATTTACAAAATTAAAAAAAAATATACAACTTACGTTATTCGTATATTATTTACTTAATACAATTTATGAATATCAAATTAAAGAAAAAAAAAAGTAAACAATGTTATATTTACCTCAAAAATATTCCTTATTTTGGATCTTTTCAGTTGATTGTTCCGTAAGTTCAAATTCCGTAAGCCCATTTTTTGTTCCGTAAGTTTATATGTCTTAATTAAAATAACTCTTTTTATTAATTTTATATTTAGCGGTGTATTAAATCAAAAATTTATTAAAAGTTTTTCAAAACTTTTTAATTTAATTTTTTTAATATTTTCATCTCAAGAGCATCGTATTTATTTAATATTTAAACGATATGCTTCGGATTACTTTCTACCATGTCGGTAAAATTAGCAGACGATTGAATAACTGAATATGAGATGAGATAAATGAAACATAATTCTTCAAACATCGTTGAGGAATCTAACATAATTTTCCAGCATTAATTCGGCTTCAAATCCGACCACTTAACCATTCCAAAACTGCACACAATAATCGAGTTGCATTCGATCATTCAAACACAGATTTTATACTATGGAGGGTCTTTCTGAATGCCAGTTTGACTGTGTTTGGCACGAAGGATTCTCGGCTAATAAAGTGCTTCCATTCCCTTATTTCTTTATTTTGAAATCTTTCCCTCTTTGAAATACTTTTTAATTAATGAAAAATCTACGTAATCCTCCATCTCTATGAAAACCATGAGTTCTGTATAACCACTTTCATCCATTACATATATTTAAATTACATGCTGGAATCATAAAATACATTGACAGCTACTAACACTATAAATACTATATTTTCGTCTAGAAATGATTTTCTAATTGAAAACAATTGTACCTTATAATGTAACGCAAGTTTCAAAAGAGGTAAAAATGATTTTTTTAAAAATAAACACCATTAAATCTGTACGTATAACTTTTTCTCTTTTGTTTATTTGAAAAATATCTCAATTCCACAATAGAATTCTATAATATTTTTGTGGATTATAGTTGACAGGAGGTTGTTATTAATACTCCATATTATTAACAAACGACAGACAGAGATTACAAACAGTAGAAATTTTCTTTATAATTTGATTGATTGGAAAACTTCTTTACTGTAGAACATGTATTGTATGCATATATTCTACGACCGGTCTAGATATTTTATGGATGTCAAATCTATGGATTGTCACAGATTATATTTATTATCCATATCCAATTAGTTAAGATCCTAAAATGTAGCATTATCATGGTGCCGGCTTCCGTGATGCGAGTGATAGCGTCTCGGCCTTTCATTTGGAGGTTCCCGGGTTCGAATACCGGTCAGGCATGGCATTTTTCACACACACTACAAATCATTCATCTCATCCTCTGAAGCAATACCTAACGGTGTAATGAAATATAGCAATAATCATGGTAATGAAATATTATTATTCACAGTGCTTTCTAAAGGACAATGAATTGAAATAAATTTACAAAATATTTTATAATAAATTATGAAGATATAAAAACAAACAATTGCAGGCAATAATAGTAAAATTACAGCGCAGCTTCAGAGATATGTTAAAATATTTACATACATAAACCAGAAAAATGATTAAAACCTGATGTATTTTTTTTTTTATATATATTGTTATCACATTTTATTATTGAAGGGACACTACTGAGGGGCCAACCTTTCATGTCATTCATATATTTCAGTCTATCATTTACAACTACATTGTTCATATTGCTACTATATTGTTTATTTTAAAAATACACTCCCTACCTATACCTAAATCTTTTATTGAACTATATTGTTTCAGAATTACACACACACACACACACACACACACACATATATATATATATTTATAATTTAGAAATTACAAAGCGGACCAAGAATTTTGTTTTTTCAGTTTTTATGTACCTAGTGTCATTCGCAAATTGACACAAAATGTTTGATGCTTATTTCATAAAAATTTCTCATGTTGTTCTCTGGTTTCTAGAGAACATACGAGTATCCTAACTTATTGCCCTTTTTTGTGAATCGCTTGATAAGTAATGTGTGCGGGGTTTTATAACACAACACGTCCAAAACTACAAAAATAAAATATGAAAAAAATTAAAACGTTTTAAAAATGTTTTAATTTTTACGTTAAAATTTCATGGTGATGTGTATATATGAACAAAATACTTCAATAAACCAGTACCAAACCAGTGAGTGCATGAACTCATTGGATACTAAGTGTCTTATACAAAAAAAACATAATACATTCTCATTACGTTTAAGAATATTAAAAGATATTACATAATGAATTATGCAGTTTTCATTTTTCTATTATATCAGAACTATAACAAAATGAAAATTGCGTTTAAAATATTCAGGAACTTAACTTTTGTATACCATAGTATTGAATAAATACAGCATCTTATATCTACATTATATAAAATACATAACTGTTCATAAATAAATATTTTATGGAATATATTGTAAGCATGTATTGATTATCTTAATAATATGTTTAATATATAATAAATAATTAAAATTGTTAACAAAAACATAAATAAAATATTCATAAATAAAAAAATAAACATAAATTCAATGTTAGTGAACAAAATAGTCAACTTTTTTATTAATATAATTCATTTTATAATTATAATGAGAAACATTGAAATCGACGTAACTGCTATAAAGAATTACACAACCCACCTACTATTGTATGTTACTATTTTGTTTTAATTATAAGTTTGATAAACGTAAATACCATAAAATAAATTCTGATTTGAAATTAGATACAAATCTGGTGCGGATATTATAATCACAGGTGTTTCTGGTGTCGGAACACCATCCCGGTGCTGCTTTTTGGGAGAAATTAAAAACATTGTCCTTTCACATAATTGTTTTTGACGTAAGTGTAATTTTAACACAAACATATTAATTAAGTATCCACTGTTATATTTGTTAATAAAAGATATTTTATTAACTGTTTGGATTCTAACCCTCATTTCATTTTTATTTTTATTGAGATATTATTAACATATTATTAACCGACAAAAAATTAAATTTTAATTATTAACATCAGACCGCACGAAAGTCGTCCTTGCGTTTAGGTATCCGTAGACAAACGGCAACAAAATAATTCGCTAAAGATTTAATTCACGTAAAAAACTAAACATTTGGCATGAAAAAAATATTGCTTCTTATCAATGTAAACAACGAAATGAATAATTCGCTAAACATTTAATTCACGAAAAAAAAATTAAAAATTTGGCATGAAAAAAATATTGTTTCTTATCAGTGTAAACAAAGAAATGAATGTTCTTTTTTCATAAAATTTTCATGTAGTCAGCCGCCTGTAGCTGTGAACCACTTTCTAGCGGAAAATTTACGAGTGTTTGTAATAGATTGATAACAGACTAGTTAGTTTAAATAGTATCAATTACTACTTAAATAACGACATGCATATACACATGTTTTTTTTTTTTTACAAAAAAAAAAAGGAAAAGAATGTACAGTAATTTTATTTAATTAATGACCGATTTAATCCAAAATTAAATCAGTTGAAACATGTAATACTAAAACACATCAATACTAATATAATATTTTGTTTTTAAAACAGAGTCTGCAAAGAAGACCGACCATTCGTTATTTTGTTTCGTTTGAGTAAACAAGTCATTCTCATCTAAAATTTTACAAAAAATGAAAAAAATGAGAGGTATAATTTCTTCTAATACAGTATTAATTTTATTTTGTAACCAAATTAAATTATTACAATTATCATTTAATGAAATGATAAGTACGATTTTTAACATAATTATTTAAATATTAATGTTTAAAATTTTAATTTAGTAAATTAAAATCTTGTGCTGGTATATATTGGTAAATGCTTAAAACATTTACAAAAAGGAAACTTTTATATATAAAAAAAAAATTATATATGAATAATTCAAAAGTTAGGGAGATTGGTAACAAAATGAGAACAGTAGAAAAATAAAAAAATTGAAAAATAGAACATAGTGAAAAAAAATAAAACAGTGAAAAATAGAAAATTATATAAAAATAAATAAACATTTTTCTACATAATTATCAATTCGTTCAAAACACATTTGATATCGTGAACCAACCTTCTTCAAACCCACTATATAAAATTACAACGCTTGAGGTAGTAGTCACTTTTGCATCGAGATTTTCAACTTTTCACTTTTCTCGAATAGTTGAGACGCAAGCAAATTTTTTAGGTGTAGGAAAAGATGGTAACCACTGGACGCGAAATCAGGACTGCAAGGGGAATAATAAAAAGCTTCCATCGGAATTTTTGAATCGTTTGTGTGGCATGCAACCGTCTCTGTAGACGTGCCGTTTTGGTGAAGAACAATTTCTGATATTAGCATTTCTCCGTTGTCGGTTTTGAAAGGCATGACGCAATTTTGGAAGTATTTTATATTCTGATGTAGTGGATGTTCCAAGTTCCATGAAATCAATCAAAATACATCCTTTTGGTCCAAGGATACTGTTGCCATGACTTTCTTTCAAGACTAGACTAATCTTTTTGGCTTAGGTGAACTGGAATGGTGCCACTGCATGAATTTTTTTCGTTTGACAGTTTCGTTTTTTCGTTAGAGTGTCAGTCACAATTCTCAACAATGTTATCTTTGAAAAATCTCGAAATTTTAGAGAAAAATTTGTAAATCTAAAGCCACGGTTTACTCTCACTTTGCACTCACACGTTCAATGAGATCGTTAGTTCGGACAAAGGGTTGTTCTTCTCTGTTGTAATGAAGATTTGAACGATCTTCTTTAAACTCACGATACCATTGCCTCACTTTACTCACTGCTGAGGCCAATATGTTTCACACAAATGACGGTGAATTTCACCAGCAGTATATGCTGTTACGTTTAGAAATCTAATCACTGATCAACTTCACAACTGGCGAATTTGTTATTACCACACTCATTTTAACACACTGTCTCTCAAAGCTACTGCGGATGCGCAAACGAATGTCAATCGCTATTTAAAACTCATCGGTCCTTACTTTTGAACCATGTCTCTTCGTCGGAAGTATTACCATCTTCTTCTTCTTCTTTACGTTATGAATCGTTCTAAGATAAACGATGTAAATAAGTTTTATATAGTCGATTTTAAAAACTAATAGGCCATCGTAATAAACAGAAAATGAAATCATAATCGTAATTAAGTTGAAAATTTACTAGTTTAGATTATTCAGTATTTTAAAATATAGAGAAATCTATCCCGTATTTATATATATAGTATTTATAAAGGTATCAGTGAAACAGCTAAGATAAAAATTGTAAATCACTGGGTAAAATTATTCAGTTTCAGTTATTTTAAAATATTTTATTACAATAAAAATTAAAATAGATACTTCTAAACAAATAAATAGATGCTTAAAAAAAAAATTATATACATATATACAGCCATACAAAAATAGAATTACTGGCCTTATTTTATATAGAATTACAAAACAACAACGTAGGGCATACTTCAAACAATAAGCAGATTACATAATAAATTTACTTCGTTTTCTATAAAGTTGAATGGAATTCAATATCCCATGAAGCAGGGAAGTGATATTTCATGACATTCATAATCAAAGGAATGACAATGGATTGTCGATTTTCAAGACCAGCAGAACCCTAAGATATATTTATATATATATATAGACTTGGATATAAAGAAAGAAAGTGTGAGAAAGAGGGGTGTATAGTCTATATGGATTTCGTGCAGGTGTTTTTGACAGGAAAGAAGCCGAAAGGTAAATTTCCACAATTTTTATACAACTCCCTTCTTATCGTTTCAATTCCATCTTGCTTACACATATCCTACGTAGCCATTGTATGATGTAATCTTTAACATAACATGAGATGTGTCACCAATCTAAAAAGTTAATTTTCTTGTTTACATATTATAACGAAGATTTATCAAAATTTACAACTTACAAAATTAAAAAAAAAACAAAAAACACTTAAACAAACAAATATATATATATTTATAAAATAATATTATATTTATATGTATATATAATTATATATATATATATATATATATATATATATATATATAAACACAAACAATCGAGAAGTTTAATTTTTTTTTTTTAATTTTGTAAGTAGTAAATTTTGATATATCTTCGTTACAATATGTATATAAAAAAAATTAAACTTCTCGATTGTTTGTGTAGACAAACAAATATTTTATTTTTAAATACACTTTAGGAATACAAACAAAACATGAGTTATAAGTACCGAAAACATGAAGTTGCTGCATTGTCCAAACAAGCAAAAGAAAATAAACACAATCTTAATTATAAACAAGTAAAAATTTTAGAAGCTTTACATAAATATATATATATATATATATATATATATAACGTGTCTTTCATAATTTATTTAATCTGTACTTATTACAAAAAAAAAATTTGTAATTAAATCAAACCAAAATTCTCAATACAGAAAGTTATTCAGACTTTCAGAAAGCTTTTTAATTACTTACAAAAATTATTATATGATTTTGATAAGACTTCATTTCTACCTGCAATTTTTGATAAAATAATGATGCACTTACTTAAATTAAATTTAATATTTTATTAATATTAATATTTTAATAATTTATAAATAAAATAATGTAAAATTTTTGTTTACATGTAAAATACGTCAGTCAAACAAAAATCGGACTTTTCTCTTCACATTTGGGATAGAATATGGGTGGTCAGGCGCGGAGGGATATTGAAAATGGAAATGTGGGAATAGACAGACTTCCAAACCATCTCAATATCCTTGTTTCTCTTATCAGTAGCGTCATGTTAGAGCAAAAGGTTAGATCGTCGGTTGCGCAACTTATTATCGTAAAATTTCTCACGAATGAGGTTATCAAAGCTTCCGAAATTTAATTTGCGGGAATTTTGGCTACATAACGTAGTCACATATCCAAGCCTATGACTGCCAAAAAATTTAAAGAAGAACGTAAAGCTGGAGAAAATCACAACCATACTACGCGTTCAAAGACAACTGTTAAATACGATCGAGTCAAGAATCGACAACTTGATGAAATTGCTTCAGAAGTAGAAATTGAACTCGGCAGTGTCCACTCTATTACAAATCATCTTTAGTTCACAAAATCCTTGTTTTGGAAATGCTGCACACTACAGCCAAGTCTTGAATAAAGTGAACCAATTATTCAGTCAATCAGAGATACAATTATTATCCTTCGCGACAATGTCTGGTCTTATACAAACTTTAGTACTATGGTTAAACTAGACGAAATTTACTGGAAAACGTTTCATCCTCCGTCTAATCCAGATTTGGATTGAGGCTTCACAGAAAATTTGTTTTCTACCTGTATTTTATAGTAATAAATTTCAAAAAAAGTCCGTTTGATAGTTGGCTAATCTAGTAATATCAACTCAAATTATTGCTATTCCATTTCAGAACCAAAAATTTATTTTATTTCGCCCAGATAGTTTTTGTTTAATATTAGTTACTTCAATTGTCATACAAAATTTGGGATATAGTTCATTGTATATTACTTATTATAGAATTTAGCATTAGTTTATCTAACATACAAAGAGGAAGAGGTTTTTTTTGTTCGGAATAAACAAAAAAACAAACTACCCGATCAATCGCAATCAAACTTTTAACCATGTTTCTTGACATAACTGAGAAGGTTTATAGATATATTTCATCTCGAAAAAACACATTATCTTTTTAATGCCTCCACTGCCTTCATACGTAGTATGTTAACTCTTCACTAGGCGGCAGATATGTTGCGCTCAGGCAGCAACTTTTTGCATAGCATACCGGCTCTCCGCTAGGTGGAGGACAATCACGAAAGGGTAAGCTGCTGATAATTGTTATTATTGAATAACATACAATTTTAATTCGTTTCTTTCATGTACGTGTAGTAGTTAGGTTAATGCAGTTGTATTCGATTTCTCAGGTAATATGGCATATTGGTTCTGTGAAAGGCAATAAATATTTGATTATTCAATATACTTATCTCTCTATTTTGGCAGTATTTGTGAAGTACTTTTTCTAAAATCATGTCAAAATGGAAGAAACGTAATATTGATAGAAAATCTACAGATGCAAGGCGAATGTCTAAATCGCGTTTACATGAGACTGTGGAAGAGCTTGAGGATCTATTTTACGATGCTATATAATATAGGAAAGCCATTATAAAATTCAGATCTGCTTTGGAATACGATCCTCATTTGGATTAATAGTAAAAATATTATATTATATTATTTATATTACATAACATTACATTATATTATTTAGATAATAGTAAAAATTTACAAATTAGTGCAATGATTAAAATATGCAATAGTTGTTTAGCAAAAAAAATAGAAAGATTAAGCACCTAGCATGTATTGTACTGCTGGAAAAGTTTCACTTCCTATACTTAATGAGCTACCAGAACCAATAAACAGTTTAGTTTTAGGATTTCATTCTTTATCAAAACATTTTCTCGATAATGTTGGAAAATACAAAAAATTATTTCAGATGATTTCTTTCGGTGCTAAATTAATTGCAGAATGAAATTTTACGCTTACGTTTAAATTCAACATGCAAGGTAACAAATTATATTGATAATAAATGGATCGTCCCGCATTGTCCACTATTATCGCATTGCTTTAATGTTCACATGATTGTTGAATTTTGCAACTCCGAGCAAGCGATTCGATATATCGCTTGCTCGGAGTCGATATATCTGCAAATATATTACCAAAGGTTCAGATCAAGCAACTTTTTCGGTTGAAAATCAGAGAGAAGAATTGAATCAATACTACATTAATGGTAGATGTATAAGTATATCTGAGGCCGATTGGCGATTTTTTTGACTTACCAATAAATCTACGTTATCCAACTATTAATCACTTAACGGTTCGCTAAGAAAACTACCAACGTATTTATTTCATTAAAAAAAATATCGAACGATTCCTTAAAAGTCCACAGAAGATTACTCTTATTGCTTTTTTGAGCTTTGTCAGTCCTTTGGCTTCGCTAAGACACTGTTTTATCCTGAATTTCCTAGATACTATAACTTTAATAATAAAAAGTTTACCAGAAGAAAGCGCGGAACTGACATCGAAGGATTTCCTGAAATAAAAATGAATGTTGCTCTGAGCAGAGTATATACAATCCATCCAAACCAAAGTAAACGCTTTCGTCTGGGTATGTTATTGCATAATGTTAAACCTACATCTTTTGATAACTTGAAAATAGTTGATTGTGTACTACACCGAACATGCTTTTGCCACACTTGGCTTATTGGGATACGATAATCACTGGGAAGTGACGCTTGCTGATGGTTATATCTGTCAGTCTTCGCCTAAATTGAGAGAATTATCTGCAATTATATTAGTTTTTTGACATCTTGCCCAACCGAACGTATTGCGAGAAATGTTCCAAAAACATTTTTGTAAAGATATTTTATATCAAATCCGACGTCAAACCAATAACGTTGAGATTACAATTTCTGATAAAATATTGATCTCAGTGAGATTGAAGATATTGTCGTTACGTTACGTGAGAAATAATTATACGATTTTGGTTTACCAACACAAACACGTGATAATCAAGAAGCTATTATGCTTATGATGCAATGTTAAGACTTTCTTTCGACATCAATGAACAGAAAGAATTTGTAAGTATTAATCTTCCTAAATTAGTACCAGATCTACCTCAGACATTTGATGATATAAATGACAGTGTTGCTAGCAACAACCCAAAAATGTTTTCCTAAATGCTTCTACAGGCACTGGGAAAACTTTCTTAATCAATCTGCTTCTTGCTCAAGTTCGCTAAAATAAAAACGTTGCAATCGGTGTAGCATCATCAGGAATAGCTGCTACACTTATAAATGGTGGAAGAACTGCACATTCCACTTTTAAGTTACCGTTACATACTGCATGTCGGAAAGAATACGCTTGTTCTATTCGTAAAAATGGTCCGTTTGGACAAATCTTCAAGATGCTAGACTTATAGTGCGGGATGAATGCACAATGAGTTACTGAGCTCATATTGAAGCCATTGATCGAACCCTTTGAGAATTAGATCATGTGGTAGATTAATGGGTGGTATAACTTTCGTGTTTGCTGGAGACTTTCGGAAAACTTTGCCTGTCATCGCAAGAGGTACTAGGGCTGATGCTGTTCTAACATGCCTTAAGTCATTACCCTTGTGAAAAGTTATCCTCACTATTAACTTAAGAACTAATATGACAGTTCATCTTGGGGGTGACGATGCTACCTTTCTTTGTACGAAAGAAGACTTTGCCAAAGATCAATCATAACTCCTTGGAATATTTCTGCATTTGAAATTAATAATATGATTTTAGAAAAAATTGAAAGGCAAGTAAGGACAAGCAGATCATATCGATCTGTTGATTCTATAATCAATATTTAAGATGCAGTCCACTATCCTCCAAAATTTTTGGTTTCTCTTAATCGTGCAGGTTTTCCGGCTGATAGTCTCAATCTTAAAATGGGAGTTCCGATTATTTTAGTACGAAACGTTAACCTTCTAAGGTTATGTAACGCACGAGGTTGCAAATCAAAACTTTGCAAAATCACATCATTGAGGCTACTATTTTGACAGCTACAGGAGAGCTAATATTCTTTTGTAAATTCGTTCATTTATGAAAAAGAAACACTCAGGAAAATTGGTTAGGCGTATGACAATTATATCCGTTTTGTGGCCCTGCTTTATAACCGTTTCATTATCCAGCAGAATGCATGGGGAAATGTTTTTATAAGTGTACATTTTTTAAATTATATTATTAACTGAATGCGTATCATTGTTACTCTCCAGTCGTTAGATCAGTATCAACCTCATATTGCTATAATGAAATTAGAATTAGATCAATGGTTACACTTTACGAAATTTAGGATTAACATCCTCTAATAAGGAAGAGGAAAGAATATTGAAAAAAAGTATGTGAAAGTCATTAACCTAGTAAAAAAATAGATTAATAAATAGTATTTTAATATAGAGTACTTAAAAATGTTGGTTTTACTCTTTTGTTTTGGTAATTTAGTTGCGTAGTTAACATATGGAGCTAACGAAGAGTAATTTGTAAGTTAATTTTTTATGTTTATTAGGTCTCTATGTTGACATATACTAGGTGTATATTCAACACTTTTGTGTGCATATTAAGAATAATAAACTTTTAGATGAACTAAAGAATTAAATTTTAATAGTGATATAAAATAAATTTACAGAAAATTACAAAGAGTAGAGTAGGTTTCAAAATTTCCTCTTATTTAATACTATTATTAAATAGTATTATTATTAATATTATGGCACACACACACACACACACACACACACACACACACACACACACACACACACACACACACACACACACACACACACACACACACACAAACACAAACACAAACACAAACACACACACACACACACACAGAGAGAGAGAGAGAAAGAAAAAGAGAGAGTGGGAGAGAGAGAAACAGAAAGACAATGAAACTTTCATATTTGCTTTTAAAAAGAGCATATTATTTACGCATATGATCGTACGTGTAATGATGTAGATTGTCTACTTTGGAGATCACTTTCACTTAGACTGCCTCCGTTACAAGAAAATGGGGATTTCAATCCTTTACTTCATGCAAGACATTGATTTCCTGATAGCTCCTACTTGCTTTTAAATCGTTTATAATTTTTACTCTTTTCTGATATTTCGATTTTCACCTCCTACAAATTCTTCTAGCTCTATTTAAATCAATCAATCAATCAATCCTCCTGTGATATATCTCAGCCATTTAGCTTTCCTATTACAAATTTTTCTGATTAAACTTCTACTCTTGTTTATTCTGATTATTTTTATCGTCTTCCATCTTGATTTGTTTTTTAACATCTATTTTTTTATTTTTTTTTTTATTTTATCATATCTATTAGTTATGAAATCATTGGTTTCATATTCTGTACTTAATCTAAAAAAAAAATTGGTGATTAGGGAGAGTACTGCCTTATTTTTCCTTAAGTCAAACCACCAAGTTTAAATACTCTTTACTTTAATAGTATGTTTTGGATCCAGGTACAATTTTTATTTCTAATTGCTCTTTGGCTAGTTAATATTTTCATTTGTTTATCTCATCTGACACAAAGGTTTTTGTACATAAACTTATTCCTTAACATCTTTATATATATTACATTTACTTAACACACCATTACTGACGTTTGAAGCAGTTTGTTCTGTTATGATTGTCTGTGTGACGGAAAGCAATTTTTATTAGTCGATTATTCTAACCGCTTTACCGTATTTTAGCACTAAATTATTTTATTTATATTTGTTATAGTAAGTTACAGTAAAACTATTTAAAACAAAAGCTATAAAAACATATTATTTTTAAATAGAATAAAAAGATTTAGACGGATTACATTGACGGATAAATAATCTTAAATAAATTTCAATAAAAAGAAGTTTAAAATCACAGTATAATATAATTATAAAGATAATATATTAAGCTTAACAAATGATATACAGATACTCTCTAAAAGTTACCTCCTTCTGTAAGTACATCCAGACAAATTACATAAAACTGTTCTCCAGGGAATAATCTTAGCGCAGCACTTTCTTTGAATGTTGGAAATAAGATAAAATAGAACTAAGAAAAGGAAAGGGAAACAAAAAAAGAATAGAAATTGTAGGTAATTTGAGGCTGTGTTTCAGATAGAAACAAGGTCTACTTACAGTTTTCTAACAATTACATAAGAGTGAAAAGAATAAAGGGAAAGTAAAAGTTAAATGTGGAACGGGTTAAGATTCCCTTGAAAGAAACTAGTCATAAATGGAAATAAGAAAGGATATTTTCATGTAAATAACCTTATTTTAAATTCATTTGGTGTTATAAAACGTGTTAGCGCAAAAGTCATTAAAATACTGCATTATATCATGTTAAAGTAGTTTAATAAGGTAAAAATCATTCTTGCTCTACTTTGATTATATTTTTAAATTTTAATTTAGGTTAAAAATAAACAACAAATTAAAAAAAGGAGTAGTACTTTTATTGCAGTAAATTTTTATTTAAATTCTAAGAAAAAGATCAGGAAAAAATATTAGACTCAACAAAACTTAATTCTTTAACAATATAAAAAAAGGTATAATTTTGATTGAATGTAATGCTATACACAAGAGACATATCAATAGTATAGGCAAAATACAAAATTCATTCAAAAAATTTAACTTACAACATGAACAATACTTTAATTAAAGCAAAAATACTAAACTAACTAACTGAAAATACTAAATACTAACTGGGAAATAAAGGAACAGTTTTCTGCATTCGGATGTGATCGCAAACACAAAATGAGAAGTATCTACCCATTCATAACTCTTCATTTTGGCCGCAAGGCAAGGAAAAAGCAACAAGAAAGAATTCATTCAATATCAATTCTTTCTACCTTTCAGTAATGTTTACCTTTTACTGATTTCTGTATACCAATATTAATATTATAGTTACTCTACGCGCGAAAACAATGCGGTTTGCTGGATTATTAAAAGTAAAACTCTCATATTTTGTATGATATTAAAGTTATGCAGTTTTATATTTAAATAAAATATAATTCCATACAGATATACAGTGACTACCTTAAATTATTCGTTTATCGGTCAAACAGGATGTCATTGACTTACATATAAAACTTCATGAAAGTCTTAATAAAGATGGAACACGTGAAAAAAAATCAAATTTAAAGGATCGCTCCCAAATTATCACAACTGTTAAAGTGGTTTATCAACAAAAAAGAAATCAAAAACTAGCCTGGGAGCTGCAGATAATCCAAAAAAATTAAAACTGTAAAAAACTAAACATTTTAAATCATAGGGGCTATTAATTTCATATATTCAAAAGTGACTTGATTTGTTTATTGTGCAGCAAAATTCTTACCGATGATCTAAGAAATTTATTTGGAAGAAACACGAAAGAGGCTATTTGTAGCATGACCAAAAAGAAGTTTTGGTATATGATGGGTTTTAGGCATTTTATTTTCGGGCCGATTTCATTGAAAAGAACACAAATTGTATTTCGATAATAAGAGTATTTTTGTTCATACAATGAATGTAGTGAGCTAAAAAATATATTTAAAAAAATCATGCAGAATAATGGTTGGGTCTCAAATTGATCTACATTCACAGTCAGATATATTGATAGCATGGTTTTTTTTAATAATTATTTGATAGAATTATTGGAGGATTAAAATAACTTTATAAAACTGTTACCGAAAAATTACGTCATATCTGGCAATCTTGTTGGCCATTCCAATAATATATCTAATTAAACAAAATGAAAGTTCATTATTTAACAAAATTTTTGAAAATTTTGTGTGACGAGCCGAATACTGTTGATAGAAAATGTCAGAATTCATCTATGGAACAGAAGATATCATGATATCTAGCTTACATCATGATACTTAATAAGATATCATTATAGTTGTATATTATGATTATTTATTACACATAAACATTTGTTGGCAATAAGAGGTTTGTTGGATGTATCATATCCTAAACACATGACCTCTGAAAAAAGCCAGATAATTTTAGGTAATTATTATATTTTTTAAATTGAAGCAACAATAAAGTTGATATTTTATGGTCCATTTTTTTTCATCATGGAGTTCATGAAAATATTTAGCATAACTGTTAGTAAATCAAATTCATACAACTAATTAGCTATATAAACTTCTACGTGTAATATTTTTTACATAAAATTTTTTAACTTGATTTTGATATTCAGTCTAATTTTTTTGTTCTTTCAAACGCTGCTTGTTTAATATAAAACTTTTATTTTAGTACTTTTAGATGTGGGTTAATAACAGATGTAATGCCAAGGGCTTTAAGTACTAGATTTGTGGTTTTAAATTTAGTTCTTATTAGTTACTCTAACAAAATAGGTGTAGTTGGGCAGTTAAATAAACAGCTGTACTTTACTTTTAAATTGTACTTTACTTTTCATAACTTAATTCCTGAAATGATCCATGAATAAATGAACATTAAGCTCAAAATACCTCTCGTTTTATTCAAGATTGGTTAAAAAAACAAAATTTTACATCCCTCCATTCATCTAATAAAAAACTGTTTATTATATAATAATTATTCAATAAATCTGTTAAAAAAAAAACCAACCATTTTTTTTCTGTAACGATAATTTTTTGTTTTGTTTATCACTTGATAATATAAGGAAGGATGAACAATATGTTGTTTACAATAATTTTATGTCTTACAAATCTTGATACAAACAAATAAAAACGAATCATTTATTTTATGAATGATTGTGATAATATATATTTTTGTTTTGTTATAACAACAGTGTAACGGTTATTTAAAAAAAAAAAATTGTGTACATAAATAAGAGAAAAAGAAACAATAACAATATGTGGGCAGAGTATGAATAAAAGAATTCTTCTTTGTGTAAACAAAGGTTTATAGAGGCGTTTGAAAATTGAAAGGAATCGCTAGAAATTGTAGTAAATTGACAGTTGTACAGATGAAAGGGAGATGTGTGACACTCATCCCCCAATGCTTTTACCTTTATTACAACAACGATGAGACGACAATGACTTTAGCATACGTGTGTCAAAGAATTTTTGTTCGTTACCGTGTGTAAGAATTGGATAGAAAGTGCCTGTTATTTATATAAACCCTGATTTGACTAAAAGGTATCGTTTTCCAAAATATTGTTTCCGTTATATTATTATTGATATACCTGAACAGTAGAAAAGAAATCGATTTTTAAAACTATATCTTCTTTGATATTCATGACTACCAAATAATGCATTCAAAATATTTTTACCTGTAAAAAAATGGAATATTTATAATACAATGTTCTTTTTCTTTAGATTCTTAAATTTTTTCAAAAGTAAAACTTTGTATAAATTGATCCGTTTATTATTAGTAAGTTATTATACACATTACGTGAAATTTTAAATTTATTTTCATTATCGTTCATTACAAATTATATCTTTTTTCCCTACATAACCAGGATTTTTGACTATGGGGCACCCGGTTTGAAGTTAAAAAAAGTCACGCACCTCAATTCAACAGGACCTCTGAAAAAATAATTTATACATTAACTGTTCCAAAATAAGCCATTTATTTAAACATGAACTAAAAAAAAAAAATTAATGTTTTTTTAAATTTTAAACTAAGAATTTGATCATTCAATATCAATTCGGCAGGATAACTTTAACGAAAATTATAATACAGCTTTCAAAATATAACTTGCGCCATTATCAAAGGTATTTTAAATGTTATTATTAAACCAGGAAATTAATTTTACTGCTAGACTTATATTTTTTAACAGAATAAAGCTCAGCTAACAAAAATGTCAAAATTGTGACACTTTTTAGAATAACTAATATTTAGAACGTATTTATCGAGATATGACTTACAAAAATAAGTCAGATTTTACAGTATAATAATAAACAGAACTCATTCCATTTTATAACATACTTGTAATATTTACTTTGATTTGAAAACGTCTAATTTTATGATAGTAATAACAGATAGTTTAATAACATTAAGATTGATTAAGTCAGTGGTTCCCAAACTTTTCCGAGTCGCGGCGCTCTTTTTCAATTAAAATTTTTTCATGGCGCCCTACCCTAACCAAAAATATTAATTCTCGTAAGTAAGAGATAATATAAATAATACTCGTGTATCTTCATTATTTTTTTAATTTTATTAACATTAATAATAATTATAAATGTCTTGGTTCAATTAATTATGAATCTTTTACAGTATTTCGCGGCGTCCCTGTGAAGAGGCCGCTGCTGTTCGAGGCGCCGCGGCGTATAACTTGGGAATCATTGGATGAAGTAAAAAAAAAATATTTTAAGAAAGGGAATTATTATTAAAAAAAAAAAAAAAAAATATTAAATCGCAAATTTATTTTAACAGGCCAGTGTAAGGGGTTTCTTCCAATTAAGAAGAAAGAGAGTCTAAAATAAAGATGAATCTAAAAGGAATTAACAGGGATTTCTTAGCTAGAGTAACGGGTCTGTTTAAAAACTTGTTTTTAATAGAGACAATGGCATTTCCAAAAGTTCCTGTTTGACCAAAAGAATTACCGGACCGGAAAAAGGACTTAAAGAAGATGGCACGGACAATAAATCTTACTGCGCTTGCAGATCCCAACCCCGTAGAGGAAGACACCCATTGTGTGACGCTTCCGGTCGCCACACCATCCAACCCCATTCATAATAGCCCTGTTGGGCTTTAACGGGAGTCGTCTTTCGCGTTCTAACTTTTTACACCTCACAGTAATAAGCCTGGCCCCGTTGGGATACCACCGATGTAAATGCCTCGGTAGACATTTGCATCGGTGATTTTTGAACTCAACTTTTGCCTTCGCTATAGTCCTCGTCCGGTGTCATCTTCAATGTCCTACATCATCTCCCTCTGAACTAGCTAATCGAGTTCGCGGAAGCACGAACCCCGCGCATAGTTCTACTTTTATTGAGCCAATTTCTCGAATGCTAGGCAATTAACAACAACATACCACCAAAAAGTGTTGTTCGCAACAACGAAATTTAGTCTTAATTCCCTTAATGAACTCAACTTCAGCTCGTACCCCAGACTAGGGTTAATTACGTACTCCGGTCTGGTCTACCAGAGAATGGCGGACAGACCTCCTACTCCCACTCAGCTCCATCGCAGAGTCCCGCATGACATTTATTTGCTTTCAATCATAGTCGAGATGCCGCTACACCTCACAGATGCATGAAATCCATGCCCTCGGCAGTGTAGTCGCCGTTCCGCCGACAGCTGTACAATTATACGAATAATTACCACAATTCTAACTAACCGTGGCTCGCTGCCAGTGCGCCTTCCTTCGGTCAATCAACTGCCCAGACAGTCCTTAGCCATCCGGGGTGCTACACTACATTGCGCTTGAACAATCATAAGATCGGTTAGTGGTTCGGCAGGTTGGGAGATAAAATTACGGTCGGGGATCAGCGGACAGAGTTAGTAGTTTTACAAGGCCGAGTTTCAGAGCAGCGTATGATAACAGAGATAACAGTAAGTGTTTGCTAACGATTGAAGAGTACGTAGGAGTATTCCAATTTGCATAGTGTTTGGGAACAATTAGCTATTCGGTGAGTTATTTGTAAAGGTTCCTTCTAGCAGTATGATCAGGGGTGGTAGCGCGATTCAACAATTTGAAAAGATAAAGTGTAAGCAAGTTCTTTTGTAAACAGTAAAAGTAATAATACTTGCAAAAAGTGAATTTTGAATTTTAGATTTTACTACTGTTACCTTATTAATGCAGTATTAATTTCTATCAGTCATTATAACGGTTTTAGTAAATTAAACTTTATTTTGATATTTATAATTTAATTGTTATTTAATCAATTTTATATTTTTATTTGAATTGCTAGTTTGTGTGTTGTGTATATTTGTTATTATTATTTATTTTATATATTTTTAGAGTGATAAATTGTGTTTCTAAAAAATGTTCATGTTTGTTAGTCTTTCAATATCTTGTCAAACAGCGAACGAGTGACAATATTTTTAAAATAGCAATATTTAAAAAAGGGGGTATATAACACCAATAATTTATCTTATGATTATCATCTTTGGTCAGTTTTTTTTTTCAGTAGTTTTACATTTGTAAACAGTTTATAACTAATGATAAAATTTAATTTACTATACCTATCCCAGTTCATGAAGAAAAATTTATTTGAATTCTTGATTAACACATTCGCTACTAGAACTGCTAACGATACATAAACCGAATCGTACTAATAACATAACCATATCGAATTATGACTATGCACTAATGTAGTCTAAAATATTTCTTTTCCTGTCGACCCTGCTAGGTTTAATTGCTTTATTTTTGCAATGTAACACACTTAAATTATTTTTATTTCTGAACTTTTTTTGGATTTTTTTAAAGTTTTTGAATTTTAATATATATTTCTCTCTTAAAAATTCTGGTTTTTATTTGTTTATTAATAATTAAGTTTAAGTGAAATTTTTAGTTACATTAGTAATAAAATAGTTTAGCAACAACAAAAAAATCATCTTTTTACAAGATAAGTTATTTTACGCCATACAAAAATAGTGTGTTTTCCGACCCCATCTTTTGTCTTTTACACCAGATTTGTCGAAAACTACTAAAAATATATTCTGCAATCTAGTTTTGTTTTTCAGGTTAAGTTTCATATAAAGCTTTTAAATATCTTAATTCTACCGAAGTTGCAGAAATCAGGGTGAAATCGTTCGCTAGCTGACTCTCACTAACGAAACGTTTCCGAAATTATGTTTAGAAGAACGTTTTTGATTTGAGTGTTATTTTCTGTCTTTCTTAATACTGCCACTCTAACATTCGCAGTTGACGCGTTTCGGAATACCTCTATTCTCAAAATTACTTTTAGTACAATCTATTAGCTCCCTTTTAGTGTGTTACATTTTTAGCACACTCTGTGAGTAAGCTAAAAGTAGTTTTGAAAGTGTAGGTGCTCCTAAACGCGTCAACTACGAATGTTAGAGTGACAATACTAGGAAAGGTAAAATATAACACTCAAATCAAGTATGATAATCCTAGAGAAAATAGAAAATATTGTGGAAATTAAATTTCTTCTTTATTTTCACCAGTAGAACGTGTACTGAAAGTATGTCACATTCTTCGTGAATCATCCTGTTCTATCTTATTTCCTTACAAGAAATTTTTTATCTTCCACAGTGGATATGTAAATAGAAGTTATCACCGTACGATAAAGTACGTTTTAGTAACATTTTGATAAAAGTGTGCAGATATTTTGAGATTGGATCTGGTTTGGATGAGAATGAGTATATTTGAATGTTAAGGCTCTTATATCTGGTTTGTTAATTTTAAAAGGAATTTCGTTTATTTCTTTCAGGCTTTTGGTATTTTTCATTGATTTTATTCAAATTTTACCTTTGTCTAAAATATCTTCATAATTCTCTGATAACACCTTAACCTGAATGCTTGACTTTTGTTGTGTTTTCTGTACGACTAATCAGATATTGTGTATAAAGTAAATTAATACGCGCATTCATAAATCTTCTTTCTTCTTTTTTAATTTTGCTTAATATTGCTAGAAGTCTTCATATCAGTGAGGAGAAGAGGATGTTCAGATTCCTTTTATTATTGAAAACTGCTATCTATTCAATAACAAATCTGTTTCTGGTCACCAACACATTTTATTTTCTTCTTAATATGTAAATTTAGTGACATCTACGATATAATTTCAACAGAGTTCACTTTCTGTGACTGCTTACCAAGAACCCTTCTTATTGGCAAAGTAAATTTTAAACGTATCTTGTTCTGAGGAAATTGACAATTTCCACCAAGAAATTTCCATTAAGTCTTCTCTCCTCAACAGAATATTAATAAACCGAAGTATAACCATCCTATTATTATAATCAAAATTAATGATACCAAAAACGGACCATGGACCTATCTTTCAGTCATCATTCTGTAGTTAGATTTTAATTAGCAAATAATCTTACCTGACAGTTCAGATGGGTAGCAAGTTACACTGTTAAATTTTGAGCGCCACAATACACAGTTTTCTAAAATTGGGTACCAAAATATCGTTATTATATAAAATAATCTATTATTAAAATTATAATCTTATTGAAACTTGTTTAGAAAAATAACTCAAGAGATTACGGGGGAAATTTTTATTATTTTAAATGAGATTGACGAGAAATAAAAAAAAAGACAAAATGAATCAAAAGAAATAATATGTAAACAAAATTGTTAAGGTAAATATATATGTGCTAATAAATATTATAAAAAAATTTTAATTTAAGACATCAGAAAAATTAAAAGGAAACGTTTTTCTCTAAAAATAAACGTAAGAAATAAAGAAAAAAAATCGTTCAAATAAAGTAAAGAATAATTATTTTTAATAATTTACGAATAAACGTTAAAGGAAAGAAACAAAAAAACAGAAGAAAATAAAAGAATTATTAAAATGGAATCAGTTTCACAATTATAGAATAATTGTTAACTTGAGTACAACAATTAAATTCACTGAAGAAATACAATACACTACAAAATAAGAGGGACAAGATGTTGCGTTGGTGCAATAAAGTAATGGAACAAAGAACAACTCAAGCAATCCATATCTAGTCTAGCGGAAACTGTTTATTCTAGTTTTTATCAAAGACTTATTGGATCGCCATTTCATATGGTTACTTCATAAAAAAATAATAACAGTAATCCTTTAAAACATCCTTAGATTTTACTTTTTAGAATAATTTATTATTTTTTGCCACTACAAATACACAATAATATATCTACATAAAAAAAATTGTAAGCAAACAACAAATATTTAATGTATAATGACGAATAGACAGCAAGAAAACCAGTGATACATGAATGATAGTTTGTTTTAGATGTAGGTGTGTGCGCGTGAAATTCTTTTACACCAATGTTTTCTTTTTTTTTGGTGAAGCAAAAAGTTAAAATTACACTAATTTGTATGTAAACAAAATTAAAAATATAAAAAAATAGCTCTACAACAAATATGTATATTATATCAACCAAAAATTTTGAAAATTCGAATTAAAAATCTGTTTTGCTTTCTATTATTTGGTTTGTTTTCCTACAAAAGTAACTTCTGAAATTTTTCATTCAAGAAGTAGATATAAAATTAGGCTTTTTGAGTATATAAGAAAACTCACCAATTTAAAACTAGGAAAGATAATAAATGAAGATTACACAGTTACACGTTTATGATGGTGTGTAATGAGATGAAAAAGAAAAAAAATGTTATTGTTAAAGCAGGTTTTATATCAATGTTATTAGTATGATTTACATTATAATTATTTTAGATCATTATAACATAATAGGATAAATATTTCATTAAACATTAAATTACTCGTGAGTTATAAATAACAAATGATAAAATGATCATCTTTTATAAGGTAAATCTGATTATAAAATCACGGAGGTAATTCCTTCTACGAAATATATACACCGTAACGTCTGATTCGTTTCTAAATAATCTTCCAGTCAATATGGAATGTATAATCAACAGTGGAAATCCTTAAGAGTCAAAATAACATGGCGTAGATTACTAACTTTCAATAACATTAATTTAAATCTTAACATCAAGAAAAGGGTTAAAGATTTTTTATCTTTGAATGCTTTATATGCGTAATCGTTTGATGTATATCTTTGTTGGTTTCAGAACAAAATAAAATTTGTTTGATGAAACATAACAATAAAGACTCTTTTACTGTAAGTTTTCAAAACGGTACATAAAGCTTTATTTTCTTATTCACATCCGCAGTATTATACTTTAAGTTAAATTTGGATTTAATTTCCATTGGAATAGTGGACAATATGTTATTTAACAACACCAACAAATAAAGATACAGAAAAATCATACACCGCTTACCGAAGGTTCCTAAAAAACAGAACACAGATTGGGACTAAGATCATCCGGGTTTAAATTATCAGATAGTCTTAACTCTTAAAAGTAAGACGTTAAATTTTTTTGTAAACATTTTTCCAAGATCGCATACATATAAAAGATAAATACTAATTAATTAATCTGATAATTTATTTTGAGTAAGAAAAGAAGTACGTACCTTACTTATATAATAATAGTAATGCAAATTAAGCAATATTAAAATACTACAATTCAAAAACTAATGATTTCCATTGAATAATTTCACAAACAGAAGAAAATAATCTAATATGATTACTAACCGGTGTAAAGAAAATATTAATAGAAAAATTGCTAAAATCCGCAGTTAAAAATGACATCAAACAATGATATTTATGTCAGTCATTTGAATGAAAATTCTTTTTTATACTTAGTCTCATTACAATGGAGTCCGCCGTCTCTTTATAAGTAATCCAATATACAATTCACTTTCGCAGTTGTCAATACTGGATTCATTGACAACTGTTTTAGTTGCAATTTATAAGTCTAATAAATTAAAAGATAGATTTAAGTTGAATGTTTTCACGAAACGAACACAGTATTCTATTTCTCGAAAAAACTTCTGATAGCAGTATAAAACTAGGTGATAAGATACTGTATTTCATTCAGTAAAACTATCATAGTAAATAAAGTAAAAAAAAGAAATAAATTTGTTAGTTTGAATCAAAGTTTTCTAACCAAGTTGGATTTAGAGGACCTAAAATGCGGAAAGAAATTTACACATCTAAAATAATAGAAGTGAATTCATTATACAGCTGGAACGTATATTTCATGCAAGGATTATTTAAATAATAAACTAATGTTATTATTCCCCATTTTAATTTTCATCTTTCTCTCCAGTGTAACGATTAGTATTGTTTTTTTAAATCTCAAAAATCCAAAAAATTTCAATTTGGTTGAACAATATGTATAACTGATTTGTAGATATCTTCAAATTATAAAAATGAGCGTTAATTTTTCTTAGAAAACCGGAGTCTATTCTTAAGAACCATAACTCTATATTACTAGAGAAAACGTAGTCTGTGGCAGCATACAATTTGAGCTGGTTAACAAAAATCCTTCACTGCTAATTGTGCCATCTTTCATACAAGATGTGTTTCCATCCTAGGTAAAAATACATTTTTCTTCCTGAAGAATTATGGAAGAGATAGCACCACTTAAATAAGACCCTGCCAATAACACTCAACCTACATGGGTCATACAATAATTAAAGAAATGATTTAATCTGGTACTAAAAAGGTTTATTTAATCAATGTGACATCTTTCCTCTTTTCAAGATAATCTTCAGCAAATTGATACCCTTGCCCAATCTCTAAATCTGCTCATTTATGTCTGCTGCAAAGCAATTTTTGTCTTGATCTCGGACCCAATTTATCCCATTTTCTTTTGCATTAAACGTCTTGAGAACCTTCTTGAGAGAACGGAAGAAGAGGAAATCCAATGGGTCTAAGTCAGGACTGTATGAAGGGAGAGGTAGTATTTTCCGATGCAATTTGTCTTTAATTATTGGATGACACTCGTATTTCAACATCTCCTTTGACTAGAAATGTTTTTCTCATCTACGACCGGTCTGTGGGAGATTGTTTTTCTCACCATTTGCCCCTCTCCTTAATTGTAATTTCTTCTTCCTCAGGCTGTTCTGTGAATCTTTTTATAAACGCTTCCTAGAACCTTGCAAAGAGGCAAGATTTGTAGCGTTACTGTTTCCTTCATATTTGTGTAGTTTGAGTGAATATATTGATGTATAAAGCGGCAATAGTTAGATGTAGAGATATCCTGAAATATTGTTTCCTTTCCGGTTCTAATCTCTCCGAATATATACGTATATGAATACACGTTACTAATTTCTATGGATTTCTACCTGGATTAAAATAGAGTTTTTTTAACTTTTACATATAATTTTTAATAATTGAATTTAATACCTTTTAAAGAATCCTCCGATAAACTTCTTACTTATAGAATAAACATATTTTGTTAATTTTAGTAAAATATTCTGTTATAGTTTTCATTTGATAATATAGTAGCACAAACAGGTAAGCCGGTTTTCCTGCACAAGTTTAGCCCGTAGTAATTATGATTAACACAGCTATTTCAATGTTTGTTTTAGTAATATTCTAACAACTTACTTGTTTATCTGTTGTCAGCAACTCAAGTTTCAACTGTATTCTGCATCTCTAGGGTTATATAACCATAGTAACTTAATCCATAACGGAAACATTTAATATTGTAATGTGTAACCGGAATGTAATAAATATCGTGGAACAGACTGATAATTACAATAATACATCAACTTATGCAATAGAAACAGTGATTGTTATGTTAGTATGCAATAAATTAGTTGAGTAAATATAACAATAGAAGAAGGATTAGGTAACTTATTTGTTGAAAATCAACTATTCTAGTTTAATATAAGTTTTTTCTGCAACAACAAAAACAAAAATTTCTGATGTGGACACTACATGACTTTTTTGTATGCCTATTAAATTACTTATTTTTTAATATTTTTTGTATTTTTTTCTTTTTGGTATTATCGAATTATTATTAATTGTAATAATTGTTTCCAATCAGAGGCTAATAATTATTAATAAATCAATATATTTAAATTAAAAAAAGAAAGGGAGATGAAGTTTGATTCGAAACGATGTGCCCTTATAAGATCCAAATATTTCATTAATTAAAGTTTAATACTCGGAAACAATGAAATAACTACCACTTATGATATATCGTTGAAAAGCTTTCAGTGAAGGCTTATTACTGCAGTTAAGAAAAAGTCCAAAATCCAAATATTTTGGATTTGGTATACGAGATACATACGTACGCACAAATGTACGTACGTATGTATGTACAGAGGTCACGCCGAAACTAATCAAAATGGATTTAGAGATGGTCAAAATAGATATTTCCTTTGAAATCTGAAAACCGAAATTTTTCGCGATTACAATAATGCCATGTATTTATTACAAGAAAGTAACATATATATTAAATAAAATGTATGTTAAGCAAATAACATGTATATTAAAAGAAAACAGTGGTATTTTTAGCACTAATAAGGAATTACATTCAATTAGTTCTGTGCTAAAATATCATAGAATAAAATTAAAATAAAATTAAATAAAATAAAATTAAAATGTTTGTGAGGATTAAAATCCTCACAAACAATTTTATAAACTATTTGAACAAAAATTTTAAAAATTCTCCTTTGGGGAAAATTAATAGGAAGATATCTTTCAAAATAAACTGTTAAAAAAAATATTATGAAGTTCAAACTTTTAGATGTGGTAAGTATAATTACAAACAGATTAGATAAGATCTATCCGCTCCATCTGAGAGGAGTTTGTTCAGTCTCTTTAAATCAATATTCCAATTTCAAATTAAACCAGATTAATAAAAATGTATTAAATAATAATTTTTTTTTTGAAGGAGGTGGAAATGCATTTACACACAGAGTGTTGGGCTCCCACTGATGGTATTATCCAATCACCATCAGCAGACTACCGACTGAAACCACCCTTCTATATACTAGGACTCGATCTTTTTTTTTCCTGTTTAGCCTCCGGTAACTACCGTTTAGATAATTCTTCAGAGGATGATATGTATGAGTGTAAATGAAGTGTAGTCTTGTACATTCTCAGTTCGACCATTCCTGAGATGTGTGGTTAATTGAAACCCAACCACCAAAGAACACCGGTATCCACGATCTAGTATTCAAATCCGTGTAAAAATAACTGGCTTTACTAGGACTTGAACGCTGTAACTCTCGACTTCCAAATCAGCTGATTTAGGAAGACGCGTTAACCACTAGACCAACCCGGTGGGTTACTAGGACTCGACCTGGAACCGTTTAACATATTAATTGTGGTGGCCAAGTTCCTTTACACTAGCCTGAGAAGGCCGCTATAATTTTCAGGACTATCCTGGTCACCCTTCTTGGTCCTGAGAATACTGCCGACGAATGCGGCCACATTCTCCTAGCTGCTCAGGAGCATCATCGCAACCACGTTGGGGGGGCTCAGTGCTCCGAGATCCGCCTCTAGTGTCCCTCGATCTGCAGCCCACCGAGTACATTTGAAAAAGGTGTGCTCGGTGTCGTCCCGTACACCGGGGCAATAGAGGCAATCGGGGAACGGCGCTTTCCTTACGATATGGAGTTAAGCGCAGAAGTACCCGTGGCCCGTTAAAAACTGGATCACGTAGTACTCCACCTCTCCATGCCGTCGCTCCATCCACGGTCTGCCCAGAGGGATAAGCCTTGCAGTTCATCGATCTCTGGTCTCGTGGTCCCAGGGCTCCTGCCATGCGAGAAACGTGCGAGTCCGTTCCTCCTTGGCGATGGTCTCCTGATCTTAGCCTGCCTGTTACCTCCTGTAACTCGCCTAGCGCTCCCTTGCCAAAAGAGCAATGGATAAGACACCGGCGGCGACCACTACTGCAGATTCGGAAACCGTCTGATACGTGGAAGCGACTTGCAAGGCCACGGTGAATTGCACCTGCGCGAACTGTTTCCGGTTTCTTTCGACTCTTATTACCTGTATCCCCCACTTCCGCCGCATATAACATGATGGAATGTACCGTCGCTATATGCTTTCAGCCGCCACAGCTGCTTTCAGCCGTGGCGGCTGAAAGCAGTTATGGCTCTCGCAGCTGTGTCAGCGGCTCTCTGAAGCTGCTCAGCAACGCTGAGTTTCCAATCAATCATACCGAGGTACTTTGCGGCCGGCTTGGTCTCAACAGCCTCGACCCAACCCTCAGAGACAGGAGAGTGTCGATACGTTTCTTCGTTAGAACCACGATCTCTTTTATGCTGAAGGCTAGAGACAACCCATGGTCGTCCAGCCAGACACTAACTCTGTGCATAACTCCGCTGAGCCTCAGTTGTACGCGCTTCACGTGGCGGTCTGCGACAAGCAGCGCAACGTCGACAGCGTAACCAACGAAGACCAACTCATCAGGCATCTTCAGCCACAGCAATAGCCATCGTAGACGGCGTTCCAAAGGTCGGGGCCGAGAATCGGCCCCTGCGCCGCTCCTGACGTGATTGCAGTCCTACGCCAGCCTACCGCGGTCTCGTAAATGAGATTTCGGTTCCTCAGATATGAATAAAATAATAATGATAATATTAAATTTTGATTTTTTTCTTGTACATCCGATAATTTTGAAATTATTACTTGCATATGCACAATTTGAAAAAAGAAATATTTATAACGTTTGTCTTTCTTAAAACATAATTTATCAGATTATTTGCAATATTAAACTTTGAAAAATAAAAATAATACACTTATTTGGAAAACTAGGTTTAAATGAATTGGTTTTTTTTAATTCGTTACATATTTTATCGTTTTAATTGTTCGAATGACTAACAGTTTAGTTAGAGATTTAATCATAGACTGTAATTTCAGGCGCATTCATGAACGTCTTTAGAAAATGTGAAACCTGAGGTCTTTTGTATCTGATAAAGAAAGGTATGTATGAAAAGTATGTAAGTTTTATGCTTACAGATGTTTTTACCGAATTAGATTCAATAATGAATTTAAAATCTACTACTTCTGGCTGTATTATCTTAAAGCAGCCTATTAATCGGAAAATATTTTTTGAAAATACGCTTAACACTCAGCCTTCCAAACCATAGATCTATAATATTGTTGACGGTTGGAATGGTGAAACTAACATTTACATCATTTTGTTGAGTCTCCGTTCCGTCTTTAGATTCACCTAGTAGCATTCAAGTAAGAGGGAAGTAGTATTAAGCTTTAAGAAAAAATTCCAAAAATACTTCATCGCCAGACGACGTGATATATTTAGGCTAGATATGAGTAGACGTCTTTAACGATAAAAACATGTGTGAATGAAAGAAAAACAGATTGAAGATAATTCTTTTGATCAATTTTTTTACGGAGTTGAAAATAAATCACAGTTCTTAAAAAAATAAGGTCGTAGTATAAGAAATAATATTAAAGTCGGTCTGGATGTACGTGATGCAACATTAAAGAACAGCCGCCTTTCTAACGTTAAAGGGGTCGCTTTCTATCCGACCCCTCACGTCATTTTGATATCATGGCGTAGGGAACATATAGACAATGCTTTGAACATACAGTCTTTTATTCAAACCTTCTTTTAATTCGATGTTGACATGATGAACAGATGCTACGATCTAAAATGTTCTGTAGAAAAGCATCTATTTAACCCTTCACTTTTCAGTACTATATTATTCTTTTTCAATACGGGTGATATAAATTAATTAATCAGCTAATGTTTTATAAATTTGTAAAATTATTTAACTTTTTTAAAAATTATATTAAAAGTCATTTTTTTTTTATGAACGTTGAGAGAAATAATTTACCATAAAAATCAGAAACAATGGACCTTGTTTTAAAACTATTAGCGGGGTTTTTTAATTACTCTTTCATGCAATAAGATAATAAACGTTTCTTAAATATTTTTGGTAAGAATAAAATCATCGTTATGCCAAAAATATTTTTAACTTTTTACTTTCCTGGCGAATATATTCGTAGTTAGAAGAGCCATATTACAGGGAAAAGTATAGTATGTCAGAAATGGAGTATCGATATTTTTGAAAATCTTAAAAGAAAAATCTTAGTCTCCAATTCGTTTATGTAGACCAAAAAAACATTCGTACGTATGCATGTGTGTACTTATGTACACACGTACTTAAGTGTGTCACAGTGCTTTTCGTCTTATATCCCAGGACAACCGATTTTCTTCAAATTTGGTTCAAATATTTCTTATGGATGGTAGATTGATCACATTCATCTGTTTTTCAAAAATCATTAAGAGAATAGGGGATATCGTGTAAAAGCAAATTCCGATTTTCGTCAGAGAATTTTAGAGAAAACTTTATTTAAGCAAATTCTTTACCTACAATACAATGTATAAATAGTACAAAAAAATTTCTCAAAATATCAGCTGTACTTGAAACTGAACTACATGTTTTTTGTTCTTCGCTCTATATCGCTTCGGATTAAATATTTTTCTAAAACATTTTGAAAGTTACCAAAAAGATGATTAGTAATGATTCATAATTGAAGAGGAAATGGAAAAAATTAAATAGAAAGAAGAAATAGTTGTAATTGAAGTGCATTTAAATAAGGGTTTTCTGTGTTTTATCTTTAAATAATGCTGATAAAGACTCCAAAAATGGTAGATGAAGACTGCCAAATAAATTTGATTGGAAATGATAAAAATGAATTGAAAGTGAGAAAAGTTGATCAGAAGAAATAATATAATCCCTAAATAAAAACCAACAAAATGAAATAGATGAATAACTGAGAGTCTAAACAAAATCTTTGATTTACTAGATGTTAATTTAGGTTTAGATAATTTAAGTGTGTTTAATTATGTAGTTATTGTAACAGCCTAACAAAATAAAAGAAGAGAAACAGAAGAGAAAGAGTTAAACAGTTAAGATGAAAAATTGTAAATAATATGATTACTTTGAGGAAGAATCGACGAATGACTGAGTTAAGTAGAAATTGCTAAGCTGTTGATCATAATTAAAATTGGAGTTGTGATTGGAAAATATTGTTAGATATTATTGAAGTGACAAAAATAATCAATGTTAAACCATAACATTTCTGACCTAAGGATTACAAGTTCAAATCTGTTTCATTTGATTTATAACCGCGTGAAAGTCAATATAATTCTATGTGAGATCGTTGCAATGGGATTGGTGAATAGTAGTTGTGCATAGATATTCTCCTATCACCTATCGAAAAACTATTTAAAATTTATTTATTAAATTTCAGTTTAATTAAACTAATTATACAGAATTTTACGGTGAAAGAGAGAGAGCGAGAGAGAGAGAGAGAGAGAGAGAGAGAGAGAGAGCGTGAGAGAGAGAGAGAGAGAGAGAGAGAGAGAGAGAGAGTGAGAGTGAGAGTGAACGAGAGAGTTATTAGTTGAAAATGAAAATGTTATTAAAGATTATTCTAAAAAAATTAATCCGTAGACAGTAATATTTAAAATGTAACAAGCACAACGCTAAACATTTTCTTTACGCGAGTAGTTATTCACATTCATGCAATTTATTAAATGTATACAGTTCTATTCAGCTAAATAAAAAATAAATAAAAACCCGCCATGAAAAAGCTAAAAGTATTATGATATCAGTTGAAAAGAAGGGGGAAATTAATAGTAGACATTTGTATACTAATCCTTTAATTTCCACATTTCTTCTCTTCCGTTTTTGACCGCACATACTCGTAGAACTTAAATTTAGTGGGGAGAGTTGAACAAAGAGAAAGTGTGAGTAAAGTAATGTAATATAAGTTTGTGCTCTCTATGTCGAGGGGCGAACGGGTGGTAACTGCACTCCGCAGCTGGTTCAACCCACGGGTCTTACATACAACAGGTTAATCCTCATTGTTGTTTCTTGTCTAGTGAGGATTAATCTTTTTGGAAGATAGAAGCCGGACAAAGACTAAGCCCCCGACTGCTACTGTATAGAAGCAGCAACACGAGCGTGCCTATATCATGTAATTTACCTCTTCGTTTATTGGCCGCACAATGCCCCCACCTTTCAACCTCAATTCATTCCTTATAATATCACCGCAACTCTATAACAACACATTTTCTTAGTTTGTATTCATTATAAGTGTTTCGTAAAAACGAAATTTAAGTAAAAATCAGAAGGCAAATTTATTGATTTAAAAAATTGTCTTTATTTATTTTATGTTTCTTTGAATAATTTTTACTAATTTTTTTGTTATTATTAATGAATCTAATAAAGAAAAATTTAATCATTTAAATTTATATAACTTGAACTTATTATATTTTTGATTTCATAAATTAAAACAACGAATAATTTCTCCATAAAGGACAGGTCATATACTCGTATATTTTTTTCGTATGAAGTTTGTAAATAATTATTCATAAATATAAATTATGTATACTTTAAATATTATATATAATACATGCTTAAATAGGTTGGTGTATATTTATATATTATGTTATTTAGTTTATGCCCGGATTAAGCACGTGTGCTTATATTGCTAACTGAATAGATATGCTATTATTTAAGTGAAAAAAAATCAACTTAAAAATATTAATGTCAATGAAGATATAAAGATATTAATTTAATTTGGTATGAATACACTTACAGAGAAGTAATCTGATTTCAATTAATTATTTTACGTTTAAACGATCCGGATCGGCAACGATACTCTGTGAATTTCTCTAAATAATTAAATTTCATTAAATAATTATTACTTATATTTTAATTATACATTTACAAACAAAATATTACGAATAAACAAACACACACACTCACACACACACACACACACACACACACACACACACACACACACACACACACACACACACACACACACACACACACACACACACACACACACACAAACACGGGTCTAATAATGGTTTTTTTTTATCTTAAAAATATTATCTTAAAATATTTTTAAGTTGCTATGATTATTATTTATAACAAAAACTAATCATTATTCACTTACTACTTTATATATTTTTTCTCTTTTTCAAGTGTTTTCACAGAGAAATCTGCTTCATCAGAACATTAAGAAAATATAAAAAATTGTACTAAGAACATATTAAAAAAAATTAAAATATAGAGAAGAATGTTTACCATATGTCATCATATTAATAGTTTAGTTCGGAGACTGAGATGGTGGAAAATACTACTGCGTATTTTAATTTTAAGTCGTTTTTAAATTATTTAAACTGTGATATATTTAATATTTAAACATATTTTATTTCTATATATAAATCACTTTCATTAATAATTTACAAGAGCGATTAAAATAGTAAACATATCTCTCAGAATAGTGGTTTACTTAAGTGACTAACTGGTGATGATATTGTATTGTTGATTTTTCATCAAACTTTTATAAAAATTATTAATGCTAAATGACTATTGATTTTTAACTATATAAAATATTACTTAAAAATTTATTTGTATTTCTCATATCCTATAATTTGATGGATTTTACTTGCGTTTTGCCAATCGCAAAAAAATGAAAAATCTGAGTAGAAAAAATTACTTTTGTTACAATTAAACTGGGTGATTAGAATGGGTTGAAATTCAAAATCTCCTATCAAAATTATTTTCACTTTAAAAGATTAAAAAAAAAGAAAAACGGAAATAGAAATTCTAAAAGACATAAAAAACAAATTACTTATTACATATGTTAAATTGAATTCATTCCCGAATTAAAAAAAAAAATCTTGAATGTATTAACGGATTATATCTAGTAGATGTAAAAAACGTTACTTGAATAAAAAACAGCTAAAACTCCAAGCGATGATAACGCAGAAGTGTTATCATAACCCAGATAAACCTTCCCAAAAAAAATAGCTAAAATTGTCTTTACCCCCATGTTATTTTTTGATTCCGAACAAAATTAATCCATGATGCCAGTTGGTTAAATGGTTTTACATATATAAATTTGGGTTAATCATCTCGATTTTTTTGTTGTAGAGATAGTAAGGTATAAAACCAAAATAAACATAAAAATTTATACAAACTATGAAGAATGAATTTATTTAAATTTCTGTAATTTTTCACTTGAAATGTTTATTAGTATGATGACACCTCTTGATTAAAATTACAATTTAGTCTATTTCTTGCAGTGTAGATTTGCAAAGAAACTACATTGTATTCGTTGGGAATGAAATTTAAGTCGTTTTTCCTGTTTGTAGTAGATTTTTCAATATAAAAATCTTTACCTTTTAGGTAGTGTTTACTAGTGTTTAATAATGTTTTAGGTAGTGTTTGTAAGTACGCCAATGTTTTTGTTAAATTATTATGATTCCATACAGTTTTATATCCTAGCTTCATTCTGTATTAAATATATGAAAAGCAGGAAGTTTACTGTTCATTACTTATTGTCAGGACACGTATACAGTTACAAAGGTAAAAAGTAAATTTAAACTCTACATATCAAAAACCATAATAATTGGTGTAGATGAAAATTTATTATGATCGACCATGCTATGAATAAATATTCGATTATGATATACCATACAATTTCTTTTTTTTAAGTTATGCAGCTTAGACTGAAATTACATTACATTTTTTTTTCTTTATAACGGCGAACAAGCCATAAATGATTCCAGTCCTCAGAAATTAAACAAATAAATATTAACCAATCACAATATACATTCTACGTTCCGCATCACAGATTCCGCTTATGTTTCACGGCCCCGAATATGAAAGACTGAATAATAGTAATTTGTTCGGTGAAATTAGATAAAATCAACTTCCAACCGATCAGAATATCACATCTCTTAATCAATCACATGTATGAATAAATTTTGCCAATTAGAAAATAGCATATTTACACCAATTACAGCACTAAAATGAACAGACAAGTTAAAAAGAACTGAACACAATAACACAGTACTCTGAACACTCTACTCTCTGAACACTGAACACTCTAACACACTCTGAACAGTGTTCACTGAACATTGAACACTCTAACTAATCACAATTTCTCATTTTGTAATTAATCACAAGAATAAATTATTTTTACTAATTTAATTTAGACTAAATTAAGACATAGATTTAGACAAAACTAATTTGAGTAATTTGTCATCTGTTAGAAAACAGAATGTTGTTACTAGTCAAATATCTGTATAGATTTAGTTATTGTATTTAACTTTATTAATTGTTATTATTAACGTATTGTAGTATTGTAAAATACTACAATTATTGTAGTATTGTAAAATACTACAATAGGTACAGTACAGAACACAAACAAAGAACACATACACTATTAAACAAAGAACATTAGAGCCTGCTAATCAACAGCTACCGGATGTTTTATTTGGGAAAAGAGTTAGAATATAGTATTTAGCACATGTAAGCATTATTACTGGAATGTATTCCTGGAAATTCAGTAGTTCTAAGAAATGCTATTACGTTGAAACCATTGTCTTTTGTATAATTTTTGTTTAGTTTACAGACTTAGTTGGAATGAACATCCAACGAACTTTCGGTCCCAGCATTCAATGAACTTTCGGTCTCGTACTCACACTGCAAGCATGTACGCATAACATATTTTATTAAATTTGTATTTGGAAGGTATACCCAAAATGATGTAGAAATAACATCTACATGTGTAAATTTTATATGTAAGTAATATAAAATAAAAAAAAAAATAAAAGACACACATATATATATATATATATATATATAATCTACAAAGACCTAACATGCTTTAATTACATTGGGGTCAAATCTGGGTAGTGAGCAAGCAAGCTAGCGAGTGAGTGAGTGAGTGAGTGTGTGTGTGTGTGTGTGTGTGTGCGCGCGCGCGCTGTCTCTCTCTCTCTCCCTATCATTTTCTCTCTCACTCACAGATATGTGCAAACAGTTTCTTTCGCATGCTCGTAGCGGTTAGTGGGATGTATTTTTTCTGTCATTCCAAAAAAGCTTTAATATATTCTAATATACCTGAGTTTTCTCTCTAGTTTATTAAAACCTATAAATTAATTTGTTATTTTAACATTAATACGACAACAACGAAATGAAAAATAATTTGGAAGTATTACAATGGTATTTTGTCCTTCACTGTCAGTGCCGTGAAATCTCATTTCAGTGGGTGATCTTAATTAAAAAATTTATTTGTTGAGAGGTTTACATGATTTTGAAAGGAAAATGATACAATTTATTTTATTCTTTGGTGGCGGTGGCGCTAATCACTTATAATGTATTCTAAACAAGGTAAAAAGTAATACAACAATTTTCTTGGGGGGCTACAGACAAAAAGTAGAATTATTGTTATAAGTACCAATATAATTAAAAGAAACTGCTTTTCCTTGAACATTAAGAAGTCGTAAACATAAATCAATCCGCGAAAATGTAAATTACGATATAAATTATACATTTTTTACTGATTACTTACAAAACCTACCAAATATGTATGATTTAAATTGTATACTATTGCTAATTTAGTAAGTAAAAATTTCAATACTGAAAATAAAATTATTTTCCTTCAAATATTACGTATTACCTCTTTTTAGATGCAGTTCGAGATGAAAATAAGAAAGTTAATTTTAAGCATGTGTTTGAACTCCTACTCTACAAAATAAACAAGAGCTCCTCAAAAATTTATCGTTATTTTATTCATAAAACAAAATAATTAGGCCAGCTCTTATGTGCGTACGTACCGGACGGAGCATTACATCTCATGTTACACGTACTTAGTATCACCTTCGTGAATTGGTGTACGAGCGGTTGGGGAACTGAAGTGCAGGTACTTCAGTTATTCTTCTCAGTATATATATATATATATATATAAATGGATAATATAAGATCTTGTGTTTATTAGACGGCAATAAGCAGAATAAATGCAATATTGATGAGTAATAGTTTATATTGAGAAACATATGTAGTAATTCACACAAAAATATATTAAGTACTGAGGTCTCAAATTATATATGTAAAGAAATTCATGAACATTTTTTGGATGTGCAATAAATTTTAGAGAATCTCATTGCTACAGCAAATATTTATTATTTTTTTCGAAGAAAATCAATTGATCTATGAAATCTTAAGATGTTTTTAACAAAAGTGATGCAAAAAGAGCTTTGCATTACTTTTAATTTTGGTAGATGAAACAATTATAAATTTTAACAGTGGACCTCACTTTGTATTATGAAAATACAGTATACGAGTATTCCTTCCTTGTACAGGTTTACCTTTGGAATTCATGACTAGTAACTCAGCTCTCATGTAGTTTAACAAAATATTGCTCGGAAACTTTTGAAAATTAAATATATTTTTAATTTCATCCTTTCTTTAAAATAAAAAAAAAACTCTGTAATTTAAATAAACATGCTTTTAAATGTATCGTCTTTTTAAAATAAAAGTTTGAGTACATAAAACGTATTCAAGAGATTGATAAAGTACAGATTCGATCTGCTAGTAAAAAGGTGTAATTTTTTTTTTAACTGATACAATAATTATTTGTTTATTACATTATCAAATCATTCTAAAATAAAAAAATCATTAGTTAAGAGATTACTAAATAAATAATAAATTAGGTGTAAAGAAATTAATTTGAACATTTATTATTAAAAGGAGGATTAAATTATAACCTTATTCAAGTTTTGGAAAAGTTTAACAATATGTAGAAAGTTGGAAAGTGTAAAAATTTTTAATTAACAGCTGTTTTTTTCTTTCTCTCTCTTTTTGAACTAAGATAGAAAACTTTCTTGTCATAGTTCGTAAATATTGTGTTTATTTAATTACCCTATTATTAATATCTTTTATTTTTAGATTATTTTATTTGTTTTAAATATAATTTCGAACCTATTTCTTGATTTTATTAATTCCAATGAACCCTATTAATAATTGAAATGTCTACTAGCTCTGAAGTTTATAACAATCAAACTGATTTTTGAGTGAAAATTAACAAGAATCTCTTTCGAAATTCTGGTTGTTTTTCAAGAGTTAGAATCTGAAATAAACTAAGCTTAGTTTCAAAATCTTTGTATTCTATAAACATTCTTTTTGCACCTTAATATTAATTAATGTTTTGTACTGTTTAATGACATTAAATAAGAAAATGTTGAAGGATTATAGGAAAACAAAATCTCTATAATATTCTGGAATATTCACTGCCAAAATAATTGTAAGTCGTGATCATACTGAGAAATAAAAAATTCATTAAAAAAGACATTGGAATTGAAAAATCTTTAACAGATACGGTAAACAAGATATGAAGATATTCAACAATACTTATTAAGTATAATACAAGAAATAAGCAACTTAGATTTCCTTATCATTTTTAACATTGTTCAGAACGTTAAAGCTATCGACTAAAACGTAGCAATTTAAACTTATTCTACTTTCGTAATACATTCATACCAACGAATGGAAGAGAGAATTAAAATATATATATATATATATATATATATATATATATATATATGCAGTATATTATATACTGATTTATATATAAACGCAAAAACATAAATACGTTTACACAGTCACACAGGCTATGCACATAAGTGCGTGAGCTTGTGTTTCTATATGGATATCTCACAATTTAAAAAAAAATATTAATGTGATCACACTGCAGTAGAATGCCCATTTTGAAATATTATATGGTCAGCACTTTTCATTCTCTCCCATTATTGCTTCGTTATTCACATCTTTTACACTCCAATTTTCGTTCCGTCATGCGACGATTTTCCCCTGCCTAACATTTCCCAATGTCAATAGTAATATAATGCCCTTTACCAGAGCAAAATTTTACTAGCTAAGCACACTATATTTTCTTTATACAAATTTATTTAAATAAGAATTAGGTTATTTGAAAATATTTAAAAAGTTTTCATAATGGAAAACAAACAAAATATATAATTGTCTATAATTAATTGAAAAATGTGAACCAAATTTTTAAAATTTAAAACAATATATCTTATTTAATGAGAGATTTATGATAAATTATTTATGAAAATATATCACAGCGTTGTGACGTTCGCGTCAAAATAAGAAAATAATTCATAAGTCCTTTTTCCCTTTTTACACAGAAAAATCATACAAAAAATAAAGATAAATAAACACCCAAACAAATCAGCCTTTTCTTATTGGTTATTCAATTCAATTTTATAGACAGGTAATAATGAATATGGATAATATTAAAGATAATAAAGCAACATATATTATTTAATGCAAAAAATTAATTTAGTTGTTAAATAATTTTTTAGAACTAAAATTCAGAATTTAATTTACATATTTTTTAATATACAAAACTGAACTATAAAAAAAATCACGTAATTTATATTATATCAAAAGATTTTTCAACTTATGATCATTAACCTACATTGTTAGTACTTTTTTAATATAATGAATAAAAAGTAATTTTCATGTAAAATAGATCTGAAAGATTACCAAAAGGAGGATTTAGTTGGTATGTCAATCTATTTTACTCAATATAAACTTTGTATAAGGTACTCTTATTTTTAATATTAACTAGAGGCAAAGTATAAAATGATTATCTCCTGATAGGCAAGATAAATTAAATTTTATTGTCTTCGTCATCTCGCTTAGTCTTTCTTATGCCAATAACATACTTAATATGCAAGAGGGAGGTACGAGAGAAATGAGTTAGAATTGCTTTCTCTGATAGTAAATGTCTATTATGCAATTAGCTTCTATGGTAGGTTTCTTTTTCAAGCCTGAACAACCGAATTTCAGTGAAATAGAAATGACTGTATGGTATAGTGTTTTGATCTCAGTAAAGTAGGCAACAGTAAATCATATAATTCTGAATTTTCTAAATTTCCTTGGCAGAGAATATTTTTTTTCGTGAGAACGTTTGTCACCAGTTTCATTTGTGTTGCATTTCAAGTTAGTACAGTGTTTCTCATGTGGGAACGCCTCCCTAGGGGGCCGTGATAACACTAACTGGGGGGCACGAGCATATCGTAAAGAAAATATTATTGAAATAGTTTATTAATTTACTGAAAAGAAAGCAAAACAAAATTCATTCTGACGTATTAAATAATAAAATACATATTTACACTGATACAATACACTTATAAATAGGATTGTATCAGTATAATGCACAATGTGTTTAATAATTAACTTAACAGTAAATTAAAAACAAATTTAATAATTATTAGTGATTCCCTTGGGCCTGTTTTGAAGAGAAAAGTTTTTCGAAGGAAGGTTTAATATTAGAAATAGACACTCTTGAATTCTTTTTCTGTATTTAGCTGAGATGTACATTTTGTCGCAGAAAATCCGTTTTCGCAAAGGTAGGATGTTGAAAATGGTAATAGTATACGAAATGCTCTTGTTTTCAGTGTAGAAAACTGTCCAAATATCAAAGAGTGATTTATTACTAAACTGTTTTTTTGATTTCGCCACTTGCCATGAAGTCTATGAAGATTTCTTCTTCGGAAGTTGAGAGACCTTCGGGAGTATTTTGAAATGGATCACTACCCCACACGTAACTTGCTACCAAGTTGTCGTCAGCGAGAAAATACATTTAAAATTCTTTGCCAGCATGGTTAAATGATTTTCAATGGTTAAAAAAACAACTTTCACATTTGTCCTTCAGCCTTGTTAGTTTTAACTCATTCATTCACATTTACAAACATTTATAGGTTTTTTGTTTTAAATTTCTGCTCCGTAATTACAATTTTCTACAAACAGCATTAATTTATCACTCGTATCCAAGATATGTGTATTTTCTCCTTGGAGTTGAAGATTCAAGGTATTTAATACCTCGAATATGTCCACCAAGTAGCTCAATTCCATCACAAATAAATTATTTCGAAACTTCTCGGATTCGGTCGATTTTCCTCTTCTAAAAAAATGGCGATTTCATCTCTTAATTCATAAACAAGTTGCAATTATTTCCCACGTGATAACCATCTTGCCTCGAAATAAAATAGTAACGCTGAATGTACTGCACCCATGTCTTTACAAAGTGCAGAAAAGATTATTGATTTTAGGGGTCTCATTTTTATATAATTTACTACGGCTACAACTGTTGTTACCACAAAATTCACACCAGGACTCATTTCTTTGGAAGCCAGAGCTTGTCTGTGGATCATGCAATGTGTTCAGAGACATTATGGAGATTTTTGTGTGGAATCATTATGGATACTTTGGAATTTTTCAGACACTGTACGAGTATCATCATATTCCGACGCAATTTCCACTCTATGTTTGCCTCGTTTATAAAATCATTTAAGATTGCAAATAATGCGAGTGCTGTTTCTTTGAGTTCTATCGGTTTGCAGAAAAGTAGTTCTAGTTCTTCTACTGCTAACATACCACCAGAAAATCGAACATAGGCAATGAAATTAGCATCTTTATTGCTATCTGTTGCTTCATCAAGCTGAAGGCAATTTGTCACGGAACCTCCCGAAAAGTTGATGCTGTACATCTTCAGCTGTATCACCAACTCGACAGGCAAGAGTATCATTTGATACAAGTATGGATACTGCAATTATTTTGAAAAATTATTTCCCCACATAGCTCCTACAATCTCAATTTTATTATAACAAAAGAATTTCACATGGATGGAAAAACCTATTTTAACGAAATTATTTGAATAGATCTATTTAAACCGGAGATAATAATTTAAGTGGCTGACTATTATGATTTTATGTCGTATTACAAACCTATGTACTACTCTTTAATAAAAAAATAAATATTATTTTTGGTTTGCCGTCGTCCAGAATGTACGTTACAAAAGAAAATTAATAAAGAAAAAGTTAATTCCCTTCTTTTTTATTGATCTTTTTTTCTCTTTCAGAATGCTTGCTACTATTTCAACGGATGAAAATATTAATTTGTAACAATTTTTCTTAAAAGTTTTCGTTTAAATTTCGAACGAATAACGCACATTTTACCCTTATTTGGAAAAATTGTTTTTTTAAGATTTAGTACGTATTTTAGCAAGAGCTTCAAGCTATGAATATTACAGAAGATAACGATTTTTAAACAAATTTTATTGTATGGTTTTTTGAAATTCTAAACGCATTATTTTTCAAACTTCGATTGTCTCATAGGGTCAGTTTGAAAACAAAATTTCAGGGAAGAAAGATAGAAGAAAAATTTTAAAATATAATATTGCTGGTTCCGTTTCAGATTATAGATAAAAATTAGTAATATAGTTGAATATTGAATAATTCAGCTTTTTAGTATGAAAATCAAACACGTATGATGATACTGAAATGATACTAAAATTATATCCGATTCAACTAAATCATATTGAGTGTGTCCATATTTTTCGGAAAACAACACACCGATAACAATAAATAAATAAAACTAAAGATGTAGCTTTTAGATTTTTAAAAAGGGTTTTATATATATATATATATATATATATATATATATATATATATAGTGTTCGCGCGCACATATTAACGAAAACAGTTTCGCTGTAACGGTCAATTTACTGACCATTTTTAAGTTTATTTATTGTAATGTTATCTTTGGCGTGAAAACTGTGGCATGACTTAAAGTACCGTATTTAATGAAATTAAGAAAAACTATATTAATTAAGAGAATCAGAAGTTGTCAACCTTAAAACAAATCTAACCATTTAGGACCTACTCAAAAATTCATAATTTTTATTATAGTCTTATATATTCTAATTTTAATTATCACCTTAAGCCCATTATACTCTTTGTGGTCTTTCTGTTTTCTTTCAATAAGTAAATCGCACATGTACAATAATTGTAGATTTTTTCTTCATAGTATTTTCTTAACTTCTTTGGTTGTAAGATTAATAATCAGGAAACTGAAACGACATTCTGTAATTTGCTGTATAAAATTACGAAATTCCACCCTGATTAATCGATATTCATCTATGTACACATTTCCATGTATTGGGGAAGTTTAGGCCTCATTTGAAGTATACCTTAACGTCAGACTGGTCATTTTGAAACTCCAATTCATAGGAAAAAAGTTATCTGATTGGTTATGGGTGCATTCATCCCTACCCTCCCTACATCATCCCTACATAACTATACAAATATTAAGGACCCAGTAAGTCTACATTCTTTGACCTGACATCCTTAGGAGGGACGCAGTTATTATCCAGTCAAGATCCAAACTATAAATTTTGGGTAGACACTTCTTCCAATAATTAAAAATTAAGGAAAGGGGTGAATGAATAATAAGAATGAAGCGATAACCGCCAGAGGAGATATGAATTAAAACAAAAATTTGCCCAAATTAAGTTCTCTACAGATAGTGTACATCTCTGAAGAAATATTCTCTACAAAAATATTTTTCTCTGAGTTATAGACTTACTTGACAGTAGGCTTGCGTTTTCCAAAGGAATTTAGCTCTCATAACCCAACATTTTTGTCAAAGCACCCAAAAGAACTACCAACCAATCACTCATATTCAGTGAGCTTTACTTCTTGAAATTTTATGTAAGGTGAATTCATTCAATCTTAAATTCTTTTAAGTATTACCGATAGAAAGTTTTCAATCACTGTCTGATTCTTGTGTTTAGTAAGAATTTGGATAATTTAATAATTGAACTAGCAATTTTTTTTTGCTGAAATAAATTACTATTTCTTATTGCGAAATGATCACTTTTAAAAATATTTCTCCAAGAAAAATAACAGAACGGCAGCACAACTTTTAAATTCAAATTTTATTTCTGTATTTAGCACATTAAAGCGGACTCTCATCTCTGACATCTTTAGATATTTCCCTATAAAGAGATAGAAATATTATTGTATTAATATTTCTGGATGAGACAAGATTAAATATTTAACACGAGAACTGATGAAATATGTAAAGTGAGTTTGACGGAGCTTAAAAAGTTAATTTATATGTCTAACAATGCCAAAGGATTTAAAGGGGCGAGTCTTCATTTTATACACGAAATAAATCACAGTCAGAAATTATTTTAGTATTTAGTAACACAATTTGGTTTTTAGTATTTAGTAATATTCCATAATAAAATGCGTGCACATACACGCACATATTGCTCTTATGTAGATGCAACAGATGTCTGTAGTAGAATCTGACACATAGACTCTTTATTTTCTCACAAGTTTGGACGGCAACAAAACGGATTATTGAAGAAAAATAAAAATAGAAGCGAAAAAGGGTAGTGTGAGAGGAGTTAAAAATGAGGAAAGAAAAAGAGCAAGACAGAAAGATTAGACTCAATCAGATGTGTGTGTGTATATATATATATATACCTTTCTTTCTCTATTGATCAGGCGAAAATAGACAAAACAGCTGAGTAAGACAGCGGGAAGCCACCCTCATGTAACTTTACCCAAACAACGAACAACCGCGAATGAAAAAGGAAGGATGCTTCAACTTGCACTTTCCAAGTTTTTGGTGATCGTAAATTTTATTACTGAAGGGGAAAGTTTTGCCGTAGGAGCATCTGGCGATTCGAGCTACCACATTTACGAGCCATGTATAAAAATAGATCAGTGAACAGCGAAACCCTGTTCAGATTTCCGAATCATTGAAGTCCCTTAAACAAATTTCTCGTGCATTTTTTAAAAACTTTTTATTTTATTGTTTCATACACTGAATAAACGAGAATAAATGCTGCAATAAAAACTCTACGAAACGTAAAACTTAAATAAAATAAATTAGACTAACCGGTATTTTATTTTTACCCAAAAAGAAGTTAGATTAACTAAAACGAATTTCCTGTTTTTCATTTTATGTCTTACGGTGTTAGATTATATCTGTGCTCAATCGTTGCTGCAGAAGGAAAGAGAGTGGATTCAATAAGAACATACCACTACTCATCCAATCTTTACTTTAATCAAACCAATGGGAAAACGTAAAATATATAATTGCATCATTATAATCATTTATTTAATTTATATCTTTTGAAGATATATTTATATTAATTACTTAAAACCCAATTAAATGTTTCCATTCTATAATTGATCAGAATCATCAAAGATCTGCTCTCTGTGATTTTTTCTTGGACAGAATCTGGTATATGTGATAAATCAGATCAAATCAATACTGATTTTATTAATATGTAACCCCAATCCACCAAATTAACGATGAAAGTAAACTTGTTAGAAATGGATACTTTATCTTTGACTAAGGAAATTTATGTCTTTTTTCTGTTAGCACCTCACTTTGATACACAGTAATGAGTAAAGGATGAATCTATAGCTTTGAACTTCATCCGATTTTGAACTACCTTATTTACTATTATGGAGAGAAAGGAATATCTCAATGGACAGAGAATAATTTTCAATTAAAATTTTTTTTAGCTTTTTGTAACTTTGAAAAATGGCTTATAACTTTATAAATGGCTTCAAAGAATGTTATTATTAGTTCAAAAATCTCTCGTTCCATTGCTTTCGTTACAATTATAAAAACTCTAAATGTACAATTATTGCCATACATTTTAACTGCTTAACAAATGAATCTTAAAGACTGCCGGTTGCGCAAATATTGAAGTGAAATAAATATTTATAGGTTACAGTGTAATCTATTTAAATTGAAAAACATGTAACATTAATATTTTAGGATCCGCGCACCAAAATCATAACTTGATTTCAGGTCTAAACAGTAAATATATTTTTAAATCAGTGTGCCTAAAATTTATTAATTTTTTATAAATATATAATGAAGGAAGCATCTTTCACTGCTGAGTTTTGAATTTTGGCCAACAGGTTTCATACTCAATCAATACTATTTTATGTCTTTCTTTTGTAGACAAAATTTGGTTTAGATGATTACCTATCGAAAAATTGTTACGCGCTGTAAATAATAAATTATAAACTCATGAAAAATTGCTATCATAATTATATCAACTGGTCCAGATATTAATCTTAAAATAAATATACAGTTATGTTTCCCCCCAAACTTATTATTGAAACTAGTACAGGGGAATACAGAATAGAAATTTTATAGCGAATTTAACCACTATAAAATTGTCATGTCTGTTTTACATATTTTAGCACTTAAGTTTTGTTACCTCATAAAAATAAAATAACTGTTTAATATTATCGTTGTAATTAAACGAGAAAAAAATGAGATGATGCAAAAAAATCATACGACTAAAATAAAAAAAAATAAAAAATGAAGAGTGTATTACGTGTATAATTTAATCATCCAAACCACTAAATTTTGAAATAATATGACTTTTTACAATCTCTTAGTGATATAAGTTTTTCACAACGCAACACTTTTAAATATATTTTATTATTTTTATTATGATGAATGATCTCCTCCGTATATCATTAATCATGATTCTTCTGTTTGTATAAATATTAAAAAAAACACGTTTATGAAAGCTTTTCAACGTTTTAAAATAAATTAAACAGGAAATTTTAAATGAAGTAATTCTGTATTTGGTTTCCAGTTAATATATTTATTACAATATAACTCTTCCTAAGCGCTCTTACTGAAATACATAAATACATATATTTTTTTAATTAAAAAAAAAAAAAAAAAAATATTAGGGTATGTAAAATAAGCAGTTTACCATTTTATACATTTAAATTAATATGGCAAATTACCTTTATACGTTAAAAAATTCATACGTTTATTATTTAGTGATACATTATTACTTTAAAAATAATGACAATGAATCGAGTTTAAGGTAATAAATATATTTTATAATACAGATTTATGAATATAAAAATGATATACGAAGCATCCTAACAACCAAATCAGTCTAGGAATATATACGTGTTCTTGTTAGTATTTAATTTTAATATTTGTATTACTAACACTTAACTAAGTTTTTGGATGATTTTAAACCCTATCATTTATTATGTTTTAAAAGATAAAATAACTAATAAATATAGTTACATTGTTTCATTAGTAAAAAATTGGTTTGCTGATGTAGTCGGTAAATTAAAATCACATTTGAAGCCTTTTCAAATTCTAAAGATTTGAAATTGCTTTGGGTCAGTTATTTTTGAAAATCAAAAATATTTCTTAATATTATAGGCCATAATATTAATAGATTTATAGTTTTAGAAAACCGATTTCTGATTCCCCAATGAAAATTCTCCAGACGTCTCAAAATTCATCTTAAAAACTATTTGGAAATGTGCTTTACCAGATCGGATACATGATAGAAGGTAGGAGACAAAAAAATCTGTAAACAGCAATAAAACACTATGAGAAAACGATATAAATAAAGTCTTTAATATAATTTTTATACTCTTCTAAGGATCCAAATACTAAAGTACTAAGAGAAAATATACCAAATCGGAAAAGAAGATTCATAATAAAAGTACAATAAAATAAATGTGGTAAAACAGGATTGTGCTGATTAAAGTAAATCAAATTCACTGTATAGGGAAAGAGGAAGATATTTTAAAATCAGTTATAAAAAACAGGAAGCAACGACTCCAAATATAAAGAAACTTAAAAAGAAAACCACATTTGTTCAACTATAAAAAAGGAGTGAATATAATCCACAGATATAAAGAGGAAGAAAGATAAAATATTTCTTCCTATTTTATTGCATTAAAAATATATGAAATATTATTTACTATAAAAAACTGATAGAATTAATTTACTAAATGCAAAATAAGAATATTACTTAACTAAATCATTTAATACCATACGATACTTGAAAATGAAAATCGGGTGCCATATTTACTTTTAATTGTAGGTACCACCACTTAAAAAGATACGCTTTTTTATTTGTTAATCCAAAAATCATAAATTATACAAACTAGTTCTATTGCTTATCAAATCAGATTAAAATAAACCAAATTTTAATTGAATGGCCGATAAATCTGTTTTTTTAAGAGCTTTTCCTAATATATTATATATATGTTTCAGTGGTGAGGTAAATACTAATAAGAACTGATATTTAAACTTTCAATAATGATAGGATTTTTATTTGTTTGCTGAAGCAAGTGGTTTTCTTTTATAATACAAATGAAATACGGTTTCGTAACAACATAATTACGAGTACAACATAATGTTATTAAATCAATAAATTCATTAAAACTCCCGGAAATAGCTGTTGTTTGTTAATTAATAGTATATTCTCTTCACGTGAGTTTACTATAATGAACAAAACTCATAAAACTATTCGTTTTTTTCCCAATTTTCATCTGTTTCATTGTCTAGCACTGTATAGGAAATTTTGTTTTTTACTTTTCAATCTTGTTGAAACTGAAATCAGCAACCGGAAATTTTGTAAACTTTTACAGAAGTTAAAGCAGAATTAAATATGCAGTAACGATTAAAAAGGTTTATAAAGGAATACGTTTTATGCGAAATTTTTTTAATATTACTATAACTTTCTTTTCACAAATTTAAACTACCTATATCATGTAAGAGATTCTTAAGATAAAACTCAAAAGACATCTTGTTATAATCGTGAGTACTGAAAACGGATAATTTCAAACAATAGCGGACTAATAAATTTCAATTATTATTTTATGCAATTTTTGTCCTTGCCTGTACAATTTATCACCATTCTGTAGTTCAAATATACCAGTTTAATTTTTAAGTCAACCATTATTTTGACTCGTTTCGAAAATGTTCTTTCTCTCCTATTTGTTTACCGCAAATCAACTGCACTTTTGTTTTTTCTCTGTCGTTAGTCAGCAATAAAAGTAATAATTTTCCCTGAAATAACGTACGTTATTTATTTAATCTAATAAACGTTATTTAGAATGATAATATATTATCAAAAGAAAAACAAATTAGGTGGTTAATTTTCTCCAAAAAGATGTTTTATAAATGGGAAAAACGTTCTCTTGTTAATATAACTGAAAATCAATAAACTGAATTTTTAGTTAGGTATGTTATTAGAAAAATAGTGGTAACTTAAAAAAAAAAAACATGTGAATCCAGAATTCGTAGTACAGTTTTTTACAATGGAGATTGGATGTTTGTTATATTCAAACTAGTTCTGAAAATTAACAAACCAGAATGTAATTAGCTATTAACATTCAGAGATTTCCATTTTGCAGAGTTCTATTATCAGAATTAGTATAATAAAACTCTTATCAATTGTAAAAATTTGCATTTCATTAAAGAACGTTTATATAATCAGTACTGTGAGTATTTGGTGGTTTGTCTATTGCGATTTAGTTTTTTTATTGCTAAAAATAAAATTAATAGAAAAGATTTATATTTAAATTTAAATAATTAATTTTAATCTTAAGTAAATAAATTATTGTAAAATTTGTATCATTATAGACCATTTTCTGTAACAGTAAAACAGTTGAAATTTAATTCGTTCAGAATATAACAGATGGTTTTATTAAATTCTTAGCACGTCTGAATCGGAGCACAAACTACAAGAGAACAGGAGAACGTCGCAGAAGTCGAAATAACGCGAAGTGAATGGGACCGCCGAGGGCCTTGCCCAGATCTCTGCTGATAGCAAGATCGCGCACAATGGCCTTACGTGGCCTCAATTCTGATAACTCGCATTCACCTCCTTTCACAAACTACCAACCACATACCCAATAAAACCCTTCTCTCCCTGTAGATTTAAATGACATTTATTGAGCTTATAAGAATAAAATAAAGATTCTTTTTCCCTTCTTTTAACGCTAGTAGTATAAAATAAGAATTTCATTTAACTCAACTTTGTAGTGTGTGTGTGTATGTGTGTGTATATATATGTCTCTATAAATCTATTCTTTTGTAAACATGAAACAATTACGTGTTGTAAATAAAATACAAAAAGTAAAACTTGCGCGTAAAAAGTAAAAATATTTAATAATACATGAAATAATTCTGTTTTGGATTAAAGGAAACAAAACAGTAAAGCGAGTAAGGTTTAGGCGTAAAAAGGACACTCCTACAATGCGAAAATATTATTTCCTAACCATTTTAATATTTTTGTTTCAAAACAATTTTATTTCCCATGTGAAAAAAGTTAATTCCTATGTTTCGTCGTTATATCAAAAAGTTGGTGATGGAAGTAGGAGAAGGGAAAATGAGGGACGTGGATTGATTACATTTTTTTGCCAGGTATAGAGACGAGGGAATAATAGGATATTTTAGCATCTCCTCTTTCTATCTAAATGAGAGAAAGGAAATGAAAAATTGAGACAGGGAGTGAGTAAGAGAGAAAAAAAACATTAAACTTTTAACCATAAAATTACTAATTTCTTTTATTTTTAATGCCGTTTGATATCGAACAGACTAAAGCTCTTTACGTTAAAAGAACTATTCTATACTTTTGACCAATTTAACTGGAAACGTTTGATATATAATTTCCAAGTCCTAATCAACTCAAACTTTGTGTAAACTCCTAAAATTGGGACATTTACCTATTTTTGAATGAATGACAAGTTTCTCTTAGAAGTATCTCTAATTGTATAAGCAAAGGTAAATAAAATGAATTAAATTTTTTTTGTTTACTCAAAACATTTTTTACATAGATATTTTATCGATAGCATCATCATAATTTGGAAGTTTTTAGGTACAGAATAATACGATTTTCTGTATACTTTTCGTTTGTTTTGCTTCAGTAAAAAACCGATTTTTAAATACTTTTTATTGGCTGTATTTACATTAATCTTCTCTGAATTAAATTCTCTACAACTTTTGTTATTAAATCTTCCGCATTTGTAACAAAGCTGTTGTAATACAAATATAAAAAAACTTGTTTTTGGACACAAAATTTTGTGTTTTACGTTGGATATCCCAAAAACTACTGGATTTTCAGTTCTGGGGCCTAGTTTATCCTTTTTCCAGCTGAAATTACATACGAAACCCCCAGATTTACTTCTCAATTTGGGTCCCATAAATTACAGTAGAGCTTTTTATTAGGAAAGCTGAAACCCGCGCGAAATCTTTCGCTAGCCGTAATTCGAAAAGAAAGCCTTTCCAGACCTACGTTTATAGATTTTTAAAATTATTTTCACCTGTTAAACATGTTGTTAAAGTTTCTCCCTTTCTTCGAGGGACATTCTCTATACAACACTTTTTAAAGAAATCTATATGTAACTTTTAAAAAATTGTAAAAAAATTGTTGATCTATATTATTATTTGTTGGCGATTATATATTTATCATGAAATAAATGTTCTGTAATACTTATATACTATTTTTAAAAAGCACGACTTCGTGGAAGAAAAGCAGGGTGTCACTTTCGGTTGCACGATGTGATTGGGGGGCGAAATTGAATTTTCTTTATATTTTAAGGTATGAGGAGTATTAAAATACCATTCACTTAAAATGTAATTTCCTTATACGAGTATATACATAAATAGACCAATGTATAAAATTTGTGGCTTGAAAATCTTCGAAACTACTTGATTAATAAATTTCCTTGAAATTAGATATGCTCTAGTAGTGTATCTGAAGTTGTGTAAATGAAAATTTGATGAAGTTCAGTTGATCATTCTTCAATTAAGCTTAATTTAAGGTCCACAACAGACAATAAAAACTCAATTTCAGGTTATCTTGACTTTGTATTGGTGTTTTTTTCAGACACGCGTATGCAGTGAGTCACACTGTTGAGTGAATTTAAACTTGATGCTTGTGTGTAGGGGCTCCTCGTTACTTTTAATTATTTCATCAAATTACGGTAATAATAATTTAATTTTCTTATAAGTAGAAAATATATCTTAATACAAAATTAAAAAAAAAATTGTTCCTCTCAGTTTTCTCATTTAATTTATATTTTGTATATTTCCTGGGCAAGAATTTTATTGAACGGCAACATTAGTAATAAATAATTTTATAAATGTCAGATCTGATATTTTTAACAACAGAATTAATTTTGAATGAATTTGCAACATTAGATTTATTTTATGTAATTTATGTTGTTTAAATGTAAGAGAGAAATCATTTAATAAAATATTTTTATTACTTTTTTCCATTATTTTATTAGAATATTTTTACAATAAAGATTTTCAATAATGGAATGTTAATAAATTATTATAATTTATATATACCTATATTACTTAATTATTCGGCACTGTTTCTGCTTGTTTTTTTTAATTAAATATACTTTACATATTTTAAAACATCTTCGTACCCATTTTGTGTAATTCCAACTTTATTTCTTGCAATTTAATTCTTTATTTAATTTAGGTTTATCCTCTGTGTAAATGATATTGCTTTGTATTTCATGTTAGAGTAACGGTTGTTGATTTTATTGATTTTATTGTTTAGTGATAGTTGAAACTTATTATGTATTGTTACACTGCAATGCTGTTATTATTAGTAAAGAAAGATTTTCTGTTAAAATCAGTTCAATATAATTTTTTATGTTTATATTAATAACTATAAAATATATTATTTTGATTTTGTTTTTACTGGATTTATAGATAAAAGTTTAGTTTTTATTCATATTTTAGAAAGTAAACGACTATGTCATTTTATACCTTTAAGTGGTAAGACAAATAATATACCATCTTAACATTTTTAGTACATCTTTAATAAATTGAAATACATAGATTTATGCTTTATGACGAAGTAAAGATCTTTGTGAAAGCGCTAGATCTAAAAAAAAAATAACAGAAATTATTGAAATTTAAAATTAAAAAAAAAATATATATATAATTAATAAAAAGGTAACATTTGAACATGATGATTTGATTAGGACAATAATAAATTCAATTTAAATTATTCATTTTTGAAATTAAAAAATAAATTTAAAAATGATGCCAAAATAATCGCTGAATTATGTGTCAGTACATTGTAATATTAGGAGAATAATTAACACCAATTCAGTGAATAAGATACGAAACTTCAATTATCTGTTTTTTTATAGATTTTTTTATTACAAAAAAAAAAAAACACCGCTATGAAAAGCAGAGGTCTCAATAAAATAGTTTTGATGGTGACAAAAGAAAGTAACATTTTAAAATTAATTTTAATAAAAACAAATATCCATTTATAAAATTAATATCGATTATTCTGCACTTCTCTCCCTCACAGTAAGTAATTCTTTACTTCTCTAGTTGGTTGACCTTCACGAGTAGCTTCTATTCTTATTCTTCATCGACCAATATGCAGTGTCTAATATACATTGACTAATATTTAGATGTTTATAGATTTTCTTGTTATTTACGTATGATATACAATAACATCGAGTGTACTGAATACTCCTTTTCTAAAAGAAGAATCCCTTAGGCTATTTCTTATGCTTGTAAATTATTATGAAAAATTTATCCTTCATTTAAATGGGTTTATGCGTCTTTTCAACAGCTAACGGGCAATAGAGAAATAAAAAGGATGGTGTAAATCAAGCGATAAAAATATGGTTGTGAACATATGAAACATTACTGCCATATGATTGGAATAACTTATCTTGTCTGTTGCTTCTAAAGCTGGTTATGAATGGATCGGTGTTGAAGTTAATGCCTAATTTGCAGGATGAAGGGAAAAACATATTGCACTTATGAGAGTATCTATTACAAATAATTTATAACATTTTATTCATAAACATACAGTACTAAATGATTTATGTTGTTTATTGAATTATCAATTATGGCAGAGTACTGTGAAACAAATTTATGAAATTACATTTTTTTTTAATCCCTAAAACATAGAAATTCTTATATTTCTACATCGAATCGACAAAATTGTTTTATAAATTTGTTAAGATGATAATTTTCCAATTAACTGTTGGAAATGTGAGTTTAAATTTTAAGATCGTAACAACACTAATTACTTTATCATCAGTTGAATCGATCACCTGGTAATTTAATAATTAGCAGCGTATCTTAAATTAGACTAAAGATTATTTAGTTACTATGGTATTTCTTATATTTTTAATTTATTCCAAATATTTTATTCCCTTATTAATTTTATTAAAATTTTATAAGTATTGAATACTTGATTTTGAGAGAGTAATGTCTCTCGCATAAACAAAAATAAGATTTACTTCCACAAACGTTACATTAATAAATAAATTTAAGAGGTACAGGTAGAGTATGAGAATGAAAAATATTAATAAAAAAGGTAGTGTTGGCCTATTATATCTATATTGCAAATTACAGAGTGAATTAAGAATGAAACAGTGGGAATCTAGAAAAATAAAAGTGCATTATTCGATAAAGTTTTTTCTTATTGACTATTTCAGTAATTTAAGTCAGTTAAATTAATATTTATATCACATTCTTTGTTAATTTGTAAAAATACGTATTTTTTCCCACCGAAAATTGATGTAATTATTTTAAAAAAATAAAAAATTAGCCGTAATAGTGAAACTTATTTTCAGTAATATTTATACACATTTTATGCATGATAATAGAAATTTTAAAACTTTTTCTAAGATAACATCTGTTCCATTATGAGGAAAAGAACTTTACTAATAATGTGGTCTTAAAACATATTTAAGAGAAACTAGCGTCGCTATATTTTGTGTACATTCAATAATCTTGCAAGATGCTTATTTCTCTATGAATGTAATGTAAGTTCCAACTCCAAAACAGCACGAAAGATTTTCCTGTAAGATACCAAAAAAATCTAGACGGGTACCATGCCAATACGAACGCGTGCGCGCACACACACTCTCACGCACTCTCACACACACACACACACACACACACACACACACACACACACACATATATATATATATATACACACACACACACACACACACACATACACACATATATATATTTATTTATTTATTTTTTTAAGCTTCTCTACCTATCTAGGTTTCTAGGAATCTGTCTTGGTAATTAGTGATGTAATTTTCATATACATTTTTACAAATTCTGTTTTACAAAAAGCTTGCAAGAAAAATAAAGTTGACTTCAAAAACCTAACTGAAGCATCATAATCGTAATGATAATGTGCAAAATCATACTAAAACGTCATAAGTTTTGTAATGTTTCATTTTTAGAATTTGGTATGTACGTAAATCTAACCGCCAATTTTTCAGTTTTATCTGAGTTTGATTCTTTGAATTTTGGCTGAACTGGATAAAATATTTTATTGTTTGTCCAATACGGACAAACAATATCTCTAATAATCTCTAATAATAATTAGAGATAGTTCTAAACCCTCCTTAGTTCTTTCAAAGATACATTTTCTGATTCTTCAGTATATTCTAAATAAATTAATTCGGTCAATTCTAAATAAAATTATTCAGCCAAAATTTTCTAATAGTATAACGTATATTTATATCTCTTTTAACAGGATATTCGTTCATATAAGAAATTTTATTTAAAATAATGTATTCTTGGATAATTATTATCAATTAAGAAAACTATTTTTGAATAACACTAATCATCGACCATGAATCATCGCTTTTCGCACTGTGCATGCCAAAGGTTTCGTGTTCTGTAAGTTTTTTTTAATATTTATAATATAAAAAAGACTGTAAAGTCCTACAGCAAAACAAGCCAAGCAGCACCAAGGAACAAAAAAAAAATGAGGAAGAGATTAATATTAAAAAAGAAAAATGAAGTACCAAGTAAACGATAAAACATAAACAAAGAAGTGTAAATAGAAATAGAGCACTCAACACGGTGCGTTATAAGTCACGTAAGTACATCATAAATCAGATATTCATAATGTAGGCAATATCATAGTCGTGATCACTTCATAATCATATCACAAATAAAATCATCATAAATTATTTAGTCACTAAGGTCTAGTCCGCGGAGGAGTTTATGCATCCTAAAGTCTGTACCGTTGTCAAAGAGGTAAATGGCTAAGTGGCTGACGTGGTTATTTAGGCGTAGTTTACACCTAGAACTGAAGTGTTTTATCTCTTCTCGGACAAACTGTCTCGATGTATTTTTGCTTGTAGTTCCCCATAATTCAATACTATAAGTCCAAATCTGTTGGGATCTTCTACCCTGCAACCAGTATATATCGATAAACTTCATGCTTAATTTAACTTCATGTTTCATTGCTTTCTCTTTTCCCGAACATGAACCTTCCATGAGTAGCGATGATCAAGGTGAAGGTAGGTACTTTATGTTGTTGGTATGCAGGAACAAAACGTCAATCAGGTTGATCGAGGATTGACAGGTTGATCCTCTGCTCATGGTGAATATCACGCGGCCCGATTTCGCTTGGTTGACATTTATTCTCCATTTTCCCAGCCACTTGTTGACCTGACTCAATTTAGATAACAGAATAGCCAAGTCCACATTACCATCCAGAATAACCATGTTGTCAGAAAAAGAAGCAACGGTGATGTGGTTCTCAGTCGGAAGTTCCGCAGTGAAGATGGAGAATAGCACAAGTTCCATTACTGGGCCTTGGGGTACGTCTGATTTAGTGATATCTGTTGACCATACTTCATCTGAGGAAATCGTCTGTCCAGGTAGCTACGCACAACTACGCGATATGGCTGAGGGAGAAACCTTTTTAACTTGTATAGTAGGCCAGGCAGGGATACCTTATCAAAGGGCTGCTGGACATCCTAAAGGCCTTCTTCTCCTAAAGGCACTTGCTTATGATGTTAACAAGTCTATGCGTCTGTTAAACAGTGTAGTGGCCACAACGAAAACCAAACAAATGATCAGAAACGTCACGACCTTTTTGTAGATCATAGCCTTAGAAGAAACAATGTTTCAAATAACTTTGAAAACACAGATAACAGATTTATTGGCCTGTATGATGATGCGCCGGCTTGCCGGCTTTTGGATCATAACCATTTGAGAGACCTTCCATTCTATCGAAAAGTACATCACTCGAGTTATACCATTAAATAAATGCGTTTCGTACTGGATGGCTTTTGCAGGAAACATGAGCAGCATCTTGTAAAGACTAGGTCAAACGCTGGGCCTTCTTCGCATTTCCCTCCTTCCTGACTTCTCGCAGTAGTTCTTTCGTAAAAAAAAAATTATAGAAATCAAGGGAAAACCTTGAAGATAAGGGAATTCTTGAACTCAAAACTTACTGGAAGACTCAAAGAAGAACGAAGAACTCAAGGATTTCAACTTCTCCTGTACCTTAATGTCAAGTGAGAAACAAAGTTTGGGCACAGTTTGCCATGTTGTGAGTGAGCGATATCACCATCGGTTTCCTTGTCAGAGAACTCACCATTTTAAGCACAATTCTATCTGTAATAAGTTTCCGCCTGAACTGTTCTCTCGGATCCTTTTCCAAAGGCTCAAAGGGTCCACGTTTCCTAGAAAATAATACGTAAGAATTATCAGTCAACATTTCATCTTCATCAATTTGTGGTAAAGGTTGGTCCATAATTAACCTCCCCGTCATAGGTTATAGGATAACCAAAGTTCATCCCAGAATCAAGAAAACATAATATTATACAGTAATGAAAGAAACAGTTATACAATACGATATTACCAATGACGTGCTATGCATTATTCCGCATCCTAGATACACTAATTCTTTTTTAAGATAAAAGATTTTTAAAAAATTTAACACTAGTAAAATTGAAATTGGATCCAAAATGCTCTGTATTGAAACATTTTTCACAAAAATTACTTAGAAAAACTTACAACTAAGTGAAATAAAAAATAAAAAGAGAATTATTTAAGAGCTATATTGGTATAGAATGAGGCTCAAAAATTAGTAAAAAAATACGGTACGAATTTAAAAACCAATTCCTTTATTTATGGGACTACATATGAGTACATCTTGATTGGGGATTTAAAAAAAATTATATCTTAGTATAAATTAGGTCAAATGAAAAGCAATAATTATTTTATAATATTAAATAAATAATTATAAATAGATTAAAGAAAACATAAATGATAAAATTAAAAGAGTTGTAAGAAAATAAAATATTTCTGGATATTGTCTACTAAACACAAGTAATTTATTAACCAAAGTATAAAGATAATACATTATTTGCATGACTTTTTATTACCTTTTCTCCGGAGTACTTTGGAACCCGGTTTTAAGCCAAGGGATTAAAAATCTATATACTGTCATTGACCAAACCCTATCTCAAAACATCTTGGAAATTAAAAAAAAAAAGCTATCAAATGTTGCTATGTTAAAAATAACAATTTAAAAAAAAAAATTATTTGCTAATAGTGATTTAATGGAGTTATGCTAACATTTATAAATTTATTCTGCAATATAAATGGTTATAATTTATTATTAAAACAAGTGCACGTACGCTTCAGCTGAATAGAATTCGCGTAACTTGATCAAAAAATTCTCACGCAATTCTAAAATCACCACTTCATATTCACAAATAAGTTGTTTAGATTTTAACACGCGAAAGAAACATTTAGCTTCTTGTATTTGATGAAAGAATAATAAAAAATAGACGATCGTTTATTTTAATATTTAATTTATTATAAAAATAAATTAATTGTTCTTGATTAAAATAAAACTATTTTAAGATTCAATTAATGATATTTACAGATATTAAAAGAAATTTCATGAATCACACGTAAGGCTATAACGAATCAAAAGTAATGAAGAAAAAAATTTTACGTAAATTTTATACAGAAGTGTAAACAATGAACATTTTAGGTCATATCGAATAAATGATTTACACAAAATGAAAGGGAGGAGTTATAGTCGGTTTATTTAAACAGTTAAACTGCACCTCATTATTCATAACTAATGCTTCAAAAATTAACAGAACGGACTTTCATACGTAAAACAATACAAATTGCCTAAAATAAAGCTACAATATACGATAAGCATTCATTGCAGAGATATTTGTATAAACGATTTCATTTTGATAAATGTACCCACAATTCATATTTATAGTACGTTCTTTTCATTAAAATTCATATTTTTTATGATATATTTTAAAAAGGTTAAAAGTCGTAATCAAGCAGTACTTTTCAGTGTATATTATTGTAATATATAAGTGTAATAAAATTTTAAACGACTTTAGACTTTTTACTAACGTTTCCGACATTATTTTAAATATAGAATGTACATTTAAAATGCTTTAACTAAAGTTTATTTCATTTTTTTATTATGTTGGTAAAACTAAGAATTTTTTACAATTAACATCTACAATGATATTGACATTTTCATAAAAAAATTGCTTAGGATTATAACCTTCATTATTTTCATTAGATGTAGTAAAAAATAACTAAGATACCTCAATAAAAATTATTATTTTCATTTCTCAGCTGATGTACCAGAGTAAAGAAAATTAATTTTGCCAATACTCTAGCCTTCCCCCTTACGTAAAACCACCTACTGTATCATCCTTTGCCTATTCATTTCATACAATATTCATATTTCCGTACAGTAAGGGAAAGCCTTATCTGCTTGTTTCCACTATCATAATGATCTTTTGCTACCAATATAAAAAAGAAGTCAATTTGTATTTGAATTTGTATAAATAACATGTATTTAAATAATTGCCCTAATATATATTTTTAAGTTACTGCGATCAGAGAAATTATGTAATTAAATGATTTTAATAATGTTCTGAAAAAGTAACAAGAAATACTGGATGTGATAATATAGAATTAGGTAAATAACTGAAAATTATTTTGCTATTCATGTTTTCACTTTCCTGCCTGTTTATGTGTTTGTTTTTTAAAGTTTTTAATTAACATATTGAAATGTCTCCTTTCTTATTTTATTTATTTATTATATTTAGTTTATTTAAATATTTATTTGAAAAATGGAATATAGTCTACTGAAATTGACTACTTTTATTGAATTAAACGTTAATACAGATAAAGTGAAGGATGCTGGATAAATCCTTTTCAGATTTAAAAATTTGAGTTGAGAAATAGATTTGTTTCCTAAGTTATTTAAGCGTTAACTTTTATGATAGGTTTTATTTAACTACAAATATTTCTTTTCCTTTAAATAGGAAGAATAAAAACCTATCATTTTATTATTTATTTAGAAAAAAATCTTTTCTCAGAAATTATTTATAATCACTAAGAGAAAATATTGCAGTGCTAAACAGTAATAACAAAAAGCTATTCCATCGTCGAAGAGTTTTAATGGTAATCTAGTAATTCAAACTTCTATTTATTTTTAGTTTCCAACCATCTTAAGTTAGGTTTAATGTATTATTCGCCTGTTTTATAATTTTTTTGTTATCACCGAACTGGCAATTCGTTTAGGTACGCATGGTCGTCATAATAAAACGTAAGTTTACTATCCTTATAAAACATTTATTATTCTTAAAATGTATCATCTCTTGAAGGGGCTTAGGCTTCTTCTAAAAGTCAAAACTAAATTGAATATAAAATAATTGTTTGGGTCCTATAAATTTAAAAAATGAAGACCAATATTTAGAAAATTGATAATTCCTAATTATGAATTAAATTTTTAAATTATTAAGTCAATTTAAAAAAAAAAATATCAGTAAATAAAAATTAAAAAAATATATCAACTGGATAACTGGAATGGTTTTCCAAACATAAACTACATTCTTCGCTGATGAACGTTGCTATTATCCTGTTGTCATAATATAAAAAAATTTAACATCGGTATATTAAAACTAAAATTACAAGATTTTCTTTTGCAGAACTAAGTCACTCAGTAGCTCATCCTCTTAGCTCTAATAATTAGTAATAATACAAATAAAAAAATTTAAAAAACTGGTAATTTTTTCTTCGTCTAATTTTTATATAATAATATACGCTGTATTAATACATTCATAGTAACCTATGTATATGAAACACTATTCAATCTTAGAAGAAAAAACAACACAGAAAAACTTTAGAAAGTGGAAATCAGTTCTAAGAATAATTATTAACAAAAAACATTGAGTAGATGGAAAATATCGACTTCTCCCTAATGAAATCTTATATCAAGAGAATTAACCCTTATTGAATATCATGAGGAAAAAAGAGAAGCTTTCTGTAGTCATCTAGCAAGGCTCCCAGAAGAAAGGCTAACCAAGAAACTACTAACTTACCGACACAAAAATAAAGTTAAAAACAAATGGCTAAAAGAAACAGAAGAAAACCTTAAAGAATTTAAAATTACAAAAGAACTGATTTTGAATAGGGAAGAAAAATTTAACCTTTAAAACAATATAAAAAAATTAAAAATCAAAACTTCAAAACAAAGAAATATCAATTATATCAACAAACATCACAGACAAACAGAGATTCCAGAGGTCTAAAAGACCTAGGGGGAGTATTGAGCAAAGAAGAAAAATTCCCAAAAATGATCTTCCCAACATTGACTAGGATTGCTCTAAATATTGACAAAAATTGAGGGCCTAAACAATTTATTAAAAAAATATGCTCTAGTAATTTCCATTGCCGCTTTCTTACTTATTATTTATTAGTGTTAATTTTATTCCGAATGGATGTGCCATTAAAACGAGCTGTTAAATACAATTTTTCGAATATGGTTGCTAATATTCAGAAAAAACTGATTTTCGTTTCTATTGAATCTAATTTTTTACCTTCAGTCGAACTAATTAAAGACTATTGCCGAATTTTTAATATACTATTTGAGGAGTCTAAAGTTTCAGGAGGCATCTTGATCAGTATATTATATATAATATTTACGACATTTTGATGACAACTTTTGAAACTTTAATAAAGTTGTTATAAACAATATGAAAATGAGTGTTGAATCACATCCCCATGTGGAACTATGAATAAGCTGAACGTTCAGTATTAAGCATCAAATGACCTTAATGAAATGTACCAAAAACTAATACACTGTACTGAAGTACCGTAAGGTTAACAATTGAATCCATAGGAAAATTCAATCCATATTTCTTTTGAGGATAATAAAGGAAATGAAAAAACCTTTGTTTATAGTCCACGTTGTCTTCAGGCAAAGTTATGTTATGAAATTTTTTCTTGTGAGGGGGATATTTAAAGGTAATCATCAGTGATCCGCGTTAAAGAACTCAAAGAAATAATCTACCTTGAAAAATTTATCAAAATTCTGTGAATAAGCTGTGGTGTGTAATAGAAAAAATAAAAACTTAACTTGAAAAATGAATGAATGGAAACAGCTTCAGGATGTAGTTTTCAAAATTTAGAATGTTTTAAAGTGGATATTTTTATTAGATTTTTTGTATGTAATAGGTAAAGTTAACCTTAAATGCCAAAAAAATATAATAGGAGCAGAAACTAAATATTAAAATGTTCAAGTGTTCATAAATGTACTTAACTGCTCAATCCTTAAGTGCTTTCTCTCTGCATTATGTACAATATTCATATAAGATTTCCTAAAAGAAAGCACGTCAAAATTTCTCACGATAAGGTGCCACCCAGGTATGTGAAAGTATAGAATACGATTAAATAAACAGCCAATTTGCAATACACGATTTTTTTTTAAATTTATTTTTATTGGCTCATTCTTTATTCTCATACATTTGGTTAAGTATTATTTGATAATTAAAAAAAAAAAATTACCAAGAAAGGATAAAGATTTTCCATTGATCCACTTAGAAATATTTTAGGGCAGCTCTATGTAATACAAAATTGCTATTGAAGAGAATAAGGTGTTTATTTATTTATTTTGGATATAGTCCTTTCTGGACAATACACATATTTAAATCCTTTCGTTTAGTAAGTAGACTGTTGCGATTAACGCATTAGAACGAAAGGGATGAAAGGGATCGATCGATCGTTCTCACGCTCAAGTGGGGTCTGGTCTGGCAGGTAAAGACTAGATGTAGAAAGTGCTAAGTCTGATTTAGATGTGTTTAAGGTAGACTCTAATAAGTTAGAGGATAAAATAGCTAAAGTGGAACAAATAGTTAACAGTAACTTAGAGACTAATGTAAATAACAGTCCAGACATTAGCCATAGAGATATCGCATGGGAAACGGAAGTAGCTCGTAGCGCCGGGGAATCTTTTGTTAGCAGTTCACAGGACCAAGAAACAGGCGCATTGATGGTATATCCTACTACGCTGAAACTGTCCAAGTTCGACGAGAGTACATCATTGGTTTTCTTGAAGCAGCAGTTCGAGGCGATAGCCATTCGTAATGGTTGGATGGCAACGGAGAAGACCGCGTTCCTGATTACCACACTTCACCGTTCCGGGCCAGGTAGTGGAAGTTCTTGAAGGTGTGCTATTCTTGGCCGGCTATGACGAAGTCATCGCAGCTCTAGAGGGTTGCTTCGGACAACACAATTTGGCGGCTAGCTACAGGTTTGAGCTACGGGGACGAGTCTAGAAGGCTACCATTCGTGTCCGTTATTGAACAGCCAGGTCAACGGGCATTAGTCGGGCTGCCACCTGAATATATCCAGGAGGAGACAGCACTCACTTCCATTGACGGAACGCCGAGATCAAAAAGCAGCTTCTTCTGGGGTCGGCGAGGTAAGTCAACTACGCTCTTATTCAGGCTCTGCGTTCATTATTATCATTATTTTTGTTATTATTATTATTTCATAAAATAATATATCATTGAAAAAATTCTATTTTCGCAAAATACTACGTTTTGAAAGCCCATATGTTTAAAATTCATATTAAAATAGCGCTATATAATTATTGTTTTATGAAGATTTTTTTTTTTTTGGTTAACATCTTTATTTTCGCCGCTCCCCTCCCAGAACCGGACTCGTAATTATGCTAAAATCAGCTCCGAAGGGTGACGTCGCCTCAAACTATCTCGCAAGGGCTCAAGGCCTCATCCAGGGCCGGAACTCGGTCTTCCTTGTTTGCCATGCCTCTAATGAGGAGACCCCAGAGAGCTCCTCCCTGGGACTCCGGTCTTTATGCCTCGCTTCTAATGAGGAACCCCCGAAGGGATCCCCAGTGTGACTACGGTCTTATATTCTCCCTCAAGTTTCATGCAAGAAAGTCCTCGCCTGATCATTGATGGTGGACGCCGGATCCTACCCCCCCCCCCCATCCCGGACGAGACTGCCCCTTGCAAACATCACGCCAAGACATCCTGACCCCGAAGGGGAAGACATCCGCCATGCGACGGATCTAAATGCCACACTAAACCCCCTCCCCCCCGAACATAGCCATGAGGAGTTTTACCTGAGGTCATCTTCAAAGGCCTCAAGACATATTCCATCTTGCCTCAGTCAGGTCAGGTACTACCGACTCTTGACACGGGTGAAGCCTTACAACGTCGACCCCCACGGTGCATGTCCAGGCAACTTGCAAGAAGGATAGCGTCACGCTTACAGTCCTTCCGCAAGTGGCCGGCCTCTCCACAGATGAAGCAGCGGCCAATCCTGTCTGGGTCGAACATGACTGAGCCCTATAGCCCGGACTCCAGCCCTGGAAGCAGGTCATCAAAGGAGCGCCTCGCGACCCGACAGGCCACCCACCCATTGCGGATCCGCCCATCTCTGTGTCGTCCCATAGGCCGGCCGTATGGACAAGATACCTACCGTCACCGACTTCCCTGCCACTATACAAAATTTTGCGATGAATTCTTCTTTTGTAGTCAACACGTCCACGTTTATGAAGCTTGTTTATCAGTATGATTACAGATAATCAGTTGTGATCAATAGGAAGTCGTGCTTAGGAAACTAATTCTCCGGTTCTTCGTTTCCTTCCTTATTTCTTCCTTATAAATAAGGAAGGAAGCTGTATAATATATTTGACGTATATGAAGATGTACAACGTATAATATATACTGTATATGAAGATGACATCATTTATTAGAATAAAGAAATTGTTAGAATTCAGTAAACTCTGTAATTTTCATACTTTTTTTAATCATGACTAAAAAAAGATTTATCATCTAATTCCAATAAACTATCTTAGGAGACAGCGATTTGTAATAAACGTTTGTTTATTTTACTTGATATAAACTATTTCAATTAATTCAAACTTTAGATGAACATATTAACTCTACAGTTACGTATTCTTCTTCTTATTTTTGAGTTGCAAATTGTGTAATAATATCATAAAATATTAACATTTTTGGTATTTATTTAAGATATTTAAGCCTGCAATTCAATTCCAATTTCCACGACGGCGAGGTAGTAAATCAACCTTTCATTTGCTAAGCTAGCTTACTATTGATTGACTTCTGTGCAGCTGACTCAATGAAAAACTATAGATTTTCCTACGAAATTTACTTTTCATTTCTGTACGTAGATATAAAATGTAATATCTTCATTTTTCGGATAAAATATTTTGGAGATAATATTCTGGATTTGTTGGTAAAAAATATATTAGTAGACAACTATAGAAATCCAATTCTTGAGTTGTTGCAAGGAATGTAAGAAATTCTAAATAAGAATTGTAGATTAAGAATAGTAACATAAACGTAAATTTAAACATTACATTTAGAGGTAGTTTAATTACTGACATAATTGGACGTAAGGTGGATATTCATGAAGTTATATAATAATAATATAATCAGGTAACGTGAATGCAAAAGTAATGTATAAGAAAGTAGGAAAAAAGCGATTCTATTTTTAATTGCATCACAAAGAGAATAGTTTTTGCCTGGATTCAGTATTCAAAACTAAAAAAAAGAACAAAATATGACACGCTAAAAACGACCCAATCAATAATAAACGAAGAGATGGAAATAAAGAGATGGTTTAGGCTGATGTGGAAAATCATAAAAATTTAATAGCAATGGAAAAGTGAAGTGCCATAATGGATGAAAAGTAATAATGAAAATTTTCTATTTTAACTAATGAAAAAAATATAAAAAGAGGTCTAAGCTTTTACAATATTGTACCGCAGGAGAATTTTTAGGATTAAGTCCGACAATACAGAATGAAATGAAGTGAACTAAATGTAAAAGTTTTTGACAAATTCTTATAAAGAGAAGAACAAAATTGTTGGATCATATGTTAATAAAATTACAAATAGAGAATGTTTTTGAAGAACGAATTTTATTGAGAATAAATGTTAAAGAAAGATAGAAAACTTAATGACTGAAATAGATAACACGAAAATAAAAATTATGAAAAGATGAGATGTATGTTGAGGTTAATAAATAGGTCAGAACAAAAGTAATGAGGAAGTATACCAAACCAATGAAACGAATGGTAAAAAAATTATTGTAATACTTAATATTTCCTGGAAATAAGATGTAATTCATCAGAAATTTAATAGTTCTCCCTAATAAAAAGGTTTAATTAAATATTACATGTATAAGATGACATAACATTTGTGGTTACGTATATGTTAGCTGCCGTAACCAAACGTTTGGGAACAATCTGACGAAACGTCAGTAGTACCTGTAAGCGGCATAGCAGTTCAAGATAACATGTTCCCCAAGGAGACTTTCTAGAAAAGTAAATGATGAACAGCTACCCGATTGCCACCTTCGTTAACCCGAGTGTGCTATTGGATAATATAGAAAGGGAAACAGATTTTAATATACATTCGTTGATCTCCACTTAGAGAAAACCTTTTAAGAGATAAAATCTTTAGTAAGTAAACTTTAAAGACTTTATACATAATTTGTTTTACACCAATGTTATTACATCATTACCTTATGTTTTCAATAAAATCATTACTTAAAATGATTCCACATAAAAAAAAAATTATCCAAAGCAGAAATATTACTATTTTTGAAATATAATAATCGAAAATTGTTACGAATTAAATTTTTTCTGTATTAAAGAAATTTTAAGAATATAACGTTTAGGAAATATGCTTCTTAGGCACGAGAAATCAGATCTGGGAGCTGAAAACGTTGAAGTTTATTATAATTGTTCGTTCTGCTATAAGTTTACAAACACTAACATGATTTGTCTTCTTTTGTGATAAACACGAGTAATATCGTGTTATGCTTCAATTATCATTGATAATTGAAGCATATTTTTGAAAATAATGTGGATAGTGTTTCAACCTCTTTTCAGATATAGGGTACAGTTGTGAAATAAAGTTATTATTTATTTTTTTTAATAAATTAAGCAATAAAAAATAAATATATTGTAATTTATTTAACTTGCAGACAAAGATATTTTTACACGTTATATCATAGAAAAAGGAATATTTAAAAAAACAAAATTAGAAATCAAAAAATATTTTATTTAAATTCAAAACTAAATCAAAATTATGTATAGAAAGTGTACGTTTTTATAACGAGAAAGAATGCGTTAGTAGCTCTTAAAGGGAAATGAAGTAAAACTAAACTAGAGTTGAAAGTTAAAAAAAGAAAAAACAACGTAAAAAGAAGAAAGCTGGGAAGTTACGTAAATATATTTAGGAAGAGTAAAACGGTGCTAGACGATACAAAGTAATAAAGTAAACGAAAACTTTTCTTCATTACACACCAACAAAATTTATGTTTTCTTTGTCTTGAAGTGAATAAAAAAATAAAAATAAAATAAATAAATGAATAGAAAAAAAATTAGCAACGTAAATTAATAAATTAGTGCATTTTTAAGTATATTTAATAGTAAGAGTATCGAAATTAGACTATATTTAGAGGAAAATAATTAAATCCAGGGAGAATGAAAATTTTCTAAACCTATTTTCTAACAAGAATATTACTACTACCTGTTGGAACATTCTAATTTGAACGTAATTTTATCCAATTGTTGCAAACGCTATTTGCGTATTACCATATCAACTGATAAATATACTAAATATACGCCTATCACGGATATGGTAAACTGTTACTTAACTTTTAGCTAAGTTTGTTAACGATAAACTATAAAACGGTTAACTATAAAATAAAGTTTCAGTTATCAGTTAATTCCGGTTCCCTAGCCGTTAAATTTGACAGTTGTGTTGGGATACTTCAATAGGAAATAAAAGATTATTATATTATTGTTATTAACAATAATAAATAATATCATTTATATAATTAACTAACTGTGAAACAATTTAAAACATGAGAATGTAATTTTTGTTGATATAGGCCTACTTATTTAATTTATTAAATCTAGCAAAAAAACGAGCTTATGAAAAAATATAGTTGTAAAAAATGTTGTAAAAGATGAAAACAACTGTAAAAGAAAAGTTGTTAAAAATTGCAATTACTTCATTCTAAGTAAATATAAAGTTAGTTGTAATTAATTACTTTACCGTTACTGTAATAGTATGATGAACAAAATAAAAGTATTTTTAAAAGAAAAAATTGTCATTAAAAAGTTTTAATGAAAAGTTTTGACTATTAATTCATTTTTTAAGTTTATTTTTCTTTTAGAAAAAGTGTAATCTATTCAATTTTGAAAGCTGATCAAATTTTTAAGCTAAATAAATAATAATTATATGAAACTTGTTCATTAATTTTCGTTAAAATATTCATATACCACAAATCATTTAAACATTTTCTATTTTCACGGTTGCTGATGATGTATTATAAGAATAATATCGTATGAAAACAGTTAAATGGATAAACTCTTAAGTTATTACGTCTCATTACTGTCTGAAATCCAAAGGCAAATCACTTTTCATGTATAGAATTATAAATGGTCAGAAATGGCAAAAATTAAAGAAATTTAATTATTCTCTGGATGAAGATAACCTTGGATAAGGCTCATAGTAAGTAGGTTATTGTAAAAGATGATGTCGGAAAAGATTTTTAGTTATATCGAACATAATCAAAATAAAACGAGCAAACTTACTCTTTAGAGGGTGCGTACAAGTGCCAGTGGTGTACTTAGACTTCATGAAAGATTCCTCGGAAGCGCTAAACTGCGAGGATTGAATAAATCACTCATCGTTTAGTAAAACAAAACCATGTTTATTTAAAAATATTAAAACGTTATTGAATAGGAAGTGATCAGTTGTTAAGGAAATGAATGTGAAAGAGGCAAACCGTTGGAAAGTGAACAAACAAGATAAAGTCTGTCGGAAATAAGCCGTTTTAAGTTTACTGAAAGAATCCTCTTTTCTTTTTGATTCGATTCTTTTCTGAAAACCGTTTCTTTGAGTTTAAGCCTTTATGAGTCTGGAATGTTCATTCGTTCTCATCACTATTCAGTTCGCTTATACGCGAGTAGTAACTAAAAACGTCAATAAGATAGTAGATAAATTTCAGTTTACTGTAAATTAAAATTCAGTATCAGTACCTGATTAAAATTTTTTAGAACTCTCTTTGTAATTATTAAGTAAAATTATAATAAAGAAATAAACAAATACAATCATAAGAAAAAACATTAAATTAAATTATAAATTATGATTAAATTAAAGTGTGATTATACAAATATTAATGAAAGGACATTTTTTGGTAAGTGGGTACCAATTTTTATATTTTTTTCTCAACAATAACAATAAAAAAGTACATTTCTACATTTATACTACAACAACCAAATAACATTTTTACTAAAAATGAACCAATTTTCGATATTAACAACTAATCTGGGATTAAACATTAAACATTTTATATTTTCACGGTTGCTGATTTTATTCAAACATGGGTCTTCTAAATACACCTGTGAGAGGTCCAATATAAGAATTATTGCTTATAAATATAACCTAACCAAACTTAATCTTTTCTTCTCTTCCTGTTTAGCCTCCGGGAATACCGTTCAGGTATTACTTCAGAGGATGAATGAGAATGATATGTATGAGTCTTGTACAGTCTCAGTTCAACCATTCCTGAGATGTGTGGTTAATTGAAACTCAACCACTAAAGAACACCCGGTACCTACGATCTAGAATTCAAATCCGTATAAATGTAACTGCCTTTTCTAGGACTTGATTGCTAGAACTCTTGACTTCCAAATCAGCTGATTTGGAAAGACGTGTTCACCGCTAGACCAGGTAGGAAACTAAACTTAACTTACGCTCGCTAACCTTGCCTAGTGAGCATAGGTTAAGTTTGGTTAGATTATATATTATAATTTTTCTGCAAATACCCTATTTGGAAGAAAAAAAGGATAAAAAAAGTGGTACTCGCTTGCCGAAAATGTCCAAATAAAAATCCGGAATGTTTGATTGAAATAGATCTAAAAAAAACGGTCTAATCAGTTACTGGAGAGTTCTTGAATTCAATGAAAATGGTTAGAGAGATACAAGTATAAAAATTAGCTTAGCAGTTATTTATAATCCAGTAAAGAATTTTTTCTTCTACTGTAGAAATAGATTTCTTTACGCATAACGAAAATTTAGTTTTTTAAAACATATCTCTTTAATGTCAAAAATTTTTGTAACACCTCATTGTTGTCGCAAAATTTTGTTGTCTGAGTACAGAAAGCTTATTAAAAATTTAAAAGAATAATCTTTCTTTAAATTAAATTATTACTGAAATCATCAGTTACATTAATTGATTCTATCCGCTAATTATTTCCCGATATTTTTTTCATGTTTGATGGTGTAACATTTTTTCTCTTGAGATATTAAGTTGAAAGGGTTCTTAAACCTCTGATATGTTTGGATTTATTTAAATAAATGCTTAGTTAATTTTTCTTTATATCTATTTATAATATGTCTGTTTTATTTTAATTATCTACCCTTCTGCATGGCCTTTTTGACAATAGAGAATATTTGCAGAAGTCTGTCGGCCAACGTAGAATGGCTTTTCATAAACCAACCTTGCGCTGGAATAGTTTCACCAGTTTCACATATAACTGATATTAATTATAGTGAAAAAACAATAAAAATAAAGTTATAATTTTATTTGATAGGCTTGTTTTTCCTATTAAAAAAATAACTGGATTAAAAAATGAAACGAATAATGAAAAAGTTCAGTTTTATAAACGATTCGGTTCCAAATGATTTATCCAGATGGATCACCAAGCCCCTATCACTCAACCCTTATATTTGGAATATTATAGCTCTTTATTTACGGCTACCGTTAGTTCATGTCTGCTACAGTAGTTTTAAAAGGGATACCTGGATGTTATAGACATCGAATTTGGCCGATAAATTGCTTATCCAAAGTGGTGAACAAATATATTTCAACTTTTAGGAAAACCACAATAGAAATTTCTGAAGTTGATATCGTGTTACAGAATTCCAGAATCCATATTTCAAGAGATCTACAATTTTATTTCCTAAAACCAAATAAATAAATATATGGATACATACTCATATAAAAAATAATCTTTTTCACACCTATTTGAAAAATTTCAAATAAAACAATCTACCAATAGAAGAAAGGAATGAACAATATTTTAAAATAATGATGAATAAAAACAAAAATCGGTAAGAAACCAGTAAAAAAAAATAAGTAAAAATAAGTAAGAAACCAAGACTTTTTTATTTTTATCTGTTAAAAGTTTCTTTTACATATTTACTGCTCTGAAAAAATTTGATTCCATAATTGAATGTTAAATTACTTTTATGAATTTGGCTGATAAATTTTTATATAAATAATTACCCAGTAAAAATGATAAATTTTTTCTTTCATTACAATTTACGAAAAAGGGTAACAATTTTTTATAAGTAAAGTAATAGTAATGAATAAAATATGACAAGAAAAAGACAATTTATCAAAAAATAACTTATATCTACGAGATTCTCTAAATTGCTACTACTTAAACGAATTATATAAAAAGGAAGTGACGATAACTATATGATCAATTAAAATAATTAATTAGCGATTAAAATTGAAAAAATGCAAGGTATAAAATAAATAGCTTGAATGATTTTAAACGATTTTGAATAAGTTATACTCTTTTCAGCATAAAATCATTATCATAATGATATGATAATAGCAATATATTCCTAGCAAGATTACTATTATTCAGTAGAAATAAAAAAAGGAAAGCCTTCGGCTAAAGAACAGAGAACAAGATAAGGAACTGTGAGAGGCAGATAGGGAATAGAAAGGGTAGAAGAGAAAGCGTGAGCGAGTGACTAAGAAAGATCGAGTACATTTCAATGGTAGATACACGGTACATTATAGGATAAGAAGTCAGCACAAGGCATAATTCTTGAGAGCAACGTTATTTCCATATCTTACATTTTGTCGTGCATATCGTGAATTATTCATGGTCGAACAACACAGCAGCAGACTTGAATGACGCGCGTCCATAACGCGCGCGGCAACATTTTCTTTATTTTATTCTTTTTATTCTTCAAACCAGAGTTACATTTCGCAACAGTAGCTATTTACATAATCAATTATGCAGATATTTCTGTACATATAGATCCTTTTTCTTATATTCATTATTATGCAGTATAAGGCAGGTAGGTATATAAAGTAGTAAATAAATAAATATGCTTTCTTTATCAAAACAATATGAAGATTATTTTTTTTTATCAGAAATAGCAAACGATATTTATTTTTAAACAAGCAGTATTGGAAAAATTCACTGACAAACAAATATATTAAATTATAACAATAAAATATTGTAGAAATAAACTTTAATATTTCTCAAAGAACACTATAGTTTTAAAAACATTTTTATAAACATGTACTCATTATAAAAATACTTATTCTTAGATTATTCAGTTGTATCTAATTAGCTCTGAGCATCAGAATTATGACCCAATTTTTTTACGAAAGAGTACATCTCATTGTTTCTGTAATTTTAAGTTTTCATTCATCAGTAAGTTAAAGACTACAGTGGAAACAAAACATTTAAAAAAATCAGTATCAGACTGGCCTGACCCGTAATTAACGATCAAAGAATTTTAGCAGACTTTATTAAAATATAAATTTTGTTTTTAATAGTAAAATTTATTTTTATTTATAAATAGATAATGAATGGTAAAGTTACAGTAAAATGTAATCTATAAGTTGCTTCAGGATAATATTTCTTTTTTCAGAATATGACTTGGATAGAATAACAAGTAAATGTTTTCAGCCATGAAAATTTGAAAATTGTATAAATTTAAAACGAGTTGAGTAATTGCTTATTTAATAACTCAAAGAAGCGTGAATTTCTATGTATTTTTCGATTATTTTTTTATTTATTTTTTATATTTTTTTTCAGATTAAATTTGTAGAAAAACGATCATACATATTACCTTGAATCTGATACGGCCAGTTGCTTAAGTTTGATTATTTCCATCCAGTTGGCCATACATTTGCAAGCCAATCGAGTGAGATTGGAGGAATTATTCACCATTAATAATAAATAAACCTACATAAATATAAAAAGGAACAGCATAATTATTTCAAATTTTAGTACTTCACAACTAAAATACAACAGTTATCAACAATTTTCAATGGGTTTCTGAGATCATAAAACTGTAACAAACCGAATATCAGATCATATAAACTTAAATTATATGCCACTTTTATTTTATTTATAATAATTCAATAAAAAGAAGAATTAGTATATCTCCAAGTTCAATTATAAAAAAATATATATTATATAAATATAATAATTAATTAAATATAAATATAGTTAAATAATTAATATATATATATATATATAGTCACAAGTAAATAAAGCACGCAATACTGTATGAAAACAATAACTCTAAGAAACACTGTAAACAAAGATCGGAAGTTAACCCTCATATTAGAAACGGGAAATTTTCAATAAAAATCTTATTTTCTTACAAAATGGAAGATTATAAGATCTTACAACAATTTCCAACATACTTGTTTAGTAAATAAAATAATACAAAAACTAAATTATAAAGGTAGACTAAACTAAACAGGACCCTGAAAATGAAATAAAAGGTTTCAGTTCTTCAAATTTCAATTTTTAGAAGTCTGCATCAAACTAAAAGGAAACAATTACAACCAACTTACAAACTTTTATTTTGGTACCGACTTCAAATCTTTAAGTATAACGATGAATGAAAAATTAATTCTTTTTTTTTTTAATTTTTCAAGGTCGGTTTCATTTATCTTTTTTAAATATTTTTTTATTAATTATATGTTTATTGAAATTTGGATTGGATTAGGAAAAATTCTGCCAGCGTGAAAAAAATGCCTCACAAGAAATTATAAGGAAGGAACAAATAAAATAAAAGAGATGTTAATAAAAAAAAAACAAAAAAACTTGAAATGGAATGTAGGGATAGAATAAAAACTGTTATCACGTGTTATTAAGAGCATCAGGATTGCGGGAATAAGTTTTTCAAAATTATACTTTTTTTTAATTTAATGTGAATACAAGTTTGAGTGTCAATAAATTACTAGTTTTTAATAATCAACATTAAGCTAAGATGATGAGAAAAACCTGAAAATTATCTTCAAATTATCTATTCAGATAAATTTACAGATTTATAGATAAAAAATGTAAATTTGTTTTTTCTTTGAAAAAGTCTTCTGTTTAGACATAAGGAAATGGAATTTTTTTGGAAATGGAATTTCAAAAAACCCAGTAAAACTGCGGTCAAAATGAAAAAAAAATCAAAATTCAATTCAGTGGAAATAAAGCTTGACACTGCTGCATTCAACCTGTACAACTATTTAAAAAAAAAAAAAAACTAATACTTGTACAGTTGGAATTGAGACCCTTTTCTTTTATTGAAGTCAATTTTATGTGTGTTTGGTATCACCTAAAATAACTTTGGGCAATGTGACATGAGATACAAGTCTTTCACCAAACTGAAATAAGTACTCTCAAAAAAAGAATCATGTCAGACAGGGTTACTATACCTTTATAATTTATTTTCTGTATAATTTTATTTAATAAACAAGTATGTTGGAAATTTTATAATGATTGTGTAAATAAATAATGTACCTCTTCCAACAAGATATAATGCTTTTTATGGAATGTCTTTATTTGGTAGATTTGAAATCAGTTAAATATCCATAACGCTGCAAAGGATCATCTGACGTTCACTTTCCTGTTTCTAACAGATTAGTGAAGCACAAGGAGCTGTGATTGCTAAAGCATTTCCCAGAAGTGAAATTATGAAAGACAGACTAGGAGGGGGAAACAATCAAAGATATATGGCTCTTACAATAGTGTTCTACCGTTATTTGTAAATTAATAATTTTGAAATTCAAACGATTTAGGGTTTGTACTAACAATACGTTCGTATCCGCGTTATATATTGTTATAGATCTAAGTAGCTCTGAATCAAAACCTGCTTCTTTTTGTTAGAATTTATACCCTTAATGTAAAACAGATTACATGAATTATAATTACTTTTGTATTACACATACCTTATCGTATATCTTGTTATAATAATAATTATTTATAACAGATTCCGGAAGTGCTATATTATTTCTAAAATATTTTTGTATTAATATCTATTTAGAAACAGTATTACCAATGACAAAAGTAATATGCATTTTTTTATCAGTAAAACTTTTGTTTATTTTTAAACTTAAATTACCTTTTTGCAAAGTTATAAAAGGTGGCTCATTTAAATTAACTTACACACAAGTTTCATTAATTTCTTTTTTACTGAGCTTTAGATTTTTTCCGGAGATAATGAACTTAATTTTAGTTTCTAGTTATTTAAAAATCTAAAAAATGAAAATACAACAGAAGTTTTTTGAACTAATTAATTAGTAGAAGTAAATGAGACTTATATTTTTAAACTTTAAAACGATTAATTATCTGAAAATTAATTCTATTTTATTACATTTTTAGAATGAAAACTGATAATTAAAATAATATATGGCCTAAATTATTATATTATTTTTTTTGAAAGCCATATTTTTCTGTATGTGCGTTATATCCGCATGTGAATATGTTATTATAATATCAAGTCGATGGAGAAAATAAGTAATGAAACTATTTCTCCATCGACTTGATATAATAATAACAATGTGTGAAGCACTAATTACAGTTTAGAATTTTATTTAAGAATATGAACAAAAACACATAGCAAAAAAAAGGTTGAAATTTCTAATTTTTCTCTTTAAAAAGAAAAAAGTAGGTATGCTGAAGGAGACGATTATTTGTGACCCTTTTTTTATTTTTATTTTTTTACATAAAATGAAATAATTCGACTGGATAGAGCTATTGATAAAAGATAGTAATATAATTATTTATATTTTTATCTAAACCTTTAAATAAAATAAACCTTGCTATTTAATTTTATAAATATGTAGTCATCCAAAATTTTCACCTGTTTGTTTTCAATTTCTTAATTTATATTATTTCTTCCCCATAATTTTTTTTTTATTTCTCTGATTTTTTCTTTCTTTACGAATTCTAAAACATAGGTTATAAATAAATATGAAATTGGATAATCTGATTTGATTTTTTTATTAATAAAATCTTCACTTTTTTTTTACTAAATAAACATTCTATTATAAATATTTTTAATTTATCGATTCCATACGTTGAATTCAGTTCCAGTTATCAAAAGTTACATTCACTGTTATTCCAGATTTATAAAAAAAATTGGATGACATAAAGATTAAATTTTAATGTATCATGTTACAATCAAATTTAATATAAAACATACTTTTTCTCTTCATGAGGAAAACGTTTTTTCCTTTACAACATAATGAAGGAGATGCATACTTACGTAATGCACGCAGTTAAAAACGGGATATGTAGATATGTATAAATGCAATAGGAAAAAAATCAAATAAAATCCAGTAGAATTTATTTCAATATAAAATTTTTAGAGAGAATAATAATTACTTTCCCTTTGAAAGTGTTTTTGATGAGTAAATTTATTGTAGAAATAAAATTTCATGCATTCAGTGGATAAATTTTTACGACATTATAAAATTAAATTTTATGAAAAAAAATCAAATTTATTGAGTAATTTTTTTATGGCAATAAAGATAATGAGTAAATTAATTATAATTACGGTACACTTACTGCTACTAATAATTTTATACGCTTTTGCGTAAAATAAGTACTTTTTCTTTAAAAAAAGGATCTTTTCAAAATAGCAGCACTTTCTTTTCATTAAAAGTACAAATTAAAATTTTGCTGTTGATTGAATTCAAAACTATCATGAACCGTTCTCGACCCATAATTTTTCTCATACACTCACTATCCAGGTTTCTATAATTATTTTTAAAATTTGTACCTGGTAAAAAGAATAATTAAAATTCTAAAACATATATTTATTGTTAGTTAATTTGATAATCGATGAAAGGCAAAATGTAAAGTATGTCAATTGTTTCTTGACATTTTTTTTTTTTTTTTTTTTTTTTTTTTCAAATAAAATTTTTTTTTTGTATGCATATATAATATTACATAAAGCATTTAATGTAGAGAAGTAACTAATTCTTTTTGATTAAATTATATGTATACAACGAAAAAAGTAATAATAAAGCCAGTTACTAAAACCAATGAGAAAAAATTGTTTTTAATTATTGCAGCATTATTTTGAAGATAAGAAAACAACCTCTAGTCAAAATCTAGACGGCTGAAAATACAAAGATTTAATTTTTAAGAAATAAAAATTAAAAAAAGATATTTTTAAATGCTTGGGACGCTTGGAGCAATTAATTTATTTCACCAAGATATTCCTTTTCAGTTAAGGTCTTTGCATTTGTTTTCATAGAAAGGCTGAACTTTATAAAATTAGTTAATCCTATATTCTTTGCAATAAACTTTTAGTGCAATTATAATTTTTTATAAGTAAAATGCCTTTAAGATAAGAACTAAACAATTAATATATATATATATATATATATATATATATTTTTTTTTTTATTGATGTTTTAAGTTCCATGCTTTGAAGGAAATGGAAGTATTTTCATTCCAGAAAAAGATTTATAATCCAGAAAACATTTTCTTTCACTTAAAGATATTAAATTTTATAAAAAAATGAATATTTACTTCCTTATGAAATCCATGAACCAATTAAATCTCGCTTTGACAAAAATTAACATCAATTTTGGCAAAAATTCACTTTAGTTTTGAGGATGCTGGTAAAAATCCCTTGTTGAATAGTTATTAAAATTGACCATACTGTCTTGTAAAAAATCCTAAGAAAACTCTCCACAGGAAATATGATAAGAAAAACAATTTTTTTTTTTTGATCAAACGTTTTTCGTACACCTAAAATTTTATAAACTAAATCTTAAAATTCAGCACTACAAAAAAACCCAAACATTTAAAAAAAAGTCATTGAAAATTGATTGTTTCCATATTTTATCAGCTATTATGATCTTTTTCTTATGGATACTAAGTCTAGTAACTATTCAAATATGTTTTCTTTTTGTTGATTTTGTCCTTTTCCTTATAAAATTTTGTCATGCCATAAAGCACCAATATTCAGTTTCAAAATTTACATTACATTGCTATTCCGTTAGTTGTACATAAGATATCCTCAAGCAAAATACAACTACTAACGCTGAAATTTATATATTTAATTAAAAAAAAAATAATGTAGATTTACATAACAAAGGACTTCAATTATTTTATTTTTGTTTAAATTTTTTAAAACATTCCTTATGTAAATATTACTACTGGATGTCATTCTAAAGGAAATTAGATTCATTTTTTAAGCTTCTGATATAGGTTTTTATTCAAAGTGAAGTGATTCAATTAATATAAATTTTGGAAATAATACCGTGCTAATTTCAGGACTCAAGATTTCTGGGGGTAGAAAACAAGAAATCTATAGCTGATTAATACCCTTCCACATAGTGACAACAACAATGCTCTTCTTATCTGCTTCTCTTTAACTTCTATTAACGAAGGCTTAATCAGTTGATCGTCATTTTGAGGGAAAAGCGGCATACAATGGACTTATAAAAAGATCAATTATAATTCTAAGTTTTTACTTTTAAAGTAATATTAAGTGATGTAACAGCAGTTTAACGTCATAGACAAATAATAATGATACCTTAAACGAAAAAGCAGAAAAATTTTTTTTTGTAAAAATTGACAGAAACCTGACGGATCCAGGCTAATAATTTTTGTCCATAGGTATATTTGTGATAAAGTAGTACGAGAGAGGGGGTTTCTTATATTTGCCTCAAACAATAGCGGTGAAGTTCCCAACTGTTTGTGTGAATGCAAAGTAATTCTTTCAAAAAATAAAAATAAAAATGACTGATACTGTGTAATAATTAGTATATGTAAGTTATTATATATCTTAGTATACAATGAAGACACTAGTAGCTTTAACCCACCAACAGTAATTAATATCTGAAGAAGTTTACAAAGAATGAAAATAGAATCTGTGGTTGTGGAGAGCAGTCTGTCCTACTTAAACTTTACGTAGATTCACTTCTGAGGATCTGTTTTCTAATTAAGTCTGGTATTTTTAAAAATCATATTTTTGAATGAGAAAACCTGAGCTTATTCTTGGATATCTTTCTAATTTGTGGAGGAAAAGCAATTGTTTCAACAGCATGCTTTTAAGCTGGTAGAAAAAATCCTTAAACTGTAATATGCTCCTCCGAAGTTTCGTAAAAATAATCCGATTTTTCGAGACATTTTTAGGATCTGAGAAGAGTGTATTATTAATATTTGGTGGGGATATTTTATTTCATTCTACGGATCCTCCGTGATAAATAGCCAATTTTTACTAGGCTTTCTTAACTGTTAATTCCGTCTTCTCTACGTCGGATTCTGTAAGTTTAGATTAAATCCCGCTTTGTTTATTTGAGGTTTCAGGATACGTAATCCATTAAATAATGTGGTGAGAACGAGCTATAGACTTGTAAGGATACCTCGTTTTCTATTCAGGGGGTTTCACAATTGGTCTAATAACGAAAGTGCCTGTCTGGTAAAGGCAGGCCTCTAAACACCTCCATATATATATAACGCATTTTGGTAGAACAGAGATAAATTCAGTATATTACCTGTTACATTCGTAGGATAATAGATTGGTAAATTATTATGAAGGATTGCAAAGCAATAAAATAATAAAAATTTGCAGGAAACATGTATCAAACAATACTTTTTTCAGGAATAAACGACAGAAGTAAATATTTTACAATTAGTAACATACTAAATCACAATTAATATGGCTTTAGTAGGTTAACTTTGTTAAAACTAGTTAATGCGATGGGTGCGATGGGGAGCCGTGTTTGAGGCCCTGTGGGAGAAGCGGATCGGCAATGTAATACGGAGACTTATTCCTCGGTATTTCAAGGATAGACATCTGACGTGCAACTGCACGGATACCCAACTCCGATTCCCAGTTACGTGTAGGGTGTCACAGGAATCAGTAATTACCCCGACCTTGTGGAACCTAGTGTTCGATAGTGTGCTTCGATTACAAAACCCAGGGGGAATTGTGCCAATAGCCTTTGCAGATGATCTTGCACAGGTAGTTTCGGAAAAAGACGGAAACGAGGTAGCTGCAATTGCCAACGAGGCTGTTAGGCGAGTACATTGTTGGCTATAGAATAAAGAACTATCTATATCTTCAGACAAAACATCATTTGTACATATGGCCGGCAGGCGTCACCTACCTCCGCTGCAGATCAAGGTTAGAGACATATTGGTTTTCCAAGTACGATCGGTGAAGTATTTGGGAATCTGGTTAGACCATCGGCGTACGTTTGCCGTGTACGTTAAGGAAACAGCGGAGAAAGAAGTCAAGGCTCTAAATAGACTCCTGGGTATTGTGACCGGACCGCAGGCTTCAAAACGGAAAGTGTACAACCATGTCATTAACTCAATGTTGCTATACGGAGTCGCAGTCTGGTCGAAAGTTTAAGGATGTGAGCGGAATCGTGGAATACTGAAGGGTGTACAGAGGCAGATCGTTCTCCGCGTCATTTCTACATACTCTTCGGTCTCGACTGAAACAGCACTTCTCATTGCGGGTATTCACCCATTTCAGAAGTTGGCTAGGAAGAGAATTGGAATCATGCAGGGTGCTGACAGAAACGAGATGAATAAACGCCTCCTCAGAGAAAGCAAGCTCGTTAGGATCAAGATTTTACTGGCCGATGGACTCACTGACTGATCCGGCAGATCGAGCCGAGGGTCAACCGCAACTTCGGTGAGGTTTCCTACTGATTGACCCAATTTCTAACTGGCCATGGCGTGTTCCGGGTATACTTACACGCCAGGAGGAGGGCAGACAACCCTCTCTGTTTATACTGTGAGGAGTTGAACACAGCGAAACACTTCGTGTTTGACTTCCGGACGTGGGTCACCGATAGCCATGGCTGTGAAATGGTCACTGGGCTCCTTGTAACTGAGATCATCGAGCGTATGTTGTCCGGAGTGGAGGGGTTTCGGGCAACAACCAATTTTATCACAAGTATTCTTCAACAGAAAAGTCGAGACTACGGAGTGACGAGCGGGTGACAGACAGCTGCGGCAGATGCGGAGATGCCGTTCGTCAGTGGTTGCACTGATTTGCGGAAGTGATAAGGCACTGGGACTCTCTCTCATCTCTTCGTAGAGCAGACAGAGACGTTGTATCGGTCCCCTTCACTGGGTGCCTGTATTAGAGGCAAAGGCGTCAGCCTGGAAAAGTCCTCTGAGAAGCCGAAGAACGAGACCGATTGGCGGTGGTGGGGATGATGAAGGACAGATCCCTGCGGAGCCGTCATTCGTCCGCGCTTGCGCAGGTGGGCAGGAGTGATAATGCACGGTGACTTCGAATTTCCCCTTGACCAAGGGCACCTCCTGCGGCCGTGTAGTGCTTGATTGCCGATCCGGCCCCGAGAGGGGAGTTGGTGAGGTGGTTAGGTATAGTCGGTAGGGCGCAGGCATACATATACAATTTAATAACAAGTAGCGGAACCTGTTACGAATTCGACGCTTTGTCCGTGAATGGGATCCCCCTCAACAGAAAAAAAAGTAGTTCATATTAGTTTAAACGACTGAAAATAACCATTGTTATAACCATGTTATATTTGAAATACAAAATTAATTTTTATTTTTAATAAGCTAAGCTTAAAGCATCTCGAATAATAAGTTTAAGCAATTTATTACTGTATTTCAAATATTTATGGAGATTTATAACTTTTCTATAAATCTTATTGGCAAACAACACCGATTCACTCAACGTTATTATTATTTTGGTATTTACTGATACATAGAAAAAATAAAAATATTGTATAAAAACATTTTACCATGGGGATATAACTATTTTATTACTTTAAAAAAAAATGTATACAGAATTAGGAGAAAAAACAGGATTGTTTGTTTTTGTTAAAGGTTTTGTTTAATCAATCATACACTTTCTGGCCTGAGACAAATTATGAGCTTACAATTACTTTAGTATGATATTGGCCATTTGTAATTTGTTTACCATCATTAATATTCATTCTGTCACATTAATATTCATCATTTTCAGCTAAACTATTCCTAAATGAGGTTACTGAGATAACACTTAATTTAAATAAAGGTTAGAACAACATTAACAGAATAGTGTTAGTAGTTTATAAAGTTCAGATCTGATTAAAATTAACAGTCAAATAAATAATAACACACAAAAATAAACGCATACATACATCAGTCAAAATAGCAAAAATAATATTCGACTCCTTGTTTTATGATTTATACAAAATATATTTACTGTAAACTAGAAAGAACTGTTTTGAATTATTTACATAAAATACTTGATTACTTTTTTTATACTTTTTTAAATTCAGTATTAACTTCAGAGGATGAGATGAATGACAATTTTTGTAGCGTGTGAAAATGCTATGCCTAACCGTGATTCGAATCCGGGACCTTATTTTTATACTTAAAATGTTTTAATATCATATGAGCGGCAAAAATTTACTATAAAATTTCTAATTCCAGCCAAGAAGCTGAACATAATTTTCTTTTCTAGTAATACCAACCATTTCTTTCAATTCAATTTAACAAACTATACTTTCATTCCTAAAAGAATTAATCTGCAGTGTTTTAAATACTTATTCAGTATTCAGTAAAATATCTCCTTAAATTATCAGAGAATAATCACAGGATTTTTCTTCCAAAAAAATTTATGTGTATACATATGCGCGCGCCTCACACGAAAGTGAGTGATAAACAATACACACAAACAACACACACACACACACACACACACACACACACACACACACACACACACACACACACACACACACACATATATATATATATATATATATATATATACATACACACACACATACTTAATTGCAGTGCTTGCTTAATGATCACTAAACGATGTATTATACCGCTTTTTAGTTCTCTGTTGATTGTCTCGGAAAACAAAATTTTACTTAGGGCATGTCATTTTTCAGAAGTGAAACGCCAACAAATATTTTTCAATATTTTTTAAAAGATTATTAACCAGTATTAATTGGCATGTTTGAAGTAACGGTTCTTTCCTATGAGAAACAACCCGATACGGAGAATTTCAGTACTTACATCATATCATGAGATATACGATGTCTCCCACTAAACTTCAAGTTCATTTCATGATATGTATTGATTTAGACATTTTTTGTCGATATAACAAGGCGAATTGTCTCGGTAACGAATCACTGACCAAACGTGATCTGTGTTCCAATCAGCTCAACTATTGTACTTGTTTGTCCCAAGTTAACTTCCGTAAATTTATTGGTTTCAACCAATCGTTTTGGTGAAATTTTATAAGAGAAACATGTAAGGTTTTTTATTCGATCTCACAACAATAGAATTACACTTAGAAAATGTAAAATTCACTACTTTTAAATAGAATTCTGATCAGAACCACAGAGAATCCTAAATAAAAAATTAACATAAAAAATTATAAAAGTACCAAATTTTGTATTTTAGATAGAAACTTTTTTATCAGAAAAGCGACGTTTTTATTTTCACTAAGTCAGCATAAAAATATTAAGCTATGCAATCCATACGGTAATAAAGTCCGGATAACTTGCTATTGAAAGGAATAGTTTGATTTACCTTCCGTTTGCATCCAGATTCCGGTCTGTTAGGTCAGTATCAAATACAGGTTGACATTTTCTATTAACCGTGACGCAGAAATTCCCATCACTTATAATATCTGAAGCAGCGAGCAAAATTGAATTTTTACAAGATATTAGTTATTATCAAGGAAATGCCTCGCACACAAGAATGCAATCATAAAAGACGTTTAATAATAATAATAAACTTCATAGATATAATAACTCCACATGAGTAGAACGTATGTATTGTGCTAACTTTTTTTAATGGCTATTATTCTAATATTGTTAGCCTGATGCGATAACAACAAAATCATTTTCAATATTAAGAGAAATTTCATAAAATACTACATATAGAATTTTTTCCAACTACTTGAGTATGATTTGCCAATTATTATAACAAATAAAAAAACTTTATATATTTTCTAAAAATTGGTACTTTATGTAAAACTATATAACAATTTCAATTTCCAATGGCACTTTTTTCAGTAGTAACAATCAGTATTACTGGAATACGGAAAGGAGAACATGTAACTTCTGCAACGGTCTACATGTTCGACGAACATGTAGATCTTCGCAGCTTGAAGCAAAAGCAACGGCTATATAGTTTTATATCAAATAAAACACCAATTTTTAGAAAATTTATTAAGTGTTTTTATTTATTACTATAGGTTTATGTTTCAAGAAATAACAAAAAAGCTATACAAAAATAGATATTATACCTATTTTATTAAAGTTTTTTAAATGTTACAACACTGATAAATGTTTCCTCATTTATTTCCAAGTTTCAGGAATTTTTTTTAATCTCTATGAAATTATTTTAACGATCAGGAAAAATAAAAAAGGTATCCAAATTATCCCAAAATGCTAAAAAGAACAAGTCGCTAAAATGGAATAAAAAACAATTGTTCTGGGTTTTAAGTGAAACAATTTGCATTTTACAAAACATATTTTATAATTATAATACGATTTTTCTACTTGTACTAGTAATTGGTGCTGATAATTAAAAAAAACAAAAAACAAAATATACTGCTAAAGAAACGTCTGTTGCAGATCAAAATAACATAATAATAATTAAAATACGTGGATAAAATTTTCTTATCTAATTTTTATTTTACCAAATTTTTTTCATATAGGAAATTTTATTTAGCTTTCAGATTGTAAGAAACTAGTCACAACCTGTTATGAAAAACCAAAAATTATTGCTTAAATTCAAATTATTGCATAAAATGGGTAAAATCATTAATAAATTTTAATTTATATTACGAAAGTACACATTTTTTCATTATCAAATACGAAAAGAGTTGAGAAGAAAAAAATATTTTAATAAAATTAATTTCATATCTCGATATCCTTAATTTAATTAGTAGGGAAAAAATTCATTCTTTATTATTGTAAAAAAATTATATATATATATATATATATATATATATTATTCTTAATAAGGATATAAACATTTTAAAAGCTAAAGGAATTTAAGAGATAATTTTTAAAGTCATTATAATATTTACAGTATAAAAATTTTTTCTGTTAAGAATGATCCATGTTGTATCACGTGATGATAACAGATTAAATCTGTAGGTGGTACGAGAACTAATTTTTGAGCAAATCAGAGAGTAGTTTACATAAGCTTGAACGAACTAAAAACAGAGGGATGGAAACAAAAAGGGGATGAAGGTTTGGATGGATAGAGGTTGATATTGTCTACGTTGCATGCTTCACAGCGCGTAGCCTCTTATCTTGTCACCCGGAGATAAATATTTTTAAATAATAATTCCAGTTTTGTTAGCATAGCCTAGCCAGAGTGGCAACCTATTCGCCTACGCAAGTCATTAGTTATATAACCGTTTGTTATTGTGGGTAGATTATACAGTCTTGTTAATATAAAATATTTTATCTTTAGTAATAATTTTACCGTACAGTAAACAAAAATAAATGAAACACATTACCCGTCAAACATGTCCAGAAGTAGCGATAGAAAAAAGATTGTAAAATTGTTAATTTAAATTAATATTAGGTCTGAATATTATATAACTAAAAATTTTTGTTGTTTACTTTAATTTTTCATAACTTTATTGACAATTTGTATGTGTGAAAATTTTAATATAATTTCTTACTAAAACATTTTTGATTATTATCAAAAAAATAATGTAGAACTACAATTAACTATAACAGAATTAAATATCCTGCGAATAATTTTATCAGAGGACAAAAATTAAGGAAGTCTACAATTAAAAAAAAATTTAAAAACCGTTCTTAATAAGCAGAAATCTTTGCAAAAATTGCAACAGTGTCAGCAACTAACTTTTCATCCGGAAGTTTCCGGGTTCAAGCTCCGACCAGAGATGACATTATTCATACGCAACATAATTTTCAACCTTAGAAATTATGTGATGAATTAATTAAAAATAAGAAGATTTATTTATATATCTATGTAATTTTTATATCTATAGAGTATAAAAAAAAAAATCTATCCATAAAGTTTATTCCAGTACCTCTGCTAATTTGGTATCCGAAGAAAATTATTAACGAATTATGAAACCATCATATTTAGCTATAACTAATTGTAGACTACAATATTCTACGGTACTAAGAAAATATATCATCTCTCAGTGCGATTGCGCTATTAATTTTACAATTTGTATAATTTTGACAATTTAGTCTCAGTATAGATCAACTTAAGGTGTCGTTATATTACAAATAAAATTTTAACGATTCGCTCATCTATAAGGAGTATCTAAGCCGGACAACTTATTATAAATATTTTAAAGTACGTAATTCTTAACTTACATAAAAAGAAATTCCTATAATTTAAGATAGATCGCGCTAAGTGTGTAATTGAGAATGGCCTATCACAAGCGGGGATATGTAATTTTTTTTTACAATGACATTTAAAATTCAAAATATATCATTGTTTTACGTAATAAAAATTTTAAAATGTTATTTTAGCAATAAATAAATTAAAAAAAATAATAATATTGGTTTTAATACATGTAAATTAAAATTAAAAACATAAATAACGGAGACAAATGAGGTAAAAACGTTTATATTTAGCACCTTACCACTAAAATTATATCATTATTACATTAACACTTAATTTAACTTCAAAGGTTACTTGAGTAATTACTGTTTGTGTGTTTTAAAATCTGCTGGACAATTTATTATTTAATAATGTTTAACGAAATTTAATAAATTTATTGGTAATTGGCATCAGTAAGAGTAAAAGATAAACTAATTGACCGATCTATAATTTAATATTGTTTAACGAAATTTAATAAATTTTTATTGGTAATTGGTATCAGTAAAAGAGAAACTAATAAATTACCAAAAAACTCGGCTATAAATATTTAATCTATTTTAATGGCTTACCAAAATGGACAAAGCATAAAATTTAACACACATATTCCTTACATCTTTTACAACCTATTGAACAAACTGTTACTGAAATTCCACACATTATTTGTTTGTTTTAACCTTAGGGCAACAGTAATCTCGTACTTGTAAACAGGGGATGAGTTGGTTTAGACGGTGTTAGCCAATAACCTGTTTTGTTATCTGTTTAAATAACGTAGTAAATTATTTAGCAGAGGTTATACCTTATCTCAATACATTAATTATAATATTATACTCTCCTTAGTTTTTGGACCCCGCACTATAAGCAAACCCATTTATTTAACGAAATAACGTAAGAAAACGATAACCAATATTTTATAAGATTGTATAAAACATATCCATGAAGATATTGAAAATCATAAACGGAACCAAATAAAATGAAACTTATCTTAGTTTAACTACTACAAATTTACTTTTTAGAATTTTTCTTAAGATGTTAAAGAAAATTCAAAGTAGATTTTGATTATTTAATACATATAAATGAATAATAATGCGAATAAATTTATTCCATAATATGAATAAATTTAAAAATAATTTAGTCTGTAGTGGTAACATAACTTAATCTCATTTTCACTCATAACCACTTAATACTTTTTTTGATGAGCGAATTGAATTTTTTGAAAATTCCAACTGTGATCGGGATTTGAATCCAGAAGCTTCATAATGAAAGACAAATGCCCTTCTAGTCGCTTGGCCAAGGAGGTAGACTGAATGGGGGCGTTATAACGAAATCTGTTATTTTTAAAATAACATATGCTAGTCCCGATCTACACGAGAGAATCCATTATATACTCCTAGAATTTGTAATTAAAGAAAGAAATATGCAATCTAAAGTAGTTTTAACCGAAGTGAATAAAATAACGATTTTTAAAAATATCTGGGTTGAATGGTTTTATGAAATAAAATTAAACAATTCTTTGCCATTTGACTGAATGAGTTTTGTATTTTTTACAACCCAAAATGAAAGTCTTTCTAAAAAAATTCTTGATAAATATTAAAATTATTTTGGTGAGTTTTTTTAATAATCTACTAGCCGGGCAGGGCTCGCTTGGCTCGACCGACCGTCTGGCCGGGGCACCATCCACTGGACCCTCGACGCGTTCGTATCCTCTTCTTTGTGAGAGTATTTAATATTTTACATATATTATTCATTAAAGAAAAAAAATTCATATATTTTTGTTGCTATGTATATTTGTTGCATATATTTTTGGTGAAATAAAATACTAGTAAAAAAGTTTGCACATACAGCAAACAAACCAACGTCCCATGCTTTTTATGGGAGAGATTTTATTTTAGTGTTTTTACTTAGATTTTAGAGTAAATTAATGCTTTTATTTTTTATAGTTAAACATAAATTTTTATTAGAGGATTTATACAATAATTTAACAGTATTCAAATAATAAATAAAATATTATTTTGATAACTACCCTTATCACATTAAAGAAAAATTCGATTGATTTTCTTTTCTCTAGATGATATCGTCAGATAAGCTTGAATTTTGTGCGTGGGTTATGGAAATGTAATTTTGCAAATTGTGAAAAAAGCCATGCCAGACCGGGATTCGAACTCCGGACCTCCGAATGAAAGGCCGAGATGTTACCCATCTAACATGGAGATTGGCATTATTATCTCTACGGAAATTCTTATCATTATTATAAATAATATCACTAATTATATAGTACACATTTTTTTAACTATTGTCTGTTTTTTTCACAGTTTAGTATCCTATGTTATCAGTTGTTACACTATGTTACTACGTTTATATTTTAAAAGTAAATAAATATACTCATCTATGTAAGTAAAACTTACCTTTCACTATTATTTTACTAGTATACTATCTAGATTAAGAGATGATTTTAAAAGATTATCTAGTCGGACCTGGATTCAAATCTATAAACTTCCTCATAAAAGACAAAAACGCTACCGCTTCATAAAAAAAGTCGGTAAATTGCTTACCTGTAGGAAAAATTGTAATGTTTCTTTCTCCATTTATTAACTCACTCAAATTTTTTTTTCTGTTTAGCCTCCGGAACTACCGTAGGATATTACTTTATAGGATGAATGAGAATGATACGTATGAATGTAAATAAAGTGTAATCTTTTACAGTCTCAGGTCAACCGTTTCTGAGACGTGTGATTAATTGAAACCCAACCACCAAAAAAACACCCGGTATCAACGATCTAGCATTCAAATCCGTATAAAAGTAGTGCCTTTATTAGGATTTGAACCTTACAACTTTCGATTTCGAAATTATCTGATTTGCGATGACGAGTTATCCACTAGACCCGGTGGGTTCATTAACTTACCCATACAATCTAGCGGATGAGGCGTTAATATGAATTTTTAATTAAAATATAAATCCTAAATTTATGTGAGTAATGTAAATTGCGATAGCTGTGTTGCATACGTATGTAACCTTTGAGCTATTTAATTTAATACTAATAGTTAATTTGACACTTATCCTACAGATAACAAAGAACTAGCGTGCGTGTAGTTATGATTTTACGGCTATTAGTTGACAAACCCACCGGGTTGGTCTAGTGATGAACGCGTCTTCCCAAATTAGCTGATTTGGAAGTCGAGAGTTCCAGCGTTCAAGTCCTAGTAAAGCCAGTTATTTTTACACGGATTTGAATACCAGATCGTGGACACCGGTGTTCTTTGGTGGTTGGGTTTCAATTAACCACACATCTCAGAAATGGTCGAACTGAGAATGTACAAGACTACACTTCATTTACACTCATACATATCATCCTCATTCATCCTCTGAAGTATTATCTAAACGGTAGTTACCGGAGGCTAAACAGGAAAAAGAAAAGGCTATTAACTTACTTGTCAATTAATAGCCTTTTCTTTTTCCTTAGCATTTCCAAGCATTTCTTTTTGTTAGTTTTCCCAGTGTTGTATTCCCTCTTTTTCCTGTTTAGCCTCCGGGAAATACCGTTCAGATATTACTTTAGAAGATGAATGAGGATGATATGTATGAGTGTAGTCTTGTACAGTCTCAGTTTGACTACTCCTGAGTTGTGTGGTTAACTCAACCACCCAAACCCAACCACCAAAGAACACCGGTATCCACGATCTAGTATTCAAATCGGTACAAAAAGTAACTGCCTTTACTTGGACGTAAACGCTGGAACTCTCGACTTCCAAATCAGCTGATTTGGGAAGACGCATTCATCACTAGGCCAACCCGGTGAATTAAATACCCCATTTTGGTATTAGGCGTGCTTGCTACTATTAATACAAACACAATGCTTGGACTATTCTAAATCAAACACAATGTATTTTGTTTATTCTTAAATTAAAGTAATCTATCTAGTGTACCTATAAACCAACTTGTCCTGATTGACTGATTGATTCATCAACGCCCAGCAAAATCTATTCAAAATAAATTGACAAACATTTGTATACATAATACGGTGTAAGTACCACTAAGAAAGAATATTTTGAAATCCTGAGTTTAAATAGGTAAAATGGCATTTTACTTGATGAACAAGTAATATTTACTTTGATGAACAATGAAATTTATTTATTTTTTTATAATTTCGGTAACAAATGAATATAACAATTTGATTTTTAAGTGTGTAATATTCACGTAATGTCTGAAAAGCAATTTTTAGATTTCTCAATCTAGATTCTTCAATTCTCAATTTTTCTAAATTTTTCTGGTTTAAAGGGTTAAAATGTAATTTAATTTTTTGTTATAATCAGATATTTTTGAATTTCTTGATATCAAATGATGGTGATATTAACTTGATTTTAAGTGTGAATATCTAAAAACCAATTTCAATTTTTTTTGAAATTTGACCTTGAAAGGCGTGAAGAAAGGTAAAATAATTTGAAAAAATGATTGAAAATTTTCTCCATTTCCGAATATACTCGTACTAAAGGATATATTCACTCGATTTTGGGTTGAAAATACTTTTCAGATAAATATCTTAAAACCGTTTTCGGGTTTTTCCAATTTTATTATTTTAAGGGTTAAAAAATACATAAATTGATTTTTTCATTTTTACCACTTTATGCTGCCGCTGTTGAATCAATATTTTTGAGCTTTGGTAACATTGTGATGGTAATTTACGTTTGCAATTCTGATTACGTATTTCGTAGGCGAAGCCGCAATGGGAAATCTAAAAACCAATTAGTGTGTCCTGTACTGACCAAACTGTTACTCTGAAGAAATTAAAAGACACTGATAGTTTTTATGTATTAAACAGGCTTTAATTTTTATTTATCATTATTATTCTCACATGCGTAAGTTTAATGAATACAGAGAGATCCAGGGGGGCAGAACGCTAACAGCGACGAGAAACACAAGTAACCATACAGCGTGGCGAAGGCGTGACGGTGATGCTAATATATATATCCTTTTTAACCTTATTATATATATATATATATATATAATAAGGTTAAAAAGGATTTATTATATATAAATATTATATATATTATTATATATACATATTATATATACTTATTATATATATATATATATATATATAATAAGGTTAAAAAGGATTTTTTCAACTTATTCCTTAGTAAGACTTAGTTAAGTTCAGGTTAAAACTATTCAAGTAATGGTAAATAATGGAAATAACAAATTTTGTTCAAAAAGATGGCCACAATATTTTTTTTTATTTAATGAATTACTTTAATTTTTCTTTATTTTTATTTTACCATTATCTTTTTATTTTAATCTACTGGAAAAAAGTTATTACGTACCACATTCTTTAACTCAAATTTTAAATTTCTTTTCGTTTAATCAAATAAATTTTTTTGACCGTTTGACAAAATAAAAATTTAATGAACTGAATGATGGGAGTATGTAGAACAAAATAAAGATAACTTATTTATAAACATATTTTTGTCATTGCGTAAACATAAATATTCTGAAAAAATTTAAAAGATATATGATATTTTCGGATTCACCATCTTTGTCTTTTTTATTTTATTACAAAAAATAGAATTTATTTATATTAAAACTGTAAAAAGCTATTTAACGCTATGGAAATAGTATTTCACTTAAGTCTATTTATTCCGTTAACGTATATTACATTCGGACAGCAATTTTCAGTTCATAAATGTTCAAATAAATATGTCTGTTTTAATAACGACAACTTTCATTTACCTGTTCATTTTACCGTTGTATGTTTTTCCCCGATGGGTGAATATGAAATAAATTTAATAGATAAAATGTGCAGCATATTACATTTTGTGTAGGACGTCCTTCACTACGCTCCGTTCAGCAAATTTAAAATGGAAAAGATAAAATAATTTTCCAATCTCTAAGATACATTTTTTTAAATTATTTTTTTTCTTAGGTGATTTTTGTCCACAGATCCTGAAATGTGGTACTTAATCGTACTCAGGCATCGTTATTTGTATCTTTCTTACGTTCGTTTCAAATTTCATAAGTAGAGAATTAATACTGATAGCTTGAATACAATTGCAAAAAAATTCTTTACGATTTAATTTGTAGTGAAAATAAGAAAATGAAAATATTTAGGTAAATTTCTATGCTTTTGAGAGATATTTACTGAGCAAGAAAACTGGATTAAAAAAGGTAATTTGTTTTGACGATAAATGACTAAGTATCTTTAAAAGAATTGGAAATATATTTATCCACGTCACTACTTTTTTAAACTGAACAATTAGGTTTATTATAATGAGTTACCAACCAACTAACAGATATTTAAAATATAAGTTTTGCTTTCTGTTCAAATTTCTTCCCGGTCATCACATTTTTTAATGCTTGTTCATTGTTCATATTCACTTAAATTCTGTCTTCTGGTAGTTCTATATTTCGTTTTAAGCCTTAAAAACTTAATATAATTTGTTTTAAAAATCAAAACACTGGGAAAATATTATTTTATTTAAAAATCAATTTTCTTTCAGTCTCTAAAGTTTTTTCAGGAACATTAAAGAAAATCACCCATTTTATTTCATTGAGTGGGAAGCTACTTCACCAGGGAGGCCAACATACGGTCCGCGTAATGAATTTATGTGGCCCACGCAAAATCTTTCAATATTAGCTTTTTTTTGTAAGTAACTGAATAATGGAAAATACGGACATTTAAAAAAAACATGCCAAGAAGTATTCAGTAATCTTCAACTTAACTTATTTGTGAACAAACTCCTCTTTAATGAATCTAAATAAAAGTACAACAAATTCCATAATAAAATTTTCTTTACTTAAATGAATCGTTTTTGTATTTAACATTTTTTAATTTTAATATTTCGTTCGGCCCGTGAAAAAAGTTTTCTTTCCAATTCGGCCCGGTGGCAAAAACTGTTGGCCACGCCTGTACTTTACAGTTCTATTTTATAGAACGTTATGGAACGCAAAAACAATTCTAAATGTGTTTACCTTATAACTTATTTTTTCATACACCTCGTCCTGTTTTGGCAAATTTGGATCACCGATTTTCCAGATACCTGCCCGACCATTTTTTAAGTAATAGCTATTTTAGCAAGAACGGTTATTATTTCTAAATTAAAAAATACTGGAGTGTTCTGTTTTATAATGTGTATAAGAAAATAAGAACAATAATTACATTTTTACTACTACATCAGGGATAATTTAATATTCTAAATTAAAAAATGACCATTCTTGACTGAAGTAACTACAAATAAAAACTGTTAATCTAAAAAAACGCCCATGTTTAGAGAGGATAATGAGATAAGGAGATTTCGTAGTAGCATAATTTTATTTATTATTTTTTGTATTCCACTAAGCATAAAATGGAGTTAAGTAATGATAGTAGTCAAAAACCATATTTTTCTTTATTAATTTATTTAATAATGCAAAAATATGATCTGTATTTTATGTATTTTGAATATATAAAAAACGGTACAATAATTTCATAAAAAAATAAACCATTTAAGTTATAGATTTTTTTTTTTAATACTCGGGTGGCTTTAATCATTTCAACATCTATTCTCTATAATAGTTACTTCCACAGAACTGGAAACAAAACTATTTTACCCGTACCATTACCCATTTTTAATCTTATAATTATTATTTTAATTAAGTACTCCAAAATATCAGAATTTTCGGCATCTATTTCGAAAAGTACAGAAAATAGTACACGAATTATTAAAATTTATGATTTCCAGTTATTACCGATTTTATTTATTCACTACCTCCACCAATCTACGTAATGAAGTGATAGTGACTTACCTTTCATCCGAAAAATTCGTTGTCGAATTTCAGTCAGGCTTGGCATTGTTTTATGCACTATAGATTTTATTTCTCATGTTAATTTTAACCAGGTGATAGCCAGTTTTTACTTCTAAAAACGAATAATTTATATAAAATTCACAAATTTATGCTTGCATATATATATATATACGTACTTAATCGATTTTATTTTTATTTATTATTATTATTATTATTGATATATTTTTTATGTTGTTAGATTAAGGTTTCTCACTGTTTCAACATTTTCAGTAAAATGTTAGAGCAATACTAACTTTTTAGCACATATACTAAAATAGATAAAATGTACTAACCCGAATAAAATGTTTGTTTATTTTTTACAACTTCTTATTGGTTTCAGAATAGAACAATAGTTTTACTTTTTTTCAAAGATATTTTAATTTGAAAACATTGAATTTTAATATTAAGATATTCATTTAAAGATAAAGTTACTATTTTCTCAAACCTGTAGAGAAAATGAAAGTAGGCCTACAATAATCGTTGATCCTAAAAATCTGATTGTGTTACGGTTTGTTAAGAGTTCGCAAAATATCATTTAATTAAATCTTTAGAAGAAATTGTGAAGCTGGCAAAGAAAATAAAATATTTAAAAATGAAGTTCTGTAATTACAAAAGATTTGCGTGAGAACATGTTGTTATTATATACAAATGAAAAGAAAATTTCATTCCCGAAAAAAAGGATATCACGAGTTAAAAAATATAAACTGCTTTAAAAAAATGTACATTTCCATACTGTTGATAAATAAAATTAACATGTGTTAAATATTGCAGACAGGTTTTAAATCAACCACTATTTGAAGTACATGACGATACATATTCATGTAAGTATGTAAAGTATCGGCTATCTTGTGTCTTACCAAAAACATCGTCAAGGATACTCAAATCGTACAAAGATTACAAATCGTACAAGGATTTGATTCGTACAAAGACGTCACGGGCGTATTACAAGGACGTATACTTATTAAGAATAAATAGATAAACCAACATTTTTAAGAAAACAATGAAAAATGGTAAACTTAAAGTATATATTAACAAGAGACAGTTATTACCTTTTGAAAAACTTTTATTTCTAAGTGGATGATGAACGTGTGGGAAAATAATATTCTGGTTCTTAGTTGAAGTTAAAGTTGTTTATGTATTCTGAATCCAAAAAACATAATTTCTATTACTTGAAATTCGGAATGATATAGATACATTATAGAAAATAACAAATAATACACTAATTTTTTTCAATTTATTTTATAAAACATTTTCTTTTTATACATTATTTACAAACGACATGTACAAAATTATTTATAAAATTTCAACAAGAGTGTAATTGTCCAGATGTATTTGAACTACAGTAATACACCAACAGTCACTTCACTTTGAACAATATTATTTACAAAAATATGCATTCATAAACACTCACTTTTATAGACAGACAAACTGTGACATTTTTTTTTTAACTTAGGCCTACAGTCACCTTTACAATAAATTTTTAATTTCATAAAGTGCACAATTAATTAATATTAATAACTTAATAGTAATACCGGGTATCTGAAAAAGAACTCCAAAGTTTCAAGAACGAATTAGTTTTTGTTTGGCAGCACTCAATATTGTTTTATGCGAAATCTTGAAGCGACAACAATTAGGTTTTAGTTTAAACATTCTCTGTCACATAGCAACTGCGTTAGAGTATTACACAAGCCAAACTATTATGCTATAATGTAATAGCATAATAAAGTAGCATAGAAGTAAAATAAATTTTTGCTTTTGTACTTTCATTACATGAAAGTAAAATTTAAAAATGTTATGTAAAAATGTAATAAAGTAAATCTATTTTAAAACCGTTGAGTTCTTTGACACCCGGTAATAATAATAATAATAAAAAAATACCTAAATAAGAAAAACGAATTTAACTAAAATAGTTGAACATGTGTTTATGAACATGTGTCAGTATAAAACGTAAAACAGCGTTCTGGATTGGGTAAAAGCGGGAATTGTTGGGTACTTTTGGTAATACACGTTTTACAAAAATAATTAACATATTACTTTGAATAATAATAAATAAATTCAAAATATTTAAAACATAAAATATACTACAGTACATATATAAATCTAACATAATATAGTTTATTTATAATTTTATAATCCTAAAACTTAATTACATGCATTTTTATCAGACTAGTAGCTTTTTTATCGTGTCTATCTTTAAAAAATTGATGTAATACACTTGCTTCATTTTTTAACACAGTAACCTATTAATATACACAACGACATCAATACCCCGGGAGAACGAAATTACTCGATAAAGAGTTTTAAAAAAAATATAATTTTTTAAGAAAATACTTCAGAAAAAATTTGTCCTTTTCAAACGTAAATGAAAATAATATTTTATCTATTTTTTTTTTTTTGGAGCACATTATAGAATTATTTTGATGTAGGTAATTGTTTAGAAGTATTACGGTCATCTAGTATCTCTGTAGGTTAAGCTTGCCAAACACTAAAAAACTCAATTCTGTTAGTCAATTTCAATTAGCAAAAATAAATTTGAAATTAATTATAACTATTAATAATGTAATAGCAACTGATAATATTAGAAATTTAAAGTAAAGTATAATGGTACAAATTATTTTAATTTATTATTAAATATAGGAATATTCAGACGTTTTAAATGAATCTGTGAATTATTTTGTTATTACTTTAATGTGAAATCCTGAAATAAAATATAAAAACTAAAGTTGATCTTTTTAAATTAAAATACCTATGACAAAAGTAATAGTTTACTGAAATTTGTTAGAATTTGACATTGTATCAATTATGCTGATTGATATACAGTAGTATTTTTAAATAACAATAAAGTTATTTTAAATACGCATGTTGATATTATATTTGGTAAACGAATTTTTTTAAATTTGTGACCATGAGATTGGGTTTTAACATCAAAAACGCTGGTTTTACACAGTTTACAGTGGTTGAATCATTACTGTAGAAAGCTAGGTAAACCCGACGTGCGCTTGACAGTCCGACAGTGAAGACAATTTTGCACTGCTGCAGTGATCAATTGTAAAAACAGTCAACAAAACGTGTGGAAGTAGATTACTCAACAAAAAACAATGCGTCATTTTCACTTCGAACTGTTGGAAGCGTCAGTCAATATTGGTCCATGCGTTACTTTTTTAAGAAATATTGTTAATGTACCCGGAAAATTGCTTTCATAAAACTTACGTGATAGTGTTAAATACATAAAGTCAAAACCTAGGTTATTTAATAATTTCATTTAATTGTTTAATGTATTGTACAATTTAAAAAAAATGTACAAACCTACTTATAGGTCTGATTGCTGGCCTTTCATGGTTTCAAGCTAAAAGTGATACTGCGCTTTTAATCAAACCCAAAAACCAAAAGTACACCCTACTGTTCCTGCAATTACATAAACGATGCCACAGGAACTGCGAATTACTGGATTTTATTTGAGATCCAAAATAGCATCAAAAAACAATTTCTGGAACAGCTACACGGCTATAAACTAATTAGCAAAAATCAAGTTATTTTGCAGAACATTTATCATTTTCCATAATTCCTTTTTACTTTCGCGATCATTTCACACCGGTAAAACAATTTTAATGATTAAATAGTATATAATTTTGTCATATTGATTCAATTTTGAGTCAATTGATAATAAATTTTATTATCGGAATAATAAAATTTATTATAATCTACATCAAAGAATTTGATCAAAAAGACTTTTATTATGATAAAAGTATTCATTATATTTTTTTCTAATCTATCGATTCTAAGAACTGTTTAAGCAAATAGAACATCGCTAATCAGTTGATCTTAGAGCTGATGGAACTTGATTTAAAATAGAGCTTTATTTTGTGTTTTGGTCATTGGGGTTTAATTAATGACATTATTTAGTTCGAAAAATGAAAATAAGAAAATTCTAAGCTTAAATTTAGTTGACAATATTTTGTGAGATATTATAATTCCAAGATATTTGACAGACCCCCTTCTGATCCTATTGTTGGAAATTAAACACTCCTGTTGGAACACGTGATATTCCAGTGCCCGCGGTGGGACGAGGAACGCCGCGACTGTATTGCTGGGCATCTCGAGGTGAGGACCATCGTTGGAATGATGTTACACAGTTCAGTGGACTTCAACACTGTGACAGGGTTTTTGTCGGGAATAGTGCAAATATCTGGAAGGGAGGGGGCGAGGGACGGCTCCGTACGGAGCTGCCGTTTGCCCGTGCTTGCACGGGTGGACGGTGGTGATGAAGTGCGGGGACTCTCGAGCCCCAAGCTAAAAGACTGAGTCCCGGCAGGGCTGTCCCTCCGGGGGTGTCCCCGTTAGAGGCGAAGCACAAAGGACCGAGTCCCGGTTGCTGGGTGATGGAGGCCGGGAACGGCATAGCCGGACCTTGCGTTTCCCTCGCCTGGCGACTGGAGGCAAAGGCACCTCTCGGAACCGTGTTCATGCTTAATTGGGGGTCTGGTTCCGGTGGCAGGGAGAAAAAATATTTGACGATTAATTTGGATGCATGATTTAAAACAAATGGTGATAAAAATTACATTTTCATTTGGTTTTGTGGTTTAAGAAATTCGATCTGGGAACAAAAAACTACAATTTTCTTATATTTACGATATGATCATATATATATATATATATATATATATATATATATATATATATATTACAAATACACACACAACACATGCACGCACGCGATTGTGGGATGTAGGACCTATGTCAATCAATGAATACTATTTTTACATGTTTTAACAAGACGAATACGTAATTCTTCATGCAAGATTTTAATGTACGAGTATAATATTTTCTTTACAATAAAAAAATTAGTTTCTTTTTTTGATAATCCATAACTAAAAACAGGACATTGATATATTAAGATTAATACCTATTTATTGAATAAAAAAAGAAATAGATGTAATAAATAAACATAAAGTGAGTGACATGTCATACTTTGAAGTAAACTTGTTAAGTTTTCTAAAATAAAAGATTATCTAAAATTATTAATTTATCATAAATTTACAATTACCTATACGTTGGGGCAGTCTTATATCTATTACAATTATTACAATTTTATAAATAGAAATATAAAAACAATAAAAAATTCCGTGTTAATTTTTTCATCAAATAATTATAATTCTTAAAATGCGTGAGATTTTAACAAGTATTAGTACTTTAACCATTTGGAAAAAGGAAGAAAAAAAACATTTAACTGAACAGAATTAAGTAGGCTACGGAAAACATCCCGTCAAGCATAACATTTTTACTTCTGATTCTGACGTTAAGTAAATTAAAACTGCTACAGCACAAATTATATTAATTAAATATAAATCAACATTTCTCACTTTTAGCCTATTTAACTGACAAACTAATTAAAAAAAAAGTAATTTCAATTATTGTACAAAAACATATTTAAATAATGAAGGATTTCTTAACATTTAATAATGATAAATAATACACATCATTCAACGAAAGTTTTTTTTTTAAGAAAAAATTCATTGCCAATTTTTCCTTAAAGATTATATACGTGAAATAATAAAGCAGGGAAATGAAATTACAATTTTTGATATGATACAATGTAAAAAAAAAAAAAAACATATAATTTAGATTAACCTTACCTTTGCTTATGTTAATTTAGAAGCTCTTATTATTCCATTCACATACCAGCAGAATAAGATAACAGAATGTTTTATGTACAGTGATTCAGTGCTTTATTTATATGCTTTTTTTCTATTTTTCATAATATTTACAATAAGAATATCGTTGAATTTAAATATCGGTCTGAAATTAAAAAAATACAGAAACAAAAAAAAAATTAAAATTCTGTCTACATCCAATAAAGCTTCATTGAGGTTAGAATATATTTAATTAAAACTTTTTCTTCACATTCAGATTAGTCAATAACAAAATGAAACTTGTTATGTCTACTAATGAATGAACATTTTATTATATATATATATATATATATATATATATACAGTGGCTGCACAGTTAGAAATACGCCATCCATAACCAATATATACACAAGTCAACTATTTATAATTTTGGTATAAATTCCTAATATTAACTATTTTTAGGTCATTGTACATCGATGTATGTAAGCAAAATGTAAAAGAAATAGAAATAAAATCGGTTTTGTATCTTGCGGCTTTTTTCTTAAGAATTTTTATCGAACACTGTCTTGTCTACTCTGTAAAAATAAAATGATCGTTATAAAAAATCAAAAATTGAAAATAAGAGTCTAATTTTAACTATGATTCAAAATATTTTTTTTTTATTCTTTGTTGTAGTAGGTCCCACCTTGAGATCCATCGATCTTCTAGAAATCCACATTGAAAACTGAGTGATACTTAATTTAGATATATTTTTGAAAAACATAAGGTAATTGAAAATATTATTTAATTCGGGGTAATTAAAAAATGGATCTTAATTTAATACGATTATAGTTTGAAAAAAAATATTTTTTAATTATTTTTGTTTCTAGGGAAACTGGGCAAATCCACCTTTCTGCAGTTATGAATTTTTTCTTTTCTTTAAAAAAAAAAAACTATTTTTGTTGTACTTTATTATAAATTTAAATATGATAATTAAATAAAAAAATATTCATTCAGGGTCCTACATATTTAAGAAATTAATCCCAATTGATTTAGGAATTCCAAGTTAGAAAAAGTTTGAAAGTGCTATTTAAATAGGTAAAAATTTCTTATGCTTCCAGTGTTTAGAATTTAAAAAAATAAAATTCACTAGAAGAATTTAAAAAAATATAAATATCTGAAGAAGGAAACTTAATGTTTAAATTGATGTTCACTTAAAACATAAGCGGGATAGTAGGAGAAGCTTTACGTACTATTTTAATAATTTCATTTTGAGATAATACCGTAATTAATTTTATCCAAATTTTAATCTTTCTGTTTTAAAAGTATCTGTTGTTAGTAAAATCATACATCGTATTACACATGCACTAGTAATAGATTTTAATAATTAAAATACCGCAAAAAATTAATATGCAAAATAACAGTCCTACAATCATTTTTTTTACGGCATTAACACATATTAATTTAATAGAGAAATATATATTTTTTCATATATTGAATAATTATTCTATCACAATAGTTTGGTTAAGGAACATCGTAAAAGTATGAAAACCACTGCTGATGTAGAGCTGTAATTAAAAAATATTTCATATTTTTAAAAAAACAATAAAATAAGCACACTATCTAATACTTTTACATTTATTTTGTGCTAGTATGTGCAACACATTTAATTCAGTTTAACAATTAAAATGTGAAAAAGTAAAATGAAACGGGACGTGTGCATCATTTTCTCATTTCTTAATCGGACCTAACTTCAGCTCTGAACATAAAAATTGCACTTTTAGCTGTAATAATTGTGCTGTTGTAATGGATAAGTTGTGGTTATAGATATTAATGTTATAATAAAAGAAACTTTATTGGTCATTCGTTGATTCTTTTATCGATAATATAAAAGAAACTTTACTGGATATGTAATAAAACGACGGACTACAGTATATTTATTTATTATTTTATCGTAGAAAAATGTTTTTGTGGACGAATTTATAGTCTTTAAATCGTCTTTACTGTCACTTTAAATAAGTCTTTGTCACCAGATGTGAGGTAACATCGCGAGAACGATACAAAATCTTAACAGAGTGCAAGAAGCGGCTGCAGCCGCTGAACTTAACGCTGACGCTTGGCAGCGAAGATCTTCTGGAGTCAAATGTAACAACGGTCTACGAGATCTTGTATGAGGATCTCGACATGTTGCTTCCCTCACTTCTTCCACAAGACGTCGCCCCGCCTCCAGAGAAGCAAGTTGTATCTGCTGCGGTTCTCTCAACCATCGTCTCAACCAGTGGCCCGCCCACACCAGACCGCATTCACACTCCCATGGGTTGCCTGCTAGTTTCAATCCACCTGCACAAAACAAAAACCGACTAAGAAAGTTAAGGCGATATAATATTCAATGGAAATAAATTATTACTTAGTCAAACAAAACAACTACAACCCCTTTCCGAAGCGACTCCCATATTTTATGCAATTCAATTTTTCATGAATAGCTTAGTAAGGCTTTTATAACAACCCTGAATATCCAGTACTCCTAAAAAAAGGTTTAATTTAAATGAACATAAAAACGGTGGGGGTTATTTAGTTTCTTTCCTTAGTGCTACTACGTTTACTAATACTGAAACGCATATCTTACGTAGTGACTAATACAAAATAATTTTACTTTAATATGAAACTAAAATAATTATTTTATTAGCTTATATTTTGTTCGATATAGTTCATTTTCTTATAAAAATAAATTTCGGATTTAAAGAAAAGTATATATATATATATATATATATATATATATTTTTAACAGAAAAAACAAATGAATTTGAAAATGTACTCTGTTATCTGTCAATTTTTACATTGATTAAACAACGGAAAAAAATGCATTCATTATTCAAAATCTAATTTTTTAAAATTATTTTTTCAAAAAACAATGAACCTCCAAATTTCTAAATTACTATGCGTTGACTGAAATATTTCTTTAATAAAATAATGAACGTCTCACGATGCAACCAATTTGAGAGTTTATATTAGTTATCGGCTTGGATAATAGGGAAAATCCTAAATACTATTCTTTTGAAATAAGTACCAGAAGCAGAGAAATTTATGATCTTTATTAGTCAAAATGAGCTCTTTTTTCTGTTTGGCCTCCAGAACTACTGTGTAAGGTATTTTTCAGAGAATGAATGACATATATGGATGGAAATGAAATGTAGTCCTGTATAGTCTTAGGTCGACCATTCCTGAGATGTGTGGTTAATTGAAACCCAACCACCAAAGAACACCGGTATCCACGATCTAGTATTCAAATCCGTATAAATGTAACTGCCTTTACTAGCATTTTAACCTTAGAACTCTTGATTTCGAAGTTAGCTGATCTGCGATGACGAGTTCATCACTAGACCAACCCGGTGGGTTGCCATAATGAGCTAAAGGCTATATAACAAGTCAATCAAAAAAAGAGGTAAATAACTCAACATATTTAAAAAACGTTAAAAAAAATGAGATGAAGTTTGATTCGAACCGTTGTGCTTGCAGGATCCAAATATTTCATTAATTAAGATTTTATTTGGCTATAATTTTGGAACCAATGAAAATACGAACCACTTATGATATATCGTTGAAAAGCTTTCAATGAAGACTTATTGCAGTTAAAAAAAGAAAAAAAACCAATTTTTTTTGGATTTTCGGATTTTTTGGACACTTTTGTTTCTGTCAATTGCAATCAAAAGGGGAGGTGCACAACTAAATTTTGCAACAACCCTAAATCCAAAATTTCAACATCCTACGGCTAATAGTTTTTGAGTTATGCGAGATAAGTACATACGTACGTACGTACGCACGTAGAGACATCACGCCGAAACTAGTCAAAATGGATTCAGGGATGATCAAAATGGATATTTCTGTTGAAATCTGAAAACCGAAATTTTTTGCAATCACAATACTTCCTTTACTTCGTACACGGAAATAAAGGTTTTGCTCGGGTTAACGGCGTGATCAGCCAAGAACAGCTCAGCCAAGAACAGCTAGCTCTTATGATATAATCTTTAGAAGAGCTTGTCAAGGTCAAGACCCTTTCTTTCTTTTTCTGTTTAATTCTGTTTAATAATTCTTCAGAGGATGAATGAGGATGATATGTATGAGTGTGAATGAAGTGTAGTCTTGTACATTCTCAGTTCGACTATTCCTGAGATGTGTGGTTAATTGAAACCCAACCACCAAAGAACACCGGTATCCACGATCTAGTATTCAAATCCGTGTAAAAATAACTGGCTTTACTAGGACTTGAATGCTGGGGCTCTCCACTTCCAAATCAGCTGATTTGGGAAGACGCGTTCACCACTAGACCAACCCGGTGGGTCTGTTAAGGTCAAGACCCAAAATTTCTATGCCTTACTGGAGTAAAGAATTAGAAGAGGCGTAAAATATTTTAGTTTTAATGGTTATATTTATTTTATAAAAAATAAGTTAAGTATTCATCACAAATACAACGGATGGAGAAATTAATGTTTTCATTGTTAATGAAGTATAAATATTTGTTCATAGAATTAACTTTCCCAAGAACGGGAAAAAACGTACATAAAATAAAATTTTATGTACTTTTCATTTAAAATAAATTTAATAGGTGTACAAGTAAGACATGTGATGTCCGCATCAGATTTGGTAAAACATCTGATTAATCGTTTTTGTTTTTATTTTGTTGCTGGTTACATTATAATTATTTAAGAAACATTGTACTAGATATAAGACTTATATTTATCTGAAGAATAATAAATGCACTTTTACTCTATCCTAATATTTCAGTTATGATTGTTGAATTAATAACTGTAAAAATGTTTGTTGTTAATAAAAACTAACATTTTAGCAATTGTGTTATTGTCTAGTTTATTAAAGAATTATTTCGCTTTCGAATGAAATAAGTTTAAATAAAGTGCTGAAAAAACGTGTGTATGTAATGTAACAGGCGTAAAAGGAAGTCATGTGGTATCCACATCAGATTTTTTAGTATATTACAAAATTTAGATTGGTCAAACGTATGAGTAACTGAAATAAGTGCAGAATTTGATTCTTTTTGAAGGATTACAGGAATATGTAAAATAAAAAACTTTAAAATATATTAAAAATTTATTTATATTTTTAATTATGTTGAATTATACCATTAATGAATAGATCAATTTTGTATTTGATAGTAAATTATATTTAAAATACGAAAAATTTTCTCAAAAAAATCAGAATCATTCGTAATTAATAATAATTTCTATTAAAAATATAGAACAAAACATACAAATTTTTAACATTGTCAATTCATAGCACCTCAAGATATACGAATGAAAAAAAAAATTATCTTATGTACTAAAATATTTGTATCATATTTTCACACAACAATATTAAAATGATGCAGTAGTTTAATCCTTGAAAAAGAAACGTTTTTAAATTGAATTATTAGTTTAATGACATTATGCAAAACTCCTGACGAAGTATGCACAATTAAAAACAGCTAATTAGTTTTCTTGATCCTTTTTGCAGATATATGTCGAAACTATAATTCCCAAGAAGAAAAGTTTTAACATTTAAGTTATACGCAAAGGAAGGAATATTTCAGTTGTAATTGACGTATAAAAAATCCCATGGCTCTTTTAAAAAGGATGAAAAGAATCATGCGAAAGAGAAAAAGAAGATAAAGATGGAGAAAGTACCAGCAGTAGTAACTTGATGTCCTGAGAGACTGTAAGAAGTCAAATTGTTGGCTAACGTCCATACATCACCCTGTTTGCAACTCTATATTCTCACACACGAACGGTGGATAGACTTTTCTTTGTTCTTTTTCTTCCAATTTAACCCCCTTTTTCCTGAAATTTTTTACCTAGAACACTTGTTTGTTTGCTACTTTAACAATACAAACATAGTTTACTAAAAGTACGTATTTCAAGTCGAAAACTTCATATACAGTATATATTTTTTGTTTCATATATTTTACTACTTCAGCTGCTTCGTAAAAATACAGACTATAAATTGGCCGTTTGATATTGAACAATCTATGGTTTTAAGGCCTTACAAAAGAAACCCGATTTGGACAATAACCCAAATTATAGTCGATCTCTCTTTATTTTTTATTTTTAAATACATACATTGATGTTATATTGTGTTAATTTATAAATTAAATTGAAAATTGGTATCAGATAACGGTCATAAGATAAGAAAATGATGGAAGGGAAGTCCATATTTAAAAAGAAACAGACAAGAATATAATCATAATAAACATAAAAAATATAAAGGATTTGGTTTAGAAAAGTGTTTCTTGAAATTTCAAAGCAGGTTTTCCTTGTTTTGTGGTACAGTTTTTTTATAGTTGCTCATAATTAATTTTACAAAAATCTTAAATGCAAAATAAAGTTGACAAAATAAAAGTTGATAAAATTTTTTGGGAAGCTGTTTTTAATTCTAACGAAATAGTCTTTCTTGTTCATTATAAAATTATTTTTATTAGAAAAAATTATATTTGATAGTCTTAAACCTCAAGCAGTTTTTTAAATATATAAATAACTATTATAACATTCGTTTCTGTAGGAATAATAAAATCGTTTCTACCTCTATACAGGCGACTATTATGGTGGTATACACATGAGATAATTGTATCACATGACCTACTAACCACCAGGTAAAGCCGAGTATTCTACTAAATAATAAAATTAATCAACCAGTCTAAAAATCTTTTGCATGATAAGACACCACCATTATTTCGCAAAATTTCAAAGTCAAATTTCTCTAAAATAATTTATTAAACATCAACAAATTAATATTTAAGTTTATGCATACATTTTTTGAATCCGCAAATAAGTCTAAAAAGTTACTGATAAAAAAAATTCTAAATTAAAGTCTTTCACATTACCGGCTGCAATTTTAGAAATATTATGCAAAGGATATTCATCTTAAGTGGAAGGTGTTCTTTCCAAAACAGTCAGTCAGTAAAAAGAGATTATTACACATTTTTTTTTTTTTTTTTAAATAGCTGTTGTACGAATATTTACATTCATACACATAGAAGTATTTTTTTTTCTTCTGCTTCCCTAGGTCAGATAGGCATTCAAGAAATACACAACCTAGGGGGCGGATCTTTTATTCACCTCATTCGCCTGCCTCAAATTACTGAAGCAAGGTAACCGAACCCGGCTATGCCGTTCCCGGGCCTCATCACAGTAACCGGGACTCGGTCTTGCCTCTTGCCTGCCTCAAGACACCAGAGAGAGAAACCAAGTCCGGCTATGCCGTTCCCGGATCCCTTCCAGTAGCCGAGTCAAAAAAGTATCTACAAAATGTCTTCAATTGTGGGGTTTCGAAATAAACAACCAGTCATTAAATTACTTTTAAAAGTTTTCAAGAAAGTTCCATTTACTATGACTATACAAATTGTAAGGTACAACATATTGTTACTTAAGAAATGATTAAATATGTTTTGTTAAATTAAATCTTGATTCGTAAATCTCTGAATCATGATTATATAGAATTTTGAGTGAAAGTTATTAAAATAGAGTTAGATTAAATCTTGAAATGAAATTCCATAAAGTGTTAGTACTTATTTTACGTTATTAGAAATTTCTTATAAAATTTAATCTTATATTCAAAAGAAAAAAAAAGTTTTTAATTAGATACATAAAATCCTAAAAATATTCCGTAAAACCCTATTTGTGTTTTTTTTTTAAATTTATTTAAAAGTACAAAATAAACTGTATTAAGAGCTTGTAAAAAGTAAAATTGATACAGAAATCATCCCTTTTTACAGAATTTATAAATGATTTCAGTGTTCAATTTTGAAATTATCTCAACAGATTTAAATTAGATTTAATATCTTTGAATAAAACTGCGGAAAGATAAATAAACCTTTTTTTTAAGTAATCTTATGAAGTACCTATATTTAAAGTCGTGTAACTATGAAAAATATTAACCACAAAATACTATAAGCCACACGGGGTTTTGGCTTTATTTGAAACACATTTTATTAACAAAGGGTATTTGTGAAATTGAAGAAATAATAATAAGACGGGATTCAGGGAGTACGAGATTTTTTTTCACAGAAATATATACGATAATATAATATCATATATTATCATTTAAAAAAAATTGCTGACATTTTTATAAACTGATTAAGTTTTGTGCAATAACATGAAACTTTATCAAGTGAAAAAAGCAATATAATCGTACAGCAGAATTAGCAAAAATAATTGTTAGATGGCTATTATGTATATTCTAATAGGGAAAACGAGAACTTCGAGGATAAACCGGCAAGTTTCTTTTTAACTACCGGCTCCTCAATATTGCGCCTGTAGTGAATGATAATGGTACACTCTCCAAACATTAGGAATGCAGCTGTCTACGACTCCTCTATTTTTCATCTCGAAACTTTTAGAATATAAAATTAATTAATCAATTTAGTTGTAATTTATCTTCAATTTTAATTTAATTAACTGTTTAAAATTGATCCAATTTTACAGAAAATAAAACGATAGTTTTTGTGCAGTGAACTTTTAATTAAGGCTAACAGTTATGTGATATTTGGAATCATACGAAAATTCCTAATAAAAATAGATAATTACAATGAAAGAAATACTGAATTTTCGTTTCTACGATGTTTATTAAGGAACCGGCCATTAGAGTCCGGTGAAATTTTAGATGCTAAATTTTGATATTAATCAAATTTTATTAGCATTACAAGGTATGGATTTCTGATTTTTTTAAAAAAGGCATCTAGCTACTCATTCTCAGTATTTTTTTTCAAACTGATACTAACAATGAGTAATATTAAAAAATTATTGGCCGTATATAATTTCCTTTACGTTCTTCGGATAACATGTAGTAAAGTGGTCGCACTCACTTTTGTGTAAGAATAATTTTAATCTAGCAATCCATTCGCAAATGACGAGGTTGCAAATGTCGGCATTAAAAATTTGTACTTGAATAAGAATATAGTTTGTTGCAAGTGTTAACTCATCCTACAAAGGATTTTTGTATAGTAATTTATGCACTACATGAATTAATTTCGCAGTATTGAGATATGTGCTACTTTGTTTTTATTTTAATTAAACAAAATTGTTATAAGTTATTTAAATTTAGATATTTGTAACGGATTCAGAAAATTAAACGAGAAATTTAATTAGGTAAATAAGATAAATGTACTTAATTTTACTATCTCAAATAAGTAATAAAGTTATACCACTTCATTTTACATGTCAGTAAAGTGATTTGCTATCAGTGAAGGCCCTGGTTTAATTTCCGGTAAGATCTGAAAAATTTACAATCCAAGCGTACTCGATGAAGCGACTTAAGAAATAAAAATAAAAAAAATATTCGTACATTAAAACTCAACAAATTTTGATGAATTCACGTAAAAATATTTTTAGATGTTAATAATTTCTTGGTAAACTTAAATCGATTGTTTGTATTTGAATGGATATCTGTGGAAATTTCATTTTTATTATTTATCTGTTATAATAAATTTGTTATTTTTAAATTCAAATGGTATGAAGAATACCCTAAAAATTATAAGTTTATACTTAATGCAAAATTAGGTTTGATGCAGGTCGAAGGGTTTGCTTTGAATTTCAGTATGTTGACCCAAGGCAACTGAAATTTTATTTTTAGATAGAGAATTCTTTATTAGGCGAAGAGAAAGGGGGAATGTGTCTGTCTCTGGATAAGAGAGTGGAGGTGACTATGTTCGTCAGAAAATTGTTGGTGAGGGGGTAACGGTTGGGTACTGCATATATTTAAACGGGGACCTAAGTAAACGTTTTGAGGGGCGAAATTCTAGCAAGAACAAACAGGCTGTTGCCACCTAATTAAACGGCAAACCCTTCCCAGAGCGTTCCTCAAGACAAACATCTCTTGCAGCTACTGTTAGAACATAACCTCTCTTCCCTCGTTCTACACTATAATACCAAAAATTCATCTCTCATACCACTTCCGTTCCCTATGAAATGCTTACGTCCCTCGTACTTGTTGCAAGTAACTTTTACTTTCACATTTAACAGAATAAGAATACGCATAAAATAACTTATATCGTAACATTATAATGTAACCTAATTACAAAACACGTATAAACATTTTGTGTTCCTAAGCCTTCACCTGACTAATTAAACATTTTAAACTGCTAACTCAACAATAGAAACGTACTCTACTGCAAATACAATTTTTCATATTTTACATGTAATATGTAACTAATGAATACGATTCACATTCATTTTTGAATGTAAACCAGCTTTAATTTTTTATTTCTTTTTCTGGAAGTATTTTTTTAGAATAAGCAAATATTATTATACTTCTAGTCAAATATTATACTGAATATAAGCCTGCTCTATTTGATTAAATCATTCAATAAGTGAACAATTAATTCTTTCCCTTTATTTTGTTATGGGTTTAATAAAAGCAAAAATTAAATTATTTCGTTGATTAAATATTTTAATAGATTTACTTAGGAAGGTCAAGTAAAATTTCTTACTAGTAATCACTAGATTACTCTCTAACAATCTAGTAATCACTAGATTAACTAAATTAATCACTAAGTTAACTATGGTTTTTGCTCTCCAATTCTTTCTAGTAGTCACTAGAGAGAACTTATTCTATCGGGATGAAACATTAAATTTATTTATTTATGGGCATGAAAAAAAAAATTCTCATGAATGTAACTTTATTATTATTAGTTTGTTTTACAACAATTATAAAAACACTTTAATTTTAAAATCACGGATTTTATCTGTACCTGTATTCTATTTTTTATAGGATTTATACTGTTTTATATAACTTTCTCGTATGTCCAAGAAATGCTGTGTAGCCTTTCTTGTACAATCTATCTCCTATTTTCTATCTATAATCAAATACTGAATTGCTGTTAGTGCTCTAGTCTCATTGACTTGTTTTCATTTCTAACCTTACTGACTCTTATAATTACTTTTCAGTTTTTGTTGTATAATCATTCCTGTCCATCCCACGAAGTTCTCCTGTTAAATGTGTTAAACTTCATTTCAGTGATTTCAATTTGTTTCCTACTCTTAGGTGATTTTTTTACGTCCTACAACTGGATAATTCAATAATAGTTTCTTACGAATTTACAAATGCTTAGTTTCATCTATTTATCTAAGTATTACTTATTCCACACCAAATGTTTAAAATACCTCAGTATTTTTTTAGATTTTATAAATTACTTTTCCTTCTCCTTTTTACTGTCCAGATCTTGTGAAATACATATAATAGCTAAACTGCGGCACTTGGAAAAATTCTATTATCTATTATTGGTTTGCAGCATCTCGGTGTCTTAATAATATTGTCATAACTTTAATTTCGTTGACTGTCGATTGAAATTGTCATACAGATTCACGATTTGAAAGTTTCATCATTACAGAACCATCCAAGTTTAATAAAATATAAATGGATTGATAAATCCAAGTTAAGTCTATCCTTAGCGCCGATTCTTTTTTAAAAAGAATTTTTAATTTATTACGTTCATAAATTTTACCAAAAATAGATATACATTGTTATGTAATTATTATAGATATAAATATTAATTATTATTGAATATTTCTTCCAATAAGTTATAAACAACATGCTAACAAGGAGACGTTTCGTTACATATCCATTATAACGAAGGGAGTGTTACCAAGAGACTTAATAATTGACTGAATAATTACTGTACAAAAGACAATGGCTTCAACATACTAACAATTCTTAGAATTAACATATTTTCAGTAACACATTCCAATAATAATGCTTACATATGCTAAATACTGTACTCTAATTTCCATGAATTAGGATTTAGAGATTGTTTTTACAATTTGTTGTAAGCATTTTCCTATTATAAGCACGTTAATTTTAACATTTATGTTTTATAACTTGTACAATGTTTTTATTTTTATAATTGTAATCACGTTGCTGAGTTGAACACAATTAAATGTTATTTTTTAATCGACAAAACACAGAATTTATCTTTTTAGAAAACTTATAAAAAAAATTCGAGAACTTTACCACAATTTCCATTGTATTACCCACATATTCATGAAACACATTCTCTACTAAAAACTTTTTTCTGAACTTGCAATTCAATTAAATTACCAATATCTTTGGTAGAATGTTGGTTAATTAGTTAATTAAACTATTTAACTAATAGCTTTTTGATTTTCTTGCTGCATTTTATTACCGTTTTTTAAAAATAAATAACAGATTTTACTAATATTTACATAATAGCACAAAGACAATGAATTTGTTTGTTCGGTGTAGTATTAAAGAACTGTGGAGCTGATATGAAAATTTCTAACACTATTTTAGATTGTAACGCATTCCATGTGTCAAAAGCTATAAAGCAATTTCAGATTTTAACCGAAAATTCCGAAATTCATCCCGTTTGGTACTCTTCAAGCTAATATAGTTAAGAGTAATGATGGAAAGGAAATAAATAAAATAGGATTATGATAACACCGTTAAATATATATTTACAAAACTTTACAGCATGATTCTACAGGATTAAAGTTATGGCTCGAATTATGCCTGCATTAATCCCTTCTACTAAATATAAATATTGCGATAATCAATTTTTTTCAAAATACTTTTTATTAAAAAAAAGAAAAACCTACTAAAAAAGAGGTTCAGTCCCTCTTTCACCACATACACCTTTATCCCAAAGTTCCCTAAATTTACAACAAAAAAAATTATTCAATATCTATAATGGAACTACTTTTCCTACCTTTAGGAAAAATTTAAAAAAATAATATAGAAGTAGAAGATTTTCAAGCCTTCTTGCTGAGAAACATCTTGTATCCACTAGGAGCCTCAGTTAACAAAAATTGATTGGCCTTTTAACAGTATCCCATAATCCGAATTTTTTTTTCAAAATTTTATTGTTTATGAATAATTCTTTTAAGAATCTGGTCTGCTTTAAGATTAATAAACAAGCAAGAGAATAAGTTTCATAGTTTTTGCACATGCCAACAGGTTAAACTACCCACGCTTCACAACCACTTCAATCAACGAAATTGAAATATTACTACTTCAAAATCATTATTTCTTAAAAATATGTTATTGCTACTGGACTAACTGGTTTGCAGCTTGGTCTACAGTTTCATGAAGTCATTTAATGATTATTGGTTACATTTGGAAAACTTTTCATGAAAACACCATAATTGGTAAATACTGACTGAATAAGAGGTTTCCGAATATTTTCTGAATAAATCTACATTTCTATGCTTAAAATTTCTGGCTGTTTACATTGTTTTGGCTATTTTAATTTAATTGTATAATTTAATTTGCCTTCTTTAAATGAATGGCAGTCAAAATTATTTTTGTTACAAAAAATTTTCTTAGTTATTGGTTAGTGACCCATTTTCGTATTATTTTGAAAGGAAGAGCACAAAAACAGTAACAAAACAATAAGACGTACATGATTGACTTCGATAACGAGTGTAAAACAATGCGACTTTGATAACGTGACTTGGATTGGTTTTATATCTATAGAAAATGGGAATGATTATTTAATCAACTTTATCATATCGATTTAAGGTTTAAAAAGATATTTATCTCAGAAAATCAATTTCCACAAAAAAAAACAAAATCGACAGCGCTAAAATGTTACCTGTTTTCAATGAAAGTTTTTCTTTTTAACTCATAAAGTACATGTTAACAGATTATTAATAAAGAGAATTAATCGATGGTAAAAATCCTATTTAACTGAAATTCATATAATTGAGAAAAACTGAAATTTATATTTCTAACTTTTAAATTGATGAAATACATATAATTTAGGTCAAACTGAATACTAGGATTGAATAGGTTTTTATAAAATTTCTTTACATTACGAGTTTAACATAATTCTTTACTGTCATATTAAAAGAAAATAAATAGTTGATACATTTAAAGCGATTAATAAATTAAAATACATAATTCATTTAAAAATTCGAAAAGTTTGTTAGCTTATCATCTAAATTTGTTTACCAAACAACTTAATTGTATACGCCCGTAGCTATGTAAAAGCATTTTACGCATGAAAAATTAAAAATTAAACACATCCTCAAGTTTTTTTCACTCAAATGAATGCAAATAAAAAATGCTGCCAATTATTTATAAGCATATTTATTTTATGAATGAAACTCCTTTCTACACATCTGCCATTGGAGGATATATTTTGCAGTATATAATTTAATATGAATGTGTGTACGCGTATATAAATGTTGAGGGGGCTATACAATAATACTGTAACGTCTGAACCGATTTTTATGAATAACCAGCAAAGCCTTTTTCACATTATTGGTAGATGTAACAGTGGATGCATAATTACTTCAAGAGACAATATATATATACAAAAAAGAAAGCAGTGTTCATGAACTCTTGTAATAATCTCTGGTTTGTAGAATCCTATCATTAATAAACGTATTAATTTAACATATTAACTTAACTTTAACTTTAAACTAATTTATTATTTTTTTTTTTTTTGCTATAATAAATTTCTTTATTTGCTCATTCTATAAATTTGTTAGTATAATATGGTTCAGACTCACTGCAGCGGAGGAATTTGTCGTAATCAAGTTTATTTGTCCGTTTCAACATCTTACTTATTCTTTTAAATTTTATTCTGTATCCCTTATAGTTACGTTAAAAACATAGAAGGTTTATTACCACTGATTTAAACTGTTTTTTGTTTGAAGTTTCTAAAGAAAAAAAAAAACAGATGGAAAAGCTAAAAAAGGAATGCTGATTGTTTTGGAAAAGTATAAGAGAAATGAAGCGTCTAGTTTCACTGTTGTGATTGGAATGAAAACTGAAAGATCTTACGGATCTGGATTCTTAGGAATGCGAAAGACTACTAAAGGATGCTTAGGAATGCAGGACGCAAGAAAGAGGACTTGTTCATTATTTTAGATTTTTCAGTTCAACAAAGCATCACCTTCCTTAGAATAAAGAATTTACAAACAAAGTCGACAACATTTTAGAAGTGATAGTAAACTGCGTTTACCTACTGAACAATCTTTAGTTTTCGATTCATACTTCTTAGATAAATTTTACTTTGTAAAACAAAACTGCGCCAGAAAAGGTTAGTACTTCACAAAGTTATTAAATAATAATTTAATATACATCAAAAAAGCATATATTTTTTTAAACCACATTTTAAAGTTTATAAAAAGAAAGAATTTTATTTTTAAAATCGATATATCTGAAACTAAAACAATAGTTTTAATGACAATTTATGGAGTACATGCTGGTCAATATTAATGAATCATAAAGCAGAAAAACTTTATTATCACATATATGAAAAAAAGCAATATTTAATTAATTTTTATTGAACTGCTTTATTTCTGATCAATAAAATGGAAAATGGCACTGGGAGCTTGCATAAAATACAAGGAATTCACTATTTATTGGCTGATCTACCTATTGTTGTAATGTTTATTCATATGCTTCCAACAAACGGGCTTGCCTTTAGGGTAGAATATGAATGTTTCTCAAATTCACTTTACTTTTAATCATTCATGCATCCATGATTCCTAATTTACATCCAGAAAATAATTATTAGACTATTGCCCTGATTACAAGCTAATCAGATATGATAATACTTACAAATTTCATCTACTGAAGTCGATCGTAGAATTAATTTGTTTTAAGCGTTTTATTCATTTTTTCTTATCATTTTTTCCCTTAAGAAAATAAGCGAGCTTAACAAGTTTAAACTAGATCATCAACAATTCCGGCATCATACTTCAAACACGCATGAGAAGCAACGTTGCCATCCCTTACTTTCGAATAGGTAAACAGATTTCAAGGAAGTAGTCATAGATTATTCCGTTAGTACTCACTGATTTCGACTGATGAGAAAATTAGCGTTAGAAATAAAGCACATATACTAGATAAAATATTTAATCATTAATTAACTACTGATTTTAGTTCTTTGATAATAATTTTATGGTGTTCAACTCATTTTACTAATTATTAATATAGCGTAATATAACACTAAATTAACTAAGTGATTACAAGATTAACTTCCAAGTTTATACAACTTTTAACGTTTGTATTCAAGGGGAACTAAAGTGAATGTCTGCTTTATATTAAATCTTTTAATGGATTGTAGATATGAATACTTATTTCACTTTATGAGGAAACTGAAGCTAAAAATCTGTTCGGTAAAAGATTACTACGAACAAAGAAAACTGTAATTAGTTTTTGATAGTAGGAGTAATAATTTACAACTTCCAATTTATGTGCAGCTTATTACATAATATCTGTAATAGATTGAATTCTGTTCTGATATACTGTTAGATTTATAAATTTCATGTCTTATACACAATATTTTGTGGATAAGTGGCACGAATTTAATAAAATGAATTTCAAGGCAGTCAGGCCAATAGCCACTTATTTTAATTACTGATTTTAATAGCCTATTTTTAAAATTTATAACCAAATCAGTTACAAATTACTTTTAATGTTTATTTTACTGAATCGTTTGAATATAATTAATTTCTTTTAGACTGGTGATAACAGTGGAATGGTTGTTAACGTTACTATAACAGCAATTATTGTGAAAGGATACGGTAATTCTAAGGAAAAAGAACAGGTGAAACTGACTTCAAAACGTCTTCTGCAAGAGTAAATTTATATATATTGAAAGAGAATCGTTTATCTTTTTCTAAAGGAAAATCTATAATTTTGAACTGTTTTTGTTCTCTGTTTACTGTTGATCACAGGTAGCTTACAGGTAGCAATACGAATTTTTCAAATTCCTGTTCTCTTTTATCTATCACCTGGAGATGTAATCAAAAATAAATTTTTACTTCAACTACAAGTTCTTTCTGAAAGAAAAATATTTTTCAAATGTACTCACAGAGAAAGAAAATTGTATAAATGCATTTAAATAACTCAGAGGATGTCGGTAGCCCTTCTGTTGATCGTAAAATGAAAACATCTAGAAACAAACTCTTATCTATATATATGGACAATGAACAAGAGTATAAGCTCTTAATTTTGATATCTTTTATTTTTTTGGTGACTGATAACCGTTAATTAATGCGTTCATAAGTTCATCAGAATATTTTTAATTGATTTATTAATGCCACTGTGATAAATTTAATTATTATTTAAAACAATAAAGCCTATATAAGTAAAAAAAAAAACATAATAATGACAGTACGTCATTGAGCCAAATTTAAAAAAACAACATAGTTAATTAAAAATTTAGTTACAAGGGAGGTGTAATACAGTGTGGTGGGGTGGTGGGACCCATTACAGAAATACCGAAATGTAAGAAAAATATTTCGTTTTTGTGAAGAAATTAAATTTGTGTTGTTATTATCTTAAATATAATTGCACTAGAATCAGAAAATGTTGCATTTACCTTGCTCATTGTATTTAATATTTAAACTTTAATATTCTTTTCTTAACATCAGAAGAAAATAATGTGAATCGGAACAGTTATTATGTTTAAATAATAGTGGTGAAAATCATAAAACATATGTGAATTTCTTTTTAGAGTTTCTAAAATTTATGCAACACCGAGTGGTAATTACACAGTAGAATGAAGATAACCTTGCCTTGATTCGGGGAAAGAAGTCTCAAAGAATCCAGTTTTTTCACAGCATTTTAATTTGTATGTACAAACAATACAGAGATTAAAATTGAAATTTGTCGGTAAACTATTACTATCGAGTAAAAGTAAAATAAATTAAGGTTTGCTGATTATACAGTTCTTTTGGAAGTAATCAAAGATTAATTACAAGAGAAACTAATTAATTTCTAGCAGAAATATTCAGTCTGACAACGTTTTGAAATCGGCAGAAAGATGAATAATGTGGGAGTAGATTAATTAATTAAATTAATTGGTTAGTAAATAAATTAATTAAGATGTATTAATTAATATTAATAATATAACATAATTAACATTAAAATTAATATAGAAAAAGATAGTAAAGTAGAAAGAAATTTAACAGAATTTTGTATTTTAATTCATAGAATCGCGAAGGAAGAACCAAGTAAGTTAAAAATCAAAATCAGTCTAGCGCAAATAAGATGTGCTTTGTATGAAAAAAGAATTTTCCTAGTATTTAATATAGATCTAAGGTTGGAATGAAATTCTTGAAAATATGGAGTCAAGTTTGCATATAATTTTACTGAAAAGTGGTTAATAGGAAATTCAAAAAGGAAAAGAATAATGGTACCTGAAAATAGTTGTAATAAGACGACTAAAAAATTATGTGGGCTGATAATATTTAAAAATACTGAACATCATAAGTGAAAGAGAAATGTAGGATATAATATTTAAAAAAATAAAAAACAGAACAATAGCCAAAAATCCTTAAGACAAGTATTATAAATCAGATTAAGAGACAAGAGAGAGATTAAGGAAAAATATACCATCCGCCTCAGAGTCTATAAAAAATTAAAGACAAAAGAAAATAATCTTTGCTGAAATAAGTTTATTTAATGATCAAGTATATTTAAAACTTCTCAGAAAGTTGGTCACTTATGGACGAAGTTTCATAGGTTTCTTTGTCAGTCGTTTGACTATCTGAACCCGCAGTTCTTCACTGCCTCTAAATTTTTACTGGTTATACTTATTACCAGTACACTCATCTTACCTTAGTATCAAACATCCTAATGTTCAAAAATATATCTTTTTTTTATCCAAATATCCGTCAGTATACTCTATAAGTAATATTCGATATACTCGTCAGTAAATATCTGCAGTATATTCCTATATATTGTCATCTCCTGTATTCGCTAAATATTCATTTTTCTTAATTAATAAACTCTGCATTTATTAATCCTTCATTATATGATTTATACCTTCAACTAAAGAGATTTTTCCAAAAAATCTCCCTTCTTCAAACTCTCTTTCTTATGAAGAAAGGGTAAAATTCGTTACCCTTTCTTCACAATCTCTTGCATAAATTTTCTAAAATTTACAAATTCAAAAAATATGTTTATGACAATAATTACTTACTTTCCTTGAATATTATAAATTGAGCCTTTAAAATTTACACGCTGAAACACTGAAAAATATCTGATCTATATGTATATATTGCAATGTATATTTTCTTCAAATTATTATCCTTATGACTAAACATAGTTCAACTCATAAAAAATTGTACAAAACACTTATTGAAGTCATAATTCGAAACAGTCTTATATATATATATATATATAGTCTATAAATATATATGACGTAAAGATTTCAGATAAACCTCTTGGCTTTAAAACCGTAAACTTTATTTCCGTTTCAGTTTTGGGGACAATCAAAAATCACAGCGAGCTATGTAAAATATATGGCTCGCTGAACATGGCCGAGAATAAGGTACTTGGCAAACCTGGGAAATTGTATGTTTAATGAAACATTTGGACTACGCGATAGAAAGGAGTGGGGTTTCTGTTATGATGCGAAGTGTTCAGTTACGCAATTTATAAAGTTCTGATAACCTGTAATAAACACAGTTTCACACATACAACGGATTGCTTTCTGATAAAAATATTTTAACTCTCTCCTTACTAACTTTTATCCTAAGTAACTTACACTTCGTTCCTACAGATGGGAGGCTTTGAGAAATTCTTACGGCGATTTGGGCCCTTTAACGCCTGGTAATGTTGTGCAGAAGATGCTACAAGATGAGAGGACTTGAAACTCCATCATCAGTATGGTGGGTAGTATTATCCGCTGCAAGAGATTAGAGGGCTAGGATAGTAGATAGGCGTGCAGGGATCGCCTGCGCGCAGCACCGGGACAATACGAGTGGATGGGGAAGGGATAGCTTGTACGGGGAGGTAGTCGGCCTCCCCCCCAACCCAGGGGTCGCCGCTGGTGATGAGTTGCCCGAGACTCCCTCACCCATCGAGAAAGCCCGAAACGAGAGAAGGGAACGGCAAGAGAAGGATGACAACATAGGGGAACAAACAACAAGAAGCCCGCAGATGAAACAATTAGCCATGAGTATGGTGAAAAGCGGGTATCAGGTCTGCTGTTTAAGGGGGAGGTTTTTAGCCGGTGAAAGCTCGAAACTGTCGTCTTGCGCGGGTATTCGGTGGCTAGTAAAGCTTTTTTCTCCTCCAAAGAAATAAAAATTAGCACATTTCAAATGGAAGAATTAATTATCTATTCCTGATATCTTATGATTTCCGTTCAAGCTTTATCTATGTTAACTTGTAATATACCAAACATAATTTTTTTCTAATATAAGTATCAATCAAGAATTACATATACACAGTTTTTTTAAATTTGAAAAGTACATAAAATTTTATTTCATTAATAACTTCTGTTTATATATATATATATATATATATATATATATATATGTGTGTGTGTGTGTGTGTGTGTGTGTGTTTATTGAATTATTATTTATTTGTATTAATTATTATTTATTTATTTGAATTATTATTTGTTGTAATTTTTTTATAATCAGAGGTAAATAATTATTACTAAATCAATACATTTAAATTAAAACAAAAAAGTTAAAAAAAAAGGAGATAAAGTCGGATTCGAATGTACACCTTCTGTAAGATCCAAATAGTTCATTAATTAAAATTTGATTTGGCTATAACTCTGGAGCCAATAAAAATAAATTCCACTTATGATATATCGTTGAAAAGCTCACAATGTTGGGTCATTCTGCAGTTAAGAAAAAGTCCAAATTCCAATTTTGTTGGATTTTGGACTTTTTTGGACACTTTTGTGTCCAGTCTATTGCAATCAAAAGAGGAGGTGCACAACTAGATGTTGCAACAGTCCTAAATCCAAAATTTCAACATTCTACGGCTAATCGTTTTTGAGTAATGCGAGACACATACGTATATACGTACGTACAGACGGTCACGCCGAAACTAGTCAAAATCGATTAAGGGATGGTCAAAATGGATATTTCCGTTGAAATCTGAAAACAGAAATTTTTACTTCGTACAAGGAAGTAAAAATGGAAATTCCGAAGCAAACGTCAAATTTTTATTATTAATTAAATAAATAATATTTTACGAAAAAATACTGCTCCGCAAAATTTGAATGCAGCGAAACTACTTTCTACAGACTACAGACTCATTTTTTTTTTTTTATAAACTGTTATATTTAAATAATTTTTCTTCGAGTTTAACGGACATTACCTGCTATGGTCATTAGCCCGATGGAAATTTGACGCGTATGGAATGCGCTAAGTAAGCTATGTTTGACCTGGATTAGAACCCGAGACTTCCGGATGAAAGGCTGAGATGCTACCACTTTGTCACGGAGACTGACAATCACAACCTATCTTACGACAGAATTTGAACATGTTTCAACCAAAAAATATTATTGAAAAAAATAAAACAATAAGTTACAAATTTTAACTGTAATGTAAGAATTTTTCTCATACTCATACGTAAATTTTACTTTATAAATATATATAATGGAATGGAATGCAAAGTTGGCAGGAGTCTATTACTCCCTACTTTGTCGCAGAACCTGGACAGAGTCCCTTGCTGCTGGATCTTTCTAATCGGGCTTGTTTTTAAAAGGGTTATTTTTTAATCTCGGATCTAATTTTTTCAAGTTTTGTCTATTATTATTTTAGTGAAAATATATATAAAAAAATAACATAATAATTTGCATTAGTTTAAATGTGTAACAAAATGTAGAAGTTTGTTTAATAATTTAGAAAATCATATCCTACAAACAGAATAAAATTATTTCTACAGTTACTTGTTTCTACGTTTCTTCCACATTTAGCACTTAGACTATCAAGTACTGACTGAGATGGTAAACATATTTCTTAAGTATTTTAAAACTATTATTGTTTATAAATTAATTTCGCATAAAACGCTCTGATAAAGTAGAGATCTTTTATAAAAGTAGTTAACGAGGAAGAAGAAAAAAACAGTAAGTAGAAGAATTATTTTTTTTATATAAACGTCAAGTTATTAATCGTCATATTTAAAAAATCCATTGAAATGTAAAATTTAATATCGTTCCAAAAATTTTCTTTTATGTTTATCCTTGGAATAAGAAAAAATATCTTATTACTTAGTTAAAAATCTTTCAATAACTAATTTAACCTAAATTTTCCTAAGTAAAGCGCCAAATATTTCTCTTAGTTTCTAATGACTTTTCGTGTAAATTCAAGATACTATAAAAATTCAAGATACCATCACAATTCCAGTTTTAGTGAAACCGATTACCAGTTCTGAGGTTAAAGTAATAAAAATTTATGATTTAGACAACAGTTTTTTTTTCTCGATTTAGTGAAATAAATATTAGCCACATCTACCTCAGTATATTTCTTGGTATAAAATACATAATCTTAAATTTTAACACTTCTTCAAGATAAAAAAAAATTAACAAGCTTCATATCCACTTTACTGGGTAAATATTAACCGAATCTCTAAAAGATCGAATACAATATTCTATAGGATACGCCTGCAAACAAAATTAGTACTAATATGTCAAGGAATCAGTTATATTTAAATCGATAAGTTAGAAGGAGTAAATAGATTACTTCTTATGTAAGAGTTAGTTTTATTAGAATCGTTTCCACAAGTAATATATAAATAAGCAAACCTTCTGAAATGTTTTCTAACTCGAAAGATTTTTCGCTGTTTGAAATTTAAGTTGTTTGCATCTATGATCAATATGCTTATCGTTACTTTCGTTACAATTCTTAGTATTTTGTCTGCAAAAGCAAGCAAGGTAGCTTTAAGACAATGTTCTCATAAATTTTTTATTTAATTGCACGATTTTATACATAAGAATCAAAAATGTACTACTAAAGAAAGGAAACTAAAGAAAATAAATTCTTTAAAAAATGTTAAAACAATTTTTATTTTCAGGCGTATTCGTGTTATATTTTAATAAAATTTACTCTTTAATACCAATTTTTGAGATTTAGTCTTTCATATAGTACAGTACAGTACAGATTTTATTAACCGAATGCAGAAAAGCGTTAAAACTGTTATATTAAAATGAATAATTAATTTGCATGCAGTGCTATTACTCGTAACGCAAAAACTAGAGATTACAGAGGTTTATTCTTCCTATTTAATTAACAGTGTATATATTTATATATATATATATATATATATATATATATATTAGTACACTGAATTGCGTGTGTATATATGTTCATATATTTTAATGCATGCACAATCTATCAACAGTTTACATTGAATAAATGTCATGTTTAATATTACGTAAGCAGCACACAAACAACCAAAGACTTTATGCGGTATTATTGAATCTTATATTGTTTAACTTGTTTTATAAAATAACCTGCTGAGTTAAATTAATGGTTAAACGTTCTCGATTCTACACAAAATTTAAACGCGTTTTTTAAATATGACTATAATTTTAAATTATTTTGGTAGTTATGAATTCGAAAGGCTATGGAAAAGTAAACAGGAATATAAATGAAGCTGTCTTTAAGATTGGTATATGACCGTCTGGAAGGTTATTTGCCGCTTATATTTTACCGTAGTATACGTATGAGGAACATAGGCTCCAAAATTGCATATTCATAACATTTTTTTAAAATTTTTAAAAGTACTGGTGTAAAATTATAACAAGATTAAAATATTTTAATAGGCTAATAGTGCTGTTAATAATAAGATGTAAAAAGATAGAATGAATTTGCACATACAATCATAATAAAACAATTTCTGGATGACCTGAAATAAGATACAGTTTCCTTCACAAACTTACTATTTACTCTCAAGTTAACAAGTTTTTCGTACTCGGGTTACTCAGGAAAGTATGTAGTTATGTGTTTCCAGTGTCATCTTCACTAAGCCAAACGTACTGTTTCACAGTATGCCAAACCCACCGAAATGATGTTAGACAGTTAACATCTTCAAACAAAATACTGGTTATATGATGTACTTAGTGTCAATTGTATCTAATTTTGAAATGTAGACATATTTTTTAAATATATTGAAAGTAGTCTAAAGCAACAAATGATTATAAACTTTCTGCCGATGTACATTATTCATTTAACACAGTGTTTCTTGTTAGAAGAGAATAATTATGAATAGGCATTATGGTATTTATAAGTGACAGAGTTTGTTTTCTTGTATATTCCGTGTGATCCGAGAAGGAACTATCTTAAAGAGTTCTTAACTATTCAAAAGTTTATTTCATAGTGATAAATTCTGTAAGAAAACATCATCTACTCTTCTATACTTTCTTGAAAGCCCTTTCAAATATCATAATTAACAGTATTTAACTGAAAAATGAAGTCTAAATTGCAAAAATTTATTTACCTCAGGGTCACCAAATCCTGAAATTTGGTAGAAAAACAAGTTAATAATATCCATAACATTTTTAAATCTGTGCTTTTAAAAAATATGTTTTCGATTCTAGGGATCTGTATTATAGTTACAGATTTCGGAATTTGTAATTAAGAAAAGTTGAAAATATTGTGTTAATTGAAGAGATAATTTTTTAAAAAATACTATAAACCTAACATTTTTACTTTCAGTGTCATGAAAAGAAATTAAAAGTGTCAAATAGACTCAAGGCCCCATCACTTCCCATGTTATCCCTTGTTTCTACAACCAACAAAAACAGAAAAAATATAGTTATTGTGTACTTTATCGTTAAAATGATGATTTTTACTTCCTTGTACAAAGTAAAGGAAGTACTATAACCGCAAAACATTTCGGTTTTCAGATTTTAACAGAAATATTCATTTTGACCATTTCTGAATTCATTTTGACTAGTTTCGGCGTGACGTTTGTACGTACGTATGTATGTGTATATGTATGTACGTTTGTATCTCGCAAAACTCAAAAACGATTAGCCATAGGATGTTGAAATTTTGGATTTAAGATCCAAAATTTCAACATTTTTGGTAGGAGGTGCACAACTAGATGTTACAACATTTGGTTGTACACCTCCCCTTTTGATTGCAATTGACTGAACAAAAAGTGTCCAAAAAAGACCAAAATCCAAAAAAAATTGGAGTTTTGACTTTTCTTAACTGCAGTAATAAGCCCTCATTGAGATCTTTTCAACGATATTTCATAAGTGGTACTTATTTTCATTGGATCCACAGTTATAGCCAAATAAAATTTTAATTAATGAAATATTTCGATCTCATAAAAGGGAAGGCACACCGGTTCGAATCCGACCATCTCCTTTATTTAAAAAAATTTTTTTTTGTTTTAATTAAATATATCGATTTATTAATAATTATTAACCTATGATTGTAAAAAAAATTACAATAAACAACTCAATAATAAAATTTAAAAAAAATATCAGAAGTTATTAATGAGATAACATTTTTTGGACTTTTCATTAAAAAAAAAAAAAATATGTATATGAAATTTAACAGGCGTACAAGTAAATCATGTGGTGCCCACTTAAGATTTGGTGAAACATCTGATTATTCTTTTTGTTTTCATTTTGTTGCTGGTTACATCATAATAATTTTAAAAATATTGAATTAGATATAAGACATACATTTATTTAAAGAGTAATAAAGGGACTTTTACTCTATCTTAATATTTCAGGTAGGATTTTTGAATTAATAATTGTATAAATATTTGATGTTAATAACTAATATTTTAACAATTGTGTAACTGTCCCTTTTATTAAAGGGACTCACTTTCAAATATCTCACTTTCAAATAAATCTCACTTTCAAATGAAACAAGTTTAAATGAAGTGCAGTTGTGCAGCAAAAAATATGTATATGTAATTAATTTCATAGGCGTGCAAGGAAGCCATGTGGTGTTCACATCAGATTTTTTTTAAGTCATAAAATTAATGTTCTCCTGCGCTTCTAGATATCTTAAAACCACTTATTTTTAAGGTAATAAAAATATTAAACTCCAGTATTGCTATTTCAACTTTTTACTGTGCTTAAAAGATCGAAAGTAAAACTCAAAGAATTCTTTGATGTATGAGTTAGCCTTATCCCTATAAATTTTTAATTGAACATTTTCTAGATTTTATAATGATTTTTATAATATAACCATTCTTATAAATTACACAGATAATTTTACGTTTTGATCGGAAATATTGAATCTAAATTTTAAATTAAAAGATTCCAGTATCCGATTTAGATGTAGTGAGCCGCAAACCTCCATGTAAATATTTTCAGAAAATTTAAATGTCTATTTATTTTAGATATTGAATTTTCAAGAATACTTTGAAAATATTTTACAAAAATAGTTCTTTTTATTTAAAAAGAATTTTAATTTACATACTTTTTTAGTAGACAGACACTTTTATTACAAGAAATTATTTAATTCATAAAAAAATATGAGTAAAACGTTACAACTGTATGCAGTTCAAACATACAGAAGGGAACAGTAATAAAAAGTAAATTTTCTTTTTAATAAAATATTTCTAAATTTATTTTTTAAATGCGTCATAGTTTGTTTTTCTTGGGTAAAAACAACATTCATGGATGTTTGTGAAAATAGTTAATAATTAAAAAAAAAACGAATTCGATGAAATATTTATTTAGAGTCGATAATTCAGGGAAAATAAATTCCTGATTTTTTTCTGTAACAGGACACATCCTTTATTTAGCTATCGTATTTTTTTATTGCTTTTTTTATTTTACTTGTTTTATACGAGAATAAATTTTGGTCTAATATCTTTTCCCTCCAAGTTTCTATAAATAAATACATTTTTTTTATTATTTTTTATGATATTTTCAAGAAAATTCAAGACTGAAAGTATTTCTACATTTAGCTTTGAAAATACTACGGAAGAATCGAGGATATTAATAAACACTTAAAACATGAAGCACTTTATTTTTTAATCACTACAAAGTACTGGTACGTCCTATCATTCTCCGTACGCTCTGTAGCAGGATTTTATTAGTACTTTGTATCTAATTGATAGCTTACCAAGTTTTTAGGTTTTCATCATGGTAGGCGAGCATATTGTTCTGTAAATATTTGTTCCATTTCTTCTAATTCTAAAATATAAAATCTATATAAATCAATAATATCTTAAGTGGAATTAATGAAAAAAATATTGTTACATTTAGGTAAGTAAGTAACTGAGTACACCTACGTGACTGTTATTGAATTTATAGAAATTTATGAATTTTATATAAATAAAAAACACGTGAAAAAATGTATATATATATATATATATGAATATTTTAAGTGGGACTATTTGTAAAGTATCATTGAAAACATAAATCAAATTTTAATACAGCAGTTAAAAAAAAACTTAAGGATAAGATTTGTTAGTAAGCTTATGAGCTATGAGCTTACTTTCTCCGTACCACTTTTAATGTAAATTAAATTAATTTATAGAAAATGTGGTATATAAAAACAGAATGAAGCAACTAAAAAGTAATTTGTTCGTTATGAATGTGATACTCTCAGTAAGCCTGAAACTAGTTATTTTATAATTTATATATTATTGTTTTTATACATTTTTAGAAATATAGAAAAAGAAAATATATAAATCTACTAATATATATATATATATATATATATATAAGATATATATATATATATATATATATATCTTTATATTTGTTAACTAAAAGGGAAAATTTATATATAGAATCGAATTTTTATATTAGTAATATATCATCAATTTCAAAAGATGATGATAAATGGAGTAAAGATTATGTAAATGGAAATCGCATGAGTTACGTAATGCTAATAATGTTTCTGCTACTTTCAGGATAAAAGTAAGAAAATTAATCTAGCTAAGCCGGTGAAAATAAGTGATACTTTATTCAAATAATTTCTGACAATTTTATTTTTAGTTAAATAAGTTAAAGAATTTTTTAAATTAACAGAAAGCAAGTAAAAACATGACAGATTTTATCATATTTGAAAACTTCAAGACAACCAGTTCTAATTTTTTTTTTTTTAACCTCCGGGACCACCGTTAGTATTGCTTCAGAGGATAAGATGAATGATTTGTAGAGTGTGAAAATGCCATGCCCGACCGCGATTCGAACCCGGGACCTCTGGATGAAAGGCCGGCCGAGTGGTAGTGTCTCGGCTTTTCATCTGGAGTTCCCGGGTTCGAATCGCGGTCGGGCATGGCATTTTCACACGCTACAAATCATTCATCTCATCCTCTGAAAAATTATATAATGGTGGTCTCGTAGGTTAAAAAAAAAACAAAAATTGATAGATTCAATCACACTCTACACTCATTACTCTTTTTCCTACATTTTAATCTTTACTTATTTTTTCTAACACGTACGAAGAAATATTGGAAATCTATTTTCTTAATATTTCTCCCACTAATAAGAAAGGAAAAGGTACCTAAAAATAAAATTACAGTACCGAAAGTGTGAAGAAAACTATGAAGATATAGAAGTGATCACAACAGACAATTTAAGCTAAAGAAACTTATCATTTTTCTTTGAAAATATTAAAACAGTTGAATACCTAATTTTATGACAAATAACTTGTTCAAAATATATCTCGAACTAGATTTTTTTTTACAAAAAGGAAGTTGGAATTTTTATTCTATTACTAGAATTTTATTTTTTGAACTTCCATAAATTCTTGTAACGGTTTCTTAAAATTATCAAAAACAATGCTTCCAAAATATTGGGAGGTCGGTTAATTCCCTCACTACATAATTTCAACTATGAAATTTAAAAAAATTTAAAAAAAAACATATTGATTGTGGATCTTATGAGAAAATATTAATATATCTGTTATAAAGTCTATCTAGCAACTTATGAAACATTAACTTGGGCATTAATTTCAGAAGACTGAAATTTAAGAAAAACTTAAAATAATATTATTAATTTTAGTTTTTAGAGCAGTAATCAAAAATAATCACAATAATTTTTTTTAATATTCACAATTCTTTCTTTATTTAGTGTTTAAATTATTTTAAACTCTTAGTTTATTTAAAATTTGAAGAAGCCTTCGAAAAAACGATGCATAGAATTAAAAAGCAACTTGTGTTAAACGCAGTTGCGAGAAATTACCATTTTGATAAAAAATAAAAAAAGGTTGCAATGAAAGACGTTTTGAGACATCTACGGAGAGTGAGATAAGGATCTCTTAAATTCGGGAAAATATACTATTCTTTTCTTTTTAAATTTTCTAAATCATTTAACCGGTCTAGAATAGACTGGATAAATGACTGGATTCACGTTTTCTCCTGAGAGGACGAATGCATCTTCTTTTCACGCTTGTGGGAAGGTGTTGACCCTCAATTGTTTTGAAATGGTGAACTAGATGAAACATACATGCGGGTTAGATTTCTTGGATTATGATTTGACCAATGGTTAACGTGGGTAACACATTGAAAGGAGCTGAACGTAAAATGTCTAAAAATGCTAAACAAGATGAGAGTTTTACGCGATACTTGTTGGGGAGCTGAACGTGTTTGCCTGTTGCGCTTCTACCGTGCTTTGGTCCGTTCCCGGTTAGACTACGGCTGCATGGCTCGTTCGTCGTACGGGTTAAAGCCCTAAAAGTGCTCGATGCACTCCACCATTCATTCATCCGACTGGCTACACGTGTGTTTCTTTCAAGCCCTGTGGTGAGTCTACTAATGGACAGTGATGAACCATCAATTGGAATAGACGAAGCCAAATTATATGTTTCTAGGTAGTTCACATTAAAACGAAACCAAATCATCCTACTTTTGATGCGGTGGTCTCCAACCCACATGTTAATCGATATCAGGAACATCCGAAATCTACTGCTCCGCTAGGCACCAGAGCTCAGCGCCTTCTCTTATCCCTAACTATACAATTACCTGCAGTGCCTCAAAGTTACTACTCCCTTGGCGGACTTCACTCGTGAATTATTGTTTTAGTCATGGTCAGTATCAAAAAAGGACACGAACCTAGTTATCTTAAGAAACAGATTTTTCAATATTGTAAATAGCGTGAATCCAAATGTTGTAGTTTATACAGATGGTCCAGACACGATAATTCTGTTGGTTGCGATTTTGTGGCAGGCAATAAGACATATACTGTATATTTGGCCTCCCGAATATTGCCTGTATTTTTGTCACGCAGCTGTTTGCGATCAAAAAGAGCTAAAATATACTTAGCCCAACATTCCGACACAAACTTGTATGTTCAGATTCAATTAGTGTCTTGCAAGCCGTTAGTAATATGCATTCTAGACACTCTGTTGTCTGTGATATACAGTCTATCATCTCTAAAATGACTCAAGGTAATACAAATGTGAGCTTCTACTGTATCCCAAACCATATTGGAATTTCAGGCAATGAGCGCGCTGATTGTGCGGCAAAAGAAGCTTGTTTCGAAGCCTCCTTTCGCTATTTTCGTCGTTTCGAATGATTTTGTATGTTTTCTGAAGAGTGTAGTTCGTGATGTGAGTGGCAAGACTGAATGAATGGAATGCTACCTTCTATAACAAAATTCGTGCAGTTAAGGACACTGTCTCACCCTGAAGCTCTTCATGTATGAACAGCCGTCGTGAAGAGGTTATTTGCCGTTTGCAAATAGGGCACACTAGGCTCAGTCATGGATATCTGATGACTCAGACTAATGCATCCGTTTGTATTCGCTGCGACTGCAAACTGACGGTACACCACATACTAGTGGACTGTGTCTGTTATACGGAAATTTAAATTTGGGGCTAACACCAGAAATATTTTAGATAATGCTATGACTATTTTATCGAATGTCATACGATTTCTAGATTTAATCTAGATTAAAAAATCTGATTATTCGTACAATCTATTTAGTTTATTTATTTTATTTGGCGTATACCAGATGGTATTTTTATTTCTTTTTTAAGTTAAATTTTTATTATTGTATTTTATCGTAGTTTTAATTCGTTCTTAACACATGACATGGACGTTTTCTTCTATTCTGTGTTTATATATTATTTTTGGGTAATTTTTAGGTTAATCTTTCAAATTTAATTTTTTAATATATGAATATCGTGTTATGACGATACCAACGGTACTTCGTTATGCGTCCAGAAAAACATCTAATTTATTTGCTTAAAAGTTTGCGTAACATTTCGTGGAATATTATAATTACATTCTAATTCAATATAATACTTTCATATCATAATACATATAATGATACGATGAATATCAAAAACTGAACTCAAACTGCTCATGCAGCAAGAAATATTTCGTTCAATAAATCTTCCGTTATCTGGAAGGTAACTGGATGTTTTCTATAACGAAAAAATCACAGGAAATTTCTTTAACAAATAAAAACGAAAAACAAAAATCAGGAGAACTCATCGTTTGGTGAAGACTATAACATGTATCAACATAAAAATAATTTTACGCTTGGATTAAGACCCTCCTCATTTTACTAAGGGTGGAAGAATGTTTCTGATGCTAAATATTTTAAACATTTCTGTACATTTTACCTTCGAATGATTTACATATAAACCTAAACTACTAATCTATTGAAGTTACCTCTTCGATTACCCAAACACTCCACACTTAATCGGTTTAAACGAAATTGTGGCTAATATTCTGAGCTTTTATTTTTCCAACTATTGAGAGATTTTTGCACTATACTTTTCATACCATAATTTTTTATTGTTAAATAAAATTACAGTAATCAATTAAAGGAACTGTTATTTACAACCTCAGTTTATCCACGAATAAAATTAAAACGTTAATTAATTTAATTTTTTTCTTATGGATTAATTTTTTTAGTATTTCTTTTTCTTATATTATTATTTTAGCTTTAATTTTATTTATTTTTTTATTGCATCCTTGCGAAGCCGAATTTATTTTGGTACTGTAGGACTTAACATGTAAATTCATGCTGAATTTTTTTAAAATTTTCAATATTATGACACATTATCTTTCAATTATGTGTCAGTATTCGATAAAAAATAAAAAAAAACAAATATATGACAATCAAGTATTTAAAAGGTACATTTACTATTGAAGTATGAATACGAGTATTAATGTTATAAAAAATAAATTTAATGTTTATAAACAAATAGCAGGTAAGAATTTCACATTTACAATAACATTTTTGTAAATTTTAGGACAATAATTAGTGGAAAATAATTTTAAAAAAATAGATTCATTCAAATTTTAACCGGTACGAAAAATAAGCTAGAACTTTAGCCAGTTTAACCAGTGCTTAATAAAACCACGTGATCTAAGTTTATAAAGATATACTGAAACAAATTTACAAAAATAACTATCGTTAATTAAAACCAAGCAAAATACATATGATTTTAACTTGGTTCAATTTTTTATTTGAAAAATTCATTGTTTAGACACAATTCCAAAAATAATTATCATAAGTGTATAATTTAGTAACCTTTCTTTTCATTATACTTAGGTTAAAACTTCGCCACGCAACATGGACTTTTTACATGATCATATTACCATGGGACGCTAGGTATCAATTATAGCAATAAATTGACACAAGCAATTTTATCTCTTCACACCTTCGCACTATTTCTTTTTAAAACGAATTTATTACGAGTATTATGTATTTCATTCACCACTTTTTTATTTCTTACTTTTGTTTGATTTTATATGCTTTCGTAGAAATATTGCAAAACCCAAATTTACTCAGTAAACATGACTAAGCCAATTATTTTCCTTATATCTAAAGTTTTGTGTTTCTTTTGTCATATATATATATATATATATATATATCCCAACATGCTTTATTTATTATTATGAAAGCTTTATTTAATTTTTTTGCAGTACGCACATTAATCAATGATTATATATAGACCAGAATAATTATTTCTTGTAACAAATTTCGTTTTCTCCACATACTAAAAGACCATAACCCTCAATTACAATTCCATTCCTCGATAAAATTTTGTAACATGTATTGGAAATTCCTCTTTATTCCAATAAAATAAAAAAAGGAGTTAAAAATTCTGAAAGAGTTAATTTAAAAAAAAAAAAATAATAATAATTTTGAATGACATGGGGTTTGTCCTCTGAGCATTCTGATACCGTGAGAAGGAAGGTTAGGTTTATAAATGTTAATAAATTTGAATGATTTATAGTCGCATCAACAATTAAAGTAATTAGCGACTTATCAGTATAATGTAACTGTACCGGTAAATTTGTAGTCTTGAACAAACTCAGGTTAACTACTCCTTAGACGTGTGGTTAATTGAAACTCAACCACTAAAGTACACCGGTATCCATAATCTAGTATTCACATCCAAATAAAAGTAACTATCTTTATTAGGATTTGAACCTGAGAACTTCAACTTCGAAATCAACTGATATACGACGACGAGTTTACCACTAGTCCAACCCGGTGGGGTTTTTTTTTTTAATGAATTTTCGTAATGTTTAACCATTTTTACTTCCTTGTACAAAGTAAAGGAAGTATTTTGATTGCGAAAAATTTCGGTTTTCAGATTTCAATGGAAATATCCGTTTTGACCATCCCTGAAATCATTTTGACTAGTTTCGGTGTGAAGTCTGTACGTACGTATATTTTTTTGCATAACTGGAAAACTATTAGCTGTAGGATGTTGAAATTTTGGATTTAGGACTGTTGCAACATTTGGTTGTGCACCTTTCCTTTTGATCGCAATCAACAAAACAAAAGTGTCTAAAAAATTCAGATATCCCCCAAAAAAATGGATTTTGGAATTTTTCTTAACTGCAATAATATGCCCTCACTGAAAGCTTTTCAACGATATATCATAAGTGGTTCTTATTTTCATTGGTTCCAGAGTTATAGCCAAATAAAAGTTTAATTAACGAAATATTTTGATCATACAAGGTGAAGGCACATCGGTTCGAATCAGACTTCAGCTCATTTTTTAACTTTTTTCTTTTTAATTTAAATATATTGATTTATTAATAATTATTAACCTATGATTGTAAAAAACTTAAGATAAATAATTCAATAATGAAAATAAAATAATATATATATGAAAAAATATCAAAAGTTATTAATGAAATAAAATTTTATTAACTTTTCAGTTTAATAAAAATGTGTAATGTAATTTAATAGGCGTACAAGGAAGTCATGTGGTGTCCACATCAGATGTTTCTTACTAGGTAAAATAGATATTATTTAATATAAAAATGAATTAGCATTATTATTAATTTTAATTTGATATATAAAATAAAGAAAAAAACGAACTTATCTTGATATTTCTTCAAGTGATCTTTTCGTATGAAATAAAAAAAAATTTATTAATAAAAAATACAATATTATTTAAAAATATATCCCGGCAGTAAACCGAGCTCTTCATTATATTCTTCTTCATTTTATGGAGACGTTAAATAAATTATTTTGTAAAAAAATGTGGCTACTGTTTTTAATTTAAAAACATTATCAATATAAATAACACGAAATCAAAATTCAGTAAAATCAAATATTTTTAATTATTCTGTAATTAAATCTTAATCCTACTAAGAATTTTTAGTATTATTTTTTTTAACCAAAAAGTGATAAGAAATCGTGAAAAAACCAATATATGGTTTTTTCAACCAATATAAATTATTATAAATTAAAATTAATCTTTTAATGAAACTTTTATCCTTATACAAAGATCACATTATATAACTACTCTATCTAACGTTGGATATTAAGTACTTTATTGTATAATATCCATTATCAATAGTTACTTTCAGCGGGAATCTAAAGTTATAAAATGTTTAACGATGTATAAAATTTATATAGTGCCTAAGGCAATCACCTTTAGTATATATATTTTCATATATTATATAAATCTCTAAATTTATGTGAAAGAAAATGTCTAAAATGTCCTTTCATAAATTCTTGTAATTTTGATGGAATAATTCAGCATTTTAGTATGGTAATAAATTTTATTTGATAAGTATTTGGATGAAACGTGAAATATATGTTATATTGATCTTAACTTCGCGGATACACTGTCACACGTATACAGCAAGCAACATTATAAGAATTTCAGAAAGTAAATGGAATTTTCCGGTAACACTTCTCACTGTGCCTCATATAAAATTGCCAACCAGTAAATTTAAGGTATGAAAAATAACGTATCATAATACCTTAGGGGTTCTAAAGATTTGAACTTAATTGAATTCTTCAACTATATTGTGCAATAAAGGCAATATTTTATAAATTGGAAATCTCTTCCTGTAAAAAAAAGAAACTTCGTTTATATTTCTAACAATTCATTAAGTACAATAGTATTGTTTTATATATGTTTACAACAACTAAAACTTAATATTATTACGTCATAATCATTTTATCTATTCCGAAAATTTCTTTTTATTTTAAATAGATTAAAGTAAATCATCTCATACATTTAATTTTATAGTTTAAAATGCTTATCTTATTCATTATAATTTTACAGAATTCTAATCTATCATGATTTTGATTTCTTCTCTCCTGTCAAAATCATTTACAGGTGTTACATACTAGTAGCGTGCGAATAAATATTACTTCTTGTTAACAAAAAAAGGTTTCCTTATAGTCCCATCTACATCTCAGTAAACAAATAAATGTTTTATTCAGAGCAGAATAGTTATACACAGGTTACATAAATCAAATCAGGGATGGTTAATGGTGTTACTCTGAGTAACTAAAGAGCCGCTCCAAAATTTCCCATGAGAGATAAAAGCAAACACTAGCTACACCTTGATCCGAGCAGTATCATAATAAATAAAAATAAGGAAATAGTTAATGGATAGTATTGATCTGTAAAAATAATATTGATATTAATATATTAAGGGATAAAATAAATACCTGCACGAGAAATAAAATTTTCTATTGCCCTTTTTTATAATCTTAAAGAAGCTAACTAAAAAAAAAAACTTTCATTATACTTACACGTAAAGTAATGTGAAAAAGTTAAAGAAAAATAAATTAACATTATTTATAAGCTGTTAAACTGATTGTTTTATTTTGTATTAATCAGTAGTATTTTCATTAACTGGCAGAAAAGTTATATAAGTTACGTAAAAGAGATAGAGAGATACATAATGTATCAGAAAGTAAATGAAAGAACAGTGATGTCATTATTTTTTGTAAAATGAAGCATGCTGTGTAAAACGGAAATAATACTGATTTCTGTAGTATTATTTCCAACATTTTCTCAAGAAAATGTTGGAAATATAAATGTTGGAAATGAATTTTTAATTAATTTAATCGGGCTAAACTATGATCTATATTTACCAGTGACTTTAGATTTAACAAAATCTAAAGACTATTTTTATATCGAGAACAATTGTAATTACTTGAAGGGACTCATGTACTCACTGAATAACAGATTAATTTTTTACGAACTTTCACTATAACAAGTAAAATATGTTATCATTCTTTCAAGCTTAACGATTTGTTGAGAAGTTTAAAGAACAACAGCTAGTTGTTTGCTGCAAAACCAAGCGACATAATGTTATGTTTACAGATTTCACTAACAGTGAATGCAATTGCAGTTTTAATAATTAAAATTATAAAAAGGACAATTAAACAGTGTTAATTATCAAAACGTAATTTTGAATTTATTATTGTAAATAAAGCTGTAATTTAGAATTTTATTTTTCTACTGAAACATTATCATTTTTATTGTAATTATTTTCATTATCTTCTACCTAATTTTCTTATCTAGCGAACAAAAGTAACATTTGTCTTCATAAAAGTAAGAAACAAAAGAATAAAAAGCCCACTGATTTTTTTTTTATACAGTCAGCTTATGTGGGTAACATAATTCCTTGGGTAAACAAAGTCCCCTAAGTGGTAGCCATACACTCGTACAATCTTCACTGTCCAAAAGTGAGTAGAAAAGCGCCAATGATATAAAAACTAAGGATATAAAAATAGGAGATAAAAACATAATTCCCAACAGACGATAACGAAATTGTAATGTATGATGTGATTAAAATTGTTATCTTGACACTTCTAATTAAGTTTAACAAATACTATTCAAAAGATTAAGAATGCATATTATACAATTAAGAATTTAGTTCGTCATGAATCCCCTATTAACATAACATAAATTATCACCTACTATAATAATTATTGTATGATGTTACACAACTCTTTTTCAAGTACAGTTAACCTTTATTTTCCTATTGGTGTGAATATCCTTTTATGGTATAACTTCAATAAATTACATAAGTAGTAATCAACCTAAATTTGATAAATGAAATTCCTCTTACCGGAAATAGAACACGAAACAATTGATGTGTCCCACGTAATAAGTGAGTAAAGAAGGAAGGATTTTGTTACAAAGTGAAAAACAAAATTCAAAAAGTGCATCAAGTTATGCATATTACTGTTGATAAAAATAAAAATAAAAAATAGATGAAGACTTACAAAAAAAAGTGCTGAAACCAAAGGGAAGAAAACTGATAAAAAAAGAAATAAAGTGTATAAAATGAAGTAAGATTTGTGTTTCAAGAATTAAATCTTATGAACCATCGGGTGGGAAAAGATTATTTTAAACCAGATAAAACCGGGGTATATTGTTCTTTTTATCCTAAAAATTCAATTTATTGGAAGAAAGCCTATAATATACAAGAAATTACGCTTAACAGTTACCTCGGTTTTGGGTTGTTCTCGTAGAAATTCTTTCTCATAACTTCCTAATAAAAGATATAATTAAATAAAATACAATTAAATAACGTGATGTATAATTAAGAACAGAGTTAAATCTGTCTTTTAAATAAAAAAGTAAAACTTTAACAAAATTTTGCTATATCGGCTTCAGTATGTTTTCAGCCAATTCTTCTTAAATTACACTTTCGGCCATCGACAGAAGTGTAGAAATCTATTTGCCCTGAACTGTGTGTTTTACCAAATTTATTTTGGTGCGTATATAAATCCATAATTTAAATTACCTTCGATGTGGACGGTTGTGAAAGAAAGAACAATTTCCATTACAAAGAAGAAAACTTATGCTGACCAATTAGTTAGGAAAGAATACAGGAAAGCAGGAAACACAGTTTCACGCTTACAGCACATCATTGTATTTGTCTTTAACATCTGTATCTGACATCGTAACAAGTAGCGTGAGGAAAATATATTCTTTAACAGAAATCTGGGATTGCCAGATGTTTTAACGGAAATTTTTTTTTCACAACAATTTTTTTATGGTATTATTAATGAAAATATCATAATAATAACGTAAATATTATAAAACCCTCATATTTAAATGCAGAATATTTCCTCTCTTTAGTAAGGAAATTTCCATTATAATAGAAAAAATAAAACAAGAAATTTTTTTAACAGACACAGCTCTGTTTTAAACAGCTTTTTACACATTTAGTATCTCAATGAAGATATTGATTTATAAAGTAACATTACAAAGAAAACAACCAAAATTTGGGGTATATTTTACCTGATTCGCTGTAATTCTTACAATTTTTTGATAATTAAATAAAACTCTTAGAATAACGCGGAAAATAACAAAGTTTAATGCTGTATAAAATCGATTTTTTTCATTAAGTGGTTCGTAAGATTGTTCAAATACAAGTTTCTTTTTTAACGAAGCCAATAATATTATTTCTCTGTTTTTTTCTCTAATTTTTTTACGGAATTTTAACATTTGGCTTCTGTGTTCAGTTATTCTTATCATACATGTTTTATATTCTGGTGGATTTAACGTATGCATAGTTGACGTGGATTAATTAAATACGTACTAAAATTATTCAATGATTTGACAGGATTAGCGCGCTACAACTGCTCTAAGAAATAACGTAATCTGTGTAATTACCTACAACCCATTTTCACTCATCTATAACAGAGTAGAATTAAAGTGTTGATTATATTTCATTAAAAAATTAAAAAATAGTACTATTCTTAAAAAGTTAAAATTATACAAATTAATAAATTATTCCAGCAAAACTAACTATAATTTTATCATAAAATAAGTGTGAAACATTTATTCTGTATTTTTGCATTTTAAATTTTCTATTTATTTAAATTACAAAGAAAAAATAAATGTGCGTTAAATCTATAAAAAAATATAATATCTGAATATCTTTAAATGGTATTTTCTTGTTGTACATTCTTTTTTTCGTTTTCCCGTTTCAATTTCAAAACCGCCATCATAATTTAATGTAGATGGTTATAAGGTAGAGGAGATGAGAATGAAGAGAATATGACGATAGGGTGAGTGGAGTTATGAAAGGAAAGAGAATAAGAGATAGTATGATGAACTAGGGAAAGGTAATGTTGAACATCCCAGTCGGCTTTACATGACACGACTTGTCAAGTTGCAGACTGCAAAGCAAACTTCCTAATGAAGTTTGTGCCACGAAGTTCACCTCTTCCCTTGTCATCACTTGCGAATCGCATTTTACCATCGCGTCACACAAGACTAGTAAAACGAAAATGGATCTACCTCAATTCTTACGTTTCAGAAAATTAATTTGAAAAGTCATGACGTTCATTATTCTGTGTATATATTTCATTAAACAAGTGTGTTATTCGTGTAAATGTATGTTTTATACTTCATTTAAATTAAATTAGTTAGAAAGTAATTATCTAAAACCATATAGACTAATATATAAAACCATATAGACTAATATATAGACTAGGTAAAAGACGTGACAGTCTAAAAAATGACCTGTGAAAAATGGGAATACTTTCCGAGGATTCAAACTTTGGGTTATCTCTTAAACAGCCCAAAACTCTACATACAGAGTTCGAAATGGTGGTTTTTTAAAGTTACATTATCTGACACGTAATCAGAGATGATTTATAATGTTTTTAAAAAATCTGAAATGGGCTCACATGATTTCCTTGTACGCCTATTAAATTACATATACATATTTTTAAAAATATATAAAATTTTGTTTCACTAATAACTTCAGATTTTTTTTTAATATATTTATTTTTATTGAATTACTATTTATCTTAAAATCTTTTTACAATCACAAGTTAATGATCTTGTTGATGGCCTGGTATGATATTCCGGTTTGGCGGTTTGGTGTGTTTATAGTCTGTCTCTTGGCTGTTTCAAAGTTACTGTTTCGTTTACTGTTCTATTTAAAGTTGTTATTTATTTTGTTCTTTTAATATTAATGTTGACTGAATATTCGAATGAAGGCACTATCAAATTTTATATTATTTATGTTGAACTATTGTTCGTTTGTTATGTTATAGTGTTTTTGTATAACTTGAAAATTATCATTGGGTGGTCCTCTTTCAAGTGATGGTCAGTTATACGACTTACTTTATAGCTTCATTGTTATAGATCATCGTTATTTGCGACAATTTCCATCCCGAAGGGTAGTGAGTTGTCCTAATAATTGCATTAAAGAGGTTCCGTATGAAAGAAACAGCCCGAGACGGTAGTGAAAATATTATGCGTAACGCAGTCATACCCTGCAGCTTTCCGTACGCACCCTATTCTCTTCACTTCTTGTGCTCTATCTCCAACGTCAAGAAGGGCCTCAAAGGGAAACACAAAGGAATCTGGCTATTTTTGAACTCATTAACCTCGATACCACCGTGCATCTCAAACAGCCGAAAGAACTTCCCTCAGTGCTCAGCAAACAACTCGGCTGTTTGGCTGTTGTCACAAGCCCACCCATCAGACATCAACGGAGGAAAAGTGATAGGCGGTCGCTTGAATTTTCTCGTCAAACTCCACAAAGAATGATTGTCCCTCCTCGGTGGTGACAGACTCTCAACATCCTCCTTGAACGACTCATTCTTGTGCACACACAACAGTATTTTCAATCTGCGGGCCGCCCTGTTCATCGCTGTCCTGTCCTCAGACCTCCTGAACAGCTGCTACCTCTTTCTAAACGTTCTCTTTGTTCTAACCAAGTCTATAACTTCCCTGGGATAGTCTGTACCTCTTTGTATTCCGTCCACCTCCAACAGAGTAAAGCGCCACGCCGCCTCCTGGATGACAGCGGTTAAGCACCTGGTGGCTATGTCCACGTCATCAGTGCACATCAGCGCCACATCCTCAATCCAACTACTATACGACTCCCAGTCTGTCTGAATGTTGTTAAGGAGCAGTGATCCTTTCTTCGTCACGACCATCATACTAACCGTCAGAAGAACAGGCGAGTGATCCGATTTGGAGTTGTAGTTGTTCTTCGTGTCATTATAGAAAGGCGACATCGCCGAACTGACATAAAAATCCAGCAAGTCAAGAATATTCGTTGGATCTGAAGGACAATAGTTCGGTTGAAGTCCAGAGATAACATGTCGCTGCATTCTTTCAACAGACGCCTTTAGGGACCCTCCACGTGTAGTCGTAAGCGTAGAACCCCAGAATAAGTTCTTCACGTTCCAGTTAACTCCCGCAATGAACCGGCTCTCAAGTAAATAAAGAAAAAAAAAACCTGAGGAAAGCAAACACTTAACGCAACTAACAAAACAAAGTAAACTCAAACAAACACACCAAAGAAAAAATAATTGACTCTAATGACTAATGAGAAGCATCATATAGATATATCATAACTTATGATTTATATGTTATCATATGTCTTATAAATTTCAATCACATGGGATGATTTAAATCAATTTTGGAAAATGAATTTCAAAATAATAAGTACAGTATATTGGTTGAAACTTATAATTTATTTCAAACAGCCAAATGCTTTATCTTTTCCTATCACAATTATGAAAAGAATAATTAAATATACTTAAAATTTAAAAACTTAATTTTTATATTAATTTAGGGAAATATATTATTTTATTTTATCCGAATATTCTGGAAAATTGTGATGTTAGTTTCTAAAAAAAATTAAAAAAAATCTGTAAACAGGAAAATTTCTTTTAAATTGACTACGCATAAAGTAAACACGTTTAGTTAGTTACATATACAAATTTGAAGATTTTTTGACAGAGCAAAAATTCCGTATTTTGTTGTATACATATTAATATTACTTTCTAAATTAATTGAAAGAATTAAAATTAACTCCTTTCCATATCCAAGTAATCATATTACTGAGAATATTGACTGTTATTATAACATCTATAGTTAAGAATTAAGAAACTGAAATAAATAAATTGGAATTTAGAATTTTAATGTTTTTCAATTTAGAATAAATCCTAAATTTAATTTAGAAGTATATAGAAATAATTGAACCCTGCAAAAGTATAATTTATATATTAATTTTAAAATTATATTTCAAACTGAAAGTTATTTTAAATGACTATGGTTACCAACAACAAATCCTTTCCTTAATTATTTAAAAGAAAGACAAACTGAAGGACGTTTTATATGAAAGTTAATGCTTATATTCAGAAAATATCTGTTTACAAAATGTTAAGATATATATAAAAATCATCACTATTACATTGCAATTTTCAATAATAATAAATCGAATCCTTCCTAAAATTCATTTACCTAAGTACAAAAATGAAAAAAAAAAATTATGTTAATTATTTGGAAAATTATTAAAAGTTTATTTTTTGTTAAAAGAAACATATTTAAAAAAACATAAGAGATTTGTGAAGGTTATGCTAGTACATTTACTAATGAATCTGGTATTTTGCAAACCGTTCGGCCAATGAAAAATTATGTTCCATTATAGATGAGAATTAAATATGACATATTAGTTAAATAAATATTGGAAGCAGTATCTTTAAACTTAAATGTTGACAAAGTAAAATAATAATTTTATGAATTTTTACTACTTGAAAATAACAATTAGAAAATAAACATTGATATGTAATGTTTTGATAAAATTAAGGTATCTTCATACAAATATTTAATGGCGGGGTAGCCACTACTTATCTGTTAGAAGTAGTCATGATGAAAGTGGAAGTGTGGAAAGGAAGTGTTACTGTAGAAAGGGGTCGCTTGATGATACTGTCTTTGGGGTCACTTATAAAAATGTATATTTTAGTTAAGTTATTTTGTGAAAGAAAGTAACTGAAACTTCAAAATTTTTGTATCGTTTAATACTTAATTAAAATCTTCCAGAATTTGATAGTTTTTGTATTTTGCCCCAGATTTCTCAACAAAAAAAATATGTAGATCTGGGACATTTGTTTTTCAATTTTTCAGGTCAGATATCACGTAAAAAAATCACACTAATTACTCCTTAATTTGGGTTTAAAGAATTACAGTCTGGCTTAATTTTACTGAAGGCACAGAAGTCACGGAAAAATCTTTCGCCAGCCCATACTCTAACAATGTTTTCGAATCTTTGTTTTTATGAACTTTCTTCCTTATTTTCGTCAGTAGAATTTATTATATTCTTCTGGAAATATCCTTAATTAAGCTATTATTTAAAACAAACACCAAGGAAATGTAGGTATAAGTAAAAAACTAATAAACTCTTCTTAAAAGATAGGTTTAATTTTTAAATATTATTGTTTTTTTGTAGTTATTGCAATGCATATTTAAAGAGTCGTCTATAAAAACAATACTTCACAACTTTAAAAAACTACAAATGTTTCATAAGTAGCATAAATTGTATAGATAAGTAGTATATTCTAGTATCTTTAAACCAAAAACCAGGTCTCTGCAGAAAAACATGCAATTCGGTTTACTGGCTTCTTCTCAATAACCACATCATAAACAACCAATCAAATCGGAAATGACATCAAACATTATTGTACATGTTTCATTTAGTATTAAGGTAATGGAAGTATTAATGGTGTTTTTTTATCACTAAAATAATTATAAATAATTTTTATCATTAAATCATTTATATCATAATAATCTAAGTTTTACAACACGTAAAGAAATATTTATTATTTAAGTTTTTATTATATTATAAGGGTTAAATAAAATTAAACCAGTAATGTCTACAGAATTACACAAAATGTAGTCTTATGGTACAGAACAAAAGCTTTGTAACCATTTAAGTAAATGGTTAAAGGACAACTTCCTAAGTACAAATTTAATTACTTCAGCCTTATGTTTGATATAAAGTATTTAACGATCAATTTTATTGTGTTACTATTGGACAAAAAATGAACTCCCTGGTAAGAGTTCAGTGAGCCACAGTCCTTCTATTAAAACTAAAGATGCATTTGCTCTTTAAATCCGTTATCCTAAACATAGAGCAACCGGGATCTGCCATTGACCGAAACATTCCAAGATCGGAAAGCCATCAAGGTAAGGAAAAAGAATGGATAATGAGGAAAGAAATTTATATAGGAAGGAGTGCAGCCCGAAATCAAATATCTCACTTACAGGATAACGCCTGGGGTTACAACTCCTTCGGGATCAGGATTATCAAAAAATCCAGAACGGGAGCATAATAGTCCTCATTAACTATTTTGGATTGATCAACTTGTGAAAACCTAAACACTATAGAAAATCGTATATTCTTACTAGAAATTTATGAGTTACTTAAGCCGAGGATTTCCAAAAGAAATAAGAATTCATCCGTTTACCTAATTTAACTGAGTGTTGAGCTAAAACCCTAAGGAAGAATACGTCCTACGGTAACATAAATGATGAATAGTTGAACGAAACACTTGATTATGACATAAAACTGAAAGTCATGAAAGCATTGTAGAAAGTAACTCTTACTCGTGACATTTATTAGGTGGATAAGTTCTAGCAGGTTTCTACCTACTTATTTCAATATCAGCGTTTTTTCCCCAGAAAATATATTTGTTAAGTTTTTTAAATTATTTTTTTATTAATATATACAATTCGTATCTTTTATTATTATTATTTTTAATTTAAATTAAAATCCATAAACGTAAGTATAATGGTTTATATTACTCTAAATAGAAACTAAAAAGGTACATGTAAACTACAATTCAACATTTTTTTCAACTTCCAACATTCGAAAATTTAAATAAATCTTAAAGTAAAAGTGACCACTTACACTTTTTGGAAGAGTTTGAAAATGAAATGGAATCTGAAAGTAGTAAAAAACTTTTTGTATTTTAACTTTTTAATACGCTTCGAAGAAAAAACATAAAACAGCATTTTTATTACCCAATATAAGAAAAAAAACAGCCTATTATTTTTTACAATCTAAGTAAAAATAAAAACGAAAAAAATATTTTGTAAGAAAGATATAACATCTTTTCAGTAAACAGTGTATCATATAGTTTTGTGTATAGAAAAAAAATCCCTTTTGGCACGGTGGAAGGCGGTAGGTAGGAGGTAGGTAGGTAGGTAGGTAGGTAGGAAGGTTGGTAGGAGGTAGATTTAACCGGTCCTAAGCAGGGGATAAAAAAGATTTCCACCTTAAAGTTAAGAAAAACTTCAAATTTACTCAATACAACAATGGTTGCATGTGAAAACTGTTTCACGTGTTTAGACCGATTCGATACTGTGCCTATTAATAGAGGTATGATATTTTTTTGTCTTAGAAACCCCATTTTTCCCATCCCCTGGCCAATGGTTGGTGATAAAAAAATTTTACTGACATAAGTTCTAGGCCCTTATTCAAAGAGTAGTAGGAACTTTAAACGAATTCGATATTTTACTTAATAATAATGTTATAGCGATATTTTGTTTTTTAGAAACTCCCATTATCATCCCCCACGATCCGATTTTGCCCATTAACGAAGTCGACCGAGATTTTGGGTTGTTTTATTTTATTATAGCAATTTGAAAGCGACTGACGCAAAATTACGGCAGTTATCGCGTCCACAAGAAAGTGGTATATATATATAAATTTAAACTGACAGTCGTTTTGGGGCCTGGAGAATGTGACTTATCTTTGCGAAGATAAGTCGAAATTTTCAGGAAGTCGTATCATGATCCTATTACAATAGGTAGCTTTCTTATGAAATCTACCTAATTTCCCTATTCTGCGATATAAGCAAGAAGAAATGAACAGGTCTAATTTTTTTTTTCTTTAAGATAATTCCACGATAGCTTCCCTGAAATCATTCATAAAGGCCTAATTTCCTCATTGAGAAACTCTTAGCCAAATGCTCAAAACACGAAGAAGTTATGAATAAATTTTTGAAATTGAATATCATTTAATTGTAAGATTTTTTAAATTTTAAATACTCTATTGATAGTTTCAAATTATAGTACATGTATTAAAAAATTTATACCGAAATAATGTCAACAACAAAAATTTATGCGATGGTTTTAGCAAAATAAAAAAAATGTTTTATTCTACATTCAAACCTAATTATAATGTATAACACCTTATTAAAGTGAATAACTTCTCTTCCTCTAATGCGGTATTATTCATTTAGTTTTAAAAACAAATAAGCCCGTTAGCGCTACGTACGTGTCGATCGCAATTAATCTCTTAAAATAAAAAATATATTTTCTAAAACTGATAAAACACTTTATTTTAATACTATTGAAACAATGTATGGGAAAAAAATGTTGGATTCTTTTGAGTTTATTCGTTTAATGGCGGTACTGAACGTGCCAAATTTTTCTAATCTTGAATAATCGTTCGTTTCATCCTAAATATTTCAAAATGTGAAAGATCCGGCTTCGCATGCTGCACGATATTGTAAATCCAGTTATTGATGTAAATATATAGCCTACAGTTACTTTATTTTTACAGCAGTTTTTTATCTTTAGAATTTGAAAATAAAATTTTTGAGATTTGGTAGGTTGAATTTTAAAATATCCACATAGTGCTATAGGAAATATTCTCTATCCATATCGTCATATAAAAGCAACTAAGTTGTAAATTAGTTTTGTTCAGTGAATGATACTATCATTTACTACGTCCTAATAAATTTTCAAATATCTTTGTTCTTATCGCGTCAGTAAAAAAGATGTTTCTTGACGTCAAAGAAAACTGCAATTAAGAGACAACTACAACTGATTTGAAACAAAGGCGCAACGACAAAAATTTGAGATTTGAAAGAACAGGGAAATGGAGAAAAAATGGATAGCTTCAAGAAAAAAATATGTTTTCGTCATGTTGCGTTCAAAAAAATTCTAGATATAACTTTAATGCTAAATTTTAGAAAATATGATATCCAATAACTTAAGAATTGTAAATCTTATTATTATTATTATTTAGTTACTAGGTTGTATTTTAGCAGCATGAAATAATCGAAAATAATTATAAATGTTGTTTACTCTGCTACTAAGTTTAATTTTACTAGTTTAAATAGCAAGTACTTGAAGATCTTTTAAAAGATCTGACTTGAACTGGCTATTTACAGAAGTGGGTTATATTTAATCTGTTTTCTCCTCCTTTGATCAATCGCTATAATTCATTCCACCATTCATTTGGAATAAATTGTAGTGACTGAATCAACGCTGGTAGGGTTCAATCACTCTTAACAAAATGTTTTATTATAACCAAATAATTTTATCATTTAATCTGTAAGCATTCAAATTATTGTCCGCCCAAAATGCTAAAAAAATAACTGTGAAACTTTCAAATGAAACTCTATATTAAGCAATCTGACTTGAGATACTGGGTATTTCCAAAAGAAACAGAGTTCACTCGGTTTAAAAAGTATCCTATGATAGGTTTACCGGGAAAACTGAAAAATGAAGCAGTTTTCATTTTTTTTTTCTCTGAAGTGAACATTAGCCAGTGTATTGTTGCACATCATCATACTATACACTTTTAAATGCAGACGAAATTCTCCCCTGTGAAGTCACTTCTTCACTTTGTTTGACATTGTCAGAGTGTGGGTGTACAAGGATAATCATTAATTTCAGAGAAAGTAATTCGTGCAATACAGGGAAGAGCGTGAAACTTAAGTACTTATACTTAATATTCATACTCATACTCAATACTAGTAAACTTAATATACTCTATTTTGTTTTGAAATTATACATAATTTATAAATTATCAACCAATTTTGAAACGAATAACTATAAAAAAAATAATAAATTTTTACATAATTGTAGGATAAAGAATTTAGTGAATCTGTTTAAATGATAAGCTACATAATAAACATAATGGAAAAAAGACTTTTAAATGAAGTTTTTATTATATATTTATTTTTACATTCATTATTCGCATGCTTTTATGAATGACGATAATGAAAAATATTTTTTCCTTTAAACACGTAAAAAGTTTATTTGCTTGGGAATGGATTTATTTTTGGTCAGCAAATACTAAATTTAAAGTGAATTAGCAGACACTGATTTAATAATAAATAGTGTTTACATATTATAAAAATATAATAAATAAACAAATTTTATAGAAATAATGACGCAATCGTCATCATATGTTATAGCAAATTAATATTTAATGTATCATCAAAAAAAATCAACGTAATCATTATTTAAAGATTACATAAATTGCAAAGCTAAAATAGTAAAATCTGGTTTTACTAGATTTAAATTTTATATATGCTTGTTAATATGGACCGTGAACGAGCCAAATTTAACTAAGTAGAAGAGATCGCCCACTTTCTAACTGCTAAAAATTATGCAGTCTGCATTCCCTTCTCTTTCATATTCTGGTCCAACGTACTATATTCAGACAATTTTTTAAACTTAAAATCCTTTTAACGCCAACTATCTAACATTTGTGCCAAGTAATAAATTCTATCCCTACTCATATAGTCTATGACTTTTTAGAAAAAAATATTCAATGTTCTATAACTTAGTTTGTTAAAAGATAATGTAAAGGGGATATTCAAAATGGAATAATTTTTTGTTTTAAAAAAAAAATAATTTTTTTTTTAAAATAATTATTTTATTTTAATAAACACTTAAATGTCAGGAAAATATTTTTGAAAGTATATGTTTGGAGTGTCGCTTTATATGGAAGTAAAACTTGGACAATCGGAGTATCTGAGAAGAAAAGATTAGAAGCTTTTGAAATGTGGTGCTGTAGGAGAATGTTAAAAATCAGATGGTTAGATTAAGTGACAAATGAAGAGGTATTGCGGCAAATAGATGAAGAAAGAAGCATTTGGAAAAATATAGTTAAAAGAAGAGACAGACTTATAAGCCACATACTAAGGCATCCTGGAATAGTCGCTTTAATATTGGAAGGACAGGTAGAAGGAAAAAATTGTGTAGGCAGGCCACGTTTGAATATGTAAAACAAATTGTTAGGGATGTAGGATGTAGAGGGTATACTGAAATGAAACGACTAGCACTAGATAGGGAATCTTGGAGAGCTGCATCAAACCAGTCAAATGACTCTGAAGACCAAAAAAAAACAAAAAAAAAAACATATTTAAATATTAAAATGCTCAGAATTATTATCATTACTCCGGACAAAAAAACCACAACATGAAAAATTCGATTTATAGTAAAAAGCTAAAATAGAACAAAATGTGGTTTAAGGATCCTAGATAATTAAATAATAATTTCTAGATACTTATATACGAATGTAGGATCCTACATTCGTATATAAGTATCTAGAAATTATTATTAGAAAATTGATTAACGAAAAAAATTTTCGTTAGTTTCAAAAGTAATATAACTTCATGTTGATTTAAAGATAACATATTATAGTGATAATTATTTTTAAAATTAATGACAGCTAAAATATATTCCAAGGACAGCAACAAGAATAAAAAAATTTTGATTGAAAATGACCAAGACCAAAAGTAACATATTCAGGAAACATCTTAAGGCTTTTTGACGATGTTAACATGTTATTATAATAATAATTATGTTTTTATATCCTAATTGAAACAAGCAAAATAGATTGACAGAAAAAGAGGTTCGTCAGTTTTTGTTCAATATTTATCCAACTTAGCATTCTATATGAAGTATTTTTTACAGGAATTAAGGTATCTTGTTTAAAGGCTGTTTGATAATTTAAAAAAAAATGTAATATTTTATTGGTGATAACAGATATCTTCATGACAGATCTAGTTTTAAACGCTGCCTGTGGATATCTAAAGACTCTCAAACAAATTTAGGGAGCTTTGAAATATAAAGAAAATGTTAAATGGTCTGTAATAAAAATGTGAAGTATGATGGTCTTATAATAAAAATATGAAGTAATTTTTTTATAATTAACAACAGCAATAGTAAAGTATTAAATATTAGCTGACTAACATATGACAAGCACTGTTATAGTTATCCAATTTACTTGATTATGTTGAAAATTATTAAGTTTTCATATCTTAAGTGAAACAAGTAATGAGTAGTAATTAATGTAGATTTTCTGCGGAGGGGGTTGGTTGATCCTTTCCCATTAGGTGGCTGCCTTAACTTAGCTTGAGTCAACCAGCAGGAAGACGAAGGATAGATAGATATTACTCCAACGCTGTTCAACTCTATTTATATCACATAAAGGTAAATTAACTCAAGCATTTTATACAGCTAATATTGATAAAAAAATTAATTTTTACAATATCATAAAAATATGCATAAAACTAGTCTTTTTCCAATAAGCTGGATATGGAAATTAATTAATAAATTGTTTACTTTCTATTCGGTAATCACACACACACACACACACACACACACACACACACACACACACACACACACACACACACACACACACACACACACACACACACACACACACACACACACACACACACACACACACACACACACACACACACACACACACACACACACACACACATACATACATACATACATACATACATACATACATACACACACACACACACACACACACACCCACACACACACACACACACACACACACACACACACACACACACACACACATACATACATACATACATACATACATACATACATACATACATACACACAATATATTTATATATATATATATTTATATATATATGTATATATATTTTTTTTTTTCTAAAATAATATTTTTAATTTATTTCTTGTATGATGTTTAGTTCTCTCATATCCTTTAAAGCTTCATAAGACCAGGTGTTTTTAGTTTTTTGATTAGAGAGAAAATTAAAAATTCTTTTAGTCAGTCTTTTTTCTTCTATTTAAAAATATGTCCAAAAAATATCAGTCGTCTTTTCCTTAAAAAATCTGAAAGTTTGTAAATAAATAAGTTTATAAATTTATAAAGCTCTTCGAAGTTCGATCCATTTTTTCTAATCCTCCACTTATTCTCTTTAATTTTTGTATGGCCCTATTATTTTTCTCTCTTCTTCTCTAGCTCTTCAATTTCGCTTATCTTATTCATACAAAAACACTCCGAAGCATACAAATATTCAGGTGTAATAACTGTATTATAATGTTTCCTAATTTTCGTTTGTATTATGTAATTTAAAAAAAAACACCACAAAAATGTTTTATGAACTCCTGAGACATGCAAATTATTTTGTGTTACACTGAAAAAAATTTTAGTTTAATAACTTTTAATTGTCATGGAAGATAAATAAATTTAAAAAAAATCAAATGCATAGATAAAAAAATAAACGTTATTTACATTGCAATATTAATCATTCAATTTGATTTACTAAAAATCAATCAACAAATAGTCTTCCATTTACGAGTATATTATTGGCAAAGGATAAAGATTTGATTGGAGCTGGTGATAAAAGCGTTAAAATATCTCAGTGGGCGTGAAGCAAGAGTTTGCGTTATAAAATAATTTTCTACCAAGGCAAGTTTTGAGAAACGACGGCCACAGTCCGATAAAACGGATATGAAAGCCAAGATAAGGGTCTAAGTTTTGTACTCAATTTTAACTCTGACTGCTTTGACAAGGAAAACATTGCACGTTTCTTCTTCTAATACTGCTGCTTGTCTCAAAATCTACTCTTTACTGCCTCCCTCTTAGAACCAACAGACATACTTTTACCACTTGTAACGTTCAACTTTCACTCAGATTTTGTTCAAACAATTTTCTGGTAAGCACTTTCAACAATTTAATCTTTTCTACTAAGACAATTTATTGATAGAATATTAATCAATAAATGCCACAGGGGTAATAAAAACTTTTTGTCGAAGATATTTAACCGGTTTTTTATAAGACACGTAAAATAGACAGTGCATTTTAATGAATCGAAATATTAATTTGGGACGATAAAAGTAGCCCTTCAGCCATTATAATTTAGGTGTACATTACCGTTTAATATTACGGTTTAATTTTAAGTATAATTCTGTCAATTATTAGATGCAACTATAAATAAAAAATTATAATTCTGGTTTCACAATTTATCCTTTAAGTTATTAGTGATCAATTACAATTTGGTAGTTAATGTTGATTTTATATCGACACTTTTTGAGATGTGATGAAATAAGATGAAACATGTAATAATTAAAAAAATTAAAGGCTTTTTACATTTTCCTTAATCTCATTGAATGTAGTTGATATTGTAGAATAAATAATAAATTATTGACGATTGTATAATCATACCTTAATAACTTTAGTTAAAGTATTCTACAATACACGAGGAGAGAAGTTGTTTCTTATAGGGTATTCAAATTTTTACAGAAAAAATTAAAAAATGCAGGTAAAATTCCTACAATTCATATCATCAGAGTTTACTATAGAGATAATATTGTTCATTGAATTACTATTCTAGAGTCACTCAATGAATCAGGAAAACCAATATGATCTATAAAGAATTTATACCAATCTCTTGAAAAAAAAATCTGATATGGATCCCATATGACTTCCTTGTACGCCTATTAAATTACATATACATCTTTTTTGCTGCACTTCCTTTAAACCTTCAATTCTTTAAAAAGTGGACAGTTACACAATTGCATTGTGGTGGACACTACGTTGCATCACATTTTTTTGTGATGTCCGTATCAGTATTTTACTGATAAATTTTGTTTCACATCACTAAGTAGTTATATGGTGCAAGAGAGAACTTGTCGTATCCGTAATCATACACACATCGGTTCGAATCCGACTTAATATCCTTCTTTAATTTTTTTTTTTTTTTTTTTAATTAAATATATTGATTTATTAATAATTATTAACCTCTGTAAAAAAATTGAATTAAAATTAAAAGTACGTATAACATTTTATTTCACTAATAACTTCTGATTTTATTTTCAATTTTTTTTGTTATTTTTTATTATTGAAATATTATTTATTGTAATTTTTTTCTCCAATCAGAAGTTAATAATTAATTATTAATATATTTAAATTAAAAAAAAAGTTAAAAAAGCAGATAAAGTCTGATTCAATCGATGTGCCTCCCCCTTCGATTTGTCCCTTTTGATGTGCCTCTTGGTCAATCGATGTGCCTTTCCCTTGTAAGATACAAGTATTTCATTAATTAAAATTTTATTTGGCTCCAACTCTGGAACCAATAAAAATAAGTACCACTTGTGATACATCGTTGAAACGCTCTCAATGAGGTCTTATTATTGCAATTAAGAAAAAGTCGAAAATCCAACTTTTTGTCCTTTTTTGGACACTTTTTGGACCACTCGATTGCAATCAAAGGGGAAAGTGCACAACTAGATGTTTCAACAGTCCTAAATCAAAAATTTCAACATTCTACGGCAAATAGTTTTTGACTTATGCGAGATACATACGTAGAGGTCCGGCCGAAACTGGTCAAAATGGAATCAGGGATGGTAAAAATTGATGTTACCGTTGAATTCTGAAATATTTCGGGATTACAATACTCCCTTTACTACGGAAGTAAAAAAAAACGAACGTGTAGGTTGATTATTGTATCAAGAGCGCTGTAAAATAACACTTTGTTCGTATTTGAGATGTTTTGCTACGCAAGAATATACCGTAAAAATAATAATATAGAATACTGCACGTCTAGTATATCCTTTAACTTTTAAACTTTGAATGTCAAAGCTATTTTATATAATTCATTTTATGTGTTTTAACATATTACAAATATGTGTTTAATCTTATCTTGTGTTATTTAGTTGAGATAAATAATAATTTTCTAGGAATACGGTAATAGCTTGGAGCCGTTTTCTAATCCAAAGATCAATACGGAAAATTATTTATATATACCTAATTAGTTAATATAATGCATTTCATAATTATTCTGCCATATATTAACTAGAAGTAGCTTTTGTTAAATAATATATTAACAGTTTTTATTATTTTTATTACCAGTAAAAAATAACGTTAATTTTAAAGGTATACATCAAAGTAACTTTAAAGAAAGCTACTGTAGAAAGGTATCTACCCTTTTACATCTGGGATTGGTATCTACCATCCGTATTTCAAGTATGATATTAAATAGCCTTAGGAAATCTCATCCAGAAACAACTAGAAAAATAATAATAAATAAACAAAAACACATAAATTAAATTCTCTTCATGATGTCGTTGAAAAAAAATCAATTTACACAGAAACTGGAAAAAATCTTCGAAATGCTGATTATACATATTTAGGTTGGATTTTCTTAACCAAAATTAAGCAAAAAACTAGATAACAAAGAGCGATAGCAGTTTTTTTATAAAAACAATCATCCAATTAAATAATTCCTAAATTAATTTAATTTAAAGCATTCATTAACTCAAAAAAATTAAAAATTAAAGTTATTTTTGATACTTCTTTTGTTCATTATAATGCAAAGAATTTAGTTATTAAATACAAAGGTTATTAGGTTTATAATAAAATACCGAAACTTACCACGTAATTTTCCACGGTTTCATTTAATCTCTGTTTACACACTGATTTAAATATAAAAAAGTAACAACACAGTCTGTTTAAATATTAGTACAAATAATTTCTAAAATGTTTCTTTCTATCTGTTAGACACAACTTCCGAATGGTTACATGTGATTCAATATGAGACAGAAGTTTTTTAAGTATTTTAAAGAAAAATAATAATTCAATTCTAAATATAATAGAGAAAATAAAGAGTAACGTGATTTCCCATCATGTTCTTTAATGATCCAAATACAGATTGCAAGCAATTAACTTCAGCATGCTATCTGAAATACAGATTGTATTCTGTTGTACGGGTGATATGTTCGATATGTTAAACAAATCCGACTGTCTGTATAGTATACATCATTACTTTAAGGGATACCGACTCTGACTGGTACATTTTATAGTTCAGCCTCTTAAATAACTGATAGACTCAGTGTGTTGCAGTTGGAAGAAAAATTGCAGCAGATAATGTAAAGCAGTATGCTATTTTTTCCCAAATAATATCCAAATTGTTATTCTTTCAGATGTTTAGGTTTTAGGAGATAATCAGGTTGAAAAGATGTAAATTAACCCAACCGTCTGAATTAGAACATAAACAGGACAAACTTGTTATAAACTGCCATTGTTGTTTGTTTCCATAAAACTGATGTTTATTGATGAAAAGTCTTATTTCAATGGATTACTGAAAGAAATACGCACTGTAATAGAATACTAGTTTTGAGCTAAATTAAACGAAATTTTATAGTTAAATGTTCTAAATCAGTAAAATATTGATTCAGTGTTTTTTGCTATATTTCTTTTTTATAAATTTTGTTATTAATTTCGAAATAATTTTATCAGGTAATAAGGTCAGTATTTATAATCCTAATAAATAAAAACACCAGAAGAAAATAAATTACATTAATTATATTTACTCAATAATGATAAAAATACATGTCGCAATGTACGTACAGTTGCAATTAGCTTACTTGATGTGAACCCTTGTTCATTTATATACATCCTAACCACCGTAGGGAAAGATACCCGTCTTACGACAATCCGGTCGCCACACCACCCCGTCCAACAAAAAATAGGTTTTTCGTTAACCTTAAGAGTTCTATTTGAAACCGATTATCATATCTGTCTCGCATCACTGACAATTACTGTAGCTCCGAGTACTGGGAAAAAAAAAACAACTCCGATACTTCAGTACATCTCACTTGAATTAAAACTGAAAAATAATTTTAAAAAAACTTGTAAACTTGTACATTTAAATCAGAGGTTATCGGTAAAATCATTACATATTCTTTGCTCTGAGTACTCCTGCAATAATGCCATTGCAAATAAATTAAAATATATTTAATAAGATAAATATTAAAAAAATATTACGTTTGTAATAAAATAGTTACTTATTTTCTTGTTAGGAACGAGCGGATATCAACAGCTACGATCATTAGCCCGTTGGAAATTGGTAGCATATGAAAAGATGCCATACCTGACCGGGATTCGAACCTATGTCTTCCGAACGAAATTCCGAGACGCTGCGTAATCAGCCACAGGGGCGAAAATAAAATATTATGTGACTTAAAAGATAAAAATTGCTTATGTGTGTCGTACTACACTATTTCACATCAATTAAGTGTACTGTAACCAGTGATACTCCTAGTTCAAACTTTACGGTCTTGATATTGTAGCTGTTGTACATAATTAATGAAACTCTAACCAGAATTCCCGACATAATAATCATGTTTCGTCTTAGTAATGAATTCACAAGCTGACATTGCTAATGCTATACATCGTACATAAAATATGAAAGGAGATTGTTGTAACGCCTGTCATTGATAATCGTCATTTAACCAACATACTTGTTAATTGAAAAAACTACGAGTAAAACGGTTTTTCAGTTGCTTATATTACGCTACGAATAACAGTATACAGAGTAAAAAAACAAATCAAAAGTTTTACAATGTATTTTATGATCAAGAAATGCTCATAAAATATATAATGGAGATCGATTAGAAATTTAATAATCTAAAAACATACCTGACCGTTTTCCATATTTTAACAATATAGATTCTACGGTTAATATAGTATTATTTTGTTATCAATATCTTATCTTTTTTGATGCACTTATCCACGCCTTTTTATTTTGCTTTAAACTTTTCTTTAGAGCACATCTGTTACGTCCTGTATCTTCAATATTTGATTCATATACTCTAGCCTTTATTCTCCATCGCTTTTTATGTTATACAATTCTTTTCATTTTTAAATAATTTTAATTTTATTCGTTTTTTTAGTAAGAATTTTTCACAGGATTCATTTCTCAATATTTAAGTTCAATATTACAAACTTCAATATTTAAGTTTTTCAACAAATATAATTTTCAATAAGACTACTTTTACAAAAAAATCCACCATTATTTCTCTTTCCTATTGACCGTTTATAATACACTAATAAATTATTTTGCATTCTGTTCTCCAATCCAATACTGATTCCTTATTTATTTTTCTCATAATTCATTATATATTTTTTTAAATTGTTACTTATTTTCAGATTAACCATTTATATCCTATCACTGAATCCGTACCATTTAGCTAAAAATAGAGAACGATCAGAAAATTTTTCATCTTTATTTTAATTTTTAGAATTAATTCATTCCCAAAATCTATCTTTGAAATTTATTATTAGTTCTTCTGCAAGATGACATCCTGATTCCTACAGGTGAATGTTCCCGCCTTATAACGATCTCGGTTGCCACACCATCCACTCCATTCCTAGTTCTGATGGGCTTTACCAGAGGTCGTCTTTTAAACCCTCTAAACCTGATAACACATCACAGTTATCAGTTTGGCTTTTGTCAGGATGCCACCGATGCAAATGCCTCGGCAGACATTTCCATCAACGCCTCTTTCAACCACGACCAACTACCATAAAGTATAAGATAATAAATAATAGCTGTATAAAAGTTTGTATCTCACTTTTGTTTTGGACTGGAACTTGTCTCTGGTTATCTACTCTTATTCTGGATAGCTGTATTTATTTTTTTCGAAAAAATCAAATCATAAATCACTATATATTTTTTTCAATTGTAAAATTTTTAAAAATTTAAACGATCTCTTAGAATTATCAGATGTTCTCATGATTTATAATGAAATGCAGGTTCTTTGTTTCTGTAGCTTACCTTCACGTTCTTCCTGAACTCAATAATTAGATTCGTCATCTATCTCAACCATAATGACTAAAGGTTACTTAACTCCAATGAGTTTCCACAGATATCATGGTATCTGGCGAGAAGTACTATTGCTATGAAGTAAAACAAAACAAAAGCAACTAAATAATTAAGTAATAAAAAAAAAAACTTTAATTATAACGATTAAACCTGGTATCTTTGTATTGTAAGCAAGACCAGATATTTACCATAAAACTAAATATCTGGTGACCTACAAAAGATACATAAGATATACACAATTTTTGTCTGAAATGATGACTGCAAAAGTAGCCTGCGCGTCGTATATGGATTTAAAGTTTCACATTGATATGATGATGTAGTCACTTAATATTGTGATTACATCATATAACTGATATATATATATATATCAATCCATACTGAGGCAGTTGCAAAACTGCTTTGTTTTGGCTACAAATTTACATCCAGTAAAATAAAATGTTTTAGATAAAATAAAAAAACTTGGCTATAAGTAATTATCTGTATTAGGAAATTAATTCTTATCTACGACGTGGCATCAGACTTTTCGAAAGCTGTGTTTTGCATTTTTCTCACATATCCTATTCTTATTTCATACAAAAACATTTTTATCGATCATTTTGCAGTCATTTTATAATCAGTTATCATATTAACAACGATTATACTTTACGTAAAAGTTTTATGTACAGTTCAGCTACAGAATGAGTAAAAAACGAACTGCGTTCATTCACTGATGCAAAAAAGTTACATCTTATAACGTAGGCAAAGGAGTACGGAGATACTCCTTTGCCTACGTACAAGTACAAAATTTGGTAGAATAGAATCCTGCATTTGAGAGAGTCGAAAGAGAGAAAACAAATATCTTGTAGCCAATTAAAACAAGAGAGCATTTCAGAGGATAAAAGGGAAATATGAGGAAGTAGAGGAAAACGTATAACGCATACATGGAATACACATCAGTTTGAATATGCGATTTCTACAGAAATGTGACAGATGATAGCCGTAGAAACGGTTAATGAATTAAATATCAGTGTAGATGAATCTAAAGCTGGTAAGAAATGGGTATGCTGATTTCTTTGCCAACATAGTTTTTCTATTCCAAGAAGGACGACAATACCACATCAACTACCAAAACCACACGAAGATAAACTGACAAAGTTCAAAATTATGTCATAAATTTACAAGAAAGGAAAAATTATTCGCTAGATTAAATTGGGAATGCGGACCGTTACCAATTTTGAAATGCCATCAACAACACTTGAATGTGAATTGCTGGTTACGAAAAACAATGTTATTTTCTGTGACATGTACAATACTTGCGAACGGGAAAAAATTATACCTATATATTATTCTTAAAAAGAAAACATCTATCGAAAGGTTATAAATCTGCATCCGATATTGTCTTTTCACCTTAGGAAAAGACATGGATGAATAATTAATTAAAACTGGATTAAATGGGTCTATCGCGTCGACCAGACGCTTTATTATAAAAACCTTCCGTACTTGTAATCTACAGTTTTAGGGGTCATAAGACGTATGATGTAAAGCAGACACTGATCGCTTTATATCTATTCTTCATCTTTTAGATATTTGAATAAACTAACCATATAAAACCAAACTCCGTAAACACTACACAAACTGAATGCCCAACACGACAAACAAGACCATAACATATGGTAAAATTAAGAAATCGTTTTTACAGATTTTTGTTTATAGTGACTTGGATAGAAATACCAGATGTCTTGATTAAAAGATTTTTCAAGAGAGTTGTATTTCGATCAGTGTCGATGTAGGTAAGAACATTTATTTGCGTTAAATGATTACAAAGATAATTTCAGTTTTATAAATGACGGAAATTCCAACACTGATGACAATAATTAAGATAAATATCTCCTACAATTTGTTGGCTTTCAATTAAATATTTACCTTATTGACTGATTTACTGACATTATGCAAATAACGTGTAACAGTGTTTTGTTACACGTTCGGTATTCTATGCTGGTGATTTTATAAATAAAATGCAAAAACGTAACAATATATTTTTTACTTTTTTTCAATTTTCTATACTTGAGTGGGTGTATTAAACGGGTGTACGTGACACATTGGTAGATAGGATATTTGAAACGTCAGTGAATCAAGTCCGGTAAAAACTAAAATGTTTTCTTCTGTTGATTGTTTTTACAGTGATTCTATTAGCAAGAATCTCTTTGTACTATTTCTCTACCGTCTCTCTATTACCAAGACGTTAATTATTTAAAGATAATTTATTAAAATAATTATTAAAAGTTATTATTTAAAGATAAATATATTACATATAAAAATATATAGCGTTACTTCGTAAAGAAAGAAAGATAATGATTACATGTATTTGATATGGAGTGACATTTAAGGTTTGTAATATCAAAAAACTTATTAAAATTTAATTGATTTGAATTTGTATGAAACATATCTTTTCAAATTACTCGTGAGAAAGGTGCTCAATGAAATTACGTAATACCGAGAGAATCATTTAGGTAAACGGATACTCTGGGCTTAGATAGTAGGTGGTAGCTACTTTTGTGAGAACATTAAGATTGTATACATCAATTTTAAGATACGTTGAGAATAGAAGGGGGGAGGGGTTCATAAGCAGACTTACGCACGCTAGCACACGGGCAACCATCATCACCGGCAAGATCAGTTGCTGTCGGGTAATAAACTGTACGTCATCCTCTTTAATACACAGTATAGCGAGCAAGGCTTCTATACTTACGTACCTAATTATTTCCTTCATGCCATGTAGTAAAGTAATATATTTTGAAACCCTTACTATGTTAAGCCTTCTTGTACTTTAATAATAATTATAATATGTTCTTGTAAGTGCATATGTGTAAGTGTAAGGACGTGTTCTATCAAATTTCACTATCCTAAAATTTAATTAAAAAAGGAAAAAAATACCAAATAACTGGTAAATTTTCCATACACTACTATTTGCATTCTATTACGTCTGTAATGATAATATACACTACTTGTATTAAACGTTTAAGCATAAATGCATAAAATGATTTTCGTGTTAATTAAATTTATTAAGCCTTTATCCTAAAGAGGAAATAAAATGATTACACAGAATGGGGGGTAGACTAAAGCCCGCGTGGAAGACATGGGAATGACTGCCCCCTGCTGATATGCCGTTCGTTCGTGCTTGCACGGGTGGACGACAGTGAGGATGCACGGATAGTCCCGAACCCCCGAGTTAAAAAAAAAAATTGGAGAAAAGACCGAGTATCGACGGACGGGACGGCGTCCCGGTCCAACTGAAGTTATCCCCCTTGAAGTTAGAGGCAGGCAAATTAAAGTAAGAAGATCCAGAACCGGCGGGCTGACCTGCCATGTCGGACCTACTGGTTGAAGGCGGGGGGAGGGGGGCCGTTAGAGTCGCAAGAACACGCCCCTGGACTGAGTCATGCTTGACTGCAGATCCTGTCCAGGGGTGTAGGGAAAAACAGATTTATTAAGTTATTTAGCCCATTTATAGAAGATGAAAACCCAGAACGATAACTGTATACTAATTATCCAACAGCAAACATTATTTGAGAGTAGCACAGATTGCCAACTGATGTCCTTTTGTAACTCAGACTGTACTAACCATGGCATAGGAAACACATAATATTTTAATAGTAATTTTAGACCAATTAGCCTAATAACAATTATTGGCGAGAGATAAATAAAGCGATTTATGTTATTCCTTGACTTGGGAAATGCAGTCTACGGTGTCATTGGGATAAATTAATGAAAATATCAAAAAGCCAAAGTAGATTGAAGTAAAAATAAAAATTTATTATATAGTTGGAAATGAATCAGAAAACGACTATGAAAATAAAGAGTATAAAATATGAATGGTTTGACTTAAAAAAAAAAAAAAACTAAGGTTATATCTATCGGAGCTAGTTTAATAAGTATGTTGATGGTATGATTAAAAATTCTATGGAGATTATAAAGGAATTTATGTAGTATGAAAGAAAATACTTTGTATTAATTTCGGAGATGACATGATGATTTTAGGAATGAAACTAAGAATATTCAACTGAAGATTTGGAAAACAATTCGTCAAAAACGTTTTGTTTGTTTTTAAATTTATTGGTTAAGAAAACCATCAATTGTTTTTATAAATAAATTTATAAAAAAAATTATATGTCTATAAATTTTTTCTTAATGATTAATTACATTACTTTTTTTCATGTATTTATAATACACACATAGCTCACCGGGTTGGTCTAATTGGTAAACTCATCATCCCAAATAACTTATTTAACAGCTGATTTACAAGTCGAGGCTCATAAGTTCAAATTCCATTAAAACTTCGTTACGGATTTGAATACTAGACAGTGGATACTGGTATGGGGTTCAATTAGTCACGTCTCAGGAATGGTCGGCCTGAGTCTGTACAAGACTAAACCTCCTTTATAATCATATTTTATTATGCCATATTTAGAATATGGCATATCATATATGCCATATTTTATTATGCAATATTCATTTTATTATGCCATAGGGAGGAGATTGCTTATTGTTCACTAATTGAACGGACTGCAATGAACACTTTAGGAATAATAAAAAATATATATTCATATATTCCTATATACATAAATACATGCATAATATAAAGACATACCGTATATACAATATACTAATTTCCGAAAATAAATTTCTTACATTTTTTTTTCAAAAGATACGAATATGGGTTGAGTTAAATAAGAACTTTAACATCAAATGATTTGCTAGAATAGGCTACTTAGAAAATATGATTTTTAATGTTGTATCAACTTGTAATATTTTACAATAATCTTTTTTTAATTTTACATGTAAAATTGTGATTATTAAACAAGGTAAAATTTCGTAAAGTGTTTCCATTACCATACATAAAAATTCTGTATAACTAAGCGTAAGAAAAATTAGATTAACTGATAAAAATAAATTGTAATGAGCAACGAATAACAATTGCTTTTACTCCTTGATTTAATAGAATTTTCAATGAATTTTAGTATCTTCATTTGCAGATTTTTTTCATTTTCTTTTTATAAGCGGTAAACGTAAATATCAATATTAATATTTACATTATTTCATGCACTGATTAAAAATAACCGGTGAACATAAGAATGCACGTAGATATTAAAGACATACCGTATATACAATATACTAATTTCCGAAAATAAATTTCTTACATTTTTTTTTCAAAAGATACGAATATGGGTTGAGTTAAATAAGAACTTTAACATCAAATGATTTACTAGAATAGGCTACTTAGAAAATATGATTTTTAATGTTGTATCAACTTGTAATATTTTACAATAATCTTTTTTTAATTTTACATGTAAAATTGTGATTATTAAACAAGGTAAAATTTCGTAAAGTGTTTCCATTACCATACATAAAAATTCTGTATAACTAAGCGTAAGAAAAATTAGATTAACTGATAAAAATAAATTGTAATGAGCAACGAATAACAATTGCTTTTACTCCTTGATTTAATAGAATTTTCAATGAATTTTAGTATCTTCATTTCCAGATTTTTTCATTTTCTCTTTTTAAAAATTCCGATTTTCTTTTTATAAGCGGTAAACGTAAATATCAATATTAATATTTACATTATTTCATGCACTGATTAAAAATAACCGGTGAACATAAGAATGTACTTAGATATTAAACCGGTATTCATAAACTTAGAATTCAAAAAAATTACTCAATCTTTCATTGAAAATAAATAACGGTGATATGAAAAGAATAATGAGAAATGTATGTTTTTGATTTAGTAGGGTTTATTACAATCCAATAAGTATGTCGGAACTAATCGATAAACATCATATAATATTTTGTTGGTGAGAGATCGGTTTAAGAAATGAAGTTAAATTAATTTCTGTTTAAAAAAATAATAAAACTAATTCAATAACAGATAAAATTGAGCCGATAAAATTAAAACTGTGGAATAATGATGAATAAAAATTAGGTAAATGTTTTAAATGTGAAGATGTAACATAGAAAAACATAACTATGGTATTTTTATCAACAGTATATTTTTTAAATCTACAGACTAAGTCCTGAATACGTAATTTAGTTCTTATAAGAACATATTGTAGGTATTTTTCATACATATTAAGTATTTTAATCTAAAAATAATCTGCCTGAATAAGGTTGAGTCATTCTAAATACGCCTTTTCGCTAAAGAGAAGTAAACGTTTATGTTATTGGAAAAAAACTTTAAGAAAACTGTAAAAACATTCTTGAAAATGATGTTTTCAGCCTATAAATGCAAGAAATGTTACTACTGAACAGCTTTGAACTTCTATCATGCATTCCCTCACTGTTTATAAAGGAACGGGAAAGTGAATGGTTCGGGTAGTCTAGAACGTTAGGGTAGCGTCCGGTCTTTTCATACACTGTATTTGTGTTTGTTACACTGACTTCCATTTCAAATTCTCGTTTCAATCCAATAATGAAAATTCAATTCCTTAACTTTATAATAAAACGTACACACAATCTACGATTCGATTTAACAGTTAGTGTTATTAAATTACATCAGTTAATGATTATCTGTTAGTATTATACTAATAATACTATATTATTAAAATAGTGAAAAGCGCAATATAAGACATGAATTTTAATACCAGGAAAGGAATTCGAAAAATCACGATGAGCAGAAATACCTAGACGGACATATTAGTAAAAAAATTCATAAAAGTCTGAATTTTATCTATTAATGTCTCCCACAGCAATCCGATGTAAGAGTTACATATAACGTCACTATGGTAATCGACAAAGAACAAACTTCAGAAACGGTCATTAATTTAAAATTTTGATGGGCTACTTAGATAGTGAATAGAGAAAGAAAGAGATTTAGAAACTAATTATGTTATTTCAACCAACCAGAATTTCTTTTCCAGATAACAAGGTTATCTGTCTCTCATTTTTTCGTTTCTGAAAGAAAATTTCAGACTGGTTCGTAGTCAATTTTGCATCGCTTTCACACCTCTTCATCTGAACAAAAATGAGGAACATTACTATAATGTTGTAATTTTTAAACTAATAATTAATAAAAATATGTAAATAAAGGTAAGTTAGTTCGTTGTAGTTAAATAAAATTTTTTTGATCTTATAATTTATATCGTCTAATTCCATTTTTTTTTGGTTATTAAAAAAAATATTAATTAAAAATATCTGTTTTTTTGAATTTTTTTCGTTTTCCGAGTACATAAATTTTACAAAATTGGTTACATTTTCCTTATTCGTGTATTGGGCTCCACTGATTCGTGTATTTTTCCTTAATCTAATTGGTTTAATTTCATAGAAATGGTACCGATTAATTGATATCCTAAAATGATGTTAAGAGATCTATTTTATTAAACTTTGAAAACTAGAGATAAATATCAAAAATTAAAAAACTCAACTGCCAAAATAAAAAAAATCCATTGCTGACAAACATTGCTCTTTAATATAGAGCAATTACTAATATATGCTAATTAAAGAATGTGTGAGTGACAATTTTGTACATAGTATAATTTTAAAAATATTTTTTTAATTTAATTAAATATACTAGTACATATACACACCCGGTAACGGTAAGGATTTCAACGCAGCGTCATACATCTAAATCGGTTCTGCCATTGAGTTGCTACGGTGTAACAAATAAACATACATACACCCTAAATGTATTAGACTTCTTTTTGGACAGTCGTGTAAAAAGATTCTACATAGTTTAATATCTTTCATGAATACTTATACTTCACTTAGCTTAGCAGCTCAGGGATTTAAAATTTTGTTGAAAAATATCTCTTAGAAACAAGGTGAAAAAGCAGATTTTTGTTTTTAAAAAAAATTATATTCTCCACATTTATATTTCACATTTCTTCTAACCCGTTAGATTTTGCTGTGAAGACCTCTCGATTGTTGGATGTTATATAATCACGAGAAAATTACATTAATCAAATTGTGGTAGTTTTCAACCAAGATTTTACGATATAATAAAAGGTAGTGGATCAAACTGATGAAACTAAAAATAATTAATTGAATATGTATTTAAATGTTCTGAAGAAGATATTTAATATTCCCTAATTTGTTAACAAAGAAAAAAATGGAAGAGACGTTAACTTCTCAAATAATATACAACCGGAATAATAAATTCAGTATATTAGCGTATGTGCAAACTTTCTAAAATTAAACTTAAACTTGATCGATACCCCATTCATTCAACTAAAAAAGAAGCACAAAAGCTTATATTAATAAAAAAGAAACTTTCTTCGAAATAGTATTCGGTATATAACAATCAAACATGCGCATACGCATACACAAGCACTTCCTTGATTAAATTTTATTTTATATAATGAATTTGAAAAAAAAAAAACTATATTGAAAAGAAAATATAAAATTAATTTCTGATAAAACTATCAAACAGAAAAGTATTTGTTTTTTTATGAACAAGTTATAATGCAATATAAAATATTTATGTTAATATTATTAAAATATTATTTTAATTGATTTATAGTAGTATAAAATAAGTAAATACTTAAGATTTACGTTTGACAACTTAACAAAAACGGAGTAAGAAGGGCTGTTCTATTTATTTGTAATTTGTTTCGGGTGACTGGTCTTATCTAGATGGCGGGGACTGGCACTACTTTCTTGAATCGATTGTTTCCCTTTCAAAATAAAACGATTTCACTTAACCTACGATCGTGTACTATTCTTATCAAATAATATTATCAGAAATAAAAAGAAATTAGAGAAAAAAAACTATTATGAATAATTAATGTTTAAATTATTATTAAAATGTTGGCTTTCAATAAAGTAATAAAACATTTTGAAGACAATGTAAATATTTTATACTATAATGTTTGCTATACTGAAGCAAACTATGTAAAAAATATAGATTGGAAAAATTGTGTAAAGTTTAAACAGTAATAAACCAGAAATAAATTAAATACGGAAAAATAAATGTATTATTCAAATCAATTACTTAAATATAAGTAAATTAATTTTATTCCATTGTTATACTTCGTCATTTTTTTTTATTAAGGTTAGGTGTGAAATTTGGCTAGACTTTTACGGCGGGATGTGTCTCTATCGTCAATCCACTTAGAAAATATTAAGAAAATTTGTAGCGTATTATATAATACAAAGACTAACCGGGATTCAAAATAAAAATTAATACTTATGGTATTTTTATAGAAGTAAAATTATAACAACTTAAAAAACTTAAAATATAACTAAATGTGCTATTTTTTATTTCATATACCTTTCTTTTTTCTGTTTAGCCTCCGGGAATTATCGTTCAGGTATTACTTCAGAGGATAAATGAGGATGGATGATATGTATGAGTGTAAATAAAATGTAGTCTTGTACAGTTTCAGTTCGACCATTCCTGAGATGTGTGGGTAATTGAAACCCAACCACCAAAGAACACCGGTATCCACGATCTAGTATTCAAATCCGTATAAAAGTAACTACCTTTATTAGGACGCTGGAACTTTCGACTACATACCTATAATATACTTAGGTATATTATATATATATATATATATGGTCGGGAGAAGAAAACTGCCAGAAATATAAATTAATGTTGCTGGGACCAGTATTCCCACGTTGGAATGCGTTAAGCACTTCGGCGTGTGGTTGGAGAGGAGTCGAAACTACAAGGTCCACCTTCAGCAGACCTTGGCACGTGCTGAGATAGTTGTTGATAATCTCGGTAAGCTTATGCGTGACCACAGAGGTCCTCGTGCTTCTAGACGACGTATAATACTGACGGTGGCTTCTTCTATCGTATTTTACGCCGTCCCTGCGTGGGTAGAGGCCCTTGAAAAGAAAAGGAACGTAGGTAAAATATCATCGCTTCAAAGACGTGCTGCGTTGAACATTGCGGCCGCATACCGTAAGGTTACGCGAAACGCTATTGAGGTCATCTCCGGGATTCCCCCGATGCGGCTGCGTGCATTGATGCTCCGGCGGGTTTATCTTGGCAACCCACCGGGTTGGTCTAGTGGTGAACGCGTCTTCCCAAATCAGCTGATTTGGAAGTCGAGAGTTCCAGCGTTCAAGTCCTAGTAAAGCCAGTTATTTTTACACGGATCTGAATACTAGATCGTGGATACCGGTGTTCTTTGGTGGTTGGGATTCAATTAACCACACATCTCAGGACTGGTCGAACTGAGAATGTACAAGACTTACACTTCATTTACACTCATACATATCATCCTCATTCATCCTCTGAAGTATTATCTGAACGGTAGTTACCGGAGGCTAAACAGGAAAAAGAAAGGGTTTATCTTGGCATGACTAAGACCCAGGCTATGGTCTTACTTCTGGCCGAGTGACAGAAGGACTGGAACACCTCACCTACTGGTGTATGGACGCGTAAATTAATTCCGAGAATAGATATATGTGTGCAGAGAGGACTGGGTGAGGTAACTTTTTATATAACGCAGCTCCTTTCTGGGCATGGAAAGTTTGAAGCCTACCTGCATCGATTTGGCAGGAGAGCGTCTCTTCTATTCAGGTACTGCGATCTTGAAGATACCGTTGAGCACACCATCTACCAATAACAACGGTGGTTGTAGTCAGACAAGATGTCGGGTTAAGCTGACTTTCTCCAGAAGAAACAGTTCCATATATGTTGATAGGAAGAGCAGAATGGGACTAGGTAGTACACGTAGCAACAAGTATCCTGAAAACTAAAGGAGAGAAGCTAGAGAATGGGATAGAGCCTGATTTAGGACCCAGATCAGTCAGAGGACTGAAGATCACCCAGCAAGGAATCAGAGTTCCATACAAAAGACCTGAGACTCAGGCGAAGAATGTGACTTGAAGGTGAAGGGGCGAAGGACAACCCCCTGTAGAGCCGTTCGCACTTCTGCGGATGGGCGACGGTGATAAAGCACGGGGACTCTGAACCCCTGGACCCTAAAGGCACCTCCTGGGCCCGCGCAGGGCTTAAACTGCAGCACAGACCCCGGAGGAGGAGAAACGGTGAGATAGGGTTTTAATCTTTAGGGTGCGGGAACACATAGGCTCTTATAACAATCTAGCAGAACCCGTGGGTGTCCGACACTCCCCCAAATGTGTCTAAATGTCATTTCTCAGATTCATCTAAAACAAAATAAAAAGAAAGAAAGAAAAAAGTATATTTTATATACCTAAGAAAATATTTTTATAATTTCTTTTCCTACACAAATTATTACATTTATTATTGAGACTAGTTTCATTCTATGACATGTTCTAAAATTAAGAGGCTACATGTCACATCCTTGAAAATGACGGATAAAACTAAGCTTAACAACAAATATAATTGTTGTTCATCAAAGTTAATTGTTATTTATAGAGGCGCGAAAAGTGAGTGTAGTATAATTAATATGTAAAAGTCATATGTAAAACTTAAATTTGTTTAACTTATCAACAACAGGAAACACGATATTTGGTTTAAAACTTTACAAATAGTATAAAAGTTATAAGCAATTTTTCTTCTTAAAGCAGAAATGTACTTCGATAAGGTAGTTTCTTAAATATTGTGAAATTTTATATTCGGTAATGATAAATGTTCTCAGAAATTATTCGATTTTAAATTTTCTTTTTAAAACTTTTAATCTTTTTTTTAATAAATTTTCATATTTTTATCTGTTACATTTCAAGAATAAAAATGGAGCGTTTTCTGAAGAATACATTAAATTTTTGGCAATAAATTTATCAGATTATAATAAAATACGAACGTTTGTTAATAACAGTGACGATAATGTATAAAATTTTTTATGCCGAAATGCAGATTTTAAATAGTAATAAATAGTGTACTGAAATATAAAGCGTAAAATGTTTTTCGATGATATTGAAATTTTAAATAATAACAAATAGTATATTCAAATAAGTTAAAACTGTAAATATTTTGGTTTATAGCATTTACGTCTCTTTGAAATTCGTAACTTATAAAAAAAATTAGTTACTGATTTCAAAATATAATTCAAAACTGTATAAAACATGAGATACTAAAACTATAAAAATTACTATCCAAGTTGTTTATTACAGATTAGATTCTAAAAGAGAAATAAGCATCTTTTTTTTTTGTACCATTTTTTTAACACAAGGGGCAACTGGTAACCGCCTAAAACCCGTTGCCTCGGCCGTACCCGTATGTTGTTGCGTTGACTAGCCCTACCACTACAGCTTAGGGCCCTAACGGACCACCCCATCGGGGTCCTTCCTGGATCACAAGAGCATCCCGACCTCCTCTTTTGGATGGCTGGAGTGCCCTCCCCCAAGAGGGCTACCCTTCCCCTTCCTTCCGTACTTGGGTGACCACATGCATATCACGATAGTCCTTTATGCGCCATCGAAATGCCCCGACCCAGCCACTGTTGCGTGTGGCTGAGCCAAGACGCCTTCAGCAAGAAGGCCCTACACGGTTCCACGTTTGACTCATTTGAACAAATCTTAATAAGGTGGTGATTTAGTATTTATTTCAAATAAACTGCATTCATGTAATGATTCAAATTATTTTAGAATCCTTTAAAAAATGTGTTAAATTTAATAAATCAAATGTCACTTAATAGTGACATTTGATTTATCAACTGATGCAGGTTTGTTTAATTAAAAAAACTGATTTTTTAATATTACTTATACGTTAAGCCCGGCTTTAACTTTTTACGTCAGGGTATTGGACTATTTCGTGTACATGATGTGTTAATATTTTATATTTACATAACTTTCTATTTATAATATTATTAGAAACATTTGCAAATGGCTACAGCAGCTGATAAAATACAGGTCTCGTAAAAATTTAAAATATAAAATCCTCTTCCTTTTCTTTAATATCACTACATAACTTAAGAATAATCATACTACAATAACTAGAGAAAAATTGGCAATGAAAATATAAGTTAATAGATGCATATAATAAATTGATCAATGTTTACCAAATAAAATAAATTCATGTAGATCTAATGGAAGAAAATTAAATAATGGTTTTTTTTTTGAAATCTTGCAAAGCAACTGTGTTATCGCAAGAAATAATTTCCATCAGGACGGTATCGATTAACTCCAGTTAAAGGGAAGTAAAATTAATTAGGCTAACAGTAGCCTGCGGACAATTAAGTAACATTTAAAACTGTCTTAAAAATTAATTAAAGTAAAAGTAATTATTTTAAAGTTTAAAGTTGAACGTTAATTCTTTTTTCAGAAAGTTCTAGTTTGGAACGCAATAGATTACTGGTTTTAAAAATAATCTAAGATTACCTGAGGCTTTTAGGCTTAAAATCTTGAAATTTTTTTGAACTCTAAGAACGTTTGTTTGAAAAATGGTTATTTTTTCGAAATTTTCTAAAATAAATGTTTTTTTTCCAACCAGAGGGTTTAATTAACAATCGGTTCCAATTTACCGGAACCATAAATAAATTGAACACAAAAAACCGACAAGCAGAATGGGGTTTCCATTGAAATCCTTTAAAGAACTGTATATGTACACATATACTACATATATATATATATATATATATATATATTTATTGTATATATTTGCGCAAATGTCCTCGCTGTTATCCAGGAGGTTAATCACGAACCAGTTCACACGTTTTTTCAGTTACATTTTGTAATTATTGTAACTGTACGAAATCGTTATATCTTCTTTCGAACGGCTAACAAGACTAAAAATCGTGTAATTCAATTTTTTTTTTTGCAAACCTCAGCGCTTCTGTTATATTTCTTAATAGTTTATTCTGGATTCGCTGTACGACATGTTACTCTCCCTAGCCGTATACACAGTTGGATTCCTTAGGTCCAAATTGCTTTCAGGACCGCTAAGTACAGCAACTGCTTGTTAGATAATGGTAGTTGCGACCCCCTGCCTAGCAAACAGTACAACTCTCTGAACTTAATGTTAAGCTGCGTCTTTTTTCCATGACATGACTGCACCACGTCAGACGGCAATCCAGATGCTGTCCTACGTATTGCACGCTGTTAGCATGTGGAATGAAAACGCCATTAATTCGAAGTTGCGGGCAGTTACCCCTCAACCTTCGTGTTGCATCTACCTACACACTGGTTAATTAGATCCAATACAGTTGCTGTGCATCCGCAAATGATGCATTTGTGATGTCCTCTGGATTCGGGAGGTTCGCAACAAAGAATGAGTATAGGTCCGGCCACAAACTGAGCTCTGAGGAACACCCAACTCAGTATCAAAGAACATATAAAAATCTTTAATGTACATATCCTGGGAAAAACGTCCTTTCAGGTAACCGAATTACATTAAGTAATTCGGTTGAGAACGGCTCTTTTTCGTTTACAGAGTTGGCCATGAAGCCAGACCTTATCAAAGGCCTGCTGTTGGACATCCGAAAAAAACAGCCGAGCAGTACATCTTCACTTCTAGGCATTTACTTTACATTGACAAACCGGTGTGATTGTTCGGTTGTTGAGTTACACGTCTGAAACCAAATTCATGGCTGACCATGAATTTGGTTTCAGAGGTGCCATTCAACAACATGCCTTTCCTAAAAAATCGGCCGTAGCCTCAGAAGAAGTAATCTTTCAAATATCTTGAAGATAGAAAACATATCAGGCTTATCAGGCTCTATGAAACTATCATACATCATGGGTCGGTTTTTCCGGTTTCGGAACCATTACAATCTGCGAGACCTTCCATTCCGGTGGGAAGCTCGTAGTTCGAAGAATGACATTAAAGAGTTATATACAGAATATCCTTCAATGAAAGCAAAAATTATTTTATTAGCTTATTAAAAACCAATTATTTTTTTAAATTAGTTTTTATCTGTGTGTGTTTGTATTCGACTCGGAAAACGATGATCAAATTATTCTTAATTAATTGATTTCGATTACGATACCGTATCATTATCTTTTACGATTACAACTCGGTAACCTTTACCTTTTACGATTTCAGTTAAGATATTAATGGTTTCCATATGATAAACTGCGATCTAAAAATCGATGGAAAATAGATTTTATCACCTAAAAAATAATTAATCTGTGAAAGTTTTTTTTGTTAAATTCCTTTCTAAGTAGCATATATCTTAAAGAAATCTATATTTTGTTGATCCAGTTTTGAAGAACATTGCTTCAAGAAAATTTATATATGACTTACAAACTTTAGAAAACAGTTTTATATGAATAATAAATCAAACGTAGTGGTATTTTTTTTTGAAATTTTAAAGAAAAATGTAAATAATGTAGGTAGATATTAAACCTTGAGTTTCAAAAATTAATCTCTGTTATTGTCAATAACCGCTTAATAAATGTAGAAAGAATGCCCAGCTAATTCATATCATTAGTTATAATGAACGTAACAATTTGCTTCCTCCAGTTGAAATTCAATTTTTTTTTTCTGAAAATTGGCAAAAAGAAACGCCTTAAAAAACTCTACTTTAATTTTTAAGTAAAGAAGGAATAGAATAGGTAGATAAGGTATAAATGAAACTTTAATTTATTTATTAACGATGATATTTAAACAATAATTTAAATAGAAAACTATAACTTTCGAGAGAGAGGTTTATAATGCATTTTATAAACTGAACGATAGTGTTGTGGAGTCTAGTCTGAAAGATGAGGAAGTTTAAGTAGAGTATAATGTGAAAATGTAAGAATATAGTTCGATTTCTATGCTGCAGTAAATTTATTTATTTCTTGGTACTTTACTGTTACACTAATCTTAGATTGTATAATATTGTCGAATCTAGTTTCCTACTTTGTAACAAAGTTACAGAGAGTTTCGAACGCTCTCAAATCGTAAATACTGTATATAGATTCTTCCAGAAATATCTTAATCTCTTCTCCACTTAATCTCTTATCCTCTCATTTAAATCTCATTAATTAAATATAATTTTATTCATACCACACAAATAAATCTGATTTTTTTTTTATTGGTTTAGAAATAAAAGTAGTTAATTTCTTATCTAAAAAAAAATCAAATAAGTAAAAGTTTTTACACTGATTTACCTCAGTAAAAAGGTATAATAAATGCTACAAAATTAATCTTGTGCTAAGAAACTTTATTGAGGTAAATAAACTGTCCTTCAAACACTTCTAAGGACATTGTTAAACTCTTTACTCTCTGCTCGAAACGTTTAGTTTTCTATTTATATTATCATTATTTAAATTTCATTCTTAATAAATACAATTTTTAAAAATTTTGGCTAATTTAAGAAAGATAAAACTATTTTCATTTAAAAAGTAAAAGTTTAATCAGTACTCAGTGTTATACAGATTAAAAAAATATAATTTAATAAACTGAAAAATTTAATACGATAAAAACAATTTTTTGTAACGGTGTTTAATTTACAATTGCTTCCCATTTACTGTTACTCTAAGTAAATTTAAATATAAAAAAAATGACATGCAGAGAGGAATTTCCTTTGAAATACAAACACCAACATATGTATTGCATACATATTTTATAGAGCATACATACATAAATACATAATAAACAAAAAATAAGTACATACAAAGATGACACCAAGGAAAATTGTTATGGTTCAGAACATAAAAAGCAAAGAAAACACCAAAAAGTAGTCTTTTAAATCACACAAAGAATAACTAATCAAACAAAGAAACAGTGAAATATCAAATAAACAACAAAAGTAAGTGGAGAAACGAAACGAATAATTTTGACGGTGTACAACAACTTAGGGTAGCTGATTCACCTGAAATTTCGGATAACTTACAGATCTATTATATGCATTCGCTTTAGGCGCTATAAATCCGTATCTTCTCTCGAATGGTTGGTAATCCTAGATAATAGTGTTCCATGTCCTAACGTGGGGAAATTTTTATCATCAAACGTAAGGCCGGTCGCCTTCCGGCTAGCGGATTCGACTCTTGGAGCAAGTTGTGAGTTTCGATTCATCTTTTGCCTTCGTTTTCTTTAATATTTCTTGAGACATTCTGCAGCCTCAGTAGTTTGCTGGATGGTCGGATTGGGCCCAATGGTGGATTCAGGCCACCGCAATTGAAGTTACAGACTGGTTGGGACCTATAAGCCTCTCTCTTTTTCCTATGTAGCCTCCGGGAATTACCGTTCAAGTATTACTTCAGAGGATGAATGAGGATGATATGTATGAGTGTAAATGAAGTGTAGTCTTGTACAGTCTCGGTTCCAACATTCCTGAGATGTGTAGTTAATTGAAATCCAATCACTAAAGAACACCAGTACCCACGATCTAGTATTCAAATCCGTACAAAAGTAACTGCCTTTAAGACCTGTAAGCCTGTCCGCGGTGTACTGTCCTCCGCGCCATAATATAACTAATGAGTTGTTATCCGAAAAATTGCAACGCTAGGATCTAGGTTTATCGTTGGAGGGGACTGGAACGCGAAAGACCCGTTGTGGGGTTTGCGGAAGGATATTAAGGAGGTGAGTTCAAAATCTACGCCTGGACGTAGGTTCGTGATTTCAGCCGACATATTGGCCTACCAACCTAACGAAGATACCGGATTTACTTGACTTTTTAACTCTTCAGGTATATCATCTACATACACACTTGTATAAAATAGCTAAGATTCGAGGTCGGACCACTCGCCCGTTTTACTTACAGTGGGCACGACGGTGCTGAGGAGGAAAAGGAAGCCAATCCTGCATTCGAAACGAACAGATTGGGTATCTTATCAGGACTGAATCGAGGAGAAACTGATTAAACCATTTCCGCTCGATATCCCCGAGGATAATGACGATGCAACATACTTTCTAACGTCGATCATGCAAGGTGCATGGCGATCTACACCTGAAGAAATACATTCGGCTAGAGACAATACCTATCCGTGATAGGTGATAGATCTTACTGGCTCAAAACGGCGTCTCAGACGAAACTGGCAGCGATTCAGGAGGCTAGAAAAGAGAATACTTTAGGGCTACGCGAAGGCTGAGGAGGTAGTTTAAGGCTATCAGAAATGAAACATTCAAGGAATAATCGGAAATCCTTCTAACCTGATTAGGGACGGATGCACCTTATGGAAGGCAACAAAGAGACTACAACGATCCATAAGAACGCTTCCTGCTCTATAGGGACGTACTAGATCATGGGTAGGAATGAGAAAGAGAAGGCCGATCTATTTTCTTCACACATAGGCGAAAAATTCCAACCTCACGAAGACGAGGGTCCTAGTGATGAGGATATTGAAGACTTCTTAGAGAGCTCAATCCCAGTTACCTTTCCGATTAGACCGATCTCAACTAGGGAGTTACTGAAATTAATCAACCAGGGAATGCGAATAAAGAAAGCGTTTAAATGTTGGTGGAAATTTTTTTCTAATGAACATAAAGATTACTGTCTACTGATAACTACGCATTATTATTGTTTACTTATTATGGGTATTCCTTAAGAACCCCTTATCATATGCTTCTTATCAAACCTACTTATGGTTCCACTTAAGGAGCCAATTGTACATATACTGGTTGTTAAACAAAAAGGAAAAAAATATTAATAACATTAAATTTGAAAAAATTAAAATTTACTTGTAATAATTTAAAATACCATTACATCGATTAAAATAACTTATATTAAAAATAGAAAGGGAATAAATTGTGATAACCTGTACTGTTAAAGTTTAAAACCATTCTAATATTTTTTTATGTTTCTGGAAAAAAGGTACTGTTGAATCAGGGTCCAAACTATTATTCCTTTCTAATTCCAAATCCGTTAGATAGTAAATAACCATGAAAGTGCGTTAAGCTGTGTTAGATTTGTAATTCAACGAGTAGTAATATATTAAAGCTAAAATACAATCACTATAAATCCTTCGAAATAATAAGTTAACTGTTGGAATTTACATTTCTATTTTTAAATTATTCTCATTAGACATGTCTAATGTTATTAAATTTATTTTAGTAGCTGCTAAATTTTAAAAAATTCCACTAAATTTTAACGATTAATCGGGTAATTTATTTCTAATATTAGATGTTTGACCTCATTCATCTAATATCAAAATAAAATTACATTATTAATATTAATTTATACTTTAATTTAGTAATTTATACTTACATTTTTATTCCCAGTAAGTAAAATGGAATTTTCATTCGTAAAAAATTACGTAAATATTAGCCTGCATGAATTACGTAGAAAGAAATTTTATTTATAGCATATAAATAAAATAAAATAATTTTATATTTATCCATTGTTCAATATAACTGTGAAAATATCGATGAACAATATATATATATATATATATATATATATATAAAATAATTAATTCATTTTAAATGATTTTCTATATAATGCATTATGGCAATGGAGTAACACATCCCCCGACGATTTGCTTGGATATCACATTCTCGTTTTCTTTTTTGTTAAAAAATAAAATTATCATGAGCATTTTAAAAATCGTTTAGTCGAAATGAAATTTGTCAAAATCGATAGAAAAACTTTAGACAAACATTCTACAGTTATAAATTTTAATCACTCTCGGCTATTATCTTGCAATCACTTTTCTTTCTTTTTCCTGTTTAGCCTCCGGTAACTACCGTTTAGATAATACTTCAGAGGATGAATGAGGATGATATGTATGAGTGTGAATGAAGTGTAGTCTTGTACATTCTCAGTTCGACCATACCTGAGATGTGTGGTTAATTGAAACCCAACTACCAAAGAACACCAGTATCCACGATCTAGTATTCAAGTCCGTGTAAAAATAGCTGGCTTTACTAGGACTTGAATGCTGGGACTCTCCACTTCCAAATCAGCTGATTTGGGAAGACGCGTTCACCACTAGACCAACCCGGTGGGTATCTTGCAATCACCTAAACTTGTCTTACTCTACTAATTTTGCTTTATTCCCTTTTTTCGGTAGTAAATCATAAGTGCATAAAATACTTACGTACGAGTATTATTTACAGAATTGTGGAAAGAATAATATTGATTTCATTGGATTTTTTTAATATATTTCTTTTTACCCAACAATTATTACGGTTTTCTAAACGTAAGTTGGTTTCTATAAGATACTCGTGTAACAATATTTTTTTTCATAAAATGTTCCGTTTCAATATATTTGTTAGGAAGAACGGTGATCGGTGATTGACCTTTATTTACAATGTTACTTTCGTGAGGAGAATAGGGATACAGTTCCATAAACATAGTATGTAAATATTAAATTTTTTTTAATGTATATTTAGTTTTTTTTCAATTTTCAATTTTTCAGATGGGTGGATAAAGTGACAAATGAAGAGGTGTTACGGCAAATAGATGAAGAAAGAAGCATTTGGAAAAATATAGCTAAAAGAAGAGACAGACTTATGGGCCACATACTAAGGCATCCTGGAATAGTCGTTTTAATATTGGAAGGATAGGTAGAAGGAAAAAAATGTGTAGGCAGGCCACGTTTGGAATATGTAAAACAAATTGTTACGGATGTAGGATGTAGGGGGTATGCCGAAAAGACTAGCACTAGATAGGGAATCTTGGAGAACTGCATCAAACCAGTCATATGACTGAAGACAATAAAAAGAAAAGAAATTTATTTTTTAAAATACAAATTTAAAAAAAAGGGAAAATATTGTAGATAAGGTGAAATTATTATAGATAGTCTGGTGTATCTTTAAATAGTGTAATTTTTTTTAGTGACAACCTTTAAATTATATTACGAATGACAGTTCCGTTTATATTTTAGGTTGATTTTCACTTTAATAATTTAATTTTCTTATTTAAGATCTCAATTTGTTGTTATTTTATCTAAAAAATAAAAATTAATAATTAAAAAGAAACAAAAATTAAATAATTTAAATATCTAGGAGAAACAAACGATGATAATGGATTTGAGAAATCCGCCATAGATGATAGAATTCATAGAATGCAAAGAGCGTATAATCTGACAAAGAATATCTACAACAAAAAATGCAAAAATAAAACATTATAATATTTAATTAAAACGGAATGTTTATAAGCTCGTGAATGTCTACCGCTTAATTACAAATTAGATAAATTAGAATTGTTGAAGAGAAAAATTATTAGATAAATACTGGATCCACTGAAAAACAATGAATGCTGGAAAATACCAACGTAGAATATATTTCGGGAACAATATGAGAGAGAAGATTGATTTTCTTTGGGTACTTATACAGATATAATGACGACCAGTTAACTAAACAGATTTTCAAGTACATTCGGGAAAAGAAATTAACAACAAGCTAGATCGAAAAAATCAAAAAAGATCTAAGGTGAAACAACATAAAAGAGGATGAAATAACAAAAAAAGATGTTTCATAGGAAAGTGCGATAAATAGAAGGATTCCAAGGTAGGAAAAAACGCATAGCGAAAGAATGAAAGAGTACTGGAACATAAGGAAACAACAAACGAGAAGGAAATAAATTTTTACGTGGTCATTAGGCGGTCGATAAAAGAAGAAGAAGAAGAAAGGAAAGAAGATGAAAATTCTAGAATAATTTTACAACTAGTGTTCTTTAAAAACACACCATAGTTCAAATTATAACTGGCATTATGTACGTAAACTGTACAAAAAACTAATGCTAAGGCGGAAAGAGCTGAAATCAGATAGATATATTTCCTTAGACAGTAGACTATCGCTATGAATAGATTTTTTCACTCAGTTCTAAAGGGAAGACAACTGATAAAATTAGAAATTTTAAAAAACTCACGAAGCCGTTTTGAAGAAACTGCTGCAGTAGAAATGTAGCTCCCCTGGCGGCTTTTAACCCTAAAACTATTCTAAGAACCTGCTTTGTGGTGATACCTTTGCAATGCAAAAAACCGCATCAAAATCGGCCCAGCCGTTTTAGAGAAACACATCTACTGCAGCGCCCCCTACTGGCCTAAAACCGTAAAACATGTCTAAGAACCTGCTCTGAAGTGATAATTAGGCAATACAAAAAACCGCATCGAAATCGGTCCAGTAGTCTTTCTGGAAAACTGTAACAGACACACACACTTGCGCGCGCACAAAACCTCATACCCACAAACGCATTTACAGTCTCCGTTCCGTCTTGTGTAGAAATACATTTTACTTCTTCAGTTTTAATACCATATAAACGCATTTAAAGAAATACTACCTTTATAATGATGTGAACTTGTGCCTACACCGTCATAATGTAGCTATCCTAACAGCTTATCAATGACGATTAGGATAATGGTTGGCTCTTGTTGATTCATTCATTTTTTGATAAAAGAATGCAATACAATTTTGTTGATTTTTTTATGTTGCAAAAGAATTAAAGTATTCTTTTTTAACTGTATTGTTGAAAAATTACTGTAATGTCGTGCTTCGGAGAAAAGAAAATTCAGAAAAGTTAGCCCACACAAATCGGTATTTAGAAAACACCATCTGTTGCTGTTTTGTCGAATCATAAAAAATGTAGCTTTAATATGATAAAAGAAACTTTACGTTTTCTTTATTCAAAAGAAGCTATTAACAGCCTTCGCATTTCAATTTCATTACCATATATCAAGTTCCAATTTAATTTATTGCTTTTACGATTACATAAATGTTCAAAAGATTTTCCCACGCAACAACTGAGAAATTTATTTATTTGAATTCAAATTTTACGCTTCAATCGGTTTAAATATAAATGGCATCCGATATAAATGTCAGATTTGAACAAGGTTGTTTTGTGGTAAGCAGTGGAAGTCGTATTTATAGGAAAACATATCTTCGAAGTAGTACCGTTTTACTGCGCCCACCGTAACCCCTTCAACCAATTTAATAGGCACCAAGCACACTTTGTTAGATTGCTTTCCTACACGTTTCACTCTATCCTTACTCACTTCACTCTTTCCATTTCTATTACTAGTATATTCTTTATAGATGAATTTGAACCACGCTATCTTATGTAATAGTACCAATAACATATTCATGACAAGACTTTTAGTAGTCTATATCTGGTTTTAGCCAACTGCCCAACTTATATAGTAACTGTAATATTAAAAATATCTAAAATATATACATATGTTTTTTTAGTAATAGGATGTCAAAACAGACATTACAACTAAAAGATATAAATTTATAAAATTCTAAAAAAGAAATAAAATTGATGTTTAACATAAATGTAAGAGGCAACTTGAATTTTTGTGTAGCTTAAATATCTTTACAAAAGAAAAAAAGTAATAAATCGTTTAGACGTTAAATTAACATTGTCATACGTTTACATTATTTTCATCTAAGGATTGATTTTATCAGTTGAGTAATACATTTGTATCATACTAAAATAAATCTTGGTGATTAAAAATATCTAAATATTTATACTGAGAAAACATAACACAACATCGTACAACATGACATATATACTACTACATCTATACAATTCTAGCAGTTGCTGATTGATATATTAAACACAATAAATAAAAGATACTGGACACGTAAAACAGTTAATAAACTGAATTAAATTAAAACTTTTTTATTAGAAAAATATTGTTTTTCAAAAATCAAAATAATAATTGGTAAGTGGGAAACTTTTAATGGAGTAACTATCTAAGTCCAACAGAATGAAATAAATTATGATAAGACTCAGTAATGAGATTGTTAAAGCTAAAAACAGTTTGATGATAGACTGAACTGCATGAATTTATACGTAGAGAAAACCTTTAATTTGAGATTTTAAACAATAGGAAAATAAAGATAATGAAACGTGTCAGAAAGATGAGGGTTTTGAAATTAGATATTAAACTAAGGAAAATAGGACATAATATGCTAAAAGCACAAAATATACACATTACACTTGCACATGATAAGCTAGATTTTACAGAATTATGATATTTAGGTTTTAAAATAAAATATAATGAATAAATTTTGTACAAAGTAAGGCAAAAATAAAAATCAGACCGGCTTAAGCAAAAAGAGCTTTCATCCTTAAAAGCGGTCTCCATATGTAAAAAGATGCATGAAATTCTTGAATTTGTTTAGAGTAAACCATTATGTAGTAGGGAAGTATTACTGAGTAGGAAAAACAGAAAGAAAATTAACGAAAATCTTTGGAAGACCTTTAAATTAACAGAGGCTCCTAATTAAAAGTTTCCTCCAGCACCTAATTTTCAATGAAATGATGTTGAATGAGAGAATTTTTTTAAGAGGTAGCTTAGTGAGTTTATTAATACACCTAGATTTAGTTAATTTGGTTATGAAGTATACAAAAAGGCTGGAATGAAATAGACACCGAAATTATCTTGTACTAAAGATTAAAATTTGTGAATAGAAAGTAACGGAGAATAGTATCAAATCATTCAAACGGCTAACGATTGGTAAAAAAGGTAACATTTTATTTAAAAGAATTTTAGATTGCAACAATTTTGCTGATTTAGATTTGAAAAATTTAATTTACATGAATGCAATTAAAAATTTTTAATTTAATGTTAAATATCTTAAGTTGGAATTTTATATTCCTTGATCGTTAAACAAGACACTGAAAAAAAGAAGAAAAAAATAAATTTGAATTTCCGCGATCTAACTGACGAAGAAAAGGGTTTATACATAGTTATTTTGTCAACTGATTAATTTTTTAACATAATTGTGTATACGTTATTAAATTATAACGTAAAATTGTATCACTTTTACCAGCTTGTTAAACTGGTTTATGATAGTTAATTAGGAAAAGAAATGAGATAAACCAAAACATTAATAAAGCTAACTAATACGTATTTAGTAACTTATAATTTAACTAAATTTTAATATTAATATTACTTAATTGATTACAGCTGATAATATTCACGCACTATTTAACGAATCAAACGATTAGCGTACAAGCCATTCCTCTCATTGTGAAATAGAATTTTTAAACTGTAACTTTCCCTTTAAATTCAGACGTCTGACTGTTGATATTTTAACAAAAATAGTCATATGGCAGAATATTTTGAGTGAATGCAAGATGATTTTCAGCAATTTGATATTACGGGACAGTATATCTACCGCAGATTTGTACTGTGTTTTCTCTGCCGCTGAGATAGCAATAATGTTCTCCACAGATCGATGTCACAACATGACGTGGAGTAAAACTGTCATAAAACATTCCTGCCATATTGCAGTGAAAAGCCACTGTTTAATGTACGCGTTAATGCATCAAAATGATACTGCTAAGGTCATACAAATTTGAAAATGTTAAAAATTTACAATAATATTTTTAAAGATAATTTTAACGCTCGTCCTTAATCAGTCGTAAGTCACCAAGTATTTATTGATTTTATCAATGGACTTAAGCTCATCCTTAAAAAACTATTGTGACATAAAAAAATGTGACATGTCCAATATAATAATCTACAGTCGATGATACGAGTTTACTTAGTTTAAAAAAAATAATAAATAGTTTATACTGAGCGTTTCATGTATGAAATTAGCAGTTTTTTCTGGAGTGCATAAGGGTGAACGTATTTAAAATCAAATGTTTAATTTTTTCGGTAAATACGAATGATTTTTCTAACAATGCAAAGTTCTGATTTATAAACATGGCACTACTTCTACAATTTATTTAGTTTATCTTAAATCCTTTGATTATTTTTTGTATAATATTCAACTTAAAAAAAAATCAATCAATTGTTTTTTAAAATATAATGCGATTAGTTCATCAGTTGTTTTTCCTTTTTTATAATTAAAAGGCGTCTTGTCTGTAAAGCAAATATACTGTAACTGTAGATTTATTCCTAAATTATAAAATACAAATTTGTACCAAATATTTTTACTTTAGTTTTGTTGGTTCTAATCGTGATCAAGACTGATGTAGAGGAGATGCAGGAAGTTGTTCTTGCAGGAAGTTTATAGAGGAGAAGCAGGGGTTTTAATGAAAAAAAAATTTATCCAGTTATAGGAAATAAAAAAGTAGGAGACCTTATTTATGTACCTTAGTATTTGAAATATTTAATTATTTTGTATCACAGAAAAAAAAATCTAATTAATAACTCGATACATAAAGTTAAATAATTATTTTTATGATTTCTTTTTAATTTAATTTTTTTGAATTGAAAAATTCTATAAAGAAAATGAAATTATAGCGTTAAATAGTCACTATTACTTGCGTTATCATAAAACACATCTACAACATAAAATTAAGTTTTTAAATTTCTTACTATTTTGTAAGCTTCAAAAATCTAACAAATTATCAAGGTATAAGAAAAAATGATAATGTAAGACTCTTTACACAGATTGTTATGAGGATTAAACGCCGAATAATACCTAATTTTAATATAACCAAATAAAAATGTTTGTAATATTTTATTATTAACTTATAAATATAAGTTTTTTAAATTTATTTTTTAAAAAATAATGAAATGAAATGTATTAAAAACATGAATTTGAAAATTTAATCAGCCATATAACTGGGTAGATTACTACTCAAAATGAAATTAATTCTGGTAGAAAATAAAAATATATCTTTCAGATTTTCTTTACATTTCTTCACTTACATTATTAAGACAGACGTGTCTAATGAGTTCTAGTGTAACTATCTTATACCGAGTATAACCAGGTATTTCATTGTAGACTGTATTATCTAAAGACTATACTGTGTATTATTAACTTAATATTGTCTCAAGAAGGAATATTTTTATTTGGTGTCGTTTTGAATAAACTATATAATCTTCCATAGCGCGTTGCTATGGACCAGCTACAAGCTGTTATTCATAGCAACGGTGAATCATCGCATGTAAACCCTAACCTACAAGGTAATAGAGTAAGTGGGCTTCTAAAAACTTTTGACCGCGACTGTCAGAAATCGACGCGGCGTAAGTTAATTAGAGATGACATTATAGATAACATGAGTTACTTTTCAGGAGCAGAGAGTGAAAGTGAAATTACGGATTTTAGTGAGGCAAACATTCCTTGCCAAGCAATAGCAGTATTCAAAATGTAAATTTCAGTTGGCAGAACGATGAAATTCCAGGGGCAAAAAACGCCAACTCACAAATTATACTGAACCTATTCGAGTACAATCAGATGATCCATCTACTTTTGCTGTTCCTACTTAAATATTCAGTCTTCTTGAAAAAATTGTTGACAACGAAAGTTTTCATCCAAAACCACTAAAACCTGAGCTTATCTTTATAACAGGCGGTAATCTAATAACTGAATTGAAAAATTTTCTGTCAAAATTATTTTTAATTGTAATGTTATTAAAACACAAATTGACAACAATGAGATCGGGCCACACGGTATCATATTAAAAGTAACAATTTCATTTGTTAATATTTCTAAGAGTGTTTTTTTTTTTTTTTTTTATTACTTTTTGAGTTCATCATTCTTATTCCCTCAAGCCGGATACACAACTAAGCATTAACTCGGCTCCAGGAGGTGCCTTCGCCTCAAACTGCCTCGTCGAAAACTTATGTTCCCCGTCAGGCAGCCGCGACTTGGTTTTTTGTTGACACGCCATGCTTCCAATGAGGGGACCCAAAGGGGTCAACCGGGACTCCGGCCTTTACGCCTTGTCTCTAGTGAGGAACCCCCGGAGGGATCCCCCACCGGGACTACGGTCTTACTTTACCCCCAAAATCAAAAGCCACAATGGAGCCCTGCCCAATCATCGAGGGTGGACACCTAAGCGGTCCACCCCTCCTTGACGGGGCTGTTCTAAGCCTAAATTCATCTCAATAGTGAAGACGACAGGATTCATTTCCGGCTGCCGATCCTGTAGCCACGGCCCCCAAGAACCTGCCTACGGGCATTGCAATTTTTTTTAAATTCCCCTTTAAAAAAAATACGGATTAACATTATTAAGAAAAGAACGCAAGTGCATGTAAAGTTTTGAGCAATTTAAGAAATTAAAAGTATGCGTAAACTACGGACAAATTTTTATCATTTAGTTATATCTTTATTCAAATCATACCAAGAATAAAATTATATTATCTTTTCAATCAATTTATTTAATTCACTAGATCTACAGTAATGAAAATACGATTGTTAATGTTTGATTATAAGATTATATTTAAAAAATTATATGATAACAAAAATAATACTTAAATTTTTTTTATTGCTTGAATTACTAGAAGATATACGGGTTTTGCATTAAGATTTAACCGATTTTTTGAAACTTATTTTATTAAATTAGGACTGTTTTGTCACTTTATATAAATCACTAAAATATGTAAAACTAAGTGGACATTTATTTAAACGACGTAACTTCTTCATTAAAAAAGTTTATTAAACTTTAAGTAGCTTAATATATTTAACATCTATAAATTATTAGTTTGTTTACATGGAGAGGTATATTTCTTACGTAATAAAAGAATGTAAAACAGTAATAAGAAAGTGCAAGTGTACCCTTCACTTAACTTAAACTTTAAAGTGATAAAGTTGGTTGTAAAAATACATTTAACTCAACTGCATAGCTTCCCTCTTTACATTGTCAAGGTAAATTTACATTGTACCCTACTCCATAATTAATTAAAAAATTTAACTTTTTTTATAATTCCAGAAAGAAGATTATTAGATGTGTGATTAACTAATTATACCGTATAAAAAAAACAACTTAATTTAGTAATACGTGTCAGGTATTAAATTAAAAATCTGTAAATTATTATGAAAATAGAAATAATTTTGTTTTTAAAAGAATAATTTGTCGCAGTAAATTAATTTACTAGCATTTCATATACAAACTAAAGAAAATAAAAAAAACGTTTGTTTATTAATATTAGTATGATGAAATGTGAACTATTAAGAGCCGAATGGAGGTATCAACTATACATAGTATCCTTAACACGAAGAATACCCAATACGTTAATACAAAACGTTGTGAATTTGTTCACCTACAGAAACGCAGGGAGGAAAAAGATGCTCTAGGAGAACTTATAAATAATAAAACAATTAAATGGGAGTTTAAAAATTGGAGATGGCGTAGAGAGCAACAAACTGATACATTGTTGCTTAAAAAAAGCGACCAGGTGAGATCACTTCTATAGCTTTTTATCACATCTCATTAATGTGCGGTATAATTATAGTGGAACTTCAAAATATTTCGTAGTCACTGTCCCCTATGAAATTTAGGGTATTTCAAAGGAAATTCCTATGGATGGACACTGGCTAAAATATAAAACAAAGTTTTGGTTATTCTAAATGCGAAAGCTAGTCTTTGCTACGTCATTATCCGAAGAACATAGACTTCTCTTAGTCAAACATCTTTAAAAGATTTTCTTGTTCATAAGAGATATTCATTGTTCTGTATTAAGCTAGCACAAACAATTTTTCAAAAATCAGTCAACACCGATTTTATAATTATTTTTATTTCTTTGAAAAGCTATACAATTACTAGGTAATCAGTAATTTTTTGAAAAGTAAGATATTTTTGTAAATTATCACATATAATAAGCATAAATGATTTACTGCAGCTAATTGTTGATAGGTGCTTGCTATAAAATTTAATGTGTCAATAAATAGAATAAAATATGTAGTTAAGAATCATAAAAATGAATGATTTTTAATACCGATGATCAATATTTATCCTGTAAACTACCAAACAAAATAAACAAATAAAGTATTAATAGGTTGAACTTTTTAATCAGTAGTCATATTTTTAATCAATTTTTAATGAATTAATATTTATTAAGATGCAAATAGATTTTTTAATCCAATAACATTATATCTTAGATTGAGATCGGATATATACCCGGTCTGACCTGATTATGGTCCTGGACCATAAAATTTCTGGAAATAACATGTTGATTTGTGAAACTCAAAATATGAGAAAATTAGTTATCTTTAAGTTCTGGATTTTTTAATACGAACATTATCCTAACCCAGTGGTTCCCAAATTTTTCCGAGTCACGGTGCCTTTTTTCAATTAAAAATTTTCCATGGTGCCCTACCCTAAGTAAAAGAATGACTACTCGTAAGTAAGAGATAAAAATAAATAAAAATTTTGTATCTTCATTATTATTATTTTTTTTTTACTTTATTAACATTAAATTAATAATTATAAAAGTCTTAGTTCAATTAATTATGAAGCTTTTACAATATTTTGCGACGCCCCTGTGAAGAGGCCGCGGCTCCCCGAAGCGCCACGGCACACAGTTTGGTAATCACTGTCCTCACCTAATTGGTAGGATATTAGAAATTATGAATTATGAGCTATATATTCCAGAAATAAAATGAAACAAAAAATCCTTGAATTTAAAAGTAGTGTGTATATTATTATTACCTTTTATAATCAAAAATGTATTGGCAGCTCTCCTCAAATATACAAGTACATACATATTTTAAAATAATCAAAGGAATATATCTCAGTTTAATATATATTTGATTTTAATATAATTTATTTGCTTTTCTATCTATTTTTTTTTTTTTAATAAAATTTAATTGCGATTTTGTATAAGAGTGGAGAGAAGAGTAGAAAAAAGAAGAAAGTTAAGTACAGAAGAAGATTAATCAAAGCTGTAAACAAAAATATAGTAAATTAAATAAAACTGCACAATCGGAAAAATAATAGAGTCCAATAAACAAAACGGAAAAAGATTTAATTGTATTGCTATTTACCGGGTTTGATTAATTAACTTGTAATCGTTTATTAAAGGGATAAAAATACAATAAGTTTTATAATTCAGCTTAGATTGTTAGCATTGGTATTAATATTTTTAACGTTATAAAATGAAGCACGGAAATAATATTGCACTTTAGAATACCTTTATTAAACGCGAAAGTGAGTATTTTTGCTGAATTAGGGGAGGAGAAAGAGGATTGGCTGTATATTAAAGGAAGAGAAAATTTGGAAAAACGTTGGCAACAGTGTTGGAATCTCAATATCAAAACTGTATCAAAAGGAGCGAGTGAGTTCGAGTAAGAGCGAAGGAGATGCAGAGTTCTCCCCGACTCCATGAATAGAGGCCTTCGACAGCAGGGACCTTCTCTATTCCATCCACCCCGACTTGCCTCATCCCCATATCACTTCTCTTTCCTTTTGCATTCCCCGCTAAGGGTACTGTATTGCCGGGATCTACTCAGAAATTCCTTTTCTGTAACTCCCCCGGTTCGGACGGCATATTGATAACAGTGGAACTGAACAGAAAAGTATCTTTGATGGCTTAACGTTATGCTCTCTGTTTGTTAGAAGGGGAGAAGTTAGTGGAGAACGGCATATTATTAAATATTCTTCAGAGCAGTCATCATTTATGACACAGAATGTATATAAATGCTGCTCATAAGATATTAAAAAATATCTGTTATGAAATATAAATCGCTCATTTAAACATCACTCCTTTATCTATTATAGAACATTATTAAAATTACCTATTTTTACGGTTGAAAAATATCCTCTTAAAAGTATAAATTAAATATTTATTCAAAAAGCAAAATTTTTAAAAAAGATAAATTTTCAGTGGTTGAAGTCGATTCATCTCAAATCAACTAATTATTATTTTTTTCATGTAAATGTTTACACTTCTTAAAAAATGATAAATCAGAATATTCTATACGGTATAAAATGTAGGAAAAAACTATGCAAACAATAATTATAAAAAAAATATATGTTTATATTTAATTCATCACGTTTACTCACGTTAAATATTAGGTTTATAACGTAAAGAGAAATAGGTTCTAAAAAGAAAATTATATATTCTACACACCGTGTATTTCCATATTTATATCAGAATGAGTTAAATAAATGTAAGAAGTTGGCAATTCTAATACTTTTAACAGACCGCTTATATCATATGAGGCACGTATGATTTTTTTTTTAATCAGTGTGTGATATGGATTTCTTATATTTAGATTTATCAAGCACCTAACTTCAAAAATAAACCAAATATTTCAGAAGTAATCCTGATAGAAACCTTCAAAATATGCGCTTAAAACTTAAATAAGTATAAAACCATTAGGTTTATGTGTGAATTATATTTACCTTTTTTTTAATAATGAAAACAATATGTGTAGATTAAAAAAAAACGAAAATTTTAACATTTATCCGAAAAAAGGGTAGAATTAGTTTATACAATGAAGCCTACATTAAACATTTTAATGTTACGAAGTTATTTTTTTTAATAAAAAATATATATATTTTTAAATATTTTATTATGAAGATTAGTAAAAGAATATGAATAAATTAGTGACGTTTGTTTAAATACGCAGTTGTTAATATTATAATCTATTCCCGAGTTATTGTAACTACTTCATTAGTACTTTTGTTGTGGTTAGGATTATCACTTGACCATTTCATCGTTTATAGGAAAGTGGCACAACCTTTAATAATGTAAACGCTTAATTAGTCTCCATTTACTTTTCGTTATATTTACATTTCGTTCATGATATAAACGTATCATCTTGAAGAGGGCATGCTTTTGAATATTTTTCATTTTTCAGCCAATCAACAAGATTCCCATTTATTTATTTATACTGTAATAACTGACTGACGTCCAATACTGATGGATAATAATGAATTTTGCCGAGTTTGAAAGTGCCGTGCCTGATTGAGGCTCGAACCTCGAACCTCCAGATAAAAGACGGAAACTCTGCCATTCCGTCACGAAGATCGCATACTAAGTTTATAAAATAAATGCTTATAAATTATGTCAAAAATAAGTTCATTAGTTAACAGTTCATTGTAAAATTAATAATATTTTTATTTTGAAATAACGGATGCTGTTTTGCACTTCTAACAACCACTAATTTTAAACATATTATTGGCATAAAAAAAAAATTAACAAATTCATGTAATTACTGGTAACTTAAAGAAACCGAAGTCTGGCTGAAATATCTAAAATTAAAATGAAAGATCAAAAATTGTACCTTAAAAAAGTTCCTGTTTTAGTCGAGATATTTATAATTTTTTCTGATTCTAACGTCAAACGATTTCACTGAAATTATCATAAACTATATGACAAAAAGTTACATGATATCCTCCGTACACGAGCTGAAGACAGAGATGTCACTCACTATTGCTTTACTGAATTGGCAAGGATTTTCACTCCTGGTATGGTTATATTTACTTAAACATATATTTTCTTTTATATTTATATAAAAGAATATTTTTACTTATATTTTATTTTTTGTAATAGACAAAAGTAAATAAAAATTAATTAACCCAAACATTCAATTTGTAAATTAATATCTTCATATCATTCCTACAATAAAGTTATCTATTAAGTAAGTCTCGTTTCTGTTATGTATAGAGTAATATCAATATATACATATATGTATATATATAGTTATTTGTACAGTGTACCGAACGAAAATATAAGTTTTGCTATTAAAGGTAGGAACTTCTCAAACACATCATGTTACTACTCTTTCTGTAACATTTTCCTACTTCAACCGAGTGTTTTTATGAGTAATTGTTTTTAGTTATAAATAAAAATATTCGAATAAATGAAGACAACTATTTTTTTCAGCTTTTTGTTGTATCATTAGTGATTAAGAAATTTTATCTCAAGTTTACTGTAGGTTTACTTCATTTATATATTTTTACTTATTTATTTTAAAAGTTATCTTTATAAATTTAATTAATACATAAGTGCAATTTTATTATATTCTTTAAATATATTTTGTGTTTACTGGTATTTTTCTTGAAACAAAACATAAATTAATATTATTATGAGGATACGTCCACTCCTTCCTACCAAAACAAACTGGGTATCTACATTCATTTGACAGGTGAGCCTCTACGTGTGAGTTCCTACTTGGGTAAGTGCTACTATATTTCACCAAATAAGTGTAAGCTATGTACGATACACACCGGTCTACGCGGATCTATGGTACTTTAGTGTAATTTTAAGGATTTTCTTTGCATAGTAAAATGTATCAATCTACGCGGGCGCGATTCAACATTTGGGTACAAATCATGCAGAGCGTCTCCTTTTTTCCTTATTTCCCTTCTCTACCGAAGTACAGGCTTAAAATTATAAATGTATGATTTACGATCAAAATCCCACCCGTCTACGCAAACCTATATCGGCACACATAGAAACGTGATTGATCTACCTACAACAGAAAGGTGAGTTGATACTAGCCTAAATGTGTACTTCTTAAAAAAGATCCTATTTTTAAAGTATGAAATATCCCCACCCGTCTTTGTGAGTCTAACTTGTTTGGGTTATGTTTCTGGCATAATAACAGGATCGGTAGGAAGGTACCCTCTGCAAAATCAACTTAAAGTTCATTCCTAAGACAAAAGCAGTTCTACGTGCGACACCTGTAACTCTAATTACAGAAATGAAAATTGATTAACAACGTTTCCTTATTAAAAAATTAATTTTTTTTTTTTATTGTAATTTTTTAATTTTTCAAATTTTTTAATTTTTTTTAAGTAAAAGTAAAAACCATTATATTGCTCAATTTTAGAAGAGATGGCTTCTTTGGGTACGTGCATGCTTGGGCCCTTTTGTATGTAATCGTAGTTTGTTATTATTATTATTATTATTATATTATTATTATCATTAGCAATATTTATGTTTTTGGATTTTAATGACAGAATTTAAATTTGCTTAAGAATCTGTCTGTTTAAGAATGAAAAACTAAATAATTAAGCAGGAAAAATCATCATAAATATTTCAGATTTAATGAAGAAAGAATTTTATGAAATGGGGATCTGACAAATTAATTTCCAATCAACTTACTCAGCCAATGGTAGTTAACGATAATCCACCATATCATAGCTCACTAGCTAATAGAGCTTCAAATTCTAACTCACAAAACTTACGGAAAAGTATTTATGGAAACGTTTTCACTCCTCTTCACTTTGAACCACGAATTAAACACACGAATCCAATGTAGAAAGCAGCAACAAACCTGTTTGTGAATTGACTACCGAAACTCTACTGTAAACTTACGCTTTCCATCGCCATATCATCTAAATAGACTTCATAATAGTGGAAAAATGAAATTTTTGGAATCCATAAATAGCCAGTACAAAATTGTACAGGTTTACTACTACATGTGGGTTGTTTCTTACTACCCTCTCACTTATTGTGATAAGATCATTGCTTCCTTAGTCTAGCTGAACAACGTCGGTAAAACATTCAATATTAAAAACATACTCTACTAACGACTTTAACATTTAATTTTTGTACCTGTATTTTAAAATCATTCACGTATTTAATTACTCAGGGAACAAATTTATTTTTCGAAAGAAAACAATTAGCTCGTTATAACCTTACTTCTAACTTCGTTAAAGCAAACTTTACTATACATTAATAACATAGGAGATTAACTAATCTTTATTATTTTTGCTCGTTACAACCAGATTTCCGTTCCAAAAATATACCCGTTATAAGCTACTCCTTCTGTATAAAATATAATTTGTTTCTCTTACATTGTCAAATAAATGAAAGTTCACTTGAATAATGATACTGTCCTTATTAAAATATCATAAGAATCTTAGAATCATTAGAATATTTTAGAATCTTTTTGGAATGGCTAGTTCAAGAGTAATGTTGATTAGAACTTTATAAAAAAATTGAATTTGTTTTTAATAAATATCCAAACCAAGTTTAACTATAAAATTCTGCTAGCTTGGAAGGCATTATTATTTTTAAATGATTAGTAAATTTTTAGGGACATTCTAAGACAATGTAAAAAATAAAGGGATTAGTTATAAATGGTAATGCTAGTCCTATTTTCGTATTTGAGTATACATATTAAAATGTTTTTAACAAAACTTTTATTATTTTTGGACTAGGGACTTCAAATCATTGTTAAGAAATACAAAGATTTTTTTTCTGTTAAGTACCATTGTCTGTAAGAAACCGAAAAGTAAAACCTAATCAAACTTTTTGTGTAAGCAAAAGTGTAAATAAAAGCTAAATTTAGAGCAACTGAAATAATTTTTTCTTCTTTATATCGTTAATTCGTAAAATAAGATGTTTATTGAAGATTTTTTAAATTTGTTCAGAACTATTGCGTTTTCGCGCAAGCAAACGATATGATTAAACATAAGTGCCACAAGTTGACATTTGTTCGCATTATTTTTTACTCTCTTACAGAGAGAGAAAGACAGCAAAGACAAATTTTTATTACTGTAAAATAATTTTATTATTATAAAAATAGAGATGTTACAAATTCATCTATTCACGATTAAAACAAATACAGAAAATTAATGTTAAAAAGAAAGAAAGAGATTTTATGATTCATATAAAGAATGAAAGCTCTAATTCTCAATACATAACAGTCAATACTAAACAAAATAATAACAGTATCAATAGACTTGAGTGATTTGTACCGGATGTTATACAGAATTATCTGAATGCTGTTCTGTTGGTTGGCTCTGTTCCTAGAGATAAACTAACGTTGCTTGTTGTTAAGAAAGAGAGCATAAGAGAGAGGAGAGAATGAGAGAGATAGAAAGTAAGAGATAGAAGTACATTTTATGAGCCAGAAGCTGTCTTGCTTGGATCCAATCCCACTCCTGAAGGCAATTGAAAAGCCTGACACCCTATATAATCCCTCCAGCCCATTCAACTGCCTTCCTGCGCAGAATTCTTACCATTACGAATTGTATCCCTCTTCCACAAAAAAAACCGATCCCATACCTACCCTCATCTTATCACGACTTCCCATGAACAGCTACTGCATTTCTTGCGAACACTATTCACTCCTCTACACATGTAAAAATAGGAAAAACGTTCGTTACACTTCAGAATGTAAGTCTAACATTTCCAAGACTCTTTTGACGATAAGTATAAGTTAACTATGCACACTGTATTTATAAAATATAATAGAATTATTGTCCATTATGATACTGTGAGATACATTTTGGAGTGCGTGTACTTCTTCAAGAAAATGAAAAGAATTAAATATTTATGAGTTCAATATAAAAAATATTTTCCTGAGTATATTATACTTGCAATACTTTGTACTACGTATCAGCGTATCAAAATATGAATTTAATATTACGAAATTGAAATTGTTCATGGAATCATTCCCCCCAGGAAGTCTTATTAAAATATTAAGATTTTAATAACCCGCGAAAATTGTGAATTTTCATAGGATGACGCAAAAAATATGTGAACACATTTTTATTTATATAAAACACATATTTAAACATATTAGTAATCTGCTAATGCTGTATTTTATACTGTTGAACATTAAATTTTACGAGTGTATTTAATAATTTATGAACAATCACTCTTTTATTTAATCTACTAACGAATTACTCATTCTCAAAAAAATTGACATTTTTCTGAACATTACCTATTAATTCGTTAAAAAAATTTATAAAGAAAATGTATGCCTTGATACTTGTAGGATTTTTAAACAATTTTGAAAATAATGATACATTTTTACCTTTAAAAAAAATAAAGCAGACATTAGTTTATTTATTTATTTATTTTAATTTATTTTTGTAAAGAAAAAAAAACAAGCTGACAACCTCGAAAAAATAGTTATTACTACTTTTAATTCTATATTATAGATTTTTGATATCATCAACATTTCAGCATTTTTTTTTATATCGTCTTTATTAAGTTTATTTCTGTACAAATAGTAATTAAAACTAAAGGAATATTTCGGTGGAAAAATGAGGCTACTTCAGCTTTGACTGATTCAGATTGCAAATGAAAACATATTTTTTTCTCTCTATATTCATATGCAGAAAGACACCCTGAAAAGATTACGAGAGCTAGAAAATTTCATTCTACTCACCGTTTAGTATTGGAAAGTTTAAAAAATATGAGTACGATTCGCAAATATATAAAAAAAAAAACGGTTAGAATTAATTAAAATTTAAATTACACACACACATACACACACACACACACACACACACACACACACACACACACACACGCACGCACACACACACACACACACACACACACACACACACACACACACAATAATATATATATATAAAATCTATGAAAAGTGTTTATATTTATTTATTTTATGTGTACCAGGTTACAGAGTAACACCACAATGACATGATGTCAATAGTACTCTGCATAGATGCCAAGCCATCTGTGTGTAGTCTGGCGTGTAAGTGTAAATGAACTGGTAAATGTATAGTATCGAACAGACTCAGGCCGAGAAGATATTTACATACATTTTGTATGTAATTACAAATATCTCAGTTAGTATCTTCTAATCCTGGTAGAGAATGAAGTGAAGTTATCGTGCATATCCTGTAAAATATAATCTGAGTCAAAATCGTATAATGAGATTGCGCGGATTATACAGTAGCAAAAAAAAAGTAAAAGTATTTATCGATGGATAGATCTCTCGTCGTACACTTACAGCGCGATGTAGCTTGTAAATTGTTCACAATAACGTTAAAATTTGATAATAGTTTGTATTAATTTTCGAGTATGTTTTGCTATCAGACTATGCAATTTACTAGTTCCATTAGTAAAGTTTTTCTTAATAAAAATAATGAAATAACAAAAGTAAAGTATTTCTTCTTCAGATATTACCATTCTGATTAAACCTGACTTGACCATAAGGATAAAAAATGACCACAAATGTTCCCTATTAAAAAATAATAACGGAATCTTATTTCATCGCCCTCCTTTAAATTTATACAATCTTGAACCTACTGTTTACAAATTATAAGTTATGTTTTACGCAACAGCTCTTTCAGGTATTCTTATTTATAAAAAAAAAATAATAATAAAAGATTGTATCTTCGTTTTGATTAGGCGAATAAGAAAATTATTAAAGAAAACAACCATTTTTTACAGATAAAATAATATTAGTAAAAAAAACCCTTTTCGGCACGCCGGAAGGCGGAGGTAGATTTCACTGATGCTAAATACGGGATAAAAACGATTTCCACCTTAAAGTTAAGAAAAACTTAAAATTTACTCAATACGACAATGATTGCATGTGAAAAATAATTTCACTTTTAGCATATGACAACCCCCGTCTTCTTACAATTCCAGCCATATTTTGGTCATCTCTTGCCGTAAGGGTTGGTCATATCAAAAATTATTTCAGATAAAGGTTTTAGGTAATGTTTAGACGACTAACGACCACTTTAAACCGATTAGATTCTGAACTTATTAAGGGAGTTATAATTTTTTTTTTTTACCTGAAACCCCATTTTTTCTACCCCCTGGGCCAATGGTTAGTAATATTAAAAACCTTTACCTAGATAAGTTTTAGATCCTTAACCAAAGAATAGTAAGAACTTTAAACGAATTCGATATTTTACTTAATAAAAAAGTTATAGCGATATTTTGTTTTTTCGAAAAAGCCCTCTCATTTCCATTCCCATGGTCTGATTTTTCCCATTAATGAACTCAACCGAGATTTTGGATCGTTATATTTTATGTATCAATTTGAAAATGATTGGCGCAATATTACGGCAGTCGTGTCCACAAAAAGTGAAATATGCATATATATAAATAAAAACTTTTTAACTAAAGATGGTTTTGGGGTGTGGGGGATGTGAAACGCGAAGATATGTTGACATTTTTGGGAAGTCGAATCATGGTTCCCATTAAAATAGGTAGCTTTCTTATGAAATCTACCTAAAAGATGACTAAATAACCAGAGCCAGTATGGTTGGTTTTCTATAACTTTCACATGAAAATGACTTACGGACCTTTTTCCCTGTAGCTGATAATAAAAATTATGTGTATTTACATAGGTTTTACCTTAAACCTACAAAAAATATCAAAATCATTATTACGAAAATGTTCAAACTGCTTGAGAACTTATTAAAAAAATTAATCAATCAGGCTGTACGGGAAGTATTTTTAACATTATTTTTACGTATTTCTTATGATTTTGAAATCTAGTTACTTTAAAAATTAATCAAGATAGATTAATTTTTTTTTTTTTTAACCTCTGGGACCACCGTTAGGTATTGCTTCAGAGGATGAAATAAATGATTTTTAGCGTATGAAAATGCCATACGTTATATTTTGGTAAAATTTTTATAAAAGTAAATTTTACTAACAAAATTAAACTGAAAAATTTTGTTATGCTTTAAGATAGCTGGGTATCAACAAAGGAATTGGTAATAAAATAAGAATAACCCAGATTTTTTACTCATAAAACGAGTTATGAACGTTTCAAACCATTTTGCTGGGTTATAATGCGATTAGTGTCATAAACAAAATATTATCTCTGACTTCCAACCTATCATACTTCGAATGGTTTGCATAATTTAAACGATGTTACAAGATGAAATATTGCTCCCAAAGTTCATTGATTATAATATAGTATAATATTTAGCAGATAGGTCTAATAATAAAAAAATCAAGTAATTCAATACAATTAAGATTATTTATTTCGATTTTTACTTAAATTCAATCTCTATAAATTACTTCATGTAAAAGGTTATTCAGTAGTACGTTTTAACTGTAATGACTTTCGTAACGAATAAATAAATCTACTCAAAAATGTTGAAGGTATACTTACTAATTCAATTATGAATAAAAAACACTATTTAAAAAACTGTAATATTAACTCTATTATTAATTAATTAAAAAGATTAACTGTGAGTTTTAATTCTGCACAATGAGAATACGAAAATTTCTAACGTACAATATTTTGTACAAGTACGGACGATAAATTAATTTTCCATTTATTTTTCCAGAGAAGTTTAGTAGTCTATTCGCTATTACAAGTTAATTTACATTATCTATTTGAGACCCAACTTTTGGAAAAGATGATATTTAATATGATCGTACATCGAAAATTAACATTTCCCAAAGATTCTGAGTCGGACAAAAAAATAAATACTTCTTTCATGAAACGTGTTTATGTAATAATATTAGACATGTAACTACACTTTACTATTTATATATATACTTTTGTATCTTTATTTGATAACTAACGTAAATCAATCATTTTTGTAACTGGACTGTTTGGTACGAATAAATATTGTATTTAAAATAAATTTTTAATTCCGCTTTGATTGTTTATTTTCGTATTAGGTAAATATTTTTGCAAATATAAATTTTCCGTAATTAATGCTGAAAAAGCAATATTCATGATTTATGTATAAGGCACAAGTTTAAAGTGTAAAATATACACTTGAAATTTATTTAAAAGTAGTTAACTATAAATTTTATGATAATTCGTTCACACCGATTTATTAATTGTAAGATACCTTTTCGCATAAGCACATACGCGTAAATTATGCAAAGACCAATTGTGAAAAGTTTTACAATTAAAATACATTAACAATTTAATTTATTGGTCAGGATGACAAATTTAAAAACTATTTTGAATTCAACTTTCAAAATTTAATTTGACGCAACCGTTAAAAGTTATTTAACCAATATAGCAATTGCCGGCCTCAGTGGCGTGAATGGTAGTGTCTGGCGATCCCGGGTTAGAATCCTTGTCAGGCATGGAATTTTCACACGCTACAAAAATTTTCATCCATTTCATCCTCTGAAGTAATACCTTATGGTGGTCCCGGAGAATAAAAAAAAAGAAAAGAACAATGTACAGCAACTGCATATTTCATTGAAGTATGGAATGCGAACATATACGTAATTCTCCCGCATTAAATTAGTAAATATATTTTTAACAACATAATTCTTTTTTTACTATTTCTCCTCTCCTAATGTATACATATACTCGTGTGTGTGTGTGTGTGTATATATATATATATATATATATATAATTCCACTCAATTAATAAAATTGTTAAAACAATTCTCTTTTAATAATTAAATGAAATACAAACAAAAAATGTAGTCAGTAGAACCAAAACATTTCTTATCAAAAATATATTTATGTTAATGTGATGAAATATTCATAATATTAAACGTATACGTCTGAGTTTACAACAGTGCAAACAAAATATTTCTTTAAAAATTGAATTAAGCAGAGCTAAAGAATGAAGCTGTTTAACACTTTTCTTACTGAACAAATATTAAAGACTAAACTGTTTATAGTGATACTTGAAAAGCGTTGTATATGCTCGAGGTAAAGTCTCCAGGAATATTAATCGCCTTTGTCACAAAGCCCACTTCTCTCTTCACTAATTTGACAGATATATTCTGGAATTAAATCCCATAAATTATTGCACCTTGTACAAAGACGCCTTTCTCTTATTTGCCGACACCAGTGAGATTCTGTACGTGTCTTTCTACTACGGAAATCTCTACTTTTATCAGTAACAAGAATACTAAACAAATAAATTGGAGTTTTAGACCTAAATTTGCATAACAAATTCACTGTAAAATAATGATAATTTTTAAAAAAAAGTTTAAAAACAATAATAATTTTATTTTTAAATAAAAATCGTAACACTGTTATTAATGTAATTTAAATAAATATTCTCGACAAATTTTTAATTTTTTGTTAAAATATTTCAGATTATGTCTTGTTTCATAAATATTATACGCTAAAAAGTACTCTAAACAAATACAGGTATTATTTTAATAATTTTAAAAGTGGTATGAAATATAATCAAATTTACATTTCGCTGTGTAGTAATTTAAGAGCCAAGTATTTTAATAATATTTTAAAAAATGCAATTAATTAATTTTAAATAAAATTATACTTCAATATTTTATTTTATAAATTTTTTTTTTTTTTTATAAAACCTTGAACAAATTAAAAAAACTTTTATTATTAGCACGATACCTTGAAAGTGCGATCTTCAAGTAAAGGTTCTAAAGTTAACAAAAATCAAACATGTTCAAAGTTAAATAAAAAATGCCTGATTAAAATTGTAAAATGAAGTTACTGACTAATTTGGAACCTGATATGTGAATAAAGTAGTTTTACAATAAAATAGAATAAAAGTTTTACAATAACTAGTAACGTTATCGAAAAGAATTCATCATTCATTGGATGAAAATGACCAAAATGATATAAGGCTTAAAAATTATTTTTCAACTCTAGATCCAAGTCACCCAAAAAAACTTCTGTGATTGACTTTTTAATTTTTTTTCTCCCCTCTTCCCCGAATCGGATTCCACAATGAAGCATATACAATCTGGGGTAGTGTCCTTTTTCTCTAACAAGCCGGCTGGATCTTAACTACTAATAGCTGCCTCTAACTCCCAGAGTAGGGTTACCAGGTCCGACTATGTCGTTCCAGTTACCCCATCTTAGGAGCCGGGACTCGCTTTATGTCTTGTTTGCCTCAAAAAGAGGACACCCAAAAGAGTATTCTCGCCGGGACTACGGTTTTTACAAGAGAACGAGAGAATTCCCGTGGCTCATCACTCCTACCCATCTGTGCATACACAAACGAATAGCAACTCAGCAGGGAGCTGTCCCTCATCCCCTCATTGCCCCAGCACCCCTATCCTTCTGTTGAAGGACCCATGTTATAAAATCAGATATAGTACGGAATTTTACCTCATTCGTCAACGTACAGCCCACGGTACTCTCCACCGTAAGTGGCCAAGTTATCAACTATCAGCAACTGCAAGCGCTCCCTGTCCCTATTTTGTGATGGACTTATTTTATTCTTTCTTAACTCATATAATTTATTATACAAATCATACGTAACTTCTTTAAAGAGTATAATTTGCTGTTACAGCATGTACGTAATTAATCCGAGAGATATATATAAATATGTGGAATGTAAGTGTTTCAAAAAATATATTTTAAAAATAAATACGAGAAAAGCATATGAAATAAAGGCAATGTACAATAATGAAGCATAACACAAAAGTACGTTCATTCCCACTATTTTCGTAACTGCTTATACTAAAAATGAGATAGGAAAGAGTTCGAAAAAACAACAGAAGCTGAACAAGTTTTTACTAGCTTCAGCAGCAAACTTATTAATTTAGCTACAATAGAGAGAAATGAAAACTAAAAACGAACATAGACTCAGGTCGTGTGGACACTGATGACCACTCGAAAGCGAGTATAAATATACACACCAGTAAATGACTGTTTGATTAATTATTTAAATTTTAAAACAATCTTTATATGATTAAAAATTAGCCGTCATAACGAAAAACGTAAAGGAAATGGTTTTAATTTAACAAATAGGTACGTTGATCCAAGAAAAATAACTTCTATACGATTTATTCTTCATAATTAACCTACAACTCTTTAGAAAAATTAAAAAGTAAAATAGTATCAATTTTTAACAGGTTAAAGAAAAGATTAACTTAATTCTAAAACAGATTTCAATAAAAAATAATTAATAATACAAGTCTTCCTACCTGACAAGAGTTTTGTGCCAACATTTTCCCAGCTAGTTGTGTTTGGATAGAGAGCACTGGGTGATAAAGAAGTAAAACGATTATTTCGTAGATCAAGAGAAAGATTTATAACTTTAAATAATTTTGATGATAGCCCTGAAGGTAGATCTTCCACTTGAGTATCATGAATTCGTAAAACTAGTTCGGCATTATCTTCAATACCAGTAAATGCTTTAGCATCGATATGCTTTAAATTATAACCGGATATATCGATAACAGTTAATTTAGGATTAAATGCACCAAGTAACTGATCGGTCAAAAATGTCTCGTGTATTTTTACTTCTAATGTTCTTAAAGAGGGAAGGGACGATAGGACGCTTCCTAAACGGAAACGGTATTTTTCAATTGAAGGCCACGTTTGTGTTTTCAAATGAAATAGCTGCTTTTGTCCCGTTAATGAATCGGTATCAAATCTTTCCAAACGTGGCAAGTCCTGAACATTCAATACCTGTAGTCTTTCAAGTCCAGCAAAACTCTCTTTAGTCAGCATCTGTAAAAAGCATTCATAGCGTAAGCTCAAAAGTTAAAATAAATATTATTGTAGTAATAATTAACAATAAACTATAACTAATATTCCTGTTTATTTCTGAGCTGTACGTAACACAAGGGAAATCTCTTTTATCCAGGCAATCTGTTTACTCACTTTCCAACACTGTGACCCCCGTATGAGCATCACCAAAGCTCTGATAAGTAAGAATTGCTCATATGCAACAATTCGACCTTCTCTCTCTCAGTCGATTAGTAGTATTCGTTTCTTCTAACGACTACAACCATTGACAATGAAATTGATATGTGATCTCTTTCTATCTAAAATTTAGATGTAAACCCATGGAATTACAAAAATTTAAACGTAAATAAAATGTATAAGAAATAAAAAAATATGAAAAATTTTCATTAATGGAATAGGAAAAGATCTTTTGAAATTATATAATTTAATAAAATAGTTATGAATGAATAAAATATAAAATGTTTAAAAAATCTCTAAATTTAATTTTTAAATATTATTTATTTGTTCTGAATATTGAAATTGTAAAATATAACAAAATTATTTTTTAAACAACAGAAATTTTTCTTGTATTATTATTATTTGTTTTTTTTTTCACATTTTTTAAATGTTACTACGAATAAAATAATTTATATTGTGTCATTCTGTCCAACTTTTAACTAAAATAAAAGAAATCAACAATAGTTTTTAAATTGTTATTGTTGTTAAATGGGCAGAGGTGACACTTGTTGAAATTTAACGACTATTTCACGTGAAAAATAATCATGTGAAAACGAATGTTATACAGAAGTGATCGTTTTTCCTACAAAACGGTTCTTATCAGTTTTCATCTGTAACTAACGCTCAATGATTTACACCGTATTTGAAACCTGAGAAGTAAAAGCTAATATCTTCTTTTGAAAATATATCCCAAGCTGTATTCAAGAAAAAAAAACTCTTTTAATAATGAAACTACTTTCCTACGGAAAGATATTTCTTTGATCTGAATCTGTTCTTAATAGAACGATAATAAGGGTATTCTTCCTCAAAAGTAGATGTAAATTGAAAGATATATATTAATAAGGCTTCTCAACGAAACGTTTTGCACGAGTACTTGATGTTTTGAGAAAAATGAAAACTCCCTCCATTTGTAAATTATATTTTTATATATCTTATTTCTAAAAAAAATAATTTTATGAACTTAGAGTAAATTTATAAAAATATACATGTGAATTTTTTAAGAAAATAATTTAAATGTTATATTTTGGGTGTTGAATGTTACATTGTAAGAAAAAACTTTGGCACGCATTTCAACTAGGATAACTGTATTCAGTCTTTGAAATGAGGAAAATTTTAGTATGTTACTCAGAACAATTTCGTAACAAAGATAACTTAAAACTAATTTTATAAAGGGATTTATGAGCTAGTTTATTTTTTCTGGAATTAAAAACTATTTAATTTCAACAAAAGATAATTGGCCTGTACAATTTTAAACAATTAAATAAACGATTTCTATTCTATTCTATTCTATTTCCCAACATTTTTTTATATAATAAATTAATTAACAACTTAGTAAATTATGTGACAATTTCTATAAATTAAAACATTTTTAATTAATTTTTTTCGTTTACTTGGAGGGTCGATTTCAATCAATCTAAGATTCGATTACATATCCAGGCCCGTCTTGCCGGTACACTGTCATCGTGTAGGAGGATTGCACAGAATCAGGCGTGTTCATTCGTTGTAATCGGTCTCGAAATTCTTATTGGTTGAATGATGAGATTGCTCGCCTTAGGAGGGAGGCATGGGCGGCTAGGAGGTCGTTTTAACGGGCTGCAAGACGTGGTTCTCAAGATGTTCAGTCAATGTTCTCAAGATTGGCTCATCAATGTTTTGTGGAGGAGAGGACAACTTACAAGGTGGTAATTAAGGAGGCTAAAAACTGGTGTTGATCTCTGCGACTTGGTTAATCAGGACCCGTGGGAAAAAGGTTTCCGGATAGTAAACGGGAAATTTGGGAGGAGAGCTGCGGTCCTCACGGAACGGAAAGTACTAGATGCTATACAGATGTTATTCCCTACAGGTGAGGACCCGCTGAGAGAGGAAATAGCCATCGACAACTTGTCCCTCTTCAGCACGGACGAACTGTTGCTAGCGAGGAAGAGGCTAAGTTCACGGACGTGCCCGGGTCCTGATGGCATTCCTATGGAAATTTTTCGAATATTGGTAGAGAAGACCCCGGTGGAACTCCTGAACATCATGAACGATATGTTGTCGGGTGATTACATTCCGTGGGCATGGAAAGAGTCCCGTTTGGTGTTGTTACAGAAGCCAGGGCAGCAGACCTCCTTCACTTATCGTCCGATCTGCATGACGAATTCTTTATGCAAACTCTTGGAAAATATGATGTTAGGCTGAAGCGAGAAATTGAGCATAATGGTGGATTGTCCATGAACCAGTATAGTTTTCGTAAGGGGAGGTCCACTCCCGATGCGGTAAAATGTATATGTCGGCTGGTAGAGGCGGCACCGGCCGGCAGCTGGCGCACGAGAAACATACCCGTGGTTGTGATGCTTGATGTAAAGAATGTTTTCAACTTGTTGCGCTGGAGTGCTGTGTTCAAGGCTCTACGGAACAAGCAGGTGGAAGGCGGTGTTCGGCAAACGGTACAAAGGTACTTAGAAGAAAGACGTCTGCTTTACAATTCAACGGACTCACAACTCTCTTTTCCGATCAGGTATGGGTTACCTCAGGGGTCGGTACTTATTCCGACGTTATGGAACCTTGTGTTTGATGGAGTGCTCCGGCTGAGCCATCCTAGACGTGTTGTACCGGTGGCCTTTGCTGACGATCTGGCATTGGTAGTATGGGCGAGGGTTGTAGACGACGTAGCAGCAGCGGCCAATGAAGATATCAATCTAGTGCAGCACTGGTTGATAGTTAGGGGGCTAACCTTGTCTCCTGAGAAAACATCATTCATCTATATGCCTGGCAGGCATCCTCTTTCTCCGATCCAAATAACGGTTGGCCTTAGTACACCAGGTAGAGTCGGTGAAGTATTTGGGGGTATAGCTGTACTGATGGCGTACGTTTTCCATACACGTGCAAGAGACATCTGATAGTGCAGGAGCTGAGTAGGTTCCTGGGCAACGTGGCCGGCCCGCGGTCATCTAAAAGGAAATCGTACGGCCATGTGATTAATTCTGTACTGTATATGGGGTCATTGTTTGGTCGAAAGTTCTGGGGTGCAATCGAAACCTGCGGGTACTGAAGGGTGTGTAGAATCAGATTACCCTCCGCATTGTTTCGGCATACTCTTCAGTTTCGACTGAGGCACTGTTAGTCCTTCCGGGCATCCCTCCACTTAAACAACTAGTTGGGATGAGGATTGGGATTATTGGAGGAGCTGACAGGAGTGATATGCACGTGGTTGTTCCGAGAATGACAGGTCCACTGAGACCTGTCCTCCACGGAGCGATAGACACAACATCTAGTCCGGCAGGTCGAGCCTTGGGTCAACCGCAGCTTTGGTGAGGTCACCTAATGGTTGACAAAATTTTTATCTGGTCACGGCGTGTTTCAGGTGTATTTTCATGCCAGGAGATGCCAACCCCTTTTACCTTTCTTGCGGAGAGATAGATATACCGGAACACGTCGTGTTCGACTGCCGGACGTGGGCTGCTGAGAGTTGGTGACTGTGCCCCTTACAGTTGACACAATAATAGACTGCATGTTAGCAGGACAGGGATGTTTCGTGCGATAACTGACTTTGAGACACGGATACTCTAACACAAAGCCAGGGAGGATGGAATGATGAGGTGTTGAAGGACAGCCCCTGCAGAGCTCCCGTTCGTCTGTGCAAGGATAGGCGGCAGTGATGAGGCACTGGAACTCTCTCAACCCTTCGAAAAATGATTGAGACCCGCCGTGAGTGCCCTACACACGGTGCTCTCACTAGTGGCTTTGGTGTCAAGACCGAGCCCCGGCTTCTGGGGTGGGGGTCCAGGAACGACAGAGTCGTGCTTGGATACCCCGCCCTAGGGGTTAGAGGCGTTCAATAAAAAGATCTTACCGGCGGGCTGAGCTGTCGAGCTATACTTATGGCCAGTGGACGGGGAGGCCCGTTTGAGTAGACAACCCCGTGGGCTGTGCTTTGCTTTGGGGGATAGGGTGGAAAAAAAAAGATTTGACTACAAACCAAAGCAGTAATGAATATTAAATAAATTCATTAACTATATAACTGACAGGAGAATTTGAAAACAAAAGGAAATTTTTATAATTAAAATGGATCGATAATGAGGAACAGATGAAAAGTTCAGAGAATTACCAAGAAATTAGTAAAAAAATCACAGTAAAAGAAATGATTTAACGTTAAATTAAGGAAATAGCGACTTTCCTACCAAATGTTACGGGTAATAACAGGGTATCTTCAGTTTGATAATTATCAGAGTGTAACTGATCAATAAGTTTCAACCGACCAGCTCAAATATATTCTGCAATAAGTTAATCTTCCTCTAGCTGTTGATGAGTCATCTGAGAACAAGATTATAGTGGCTTATTATAATATAAGCCACTATAAGTATAAGCTAACTTGTATGTAGATTATTCTATTCAACTTCCTAATTAACCATTCAATCAAAGTTTTACTCTGGGGTGGTATGTAATCGATAATATATTTAAAAAAAAAGAATATACTTTATAACATTAAGTGTAGGAATAAAATTTATTATTATTCTAAATTTTACGTATAATATAAAAGAACCAGCAATATATGTCTTCAAATGAGAATATACTGTAAAATCAAATATGTAAAATAATGAACCTCATAAAATGAGTTATCAAATAGAACAAATTTTCAATTAACGGGGGAAAACTAGTAAATAATTAAACATCAACATCAATATTTCGCTCGCATGCATGTACTCTCATTCTATTTTTATTCTAGCTAATATTAAAAAAAATATAGATACTATATTCAATAAGCTATAATATTTATTTATTATTTAGTATATTTAAAAAACATTTATGATAATACTCGTATATACAATTTGTAATACTTCAATAGCTTTAGCACTAACATGCATTAAAAAACTATGTGCACAAGCACATTCGATAAATCTACATTAATTTTATAAGTTTTCCTTGTTTTAGACTCTAAAATTATTTACCCTCTTCTAGTTGTTATACTATCTAGCAGACAATAATGCTATGGTTAATGTTAAACATAGTCAAATTAAATACAACAATAAACTACAAAAATATGATTGATAAAAAGCAATTAATTATTATGTATGTCACATACATAATAGCTGATGAAACAACAGCTTTAGCTTTCAATTAGCTCATGAAAATTATTAAAGTTTAACTATTTTATTTTTATCATAGCTATCTTACCTTAATTGGATTGTATGAAAGATCGAGTGATTTGAGAAGCGGTGTATGGACCCAAGCTTGTGAAGGTACACTGGTTAATCTGTTCTGAGAGAGCACAAGTTGTCGAAGTCCATGAAGTCCTTCTACAGCATTATTCGAAACGTCTTTAATAAGATTTGATGATAGATTTAAACGGACCAAATTCGGTAACGGTAAGATCGGTGTGATTCTTAATCCGGTATTAGCTAAATTTAAATGGCGTAATCTTTGAACATAATGAAAAAGTTCTTTAAAATTTGCACGTAACGGATTGTTACCGATATTTAGTTTAAGTAACCCGGCTAAACTTGAAAATACATTATCGGGAAGTATCGTTAATTTATTATGTTCCAAATTAAGTGTCGTTAAAAATGGCATATCTGAAAACATAGTGCTGTCTAAATGCTCTATATGGTTATATGATATATCAAGATGTCTCAGTGTAAATCCTACTTCACCTAACGAATTACTAGGCATAACCACGAATTCGTTATTTGATAAATCGATCCTTTCCAGTTTTGTTTTTTGAAATGCATCTCGTGGTAGAGATCGGATATGATTATGTGACATGTAAACAATTCTTAAATTTTCTAAATTTTTAAATTGTTCGATTTGGAGTTGTTCGATATGATTATGAGATAAATCCAGTAACTGTAAATTGTTCAGACCACTAAACGCTCTTTTTCTAATAGTTACAATATTATTATGTTCGAGTGTTAATGTTTCTAATAATCCTAAATCCCCAAACGCAGATGAATCTAATCTACCTATTCTGTTATATCCTAAATGAAGATTTCGTATCGATTCGATGAATGACTGTAAAAATGTTGTTGGCACATCTGATATCAAATTATGACTTAAATCTAAAGTATTTACATACAAAACTGTACCGGTGTCGCTTGAAAATAAATCAGATATTTGGTTTCTCGATATATTTAATGTCATCGGCATACCGTAACTTGTAACATTTTCGAATGCATTTAATGAAAATTCAACCAAATCGTTTTCTTGCAGATCTAATTTGATTAAATTAGGAAGTCCATGAAACGCACGCGGTGATATTAAATTAATATTATTATCTGTAAGTATTATTTTTATTAAATTCGGCAAATTTTTAAACGCATTATGTTTTACGTCGATTATATTATTTCCTGTTAAAGACACGGTTTGTAATTTTTCTAAAGAATAAAACGTATCGGTTACGATAGTTGTTAAATGATTGTAAGATAATCGAATATCTCTTAAATTTCTATGAACGTTTGCATGAAATAAAGCTTCCGGTAACACCGAAAGTTTATTCATATCCATGTTAAAATATTTAAGTTGTCCAAAATTATATAAAGCTGTTTTAGATATCGTTCTTATATTATTATTATCAAGATCTAACCACATTAGCCCTGTTAATGGTTTTAATAAATCTTCAGGAAATTCTTCTTGATAAATTCCAAAACTAATCTCTAGTAATTCTAATGTACCAGAAACATCAGTAAAAGTGTCAGGTGGTGCGTCACTTATTTTATTGAACGATAGACTTAATTCTCTAAGTCGAGGTGTGTGTTTAAACATATGTGAATGGAGCTGTACAATTCTGTTACTGCGTAAAATTAAAGTTTCCAAAAACATTCCCCACGATTCAAAATCTTCTTCTGTAACATCAGTAATTTGATTATACCCTATATTAAAATGCGATATTTTCTTACATTCTTTTAAAGCTTGTCGAGGAATTTCTGTTAAAAAATTTCCGGCTAAAGATATTCCTTTTAGTATCGATGAAAAACTAGTAAAGGCATCTTCTCGTATTTCTCTTATGTGATTGGACGATATGTATAGAGATTTAAGTTTGTTAAGACCTGCCAAAGCTTTAGGGATTTCTTTTAAATTATTATGTTCCATATACAAAATACTTAAACTATTTTCCAAACTTGCAAATGCTTTTTCATCGACGTAGTGTAATTTGTTCATCGATATTTGTATCCTTTCACATCCTAACCCATGAAAAGCATATGCAGATATATTTCTGATAGCATTAAAATCTAGATTTAAATCCCTCACTATAACCGATGCGTTAAACATGTTACTCGGTAAAATCTCAAAAGCATTCTCTCCTAAATCAAGTTTATCTAATCTTTTTAACGATTTAAATGTATAATTAGGTATTTTTTCAATGTAATTCCCTCGAAGGTATAATCGTTGTAAATCTTTTAATTCTTCAAGCGCTTCAAACGGAAAAGTTGTAAGAAGATTGTATGAAAGTCCTAAAGTCTTCAGTGAAATAGGTAACGAACCCGATTTTAAAATTTGTAATTTGTTATTATTAAAACTGACAAGACCTAAATGTCGAAATTCTGTAAGTGCTTTCAGTGGTACTTCTTGAATATCATTTTCAGCTAAGAAAAGATTAGCTAATGTATTTCTTAAATGCGACCAATCGATAGGTAAGCCATTTCCAATTGAGGTTATCTCGTTTCTGAAACCAAAAAATAAATATATAAACGAATTAAATAAACTGCGTTTAAAAAACACAGAAATATTATTATTAATCAATTATAAATTTCAAGAAAATTAATCAAAATGTTTTTAAATGAATAAATGTAGAAAAAAGTGCAGAACTGGTTTAACAAAGTAAAAATAAAAAAAATAGGTTTGTAGAAATACTCTAAAAATCAACTTAATATAACCAGTATATGACTTCTTCACATAAGTAGATAACAGGAAAAAACGGTATTAAACTGAAACAGTTGTAAGTCTTTTCCTAAATAGATTTGTGGCTAACTGAAATTTGATTTTGCAAATTAAAGTTGAGAATTTATTCGAGTATGAAAAATATCTAACAATCCGCGTGACTATTTTTTTTCTTGATATTTGAAAAAACATGTAAAAACTCAGTCTGTAATATTTGGGATTATAATTTACTTTCTGACGTCAATTCATCGACAAAAGTATTTACAAAAATCAAAACAATCATAACTAAATCTTTAAACCTTACACTAACAAATCAAATTTCTACTGATCAATGCTTTAGTTATATATTAAATTAATTAATTTATTAATTATTATTTGTGAGCTCACTAATTTCAACAGAGATTTCCTAATATGTAGTTGCATAAATAATAAATGTATATATAAAGAATGAAGATTTAAACTGTAAAGTAGAAAAAATAATAATTATGACGTAAATTTTGTACTTTCAACCAATACGTTATTTCCCTATTTTGAGAGTCAAAGTAAATTATTTTGAATAAAAAGGAAACAACGTTCCACATATTTAGAAATAAAAAGGTATGATTTGAGTAGAATTATAAAACCAAAATTTCAGAATAGCATAAGGCTAATATATAAATACAGGCATTATCAAAATACGTTCCTAAAACTATTAGTTTTTCTAATTCCAATATGAATAATTATTTCAAATAGAAATTTATAACAGTCATTTTAAATTCATATTAACTTCTTTTTGCAGTACTGTGTTAAAAGTTATATAAAGAGTAGTTACAAACACAAATTTTTCCACAAAGCTTAGAATATCTGGACGTGAATTGAGGGAAATCGAAGAAAAACTGGTCAAGAGCCAACAGTATAAGTTTCCGTCTTATCTTACCGTAACTTTTTTTTTTACAAAGAACGGTTCGACTTACGGTAAAGGTACTGCAAAGAATATGAATGTATAAAGTAGTCAATCTACAAAGTACCATTATTATTGAAGCCGAGAAATCACAGAAAACTTGAAATTCGTAGAAAATATAACAGCTCGTTTTATGTTCAAAATATCCGAAAAAAAGAAATTACTAGGACGTGCTTAAATTATTTCTTTAAAAGAGTAGATTGAATTTAAAAAAACAAATTAAAAAAATGTTCATTAAAGGTGAAATATCTTTTTTGATTCTTTAAATTTTATGTCGATGTCTCATTAAAAATAAACTACCAAAACTTATTTTAGTTTAACCTTTATTTGGCAACAATATTAAATCATTAAAATATAAACGAGAGTTGAAAAGCCAATTTTGTTTATTTTATATGTAACTAGCATCCTCGTCGCGGTTTAGCCCGCACTATATGTTTTCTTACGTTTCCGTCGCGTTTTATTTTAAGGTAAGTAACCGGAGGCAGGGACAGCCAGTCGCGTCGCACACACAGTAACAGTGCCAGTGGCTGTGTTGGTTGAGTCACCGTACACCATCGCAAAATTCAAAAACCCCGAAAATGATTTTTAAATATTTATCTGAAGAGTATTTCAAGCCCAAATCTAGTGAATATCTCATTTCGTATGGGTTTATCGATTTAAATGGGGAATATTTGCAATTATTGTTTAAAATTTACTTTTCTTCATCTTTTTCAAGGTCGAATTTCAAAAAAAAATCTATAAATTTGTGTTTAGATATTTACACGAAGATTACACATACCAGAAATCAAGTTTATATCTTCATTTGTTGCCGAGAAATTTAAAATAATAGATTTCAATGTTACTCCATTTTAAATCTTTAAAAAGTTTCCGAATTTTAAAAAAAATTTTCTTTTTAATTTGCAATTATACCGTAAGAAGAATGTTTATACAAATTTTCATCAGTTTATCTTTAGTAGGATTTGCTTTATATATATATACACGAGTATATAGAGAATTATCTTCAAATACTGTTTTTTGAAAAAGTTTATTTCAAACTTTGTATACATAATAACATACTGACCGTGTTAAAAATAGGCCATCAAGAAGAAATAGGGAAGGCTTGAAATTTGTGTCCTGTAAAATAAAAGGAAAGGAGTGAAGTGAAATGATGTAAAGATGGCGTGAGATTCTCTCTGAAATATGTATGTACTATTTTTATTTAATTTACTGAAGATACATTCGTGAAAAAATAATATAATTCATTTTAAATTATATATTTTAATTAAATATTACAGCCAATATTTTTGAAATTTTTAACAAAAAATAATTGTGGTTCAAATATTTGAACCACATATTGGTATATTTATCATTACACTATAACAATTCAGTACTATGCGCTTACAACTTAATTATTGAAAAAATACCTTCAAATTGTCTATATTTACGTTGTCATTTTTAATAAAATATGAATTCTTCCACCTTTGTTACAGGGAAAGTAATTTTTAATAAGAAATTATTAAAAAAACCATCAGACGCATCTCCGTGTTTAAAATATTAAATATCAATTTGCATTGAATGATATAAAAATAATACTAATAATAATAACGACTCTAATAGTTCTATTATGCATTCTATTATGATTTAAAAGAAAAAATTGCTAAATTATTTTTTATATGTAATTTTAAATAAGGAGTAATGGAATTATAATATCCTTTAATTTTTTAAATAACTGTATTATTATAAGTAAAAATACTTTATAACCATTTAAAAATATGATGCAGATTTCTAGGCTTGCGGTTATATATTCATAAATACCTTTGTAAAATTATATACAATCTAAAAGTCAAACCGATTGTACGTTCATATGACGGGTATTTGACAAAAACATATTCTTCAATGAAATGAATATAAATAGTTGGTTCTCTTTAACGTAAAAGTGTATATGTCAATGAATATAATTATTTGTAATTTTAAAAGAATCAGAATAACAAAATAAAAAAGTAATTCATGTACAGCAATGATATAAAGCATCGAAGTAATTTTTATAAAGCTTAAAATTTGTACAATAACCGAATTAAAATTTGTAAAAATTTATCGCTAAAAATATGAAACAATTTTTTACCTGTGAAGATTAAGCCAGTCGAGTTTTTTGAGTGATAGTAGCGCTTCTAACGGAATTTCTTCTAACTCATTGAAGCTTAAATCCAGAGCACGTAGAACATTGTTCATTGTCCTGAAACAGGATGATATATATCGGTACATTGAGCTGGCTGCACTGAGTGCGGTAGTAGTTACTACACTCAACAAAACTTATCCGATTGCAAAAAGAAAAAGAAAATTTATATGCATATGCATACTATATATTTTGTGAAACTACACGTAAATAAAAATACAGTAGAGAAATATTTCATATCAATGAACATAAATTATTTGAAGTAACACTGTTTTCGATGAAGTTAAATGTAATTTTATACTTTAATATTTTATTTCCTGCATATATTTATTACAGCAAAGTCAAAATAAAATTTTATGTAATTTAATTCGAAAACTATATAACTTTGTTTTATGTCATTAATAAAATATATCCGCTTAAAAATAATACAATAAAAAAATTATTAAATCAAATATAAAACTTTATAAAGATATAAAAAAATATAAATAATATAAAGAGAAATGATCAGTAGCTGTGCTGTGAACTCTGCATTGCTGATTTTACTAAAATATCAATGCGTAATACCTTCATCCCTAAAAATTCTACCATTAGAATAATATTTTCATAACTATTTATTTTTATTTGTTGAATGAAAAATCATTGAAAAGTTAATCAATAAAAGATAAAGAATTCAATGAAGATCATTCTTTAAAAATGTTTGAATTCATACAATAAAAAAAATATACATATAAAGATATATAGATACAGACGCTACCGAAGAAAGATTAGATTAACAACAAAATAATGGTGAAATCAATGTAAAATTTGAAACATGAAATTGGTTAAAGATAAAATGAATATTATTAACAAAAGAAATTAATCAACGTTAAAAGAATTTTTTTAAATGTAGCTTTCAGATAATACGTCTGATCTATTACTGTAAGAAAGACACGATTATATGTCAAAACTGTGATATTAATATTGTTCTGTTGAAGTAAATTGCAATGTTCGAGGTAAAAGAAGTCAGTTTTTTGAAGTGAATCATTATTTCTCCGTAAGAGGAGTAATTATTTCCAACCAAAATGATTTCCTTTTTCCTTTTTTAGCCTCTGGTAATCACCGTCAGGTATTACGTCAGAGGATGAATGAGGATGATATCTATGTGGGTAAGAGAAGTGCAGTCTTCATTCTTCTTCAGTCTAAGGTCGACTATTTTTGAGATGTGTGATTAATTGAAACCCAGCCACCAAAGAACACCGGTATCCGCGATCTATTATTCAAATTCGTATAAAAGTACCTTTACTAAAAGTGCCTTTACTAGGATTTGAACGTTGGAACTCTCAACTTGGAAATCAGCTGATTGGCAAAGACGCGATCACCACTAGACCAACCGATTGGGTTCTAAAATGTTTTCCTAATAAAATATAAGATAAAAACTAAAGCTTTACAAAATAGATATATTTTTATTTAATTATTCTTTTGTTACAAAAAAGAATATCTTTCTAAACAAATTATATATACACTAATTTGTATGATTACTGCAATAATCTACTGAATTAAATAACCAATTAGGAACACAATCCATGCGCTAAAATAATAAGCACTGCCAAACTTATTAAGTAAAGTAAGGTGTTTAGAGTTTTAATTTTTTCTACTGTACTTAGCATATTTTATCTTATCTTTGTTTACAACTCAGATTGGTTGAATGATGAACATTATTACTATAAAAGAAAGAAAATCTGACTGGCGCTTTCTTGAACCTCAGGTGTTTTAGATTCATAGTAATTATACAAAAAATTAGAACAGATAATGTAATGTAAGAAATTAATATATTCCTTTCAGTTACAAAACAAAGAATTAAATTCCCTTCATCAATTCAAGCGAATAAAATATTACTTTATACTTATAAAGTAATACTTATTATTATACTTATAATATTACTTTATACTTATATTACTTATTACTTTTTATGTAGACACCTGGGCTTAGGAACATTGGCTGTAGCTGCAACTGTCCATAGTTGCTGTTTTGTGAGATATATACAAGTTAACCTCACCTGATAAATTTCTTAACCGTTTTATATAATATATAACACAAGAAAAAATATTAGTATCAGTATATAAAATGCATAGAATTTATTATAAAAATGAGGTTTATCTCAGCATAAACTAAAATTATAGAATTACGCTTGATTGTCCATTCAATAAGTCAGCAAAAAGGTATCTGGGTACAAATGTAAGAAAATATATATATATATATATATATTTTAAAATAATTGATTAATGAATTTTGGAAGATTACTGAATTGATATAGAGGAAAGTTGTTTGGTTAGTAGGTAGAGAATAGACCGCCAGAGGTGACACACTTTGGATATGCTGATGACCTCGCACTGATTGTGGAGGCGGACACGCGGTGCAACGCCGCTGAAAAACTATGAAAATCTTGATAGAATAAGTGAGTGGATGGTTCGGACTGGACTAACCCTGGCCCCGTAAAAGACGGAGCTGGTTGCCATTTCCGCTACTAAAAGGACGCCAACACTGAGAGTGACACTAGATGGCAAGGAGATAATCTCCCAGCCAGCAATTAAATACCTGGGTGTATGGGTAGACACTAGACTCCGTTTTGGAGCCCATGCACTCCGGATTTGCGAGGAGGCTGAAAGGACGAGGGGACTGATCGCACAATTTTATGAAACACAGGGGGGCCCACGCAGCAGAGAAGGAGGCTGCTGACTGAAGTGGTATATTCAATCCTCTTGTACGGTGTACATCTGTGGTCGGGAGTTTACTATATGCAAAATATAGAGAAAAAAGAGTCCATCCATAGAAGGTGTTGCCTGCGGGTAATATCGGCTTGAATGGCAATTAATAGGAGACATCAAGGGATGGTGTCGTAGAGACCACGGCTCGCTAGGATATGAAATAACACTGTTCCTGGTGGCTCATGGTGGCTTTCGATCATACCTAAATTGATTTAGACTTCACTGCACTGAAACCTGCCCGGAATGCGAAAAGGACCCCCTAACACGTCTTCTTTGTATGCCCTAGATTTACTGATGGACAAAATAAGATGCTGGGCAGATAGAACCGAAACCGTATATTTTGCCCTGACGAAACGCAAAGGTTACTTTTACAGGACGAGGAACATTGGAGAGCGGTGGAGGACAACAAAAAAACTGTCATGCGAATGTCACATGTTTATGAAGAGACCCAAAACAGAGCACGACGTCGGAAAGCACGTGTGAGGACAGGCTCTCGGCTGAGTGCTTAGGGGAGCCCCCCGTGTATGTGGGGGTTGTCTGAGTGCAATAAGGCTGAGGGCACTCCGTCCATGCAAATGATGGTGACCGTAAAATTCATGCCTGATAGAGAATGGGTGATATTTTGGATGTGACGGTAATTTTTCATGTTGTTTACACTTTAATATATCTTTTATGTAGATATATTCTTTCCATAGTTGTAATATTTTATTATGATCTTGCTGTACTTTGTTTTGCGACTTTGAGATGTCTTCTGTATAATTTTGCTATCTCTGTTGTATATATGATTGATCTTCTTGATATGTCCCTTTGACGTATTATGTTGATGTACTATGATGTTGATATATTATGCTAGTGTATTATGTTATTTTTATGTATTATTTTATCTAGTTTTTCTTTCCGGAACCTTGTTGTGATCTGTCTGGATGATCGTGGGACTTTGTAATTAAGATGACTTCTGAAAGGGCTGATAGGATAAGTTTTGTTGTACTGTCTGCAATTATGTTCTTTGCACACGTGGAGTTTGATGTGAACTAGTCTGAATTTTTCTTTGTTAAATTTGTTGTATATATGTTTTGTCTTGATTTTGTTTGATCATGATTTGTATTGTCTGTCGTTGGATGCGTTTTCTTGGCGTAATAGGTATTAGCTGTGTATTGTTTGGATGGTGATATCAACATTCGGTGTGCATTGTGGTGTATCAACCCCTTCCTGAATTAATGTGTGTTATCACTGCATATATTGTGTTGCCCTGTGATGAGGCAGTGATTTTGAAGAGTAAAAATTATTTTTCTGAGCGGAGGGTTCAATTTATAAGTTTTACGTGTAACCAGACTTCTTGACTTAACAACGCAAGAAAAACAATGTACAGAGGAAAACATGCGACTCTGTTGTACTCTGTAGGCTAGACAAGCATGACTGGATTGGTTGATTACCTGCTGGAATTGTCCTCTACAGTTAGCGATTGGCTCCATTGGATTATAAATACGTTATCCATAAAGATAAAAATTCTTACTTTTCAGAATTAAATGACGATAATGAATATTTAAAGTTAATGAAATACATTATTATAAACTGGAAATAGCGTAAATATAACAACAGTATTCGTGCAAGAAACATTAAAACTGTAAAGTAAGTTATTGTTTTATTATTGCAAAATAACAATTAACATAACAGTTTCCCTGTGGAGACTATGGTAGAAAATTAATAGAGATAATAAATTACACTGAAGATCACAAAGAAGGAAATATTACACAATGGAATGCGGAAGTTCTGTCATGTAACGAAACTACAATTCTTCATAAATTTCTCTGGTATTGTTTTCTTTATCTTTTAAGGAAATAAAGAAACGAAACAAACAAAATGTAACCAAGAAAACAGCGCGTGATAGTATAATATAACTAATCTAAGTTACTGGTATATTATAGTAATTATACATTTATCTTATTAATGCTTTAACACAGCTTTTTCCATTAGGTTATCTATTAAGTTTTTCCTCTTAAAGTAATGTATTTATTCATATTATATTCCATCTCCATGGAAACAGTGCGTCTGCTTTTTTTTAAGGACGACAATGAAAACATTTTTGTATATTTAAACAAGTAACTAACTGAAAATAAAATTGAACAATTAAATAATAATAAATAAGATAATTTTATTAATAAAAGAAAATTGTAGGTGACAGTCTGATTCAATATAAATTTAATAATAAAATTTTATAAATTTAAAAGAATTTATCGTATAATTTTATGGCGAATTTCCAAATTCTCTTAACAATTTCAATAATTATTATATTTTTTCTCGTAAACGATTGAGAAACTTCGTTATTCTTGTTTTAACAGTACTCGGTAAGATAAATCGTTAAAAAGTTTGATATTAAATAAACACGATTAAGTTGGTCATGGGCCCACACTATCATCTGTACACCCACATTCTTTCAAATAAAGCAGTATACAATCTAGTAAATACGTTTATAAAAAAAAGTAAAATTATTAAATAATCGTCTTTTAAAAAGTATAAAATCAAATAAACATTTTACAACAAATCGTATTATATTGTATACCGCATTATGTACATAAATATATTCTCATATAATTTTACTTTTTTTTGTTTTTCATTTTATTTCAGCTTCAGTACTTTATATCCAAAGGAGGAAAAATTAATAAATTGAATTCGAAAAAAAATTAAAAGTGTGGTAGCTATTGAGATTTCTCACTATACGATGCAGTTTACCGTGCGTAAATCTTTTTATAACATTACTAAATATGAAATAATGAAATTTAAAAAAAAATTACCGAACCTCACAATAAACTGCCACTAAATTAGGAAAAAACTTTAAGCTTCATAATAATGAATATATCTCATGAAATAAAAAAAAATAATACGATATTTATGTCTTTTAAAGTAGAGAGAGAGAGTTTAAGCAAGAAATATTAAGTGATAAAAGATTTAATCTATATGCTTAATTATATTAATAACAAAATGTAAAACAGTCCGTGTAAAATTGCGGGCTCATTGGAATAGATTCTGTCTGCTGACTCCTCCCACGGCATTACACAACGTCCGGGAGAATGTGCTCTAGATACCTCCATCCCCGAGCAACAGAAAAGACCAAGTCATCTTACCTACTTGGCTTTCCTCAGAAGGTCTATGAGGCTTGCAAGGTCAAGTCTGTGTACCACCTGCTCGTTGATTGCCCAATCTTTGGAACTATCCGAAAAAATTTCTATTAAACCAGAACGAAGGTAAAAAGGTCTGTTGCGGTTCCTCTCTACAGCGGAATGAAGAATACGAATACGAGATAGTGATTTTTGTCTGATTTATGTATTTTATTTTGTATTTATTGTTGTCATTTGTCTATGTTTGTTATTTATTGTTCCTATTTCTCTATTTCTTTATTGTTTATTTTTGTTCTTTATGATTTTGGTTGTTTTATATAATACTCCATGATAGTTGTTATTTTAGGCGCTAATGACTATAATTGTTGATGCGTCTATAAAAAAAAAAAGAAAGTAAAACTGATAATAAATGCAAAATTTATAATAAAATTATTACATTTAACAATACATACTTTAAAATTTATCCATCTAATTTGGAAAGGAGGTAAAATCATTGTATAATTTTTATTAAAAAAAATTTTTTTAATGATTTAAAAATAAAAGTTTAAATTAAAAAAAATTATCGATCTCCGTGGGGGAGTGGTAGCACTTGGCCTTTCATTCGGAGGCCTGGGTTCGGATTCCGTTCAGACACGGTATTTTTCATATACTAAAAATTTGAATTTCCAGAAAACCACGTATAAACTTCTGTAAGCTTCTATGGCGAATTAACCAAGCAACAAAAAAGGAGAACCAATTTTAATAATGTTTTTTTTTATTTTTTATTTTTTTATATTTTTAATGTGTATAATATTCTTCTGTATCTTCGTTTACGAAGCCTAATATAAAAAACGTTTTTTTTATACCACTTTCTTTATGATTTCCGTCATTTTTATATGTTTACTGAACTTTCTTTTATAAATAATGGTGATAAGAGGAAATTGAAAGATCAAAAACATTTTTAAACATATAAAAAACGGTGGAAAAATATTGCATGACTTTCCCGGCTATTAATAATAAAAATTAAGGGACGAAGAAAATTAAGACAAAAAAACATAATATATTTTTTAGAAGTGGGGTATAATCTTTGAGAAAAATATTTATAAAAATATTCATATATAGGTTAAACTTAACAAATTTGCTTAAGTAAAGATTTTTTTTTTAAAATCTAACACTACCTTCAATAAAGATTAAAATAAGAAAAAAACTTTTAAAAATTATTTGCATTTTAGGTCTGGGTGCCAAATTCATATTTTTTTTTATTCTTTAGAATCGGTTACATTTTTGTAGGAATCTGTTATGTAAATTATATCACATATACACATTATAAAGGAATCCCAACTGAAATTCCTCAAATCCTAATACTATATAGAACTTATTAGCGTAGAACGTAATACGTACACGAGATAATTTAGAAGAACCTTTCTATTAGTAGTGCAGTAGAAAACAGTAGCAATAACAAGAATCGCAAAAATAACAGATTGTTGAAACGCTTAGGAAAGAAAAAATAAGCCAACAAAGAAAAAACGAAAAATGAAAGTGAAAACAGAAACAGAGAGGAAGGGAAAGAAGGATTGATTAATGAACAACAATCAGCGGATGTAATTACACTATAGAGTTACTAATGTTCAGAACGTACAGCCGCTTAAGTCTTCTAACATCTTCACCGTTGTCTAGACGGTCAAGTGGTTAAAGTGGTCATTTAGCCGAAGTTTACATTTTAAACTAAAATGTTGTATTTCTTCCTTAAAGAATCAAGTGCTCAAATATTAGTGGAATTCACTGTTTTTAACAAACCACGATGCCTCAGTTATATACCTCCCTAGTTTTTTCTGAAACAGCTGTATCATTTCAACATTTGACTTGCTTGCTGTGCCCCATAGTTGGACACCATATATGTATATTGGTTTCAAAATTTCTAAGTATAAAAGTAGCTTATTAGACAAAGATAACTCAGTCCATAACTCAGCCCAGCAACCAGAATATTTCTTTAACTTTATGTTGAGTCAAACGATGATCAAAATGAAGACTTAAATACCTTAAACTTCCAGTACGTGAGATTAAAATGCCATCATGTTGGACCCATGGGCAGTCTTCTTTTCTCATTGCGAATGTAACATGGATTGATTTAGCTTGATTACTCCTTATCTTCCATGTACCAAGCTACCCACTGATTTAATTTATTTTGGATTGTAAATTAGTAGAGAACAAAGTTGGGTTCTTACCAACAGCCAAAATAGCCGTGTCATCGGCAAAAGAACTCCATTCTAAACCGGAAGGTCGGAAGTGATGATACAGTATACAGTATAAGACAGATCTCAAAACCTTGAAGAACCCCCTACTTAGTATCGAAGAAGGCAGATAATGCTTGATTATATTTTATTTGGAGGAAACGCTCTTCCAGGTAGCTAAAAAGAGCAAGGTAATAAGTTTGAAGAAGGTTCTTTTTCAACCTTTACAATAGCCCATGCAGTCACCTTGTCAAAGTCCTGCTAGTGGTCTAAGAAGCTGCTGAACTGTAACTCTTCTCCTCTGAGCTCCTGCTGCTGACAGGCGGCTCTATTCAAGGATGTTGTATCTTCATGTCCCCTGTAGCATTGTTATCGTCTCCTAAGCCTCCTCTTTGCACAACTTTTGACTAGCCCATTTCATTTTTATCCTCATGTCTAACCTCGGTTGTCGAACGCCAGGTAGTTCCCTGCTTGATTTAAGTCAAGATTCGCGCCGGGTCATCGATGTCATCGTACATTTCAATGGAATACATTTCACTATCAGATTTTCTTCAACCCAGCTGCGATATTAATCTCAGTCACTCTAGTTGTTGTGGATAGGTAATCTTCCTTCCTACCACCATCGTACTGACTGTCAGTAGAACAACTGAGTGATCAGACGTCGAGTCATAACTATTTTTAACCTCGGTATACAAAGGCAAAACACTCGAAATTACATAAAAGTTCAATATATCCCGGATCTTAGTTGGTACCGACGGCCAGTAGGTCAGTTGCAGTCCAGAGATTACGTTCAGATGCATGTTAACATCCTATCTGTTTAAACCCTGCCTCTAGTTGTTAAAAGTCTATAACCACAAAGTAGATGCTTAGAATTCTAGTCGCCACCCACTACAAATCGTGAAACTAATGTAGTGAAAAACTCAGAAAAAGAGTGATCCGTAATCACGTGTTGAGAAGGGCAGACAGCCTAAGCGGTCCAAGCCAGTTCTGGAATGTGGCTTGAATGTGATCTGTTTTGTACTCCGTAAGTTCATTATGTTTAATCACGTCCCTGATGAGTACGACAGTATTTCCTACTGCTATCTACCATCAGGATGATTGGTATTGTAGATCATCAGGATGATGTGGCATTGTTTTATTGGAAATGTAAATACCCTTGAAAACAAAAGAAATTACGTTCTGTGAAATGCGTCGGTGAAAGCAAGACAACAACATCTAACGATTATGCAAGTATTAAAACCTCTGGTTCCTGTTTTCGTCCAGCGAGACCATTGATATTCCAGATATACCTTCAGAAATTTAGGCATTAGCTGATTTTGGTGGTACTCTTAGTAAGAAACGATATTAGGTTACTTATTTGCTGCACAGAAACTCAATTTTGGAAGTCAATATTTTCCTAGTTTATTTTTAGCGAAACTATGCGCACATGCTCAACAGAAGCAGAATACGATCATGGACGACCAGTTGAACGATAGTCCGGATACCTAGTCGTTCTAGCCAATGGCGGAAAATTATTATTATTCAAACAAAGGAAGCCGTCCGTTAGTTCTGGCTTCTAATTAGAGTGACAGTCTTTGCAGCCTTATACCTTTTGATTTTGCTTTCAGTCCATGATTACCTTATATACCCACCATCCTCTGTAGTTAGGATGGTTTGATTGGCAGAGCGCACAAAGTGCTGGAGTGTTTCTATCTTTAGGAAAATCTGCACTCTATGTCTCTCACACATTTAACGCATCTTTAAGGCCGCATGTTCTTGTTTGTCTTGTGATCGTATTGTTTACAGCACGTGCACAGAACAGAATCAGGTAATTCTCTTGGAGTTTCAAAGGTTACCCCACAGTTGGCAAAGTATAACAGATTAAAAACCTCTTTGTTGTTATCCTTGCGTAAGGTTGACGAAAAATGTCGAGAAGGGTTCTTTTATAATCCGATGTGTGGCATTAATTACACATCGGAGTGCGTGATCGTGTTCCTGAAGCTCTCCTTTAATAAGGGTGATCGGAAGAGAATAGTGAAAGTTTTTCGTATAACCCGCAAGTCTCTTTTGTCCTTTCCAGTGAAGGTATGACAGATTGGGCTCATACACAAAGCCAATTATCTGCTGTCGACGTCCAGCTCTTTTGAGATAACACGTAATTGTTTAGGGCTCTTACGTGTAGTCACACTTTTTAACCACCGTTTCAATTAATTGGATTATCGGAATGGTTTAATCGCTTTCTTTTAATAGGCCTCGATGTTAGCATACTCTATCAGGAGGTCCAGAAAACAGTTTAATAAGGGGAAATCGCTGGCAGCAACAGGAAAATGTTACCTTGGGATACAAAACTGACACCTTCTGCCAAGGCACAGAAGTTCTCTGCGATTCTGTGGCGGAAGCATCATTCTTGATGTCACGAGACAAAACCAACATCAAACACAAAATTTTCTGTAAGAAATTTGCGGTGGGACTCCTTTCTTGGGTCCCTTTTCGACGGCAGTAAGGGTATACGCTTTCTAGACGATATTTGACAGTGACTACTAGTTATCGCCTCATTCTCTTCACTTGGGATAGTTGGATGCTGTTCCAAATTCAATTTCCTCCCTAGGTTACAAGTTAATCCAAAATGGATTTTGAACAAAGAAATAGAGAGAAATAAATAAAGAACTATTACTTAATAAATACCCTATTGAATTGAGGTATATATTAATCCTCATCTTTAAAACACTTGTTTAAACACAAAAAGACAATAACTCAAGAACAAAATGTAAACAAACTTTAGGTTATTATAACAGCTGATTAAATCTGTAGCGGATTATAAAAAAAAAGTATAGACGTTTCTGGATAGCTCTATACATGGAGTACAAACTTTTAAAAATTTTAGAAAAATATTTAAACCGATGGAGTTAGAGCAAAAGAACAAAAAACATATATTTCAACTTTAAGAGGTGGAGGTTGACTTTTTTTTTGAGATTTTTATAAATGCATGGTAGGTAAAAATAATTTTTTTTCTAAAATAAATCTGAAAGAAATCGAAATTGATTTATTCGTGATATCCTCCACAACTTTAAAGAATTTTGAAAAAATAAATTAATCTAATCAATTCCCCCATTCATAGAAATATTTGAGCCAAATTTGAAGAAAATCGGTTCGGTCTCTCCTGAGATGTAAGGCCAAAAGCAGTGCAACATACACACACACGCGCGCGATACATACGTACGTACATACTTTTTTTATTTTGTATAGTTGGACCCTAAAACGTGAAGATTTGCAAAATAACCGGATACCCAATTTTTGACATGTTCACCATACTTTTCCCTTTAATATAGCTATTCTAATTATACTCGCCGGGTAACTAAGGGAAAAATATTCTCGATTAAAATAGGTTTGCTTCAACAAGAACGTCCTGATTAGTAGGTAATCCTTAACTACTAAGGATAATGATACTATAAATGTATCATTAAGACAAATGATAATCTATAAGCAAATTAAATTTTAACTTGAATATTCTTTGACCCAATATGATAAAATCTTAAGAAAAGACTTTAACACATTAAAAGATTTTATATATTTATATAAATGTCTTACTAAAATTTGGCACATAATAATAATAAATATTTTTCTAACGTTCGTTAAAAAAACAGGCAGTTCGTCTCATACGAAAAATATTAATGTATTCTTACTAATTTATGCAGTATTTATAAGAAACACCACTATTTTAAGAAAATTTTTAAAGTAAATTTGATCATTATAGAGAAATATAATATTTAATGACTTCATTTCTGGAATATTTTATTTTGCAATATTTTGTCTTAGATACTCGATGTGTTAAATATCTTTCTATAACACATAGAAGCATTTTAAAATACTTTTACAGTATTTAGAAACCACTTTAGGGTTTTACTGTTTTACTTTTTTTTTTATAAATTATTCTCTATGCAAACTCATTTTTTTGTTACTAGTAAATATATTCAAACTTCGCGGTTTGGGTGAAAAGTGTAATTTTTTTAAGTTTTACAATCTAGAAAAAAGTTAAATATAATTTTGGAAGTACTTAATTGTTTACATAAATAAAACCTTTAAGTGAAATAAAATGAAAGAGTAATGAAATTAAAATACTTATCTAAATAAAATCAGGAATCAATTTTAGAGGACTACTTTATCCCATAAAATAGTACATAAGAGAACGAAACCTCTAGAACATGCTAGCAAACTAGCTACGTAGACCTAAATATTTACCTCATATTTTGTTTTTTTTTCGAGTAGTTACATCATATTAATATGTTTTAGTAAAAAATTATTTATATTTCCAAATTTTGCTATTCATTTATGATCATTTTTCTTTGTAAATACTAGCATGAAACGCTGAATTGGAAAAAACAACGCATAAACTTTTGTTATTATATAGTGCGAGTATGTTGCAATAAATACGCGTCATTACAAAAAGAAACAAAAACAAATTTTCAAACAGAAAAATGATCAAATGAAAATATTATTATTTTCGGTTGATACATAATTTAGTTGTAAAATAAGAAATATTGAGAGTCCACAATATATCTTTCATTTTATAAGCAATTTGCATGAAAGTACACGTGATAAAAATAGATTGCTCGTCTCTTGTCAGCAGAATATAAAAATGGTAATGTAACAGTCAGTGGGAGATTTTAGATTTCTTTTGCAATAAATGTAACCAGTACTACACATAAATAAAAAAAAAAACAACCGAATGAAAACGTCAAAATAAATGAACGTCATTTTCAAAGTGAGTAATGAATTATTGATCACTAGTTATGATAAGAAGCTTTCAGTATTACAATTTTGTGAGCCACATAACTCTAACAAATCCTACAATCATAAAAAATGGAACAGCTGTTACACATTCAGATCAAAAATCTTCTGTCAAAATTATTCGCATCTATAAAAAGCAAAAGTAAACATAATAACAAAGTAGACCTTACCGTCATAATTACCTTACTCGTACCTAATGTGAGATTTTATACTAATGAAGTCACGTAAAAAGAAACTCTACTTTTATTATAAACCAATGATTTTGTCCTAATTTCTTGTATCTGAGGTTTAAAAGGCTAATTTTCTGTAACTTAAAATTATTTTCATGTTTACAAGAAAGGCGATCAGACAATCATATTGTGCTTGCTTTAGTAATTAGATTGTGGTTTATATTTACATAAAGGCTAAATTTTTACCTGTACGTTCTAATAAGGATTAGAAAAAAATCAAGAATTCAGGCTATTCACCTTGGTAGAACTATTTAACAGAACAGCTAATTTTCGTTATTCGTTAGCAATTTATTGTATATTTTCTTTCTTTTGCTTTGCTGGTACCATAATAATACTGTATTATTATTTTTCCACTATATAAGAATAAATAACCAATATCAGGAGAGTATTACAACTTTGCTGTCAGCAATTTTTTTATTAAACACCCGTTTACTGTTTACATTAGCTTTGATTGTATTACTTCATATTTTATTACTAAGAATAAATCATTAATTTGTTGTTTTACACCATATTTCTTATGTCTGTAACACATGTAAATCGCCTGAGGTACAAGCGATACCAGTCGAAGTCGTTTTCTTTCTAGACAAATGATTTACAATAATTCAGCCAACCGCTATGGTAAACGTAATGAATATGTAACTTGTTGTTAGCAATCCTGGCATGGAATTCGTTATTCTTGATAGGTTTATATGCAGTTTTCTGGATTGACTTATGATTACAATCGTTACAGTTCTATCACTGAGAAAATGTAAAATATTTTATTATAAATAAGATTCCATTAAAAATAATTTAACGTTCTGATGTAAACACAGTGATGTAATATCAGTTAATTTGTTTCGGTCTTAAAGGAAGTCATTCATTCAAATTCTTTTTAACTATGATATAATGTTATCATTTCTGCGGAAAACGTTGAATATTAATGAAACCAAATTAGGAAGCAAGCAATTAAGTAAAGTAAATGTATGGAATTAAAAACAAATCTCATAAATTTTAATTAATTAATAAATTTAAAAAATAATAATAAAATTAAAAAAAAAAAAAAACAGAATAATAATTAGCAACAGTATATAAGTGACTTACGAAAATGCTTTATCTCCAATTGTCAGAAGCTGATTGTTATTTAATCGTAAAGCATCCACCTGGGTACCACCCATCGCTTCATTATCCAATGCTTCGAGTCCACATCCGATAACGTCAACATGAGGAATATGTCCATGTGGCAACTCTGAGGAAAAATTAAATACATGTCATATTTAATGATAACAAATTACATTCATCATAAACATTGTTATCTTAAACAATAATCTAAGTACCTATACATACACACGTGTACAATAACACAAAACCACACACATACACACACACATTCTGAAATTCTGTGCAAATTGTAGCTTATGGATCCTTTCCATTATAGGACAGCACGGCTTACAAGTTTTTCTGTAGAAGTCAGATATTAAAATAATAACTTGACTTTATGTAGTAATTACTGAATTTATTATTTAAATAATCAAAACAATATTTTTAATTAGTCGAGGTTAGCGAGAGAAGCGAGTTTAAGTTATGTTTGGTTAGATTAACTCTGTGTACTTACCTCTTCTAATTATCGATAAATATACAACTTATTAAAAGTAAAAGTGATATTTATTTAATTTAATCGTTTATTTCATTACTGGAAAAAAAAATTAAGCCTTAAGTCCTATAATGAAAACGGCTCTAGCTTACTAACTTAATGTTTTATCAACTCAATAATACCAATGGCATTTAAATCAATTTCGTTTATTTTTTCTTCAAATTTACAATACTATTTTGAATTTTTATATTCGAATATAATACAGTTTTATATCCGAATATTATTCCGAACACTTAATCTAAAAAAAAAAAAAAAAATAATAATAATTGGGATTTTTATATACGTATTAACGTTTGAAATAGGAAAAACAACACCTGATTTTTCAAATGTCCATGAGATACTCGTACTTTCGTACCACCAAACCTTTCCTCCATTCTTTCATTTTATGTTGTTTAAAAAAGTAGATTATATTATAATTATACCAAGTAAAAAAAAACACCGAAACAAAACTTTACGTAGTATATATTGTCTCAACACACAAGCGGTTTAAATTTGTTTGTAAGAGTGGAGTGGGAAGCATTAGTTACCCTTCCCTCCAACAGAGGATGGCATGTTACGAATCAAATTAGAAGACAGATGAAGGATGATGGCTTTTTTATAACATTTATCATACTACCAGATCTTAATTAACGATTTTGTCGTCCGATATAGTACCCCGTTTAATTTACCTCAATCAAAGTGTACATTTATAGTTATTTTTTTCGTAATTCAGTCACAGTTAACAATTTTGTATACCAAATTCAAAACGATAAAATCATGGTATATATATATACCTTTTAAAAAAAACCTTAATTGGGAAAATTTTTAATGATTTGTAGTGTAAAAACAATTCAGAAAACATTTTCTTAATAAATATTAAGATCTAAACGGCTGTTAATCTATCGCTGTATTACAATGAATCTGTTTTTAATTATTAACAAAGTTAAAACATAAAATAATTTTTTAACATAAAAAATTCTTATAAAATTTATTTTAACTTTTACTTTAAGTATGATGATCGACCTTTAAGGTCTTTTGAATTTAAAGTTATCCTGATGATTCTTTACTACAATTATGGTCTTTTTTAATGTTAACATTAAATTTAATGGAATTACTTTCAAATTATATGAATATAATTTGTAGTATTGTAAAATAATTATCTCAATCTATTTACGAAAATTAAATTACATAACATGTGTTTTATCTTTAATTCTTTTTGGTAAATTCAGCTTTCTTGTTTAAATTCTTCTCTTCAATATTATCATTATCCATTTATATTTGTATTTTTGTTTCAGAATGTAATATATTTTATTTATTTATATTGTAATAAAAACCGAGTATATATAAATTGAGTTATAAGGAACTAATTTTAGAATATATATATATATTTATGTATATGTAATAGATATGTAAACTAAAATAATAATCTACACTAGAACAAAGGAGATCTTGATTAATTATTAAAAATTGACCGCAACCCATCCTACGGTCGAACCTTTAATTTTTAACAAAATCTCTTTATTAAAAACACAGTTTTGTTTTAATTTACAGCACTTATTAAAAACGATTTAGGTAGCAGGAAAAATTATTTTATTGTGAATAGTAAAGAATCTTAATTTCTGAATGATGGTAGAGAGCCAATAGTTAATAACGTGTTTGAATATATATCAATTTTTTCACTTTTTTATTTTTTTATGAAAGTTTCCAATAAAAATTCATCCAATTCTTCATCCAATTAAACAATTAATTATCCTTTCCCTTTAATTCTGTTTAAGAGAACTGGATGAAATTTTATTCTCTCACTGCCTTATTTTTACGTAAAGGGTTTGATTTCTTTTTTATTAATTTTGCAATATCAATTGATGACTACGGTTTAATGATCGAAATGGCATTTTATGTTTTAGATTTTATACCTAACTAAAATAGGGTCGATATAAGCGGTTAACTTAAATTAAATTTCAAGTGTTACTAAATAAAGCTCAATAAAATCATCGAGTTTTTCTTATAGTAATGGTTGTTTTAAAATGCTTCAATAAGTAAAATTATTAAGGAAACATCGTTGATAGATTTTTAAAATAACCTAATACAATATATCGTAACAGAATCCCACTAAAGTGCTATTAAATGAAACATATTTCATACCACAATACATATCAATATAATATTAAGATAACTACATTTTTTATAGGCTATTAAATAATACTATAAAATGTTATAGTAATAACCGTTTATAACCGTATTTTCAAGTGGAAAATGAAATTACAAAAAAAAAGGTGCTCTTATATAAAAGTAAACAAAAAATGTTTTCAATTTCTGCAAGATTGATAGAAATCTTTCCGTAACTGTATAATAAACGCATAAATTTAGGTCAGATCAAAGTTTTTTAAAAGTAACATATTTCAATCTTTAAAAGTCAAGTAAACATTGACCGAGATCTGTAAAATTATAAGCTTAATAGGGTTATAATGATTAAATTAAGTAAAAATTACCGGAATAAGCGATGCGTTAGTTTTATAATACTTTAGTAACCAGGTTCAAGTTAATGAAAAGTTTAGTTAATTTTAAATTTATAACTCGTGATTCCCATTAACTATTCTCGTTTATACTCAGTTAGCAGGAATGTTCTGGACGCATCAGCCTCAATTTGTAATAAGATCTACTACTGAACTATACAATTGACCTGTTATGGTTAGTGACAATTTTTATGGTAAATCTAAAAGGAATAAAGTAGAAAATAATATAAAATGAAAAAGTACAGTTCTCATTATTTTTTCCGTCTTTATTCACCAAAAAATTTTATCTAACATGTTACACAACCTTTTTTGATTTCAAATATGCTATTGATATTTGTTTACCACGTAAAGGTTTTACGTAAATCGTTAATTTGTAAACTTTTTCATAATAAGTCATTTTGATCAACTACAGCTTACAAATCAGCACAGTTTTTGTATTTCTACCTTTAAACAATATGCATTCATGCTTAATGAATAAATATATATCTTGTACCTTGAAAAGTAGACACGTAAAAACATGTCTGTACGATTACATATGATTCCTTACAGAGCTTAAAATCTTATAAAATCTTGTCTATACTGTGTATTGTGTTTTACAGAGTTGTTAAAGCTTTTTCAATACTTTCTTTCATCAATTATTTATAATAAAATGTGATTATCTTGTTTTCATTTGTCACAACATGGCTTCCGCAAAAGTTCGTAGATGTTTAAATCATCCAGATTATTTTTGTTATGTCTGATAAATTTACTATTTCTGAATTGATAAAAACAGCTTATACATTTTGATTTGATTGTGCACTTGAGGATCAAAATAAACCTTTTTTTAATTTGGAAACCGATATTGAAAAAAAACGTTATTACTTTCTTATATTCTTTAAACATTTTTTATAAATATAAAAAATTTGATATGGACACCACATATCTTCCTTGTACGCCTATTAAATTACATATACACATTTTTTTTTTTTAATGAAAAAGTCATAAAATTTTATTTCATTAACTTATGATATGTTTTCATTTTTTTATTGTTATTATTAAAATATTATTTATTGTAAAAAAATGTTTACATTCAGAGGTTAATAATTATTAATAAATAAATATATTTAAATTAAAAAAAAGTTAAAAAAAAAGGAGATGAAGGCTGATTCGAACCGATGTGCCTTCCTCTTGTAAGATCCAAATATTTATTAATTAAAATTTTATTTGGCTACACCAATGAAAAAAGTACAACTTATGATATATCGTCGAAAAGACTCAATGAGGGCTTATTACTGCAGTTAAGAAAAAGTCCAAAATTCAAATTTGTTTGATCTTGGGCTTTTTTGGAAAGTTTTGGTCAAGTTGATTACAATCAAAAGGAGAGGTGCATAACTAGATATTACAACAGTCCTAAATCCAAAATGTAAAATTTCTACGGCTAATCGTTTTTGAGTTATGCGAGATACATACGTACGTAGTACGTATTTCGCATAAACTACGTCTGTACTTACGTACGTAGTAGGTATGAAGAGACATCACGCAGAAACTAGTCAAAATGGATTCAGGAATGGTCAAAATATATATTTACGTTGAAATCTGAAAACCGAAATTTTTCGCGATCACAATTCTTTGCTTCGCACAAGGAAGTAAAAAGAAACTGATAAGACGTTTACCAGTATATTACTTATTACATTACTTAGTAATCTATAATTATTCATTTTTATTAAAAACGTTCAATAGAAAGTAAGTAAACTATAACAGCATTAAATCCTTCTAAATCAAATATATATATATATATATATGTGTGTGTGTGTGTGTGTGTGTGTGTGTGTGTGTGTGTGTGTTCGTGCGCCCGTGTATTACGTTATACCTCAATCGTGTTCAGTTACGTACCTAGCTAACCGTATGTTGGAGAGCTTATAAATTTAAACGAACCTGAACATTTCAACAGTAATTTACTGACAGATTTATCAGTTAAGTAGATATTTACGTTAGGAAGAACGGTGTTCTGTTTTGGTAAAATAATCAAACTGAAATTAATATATCGGTTTAAATAAAACTTACATTTTAACTGGTGCAGAAATTATAATATAATTCAAATAATTTTAGCCAATCCCTCTCACGCATATGTAGAAATGTTATTTATATATTTGTGTATAAAATATAAACTTCTCAATTTCTGTTTTTTGTATAAATACTAGATACTATGTCAGTTTAAAACTTTACTTGAAATTAAACTGCAACATTTTATGTATCTACTGAAGAAAACTTTCATTTATTACTTTTAGAATTTGATTTTAATTTCCTCGAATATTCTACTGCTTCATGATCAGCATGATTATAATAATAATACTAAAATTAATTTCAATTACTGAAAAGTTAGTAACGTATTAGACATCATTAATACATTTTTCATCTTATCTCTAACAACATATGAGTTAAAAATTAATGTAATATAACAATCTATTAAAATTAAAACTAAAGAATAATAATATAAAAATTTCAAATAATTTAAATTTACTGTTTAAAATAAACTATTCTTATAAACATAAGTAAGCTGAAAAATATGATTTCATCAGTATTCTTAGAATATATACTTAAAAAAATAATCACACTCTAATGAAAGTTATTCCACCATTTATAAGTTTCTTCAGTTTTTTTATCTTTCTTAGTTTTGAAGATGTATTATTATACAATCCTTTAATCATGAATTAAATTATAAATGTATACGATTTCTTACATAATTTCCTTTGGCGAGTTTGGAAACTTCCCTTGAAGTCATTGTTTTGTAATCCAATTTACTTAGGGTAAAATAATTTTAAATATGAATTTGAAAACAAAATGCTCAAAATTCGTTTATAAAAAAATTGACTTAAAATAGAAATTAGGAGGTCATTTCGATTGTTAAACTGATATAAATATATACTGTAGAAAAAGTGAATGTAAAAAAATTACATGAAAAAAAATTATTAAGTAATAATGAAGTTCTATAATGAATTTTGGTCATTCAACTGATAGAGATAAAATTTTTAATCACATTTTAAGCATCCAGGTCAAATATTTATGAATTCAGTCCACTGATTTATTTTTTATACCTATTATTATGAATCGGCAAACATAATGGTTATAATATTTTGTCTAGGGATTATATGATCTTATAATATGTACAAAATTTTTAATTTTTGAAAAAAAATGTATATTTGATATGATATTTTTAGAAACAATTTTTTTTTTTTTTAAATGACTATCTCTTTTATCCTAAGAAGCATTTACCATTTACTGTTTATTATAAAAAATGAAGTGTTGAAATCAAAATTAGCTTTTCTCATAATCTTATTTTAAATCATTCCAGGAAACAAAATCTGCGTTCAATTGTAAATTTTCTATTTAAATCATGACACCTGTTGTTTACACAATATTATAATGGTAAAATTTAATTGATAGATAATGTGGTCAATCTTTTGAAGTGAAATTTGTTATTTTTTATCTACATGTTTTTAACTACAACCATATATTGTTACAGAAAAAAAACATATACATTGTAAAATATTACGAGCAGTACAACGTCTTACCATTTATCTCCTACGAATATCTAACATTTCTTATACATAATCCGCCAAGTTTATTTATTGGTTCATTAGAATGAACCAGTAGCAAAGATAAAAGTTTACATAATGCAATTTATAGTAAAGGTATCAATAGAAGAATATCTTCCGACATCGTGGCGTTTCATTGCATAAGTTTCATTTCATTAATTCGGTAAAATGGAGTATTAATATTAATAAAACAGCAATTTATTTATATTGTTTTAATTTCAAAATATCCATGTTGTAATTATTTAGTTTATTGAAATTATTTTATATCTTACATTTTAGACCAAATAAACTACAAAATTAAATAGTAAATATTACGATAGTTAAGAAATAATTCAATCAAATAATTAACTGAAATCAAGAATAAAATTTAATAATAAATATTACTATTGGAAAACCTTTATTGCGTCTAGTTTTACTTCGAATTAATACGTTACAGTGTACTTCACGTTTTTTTCTTTATATACTTATGTATACTTTATTGTTATTATTTCTGAGATTTAAGAACGTTAAAACAATACGTAAAGAACTTTACATTCAAAAAAATTTATATTAAAAGCAAATTATAAAAAAATTAATGAATTAGTAAGAAAATAATTTGTTTATTTAAATGTAATATATTATATTACCCCCAACAAGTCAGAGATATCATGTTAATTTTACGGAATAAATAAAGCATGTATGAACTTAAAGAATGAAAAAAAAATAAAGAAAATGCTCTCATCACATTTCAGTTTAGGAATAAAATTAATAATATATTAAGTTTTATCCAAGACATTGAAGCTTTCCATCGTAAAAAAATTCAGCAAAAAATACAAAATAATTCTGAAGTTTAATATATTTTCTGTTTAATCCTTAGGCTACATGGAAACCGGCATAAATAATAATTTAACGTAAAATATCTTCCAGAAATAAGGGAAAAAGAATTTTAATGGTGAACTAGTGTGTAACTCTCTTAGGTTAGTTATTAAAAACAAAATATATCTTCTGCCTTTTACTTTTTGTTCTGAATTTTTGTTTTTAACTGAGTTAATTCACCATTTAAAGTAATAATCTACGTATTTAAAAGCATATTCGAGAAATAGGTTTAATGAAAACTAAAAATTCAATAGATGGCTTATATTTTTATTTTTTTTGATATTAAGTGTGAAACCATGTACATATTTTAATTATAAATGAAAATAAAACCTACATATTTTAAACTGAAATAGATATTTTTTATCTCAGAAGAAGCAATATGAATAATCAAGGCAGAAAATAAAATAATGCATTCAGTGATATTTCAATTAAGTAAAATAAAATTAAAAGGAAAATTTAAGAGCGGTATTTTATATTAATGACATTTCATAACGACTGATATAAAGTAATTATTAAATTTATTAAAAAAAATCATAGTATGCAATATAAAAAACAAAATTAGATGATGTTAATTTACTACCGTAAAGGATGAAATCATACTTGTCAGGATATTTTCTGCAGTATGTTCTCTTACCATAAAGGATATTAAAAAAAAAAAAAATTGTTTTAAATTAAATAGTTTTTGAAATGTATAGTACCATCTTCCTTTAAATTTAAATGTATATTTTTAATTTTATCTTTAAAATTATCGAATATAAAAAGGAATATTAAAATAAAATAAAATTATTTTAATCGGTAAAATATCAAAAAGAATAACTTACTAACAGTTCATTTTTTACACAAATTTAAATAATTGAATAGTATTATTATTATTATTTTACTTTTACTGCATCATTTTTATTTTTTTAAAGTTTTTTCCGTTGAAATGTTTTTCTATTTAAAACATGGAAAGTGTAAAATAACGCCACTCGTATGAGAATTAAGTTAAAAGGAAGAAAGATATTCCTGAAAAACAACGGAGCTAGTATCTGTTTGAACGAAACAATTAAGGCTGTCAATTATGTCGAAATTTGTTACGTTCTGCAACAGCTTGAAGTTTTAGTTGAAAATATTTTAAACGTCAGAATTACGAATTAGGTTATATGAAATTATGTGTGCTATAACAATTCAATAGTACATTAAAATCGTCTTTCTGATCATATAATTTGTCTTATTAAAAAGTCTTCCATTGACTTTATCCAAAAGAAATTTATTACGAAACCATTATGTAACTTTCGCTATCATCAGTGAAGATAAAACTTATCTTTTTTTAAAAATTTGTTAATAAAATGAACAAGCATCGGTTGGAAGTGGCTAACTGTCGATTGATTATATTAAAGTCATCTCTATAGTAGTTTTGTTTTACACTGTTTTAATGACGCAACCGTTATTAAACATAAATTCTTATAATCATGGTTTCGATAAAAATTAATTTTAATGAGATATTCTATTTTAAATGTAAAGTAATTATTTTAGGTGATCCGGAATTTCCCTTGAGTCCTCTATGAGAAATTCTGTATGAGCCTAAAGTATGAATTATTACGACAGGATTAGCTATCTGCGTGGCTAATAAGTTGTAACCTGTTCTACTTAAAACAAAACTGAATACCTGATTTAGTTTTTTCATTAATTTCTTCAGTATATTACATTGTTATAAAAAATCTTTGATCAATATTTGTAAAGCAGCAGTAAAAAATTACTTAAAAATCCAAAAGCGACTAAGTTTTTGAAGATTTTCCTCAGTTTTGCTAAAAATATATGTAAAACCTACTTAAAAAAGTGATGTCAAAGTTCAATGAAAATATTTTCAGACCGTTTCAAGGAATTTAAAACAATTAAAATTAGAAGTAAAATAATTAAAATTGCGATTGAGTTTGAACTATTTTTATATAAACCTGGTAATATTCGATGTTTTTTCTACTGTGTAAGAATGTTTACCCTTAATTACAAATAGTACGTATTCATACGGGTTTTCTTGGTTTTACGAGGATAATAATTATTAATTATTATAATTACAAGGAAAATTATTACTTTATTTATTAGGAGAGTTTAACAATATATTACCAAATTAAATGTAATTAAGTTTCAGTGAAATTATGTTACTGTCTATTCGTGTTTTTAGTAATATATTATTTTAGCGAGTATTGAAAGATTTTCTAATAAGGCCTAAGTAATTTTTTTGTTAAGAATAATAGTGCAACTGTAGCCGCTATTAATCAATACAATAAGTTTGAAGGATGTTTAATGATATCTGCTAGTATTCAGTGTTTTTTTACCGTGTAGAATTTTATGGCCTTAATTAATTACATACAGTAAGTACTTCTAACGGGATTTTTGCTGTTAATTTTTTGTTTATTATGAGGATATGATATTAATTGTGATTCCGATATGTGAATTATGTAATAATGTTTGTTGTTGTAAAAGATACGTTTTCAAAGGCGTATACTAAGTAGAACAACTAAAATAGGATTACAGAAGATGCTGAGAAATTATATTTTTATTTAATTATATTGGTAAGGGATTTATAATCCAATTAAAATTTAAAAGTAAAATACAATAAAATTAAAAATTAGAATACAAAACGAATAAATTAATCCAAGCGTTGAAAATATGAAAAAATATATGCGATAAATTATTCATAAAATGACGTTTACTGTAACTTAAAACCTAAATCTAAATTGGGTTACAAGAGCTGGGATTTGTCTGATGAAAACCAAGCCTACTTGCAAAAAGACAAAGACGCCTCAATGACAGAAAACTACTGGAATTAATCCCACGGTGAATTAAGCCCCTTGCTCTGAAGTCACCCGCAAAAAGTTAATTAAATATTAAATATTCATGCAGAGGTTTTACATCGGCATTGTAAGACAATGTCAGCAGCAACTATAAACTTACACAATGAACAAGATGAAATGTAAATTTGTTGTAACCTTTCTAAAATAAAGTACAGTATATCAAAATGTTTCATGTTTTTCGTAAAAGATATTATCCTGTACCCTAATAGAATTTACAAGCGTTCATTCGCACATACTTTACTATATAGTAATAAATGACAAATTAAATTATATAATTAAAAAAAAAAAATATTATGTTGCTAAAAAACTATAATAAATAGATATATTAATCATATCAGAGCATAAATGTAAATTGTTTAGATCACATGAAAAATTGTAGGTGTGCTTTTCAAAGAATATGTAAAAGAAATTATTCTACCTGGCTGGAAGAAACAAGGAAAACCTCTGAAATATTTCTGTAGCATTAAATCCGACTTAAAAAAAAGTTTCCTGTCATTTTTATACCTACATAATATTGTATCAAAATAATACATGAATAATTAATATTCATACAATTTGCAAATAAAGTCTCCTGGAGATATTAGTCGCAACCTTTCAAACGGACAAGTTTATTTATGTTTTGTAATACTCTCGTTTGTACAAATTTTATAAATTTTTATGACCAAAAACTAAAAAAAAGAAAAAAGCTCATAGATTAAATTCTCTTTAAGTTATTTTTAAAAAATAGCTTTAGAAAATAATGATATTTCAAGAAATTCTTTCTTTTAATGCATTTTTTTTTCGGGATTTCACCCGTCCTGGAGAAAAAAACTGTTTTTTTTTACTGTTTAATTGCTTGCTACAGATTGTGTACCACCCTAAAAAAATTTTCACGGACAAATATTAGACACTTTTCAATAATCTTTGTTCAGTGTTCAAAAATCAATACTTCAGATACTATTTTGAAATATTTTATGAAATTTCTGTTGTTTAGTATTAGACACTTCATTTGCTACAAAAAATATTTATACTTACTTTTCAATCGATTATAAACTTTATAACATCAAAAAATAATGTAAATGCATTTTACGTAAAACATTATATTGCAATTTTGATTGAATAGTCCATCTAACTTCAGGTAAAAATTACTTTTTGTTTTCACTGAGTATATTAAGTACTTCATAAATTTTAGATAAAATTATTCGGAAAAATTTTCACTAATATAAAACGTAAAAAAAAATTAAATAATGGAAATTTCTATTCTTATTCTTACATGAGGGTCATAAGCAAGAACTGGTTCTTACAAAAGAGTATTAATTGTATTTATCCTTCTCACTAGCATAAGAAACATATTTATTTGTACTGGTATTTTGGAATAAATTTTACGTATCTACTACATTATAAAATACAACTTTTTGGAATTAAGTAGTTGCTTACGTAAACGCGCGTAAACAAGTAAATTATTTATTAAACAATGTACAACGAATTACAAGTATCACATTGAACAAATTATAATTATTTAAAAATCCCCTTTTGTATGGTAACTAAACTAATTAAAAAATTCCCAAGTAAATAATAATTAAAGTTAAGTATTTGCCATTTGTATTTTTTAATTTTTTGGCTTCTAAAGTTAATGGTACTCTATTTTACGTTTGATTTACTTACAAAGAGGACTTTATAAGGATATTGGCAAAGTTTATAGAATTTTATTTCTTTAACTAAAAGCAGATTACAAAATTAATTGAAAATCACAAAAAAGCATGATATAAAATAAGCTATAAGTAATATTTATACAACCTTAGACTATTATCTAAGTTCCGAATGTACATTTATATAACTTAACTTAAAGTTTATAACTTAACTTATGTTAAGTTTGGTTAAAATATGAATATACAGGTGTATTAGTAATTAATTGAAAAGTAAGAAATCTGTTATCCCAGGAAAAAACAAATTTTTCATTAGATATTTTACCGTTATTTCAGAAAACATTGATGAAAAAAATTTCACTATTATAAGAAAGTAGAGGGAAAATCATTATTTTCCCTCCCATTATTTTCTATCACCCATTGGTGAAAGATTCCCACAACTAACAAAATAAGAAATAATTGTAATAGGTAATTTTTAATACAAAACTAATCGAGAGAAACTTTTGGTTTTTTTTTTAATTTTTTCAATTATTACATTTTCCAAAATATGTTAACGAATTATTCTTTTTTAATACTTTTTTCTAAATTTTACAAATTCGTTATTGTTCCTGTTTCTTTATTGTTTATTTTAGTTCTTTATGATTTTTTTAGTAGTAAATGAGTCGCTAATGACTATAATTGTTGATGAGACTGTAAATAAAAGTATTTAAAAAATAATAATTACAAATTTATAATTAGCTAAAATATTATATAAATATTTTTATAAAATTAATTATATTTATTTTTTGTTATATTTACCAGAATATAAATAATCAATAAAAAATTAAATATTGTAAATACTATTTCATTTGTGGCGTTAAACAGAAAACAGAGTTTGGCTTAGGAGAAGAATAAAGTCGTACTGTAGAAAAATGATTAAAATTGGTTTGTTATTTTTAGAACTAATATTAAACCCTAAAGCAGACTAATAATTGAAAAATGAACAAAGTAAACATAATATATCTTCAATAAAATATTTTATTTCATCGTAGATAGAAATAAACCCAAAGAAATGTCTTCCATTCATTAATTTACAATTGAATAAAAAAAAATACTTTCTATTGTTTTTCAGTGATTAAATATACGAAATAAAAATTCTAATGGTAGGCGAAAAGCTTAAAACAGAAAAAAAAATAATTAAAATTAATTTGGAAAAGTATTAGCTGAAAAATCATATCATAGCTTTTTACTTGTAAGTTCTATGAAATACTACAGAAAAATTATAATGAAACATTGCAGTTTTTATAACCCTATTTTATTATTATCATTATTATTATTATCTAATAATCATCATCAAAAATTATCACATGAAAGTTTAATAATCATATTAAAATCAGTTGATAGAAGTCGATTTAAATGGCTTCAACGATCATACGCAACGAGTATCACTTTTCATTTCAGTAACTTCCAGTGAAAGTTTTCTTGTTAAAAAGTAATTAATGCCATGTAATTATTACAACATTTTGAAAGCTTATAATAAATCTTACCTTTCTACAAGAATGATATTGTTTAAAATATTTAAGAGAAATAATCAAACTAAATAAAAGATACATTCACTGACAAAAACGTATACAAAATAAAATCGCTCACCCGCAGTTATCAAATTAAATGCTCAAAATGAACATTATCATTATAAATAAAATAAATTTTAAAAACATAAATAAAACTTCAACAAATTTTAATTTTTAGGTCCACAAAAGTTGGCCCGAAATAAATTAAAATAACTTATTAATTTTCAATTTTCCGTCGACTTAAAGAAACATTAAAATTAAATAAAGGACATTAAAAAAATTACTTTCATGATGTTTTTTGAAGTCGGTTTCTTTAAATAAGTAAATTCCTTTATAGTTTTTTTAGATTTATTTAAAATTTCAGTAACATCTGGAAAACGCTTCTCTTTAAAAATGCAGCCTGCAAGAATCACAAAGACGATAAGTTTTGGTAAAATAAAACAACAGAATGAAGAGAAACGATTTCAAGAGACTATTACTGAACGTGACTAAGGGTCTCTGAAATACAGATTGTATGAATTTTTTTAAAAACTAAGTAAAAAAGACATTCGAATTGAGTTCAAAACCATTCCCTGTTACTGAAATTGGTTAAAATATTTATTCAAAAAATATTAATACTGAATGAACATTGAAGGTCATCTGCTTAATCGACTTAAGAATGCATGGTTGCACATGCAAATACGAGTCTGTAGACGGGAATTCGTGATCACGTATACGTATGCATAGTTAATACTAACTCAACATACTAGGTACCAATACACACAGAAAGACACACATGTACACGTATACGTTAGTAGTGTCGCTTACATTTACACAAGTTATATATATGTATATATAAGCTCTGATTCATTGAATTGTTAACAGTAGTAATGACATTGGTAATTCTGGAGTTCATTTGCATAATAATGTGAATGTGCAAGCCATTCTAAGTGTCCTGCTCGGGTAATTAACATAGTGGATTGCTTACAAACTTAACATAGTTTACAAAACATAATTACACATGTAGGATAGAATACAAATAATTAAATCATGAACAAATAAATAAGCAATAAACAAGCTTTTACTCGATCAAAATTAACGTAAATAATTTTACATTTCATTATTAATAAAAAAGAATATTACTATTCTTTTTCAGGGATAAAATTCTATTATAAATTAGAGAAATAAAAATATTTATATTTAAATATCTTAATTAATTGGAATATATTATAAGTCAAAGAAAATTGGTTTTTACTTGGAAAATTTTAAGTCTAAAAAACACCAGCTAATTTAATTTAATTGTTTCAATTATTCAATTACAAATTTTGCAAAAATTGTTTTATTGTCACAAAAATTCTTGACAGCTCCTTAATTTATTAAGATGAGAAACTTCAACGTTTTAAAAAAGTTGAATTATATCACGTACTTCTCAATAAACTCAATCCATCCACATCATTACATTTTATTTAAAGTAGGTTGATTTAAAAACTAAAATTACGTTGAAACAAAGTATCAGTAATCAACATTTAAATAATCGTTGGGTTGATATCTTTATATGGTGAAAATCCATAAAAAAAAATTGGAAAATAGAAATATTTTTTTAAAATTAAACAAAAAACTCTGTAAGCTAGTAATAAAACAGTAAAGATGATTCTCTTATTTGTTTTCTTTATTGCAAGAAAACATTTCATAAAAAAATCCTTTTGAGGATATTATAATGTATTTTAAGGATGCATTTCTTAAAAATAAGATTTTGATAAGTGTTATTTGTGTTTTTGATAATTATAAATTTCTACTCTATACCATTCTTTAATTTGTTATTTGGCGGGGTAGAAATTCAAAATATGTTACATTTTCGTTTAGGTACACTTTTTTTGGAAAGCAAATCCTTTTATTCTCCTCCATACTAAATTATTTCTTGCCTGTTTGGATGAAGGAAAATGATTACAGTTATTCTTTTTTGTTTTATGATATTGAATTACAAGAGTTTAATTATGTTTTACTTTTTTCTGGAAAAAACACAATTTCTATGGTTTTTGAGACTTTGAATTTCCTTTTTGGTTCCAAGGAAACGAATTTCATTTTTTAAATAACTTACGTTTGCTTAAAAAGAGATATCTCTACAGTTATTATTAATAGTAATGCAAAAATAAATTCATAGCCGATAGCCTCAGTAAAATAGACCAGAATTAAGCAGATAACTGATGGATGAAGACAGAAGAAAGCTGTACATTTCGCGAAAAAATATATGTATTGTAAAAAATAATAATGAATTTTCTTCATTAATCTCAAATTATTTTTCTGAAATGCATTTTAATAAACAATATTAATTTCAATTATAAGTAAATTTGATTCGAGACATTACTACTGAAAAGAATATGAATCTAAGAAGTTAAAAAGAGAAAAGAAAAATCGCCATTCTTTCAATTCAGTTGAGTAATGCAATTCTGGACCAAATTGTACACCCAATTATGGTAACGAATTTCTCTCTGAATTGCGTGTTATGATAAATTACTCTGAGACTCAATGCATTTTATAAAATTTATCACCAAATGTATTTATACCTTAACAAACAAATTTGATTGGATGAAATATCATACCAAGCAAACACCTTGATGGTTAAGCAATTCCAGAAACTTACTTGCTTAATTTAATGTTGAATTGTATGCAAACTGGTTAATTATCAAAATTAACCTAAAGTTTATCTTGTTTTTAAGTCAAAATTGTGTGAAAGTTTACTTAAAATTGTGCGAAATATAAAAAAGAAACTTACGGATTTTACCGCCATGAATAGTTTTATGTACAATGCTACAGTATAAAAGTAATTGAGATAAAACTGAATATTTTACAATCTGTAATACCATAGAAAAGTTTCACAAAATGTAAAAGCAAAATTGTACAGCTCATAAATGTCACCAATAAAGTTCGTAGGATAGTAAAATGTAATATAACAATAACAAAAACAACAAAGGGGCAGCTGAATCTTTGGCCTGAGATTTTTTTGTTCTGAGACAGCAACTATAAAAAAGAATCTGCAATTCTCAAGAGATAAGAAACAGTACTACAGAAACGTTTTCTAACCCTTTTGATTTTAAAGCCGGCAGCCTCAATTTCTTTTGTTATGCACAATAAAACACTGTAAACTTAATCATGTATTTATTATTAAACTATTATGAAATAATCAATTGTAAACTTAATTTTGAAAAATTACTTTATTTTATTCGAATTTTTATTACTCGAAACAAATAAATAAAAAATTTGCTTAAAAATTAATGTAAAAAGTAATAAGAGCTACCTTTTACATATACATATATATTTAAATATACATAAAAAATATATATTTTTAATACATACATATACATATAAGTATGTTGAAATATCGGTAAATCCTACCCAGTTTAATAGTATAGAAATTTCTAAAAAACAAAATATTTGCAATGTAACTGAAAGATTATTTTAAATATGTTTACAAACCCTAGCGAGATTTTGAGTTTCAATTCACGATGATAATATTATTATTATTTATTTATTTATTTTTTCCCAGCTCAAATACTGAAAAAAGGCTCTAGCCAGTTTAAGCAATGCATGGGATCTGAACTCTTATTTTGATATGGGAAGCTATTGACGCCGTAAATAAGAATATATTAGGCGAATTATCTCATGGCAGCATTGGCAGACATTGCGAGCTGTTGACTCTTTAGTTCTTTCAGCTGCTAAGGTCAGAAGTGATTGACTTCCGCACATAGCTTAAATTTTCCGAATTTCTGGATGGAGAGGTATAGGTTAGGTGAAATGCCTAGGGTTTTCAGTGATCCACGCAGAGTGTATGGTATTTCCCATAGTGGACCAATAACTATGGACACTACTTTTACCTTATTCTGACCCCAGATATCCTTTATTACATTTCCCAAGTCTTCGTATTTAGGTATATCTTCAGTATGATTCTTCTTGATATTGTAAAACAGTGTATGTTTAAGGCAATAATGCAGGTGATCTCCTCTTTTATATCGACAATGATGTCGGAACGACTGTATTCCACTACCGTATCTGTAAAGGCCACGGAATCATAATAGGTTTTACAACGATCGTTCTCTATCACAGAAAGTGGAGCATATCGATAATAAGGATGATTTTGTCAAGGAGTCCTAGGTTCTGGCCAGTCTTTTCGTAGAGAATTCTAGCTACATGGTAATTGCAAGTCGTATGCTCTTTCAGGGCTAATCCCTAGTATCACCCGATCATGTCTCAATGGACTCATTCTTGATGCCATATTGACAACAGTGGTCTTTAAATACTGAGACGTCTTTGATTATATGCTACGCATAACTTAGCGTGCTGATAACTTAATTCTGAATTATTAAAGCAAATCCCCCACTTTCGGTAAACAGACCGGTGTTCTCGAGCCTCAATAAAGAAGAGACGTCGTCTACTCGATTGTCAAGCTTGCATTTGAAAAAACGCACCTGGAGTTCACCAGCTCATCATTATTCTATTCTTGTTTCATCAATTGAGATAACTCGAAGATCTTGAAAGGCATCATCTGTAAGACGCAGTAGAGCCAGGCAGTCAACTTCGTCATGCATTTCCTTGTGAAGCACGTTGGTAGCGTTTTTATCTTCAATAAAATCTCTGAGATTTTGCAGGTATTTAGTATGAACTCCGAGAAAATTCATATTACCACTCTCTTCGTTTCCCCTCGGAAAATGAAAAATAGCCATAAACTCCGCTCCGCTAGCGAGGACACCTTGTGACGTGAATTCTATGAAAATTAATCTATCAACATTTCCAGTTCTTTCCTCGGCTATTTAAGAATGTCCTGAAAACTTCAGGAAGCAGTCTGTTCCAAAGCTGCAGGAACCAGGGGCACTGCGAATATGTTCACGGCCCGTACTTGATTACATCCATTTAATTACCATCTTGTTTCATGAGTCCAGCTGTTAGGATCTATTTGACGTTGTCTTGTCTAATCCTAATATCTTGTAGAAAACCAGGTAATGATAGATTTCACCACCATCATAGCCGTTATGATTACTGGGGATGTAAAGATGGAACAGAAAATTCACCCTGTATTCACCTCCCTCTTTACATTTCAATGATCCCAAATTTTCCTAGGTCAAACCTCATGTCCGTATTGAATTACTCGCCCAGTTTTTATGAGTAGTCGGATCCTTCTTTAGATTTCATATCCTAAGTAATTCTTTATTGCTGATATATACCAACTCCTATAGTTTTTAGCCTCTTACCTGTTATATACTCAGCAGTTACCTACTACAAATTTTCATGATAATTAGTAATACACATGACCATAGTTAAAAGTACACCAAATTCTTAATTTCATCCTATTATTTCGACTGTAATTCACAATAATAAGTTAATGTGTAAGTCGTTTATGTTAATGGTTAAATTAAAAAAAAATTCTTTTTCTTTCAAACTCTATCAAAATTTTTATTTAAAAAATAAAAATCACAATTAAAATTAAGAATTATAGAGGCATTATAAGAATAAGTTAAGATTTTAATAATAATTAAATGTTACAATTATACGAATGTTTTTGTTTTGCAATATGAGAGAAAGATTTATTAATGAACCTTTAGGCTGGATCGAGCTACATCCTTATTTAACTGAATAATTTAGTTCTAGTCAATGAGAGTAAGTCACATGTATGTTGACACGTATTTTAGATTAAACTGGTGCTGAGAATAGAAGGAACCTTTGACACCACTGACACCGAGTTAGTGTCAACTGAACCTACCATTTGTTTAACACGTTCGTGATACTATGTAAACTATATTTATCCTCCGCTCCTTAAGGACACTTCTGTCATTAAAATCACTATAGCTGACATGGTAATGACTATGCAGGAATATTAAGTGTGCGCTAAATCTGATTTGTATTATTTCTTTTGCAGTTTAAAACGGCTACCAAGTATAGACATTTTGCTCCATTTATCCCTATTATCTCTCACGTATTTAATTAGAAAAATGGTCTTCACTGATGGTAACATATCAGTGGCAGAGCGTTAATACAGCTATGTGGATCAATGTCGACGATAACTAAGATATTTATATATATTTTTTCTAACTTCTTTTTAAATTTTGTTTTTTAACAAGTATATTTCTATTTCTACTTCTGTAAGGTAAAGAGTCTTGATATGCGGGCGATTACGCACGCGCGCGCACACACACACAACACGCAAATATATATATATATATATATACAGAGAGAGAGAGAGAGAGAGAGAGAGAGAGAGAGAGAGAGAGAGAGAGAGTGAGAGAGAGAGAGAGAGAGAGTTAGAGAGTCATAGGCGTTGGCAAATATAAACATGTTGGATATCAAGGGCGTTAAAGTGAGGGTACTTGAAAGACTGAATTATGTTCACACCATAATAATCTGTACGTGCACTAAAATCGACCATCATAAAGTTAATTTTCGGAATTTATATTATTTTGCTGTAACCCATTAGAAATTATGGAAACAACTTTACACTTTGTGGATGTCAAATGCTTAAACATGTCCCTAGTTAAACTTACGTTGAATAATATATAAAATAGTACATAAAGGATTAAATTATAAATAAATCCTACGGCAGTGCATATAACATTATAAAGCTACGAATATAATCCTAAAATATGCTTCAACTCATAATTTAAAATAATTTATACAGCTGGCTACTCTCACACACCTAATTATAAACTGGTGTTTATTTTTAATAATAATTTATTAAGTACGTAAAATAATAAATTAGTTTTTATTTTTTATTCCCTTTGGATTTTATTAATTGCATTGATTGGGAAAAATACTACACCAAAATGAAATTTCAATCAACGAAGTGTTTTATTGTTTTATGTTTCTTTTTGAAAAACAAAAGAAGATACATTTATTGTAAATGTAAGTATACTTAATAATTAAATAAATACGTCACATAACTCAATGTATATATTTAAAAAAGTCAACTATACTAGACGTAATCTATCTTTGCTGAGATTTTAAGGCATTTTTTACTTCAGAATAACAGCAAAAAAACTGATAATAATAATCTGAAAGAAGAAAACTTAAAGTGTTTTTTACATATTCCAAATTTGCACCTAAATTTTTCTAAATTTAGAAAATATCTAAATGTATGTCATCTTAACTACTTACTAATCGTTCCATCCAAATAAAAATGTAACCCCAAATTGGCAAATTAATTCCCCAATGACTTTCAAAACCCCAGTAAAATGTTAGGCAGATACAATATGCTTCGCCTTATGTTTGCAAAATAGTTTTTTGAACAAGGTTTTCTGATTATCCGCCATGTTTGAATAATTTCAATTTCTGTCAAAAATGATTATTTTTAAATATTATGAAAAATTATAAGCTCATTTTGAGGAATTGAATATGACAATGCTTAACGTAATTAAAATTAATAACCACCATTGCAAGCTTTATAAGTTATATTACTTAAAATATGAAAAGTATTAATATAACCTTATTTAGCAGGTTATCTGCTAAAGTGTCAAAAGATCTGTAAAGATCACGTAGTGAATACATACTGGTGTTACTTGCAGCTATGGGAGCATCGAATTTTTAAGTTAAAATAAATAATTAGTAGGAAATTAAAATCAATACGTTTTTTCACATCGTTTTCTCTCACTAGATATTTTCAAGGTGTAGTTTTTTTTAGAAAACGTATAAAAATACGATCAGTATTCTTAACGTACAAAATTTTCAATATTTTCTTGACTCTCTTAATGTTTAATTTCTCTCTTAACCTTTACAACGAAAGAGAAAAACAAGCAACTTAAGATAAGTATAAGCGGTTTTTTGGTAGTTAAGTAGGAACTTGTACCTGTCGTCCAATAAACGTTTGATATACAAGGTGATTCTAAAACCGGTCTGATAATATGGCATACATCTTTTGGGCACAAATTGGAAAATTAACATTTAGATGATACAACATTTTCAGAACAAGTTGGCGAGATCCATTGCAGTGGCGCCGTGGTTTGCTAGGAGGAGATTTTTCCAAATACAATTTGGAAAAATTGCGTATAATTTTTTTAATCTGGACTGCAAAATTATTGTGCCAATACTGTCAGACCGATTTCGTTAAAATTTGGCGTATTGCTTTATCATATAAAAACGTTACTTGAGGCAGTACCTGAAGATCCTATGCGTAATATAAGTACTCGAAAAGAATTTCAAAAAATCATGATTTTTTTTCCTTTTTTTTACAAGTTTTGCTATTTTTGCATCAATAATAACGTATGTTTCAATTTGAAACCGATGATATTGTGTGTAAAATCTAATAAACAAAACCTTTTTTTCTCTTATGATCTTTTTTCTAAAATGAACAGTTATCAAGTTATCCAGGGTAATAGGAGAAAACAAATGGATATTTTTGCGATTTTTTATATTTTGTTTAGCAAAAATTTAAGCACACCTATTTCAACTGACACACAACGAAATAATCATTTTTGATGATATTCCGGAAGCATTAAAGCAAAAATTAGCGATCATATACAAAAATTCCATATATGCCCATTTTAAAGCAGACAACGCCTGAACTATAAGCCTTAGTGAGGAGCCTACCGCTCTTCTATTTCTTTATTTGAACTTGTTATATTACTATTCTATTTATCTCTACCTATTTTTTAATACTGTGGATTCCTTTTAGGTTTGTTTTTTTACTAGACTATTTGGGATCACTTGAATCTTTGTGATCCAATTAATTTTCATGTCTTTGTTTATATACACTTTTTATGTATATGTAGTTATTTATGTATACGTTTATTTATGGTTGTATGCCTTATTGAAGTGGTTCTCTGGAAACCCCTCTGCGCAGAATTTTTTTTAATTCAATTTACTTTTTATACTTTAGCCAAAACCGATTGTAAATACATGATATGCGAGACAAAGAAATCTTTAAGATAAAATAATTTCCTTTTTCATCGACTTTTTTACTTACTAATACAATGTTATGATACTAGCAGAGAAAACTGTAACTTTTCCCTTCCTATCTATTTCTATATTTCTAGAAATTAGAAATAGGGGAAATATGGGTCTATTTGTAAGAAAAACAAAAAGGTCTTTATGAATCGAAAATATTTTGCAATCATATTTAGCTATCGTTTTAAATGTTCACAAGTTGAGTATTAGTAACATTATTTTTTACAACCGAATAAAACAGAGATTAAAACTCTTGTCATATTTTAAAAACGATAAGAATATGAAAACTAATTTTTAAAACTAATTAAGCTCTTTAATTAAAATAATAACTGACTTTATAGAGGCAAATTTTTTTCCCATATTTCATTCAAATAAAATACCAGGGCTAAAAAATAGGGAGTTTTTATGATTAAAACTCAAAACTCAGAGGTGCTTTTAAAAGTTTTTTTTAATGGTACAACCTGTACAGATTTTGAAAGAAGGAATGAATTTTAAAAATAAAGAAAACACTAAGGAAATTGTTCGAAGAAGAAACATTTAAAGAAATTCAACGCTGAAATATGTTGAGAGGGATTTCCGAATGTCAAAATAATGATTTAAATAACAGGTAAAATAGAATTTGATGTACAAAATTAAAACAATAAATCTGTTTTAATCTTTTCTTTGCTCGTTCAAAAGAATAAATGCTACAAAATTAAGTTAAGCAATATACAAATGGAAGATTCAGGAAATAAGAAATTAAATATTACATATTCAACAAATTTGTCTGATTTTCTATTCTCGTATAAGTTGGGATTTGACACTACTCGTAAAAAAAATTAAAATATTTGAAATTAAATTAAATTAAATAAATTAAATTTATTGTTATTAATTTCATTCAATTTTGAACAATTTTAGAATCGACTGAAATATTTTTCTTATTAAGAAATTTCTAAAACCGAATAATAAAATACTGAACAGTATTCTATTTTATAGATTCAATAACATAAGAGGTGTAATAATGAGTTCAGGTTAAAATTTTCTATTCATGGAGTGATTAATGAGAGCAGATGTGTATGAATAAATGTAGGATTGTATGTATCTGTTATTAAATTATACTTACAACGAAACTAATGTTGTAAAAAATAGTCGTTACTAAATTTCATAGTATCTTTAATCAGTTTATATAACTTAAATACTAGGATAATTAAGTTGTGTTAATTTGTAATAATATTTACTTTCCTAATTACGTATAGAAATCAGTATTGTACATATGTGGTTAAATACAAGCAAATCTAGAGAAAAAACATTTTCCCTGGTTAATTTTCATACAGTTTTATTTTTTATTTTTTGAAGTACAAAAAAAAACGCTTTAGTTCATTTTACTTGTTGAAGAGTAAGTTAGAAAAATTTTTATTGATGCGAATAACTATTTTAAATTTAACTTACGCTTTTAATATTTTTAGATTCGAGGTTGTTTACGGATACATAATCACTGACAAAAAACTCTAATTAACCACTTCTATATTAAAAATTGTTCGAAAATACCGTGTTAAGTCCAGCAATCCATGTAATTTGTTCAAAAACGTTTTACAAATATGTTTTTATAAAATTACATAAGTCAGCCGAAAAAAATGTGTATGGTTGTGTGTGCGCGCGCGCGTATATATATATATATATATATTCTACTTGAAGTTCAATCTTAATGTCACGTTAAGTAAAAAAAGGAAATAATAAAAATTATATATAAATCATAAACACATACATATTTGATGTAGATAAACAAAAATTTACATTTAGATAAATTTGTTAATTTTTACCAATCACGTTTTTATACTGATCAAAGGGAACTTCATCTAAATATTCCCTCTAGCAAAGTATGCACAAAGTAAGAGATACATAATAATAAATCAATCTTATATTTACTAGGAGAACAATAAAAGGCGAAATAAGGTAAAAAATAATTAATAACTGTTATCAAAGTGAGACATATTGGCCTCTATTACTTTCTTAATTTTAAAATTAAAAATAGTTCCGAAGGTTTTGATATATCCTTTTATTGTAATCATATTTGTCGTGCTGTTTAATGAAGCTTTTATTTTTTAGGTTTGTAAAAAGATATATTATCATATATTACTACAGATTGCAATCATTCAATCCTCACCAAAATGTAGAAAGATGTTAAAACAATTAAACTAAAATTATTGAAAAAAATTTTTTTTTTAATTTTAAGAGTTTCATATTATAGACTTAACGACCACGTAAATCATCTAGCTGTTAACCTTTTAGATATGGGGAGCATGTAAGGCGTTTAAAGTGGGGTGTATTGGACCTAGGAACCTAATAGTGATACTCAGAACGAAGTCTCGTTTCTTAAATTGTGCATCATCAATGTATTTAAATTTATATTTTTAATGTTACTTGTTTCTAAGTTGCTATTTTTTATATTGTATTTTATTCGTAGTACTGGATATTATAATTTCTAGTTCATTACTGGCTGGACTTTATCCATGCCTTTGCTAACTTTGATTTACTGTTGATGTCTAGTAGACAATTAACGTGTTTAAAAGAGAAACTCTTTTATAACTTGATTATTGTAATGAAATTTACTTATGGTCTCTGATCTAAGACACTTCATTTAAAATAATGATCTATATCAATCTACGAGGGGCACTCAAAACGTTATCTGCCTAGGGGTATTGCGAGTTACGTATTGAAATGTGTTTGATACCTACATGTATTGACAATGGATTTACAGAAATTAGAGCAACGATCAGTCATAAAGTTTCTCACCAAAGAAGGGAAATTTCCGAACAACATCCATAGTAGGATGATGACTGTGTATATAATAATGCGTCTTCAAAATACCAAGTGAAATTCTGGTCCAAACAACTTAAGTGGGGAAGGGAATCTATCTTTGATGGATTTAGGGAAGGGAATCCATCAACGATGGATTCCCTTCCTCATCATTTACAGTTGATTGAATACATGGAGCACAAGGAGACTATCACTGGCAATGACTATTCTGAGTATCTTCAGAAGCTACGGGCGGCAATAAAGTGAAAATGGCGAGGGAAGATAATCAAAGGTGTCTTGATTTTACATGACAATGCTTCAGTTCACTCATCACACGTTGGAAAACAAACTTTGAGGGAGTATGGATTTCAAGAACTTCCTTACACTTTTATTGATATGAATGAACCTTCCGATAGTAATTTGTAAAATGATTACCATGACTAAAAATGAATTTTTTTTTTTAATTTTTGAAATCTGGCCACAGGGGTAAAATATGAAGAATATTAATATTTCACTATCTAATAATAGCTATATAAAAAGATAATTATACAAAATTTTATATAATTGTTAATTTCTGTTAACATACAATAACATTTAAAATGTAATTTAATTATGTTGAATTGGAAAATCATACTTGTCCTTTCTAAGACTTTTACTTTAAAAAGTAAATGTTTTTGGAGTTCAAATAAGAAGAAAAATTGTGGCAAACCAAGTTACATTTCTCATATTGTCATTTACAATTTAAAATAGTCTTGATCTGATCTATATTTGTAAACGCTTAACATCTGTAAATCATACAATTTCCTATTGGACTTTCGATCAGAAATATTATTAATTTAAATTCAGGAAAAATTGGGAACAAGAATAGAGGATGAAACTTTCAGCTTCCAGGTTTGATCTCTTTTTCTATTCAAACACAGATTTTCGATAAAATATAATACCATAAACCATGTACCACGTATCCAATTCCAGTTTCCGGCAAGTTGTCAAAAATTATCCCACAATCATCTGCGCTTAATTCTTTTTAACAACTACATAAATGCCAGCCTAGTATTATTATTATTTAAAGATTCCTATATTATTTGTTACAGAATAATTTAATAAAAAAATTTGAACTCATATATTGTAAAAAAAATTTATTTATTATTTTGAAGGAACCCGCTTTATTTAAAAATTAAATTATTATAATTTCTTTAATATTTCGGAATACCTTATAATAATACAGTACGCTATTGTTTGTCGTTTCAATTAATTTCGTTCTTGTGTAGCATTAAATACTGCTGTACTTTTTAAGCTTTTCAAGAATCTTTGCGCTTATAAATTTCGTATTTATTTATACACCAAAGGTTCTAATATACTTTTAACAGCTAGCTGATTAATACCAAACAAGTCTCAGAGGATTTTTTTCAATTTAAAAAATAATCCCAAAATTTATTTTCAAAATTGATGTTGATTTCAAACAAAACTGTTGTATCTTATGCATCTTCTAAATTTACAGGAATGAAATAGAAGGATCTTTCACATTAAAAAAACGGAACTGATTTAAAATAATTTCTATTCATAATCGATATCATTAATAAAATTAACCCTTTCTGAATTAAAAATTTATCAAGCTCTTCCCATAAGATTTAAAATATCTATTATATTATTTTTTATTGAGCGACTGATATATTTTTATAAATCTGATTTATTTTCTTTATTTCGTGGAGTTAAATGCCTAAATGCCATAATCTAAAAGTAATATGCTTAGTTTGAACTTTAAATAAATTATTTATCGGTTAATATTTAAAAATTAAAAGCTTATCCAAAAATAATGAAACTTTTTTTTATGTTTAAACATTGCATTTTTTAGATATACAGAATTCTACAGCCATTAAGTTACTAACATTAGTTATAAACATCATTTGCTGTATCTGGTTTAATATAATAATGGTCAGAAGCTCTTTTAGTGGATGGAAAATTTCTGTTGTAGAATATTTAACAAAAAATTTATCCGTTATTACAAAAGTTTATAAATTTTGGTTTAATACAATATTTTAATACCAGTATTATTAATTTCCAATTTAATTAAAACAACATATATGTGTTAACAAAACAGTAATAAACCAAAATTAATTTCTAATCGGTACAATACGTTTCAGTGATTCCTTTGTCATATTATCATGATTGATACAACACAAAGAATGAGTGCAAACAAAATACAAATTACAATCTATTTTTAATTTATTGCAAAACAAACGTAAATGTTACTTGACCGTAATTGTCATGACCGTACAAATTTTAATATGTTTTCAATTGAAATATGTGTAAAATAACGCAGTTAAATAACTAAATTTCACATTATCACTCATAGTAACAATCTAATTCAAATAGGAGTGACCAATTCAAACAAGTTACATATCGTATTATTCGTGTGTATTTTTGTTTTGATTGAATTCACAAAGTACATGAGTTAATAACAATTAAAAAATATGAATCACTCAAAATACTATATTTAATTTATAATTATGAAGTAATCAAACTTAATTACTGGATGTTATTAATTTAAATTTATCTTAAATTTTATTTAAAAACTGTAAATATTAAAGAAATTGAAATGAAATACTAAAAAATCTAAAAGTACCAACACGAATGTCCGTTCTGTAACGTTTGAAGTTCCAGCTTTATATTTTTATAATAATGTATTTGTGTTTTTTCAATTTAAAAATAAAATTTTATACATTAATTTACTGTCTTAGCGGTATTTGGTTGAAATGCACAACTATGACCAAGAATATTAGGAAAAAATTAATTATTCGAAAGACGAAAAGTTTTATTTTCAATTTTCTAATCGATTACTTACCTTATTTAATGGACGCATCATAATGTATTTGTTGTGCAATGTTTTCTATAACAAAGTTACTTATTTCTTGTTTTAATACGTCTAACTCAATCTTTCTTATGAATGTGATGCATGTAAAGAATTGAAATTCAAACTGTAGTTATTTAAGATTTTTTCACTGAAAGTAATATGTTCGTTCATTATACGGTTAATTACTGTGATGAACAGAATTATAGTGAACTTGTAGAGCAGAAATAATTGTGAAAACTTTCAGAGACTAGACGTAAAGTAGTATATTTATCTCAAAAAAGACTAAAACTGTTGGTTATGATAAGTTATATATATTAAAACTAGCATCCCCCATCACATCTCCTTCGCCCGCACTATATGGTTATTTGCGTTTCCCGTTGCGATCAATTTCTTTTATGTTGTTTTGTCAAGTAACCAGAGGCACGTGCAGCCAGTCGCGTCGCACCGATAGTAACAGAGGAAATGGCTGTGTTGGTTAAGCAGCCGCGCGATGGTGTATACCATCGCAGCCCTAAAAAATTGAAATACAAAATAAACTTGAAAATGATTTTTAAACATATACCTGAAGAATATTTGCAAGCCCAAAAAACAGAGCTTCCCTGGCACACCTTCGCCCGCGCTATGTGGTTACTTGCGTTTCCCGTCGCGATCAGGGAATATTTAGCCGGTCATGGCTCGTCCTTCCCGTCTAGCTAGAGGTCCGGTTCTTAGCGTTACCCGACAAATATTACCAGGAAGTGACCGTAATTTCTCATGTTTTTTTTAATTACTTAATTATGTTTTTTAGTCAATTAACCGGAGGCAGGTGTATGCCGCGTCACACATACATTAATATCAGCTGTGTTGTTTGAGCTACCGTCGAACCCATTCTATAAATTGGTTTCAGATATTTACATGAAAATTACACACACCAAAAAACAAGTTGATATCTTCATTTTTTACTGAGTAATTAAAAAAAATAACCGGTTACAAAACCCATTCTAAATTCGAAATTTAAAAAATCTAGAATTAATTTTCAGATATTCACATGAAGATTACAGACACCAAAAATCAAGTTGAAATCTTCATTTCACATGACTAACTGTAATAAATAGTGGTATTATTTACTGATAATGAAGGAGGACTAAGATAGGCTTCGTAATTTTTTTTTGTTTTTCGTTTGCTTCTTGTGATTTATTTTTTATATTTATATAAATATGTGCTTTTTAACAGTTAAGTGCATGACAGTACTTACTGCGACTAATGTAACGTTTAAATGAAATAAATTATTATTAATTATGGTGACCGAATAATGAAAGATTAGGTACTTAAAATATTACAGTTGAAATACGGGGACACTAGTATGTATAAACTGGTGTAGTACGCATTAGAGAGAAGTTTAATAATCCACCTGCTCTTTCACTGCTTTGAGTAAGAGCTTTTATCTACGTGTGTGTAGACATTCCCTAGTAAATATATGATGTGCAAAGCAACACTGTTAAAATTTTGTTATAAACAAAGATATCTCCTTCATTCCGTCCGTTTTTCTATGCGTCCAAGTGACTCTCTTCAATTCTAACAAACTAAATAAAAGGATAGAAAAATTATTTTGTAAGTGTACTACGTATTCTTTTGGAACGCCGACAATTACTCATCAGTCAGTGGTAGGAACAGTGTGGAATACATGTAGGGTTCCATCCATCAAAAGCTTTCAGAAACGCACACGACTCGTTTTTTACCTTTTTTCTAAGGTCTATTATGAACGATTGTTACGTAGATCTGTATATTGCAAAGAGTCAGCGTTTTTAAATATTAAGTAAATATTTTCAGAGAGAGAGAGAGAAGTAATATTTACCTCATCTCTCAAACTTGTGTAATGTTTGAATAAACTTCATCTCTTGTTATTAATTTATAATTATATTTGATTACGTTATAACGGAAAAGTACTTGAAATAGAAGAATAAAAACATACCTAGATTACTTATTATGACAATTCAGCAAATCGTAATTTTCAAGTAGCCTTACGTTCCTTAGGAGGCTAACAAAATATTTTCAGAGATTTTTTATTTTTTATCTTACAACATTTAAATTAAATTTTTTTAATATTATATTTATATAATTCTACAAACCTTATTTTGCGTATTTGAATGGTAGAACAAATTCAATATTTTCTCATATTTATCTGTATTCAATCATTATGTGAGGTAAGATGACACAAATATCAACACATGCGATGCTGATACTATGAAAAATTGTTGAATGCATTATGTCTAGATTCCACTATCATGGATCAAAATTTAAAATAAATACAATAAAAATTTTATGAGTTTTTCTCCCATTTTAATTCTTACTCACTAGTTACTTTTCTAAAGTGAATTCCAAACGAGAAAATCTCAAAACAAATAAACTGTTTAGAGAAAGCAATGAAGTTCCATTTGAAACTATTTTATATGTTTTCACGAATGTTACAGAAAATTCTGTTTGATTAAATATTTATCGTTTGAAACTTTTCGCTATAATGCATTCTGAGTGCGAAAATCCATGAAAACTCTTTTTATCACGGACTGATTTTGCAGTACCTGTTGAAAATTTAAAAAAATCCAAAGATAGTTCTTTCAAATAACGTTTAACTTCAATATTTTTAACGGACAAAAAAAAGGTTGAAAAAAAAATTTAGGAAAGGTCTTTAGATTATATTGTGGAAAGGATATATTTTTACGAAATAATATTGATAAAATATTACGCAATTGTGTAAATAATAAAAAAAAATTCATCTTTAGGGTTACCTTAGTTAATGAAAGGAAAATTACTAAAAAGGCTGCAAACTTGAGAATGTTTAATTTTCCTCCCATGAACATTTTTTCACAGAATAAGTTAACAGAAAATAAATTTTCCACCGTTGGAGGATTAAATTCCTGTATAGTATTTAAAAAATATTGTCTATAAAATTTAAACCTATGCAATTATTTACAAAAAATAATGTTTTTTTTTTAAAGGTGTAAAGGTGTAGTCATTTCAAACTTCTTAGATAAGGTACAGATGTATATTTCCGTTAGGGTTAAGAAACATTCATCCTAAAAAAAAACTTGTTCGATTGTTATTTTTTAATACTAGCTTCTTTATTTAAAAAAAACAAACGTCAAACTTATTCCGTTTAATTTTTAACAAAGAATATTCTAAGCAAAAAACAGAGAAAAATAAATTATTTATCAATGTGTACAACGATTGAATCCATGTGGAATATTTTGATCTTCTGATACATTACAAGCAATGAAATAGTGTCTGTTTTAAAAAGGATAACTAATTAAAACTGTCATTCATACATATTATTGTTATGAATTAACAATACCTAATGTTCCTATTTAATAATACCAATATTCCTCAACACCTTTAGGTGTTGAGGAAGCTAAATTCTTGATAATTATCTTACATGAAACACATGTCACTTTCAGAATTGTTATAGGCATCCTTAAAAATCACAACCATTCCAGAATGACCGTAATATTGCAAAACTTAAGGGTCAGAATGGTTTCCACTACAATGTCGGCAATGAAACTGTTTTTATTCATAATTTATTATTGTACTATTTCCTACAATTCATCATTAATGTATTACCATCAGAATGAATATTTGACAATTAAAGTATTATCTTCAACTGACAACAAAATCATTCGTAGTGTGCGTTGCATCAAAACAAACTAGTTTATGTAATTAATGCATGCTTTTTTACTCTGTTCGTAATAAAAGTTGCTTTTAAGCAACCGATGTTAAAAAAATATTTTTGAAAGAGTACAAAAAAATATACCTTTTTACTTCCTTGTGCAATGTAAAAGACGTACTGTGATTGGGAAAAATTTCGGTTTACAAATTTCAACGGAAATATCCATTTTGATCATCCCTGAATCCACTTTGACTAGTTTCGGTGTGACGTTTGTATCTACGTATGTATGTATCTGGCATAACTCAAAAACGTTAAGTCATAGAATTTTGAAAGTTTGAATTTATTAGGACTGTTGTAACATCTAGTTGTGCATCTCCTTTTTTGATTGCAATCCAGTGGGCCAAAAGTACCCAAAAAGCCCAAATTTAAAAAAAAAAATTGGATTTCACCTTTTCTTAACTACATTAATAAGATCTCATTGAGAACTTTGTAATGATATATCATATCATAAGCGATATATATTTTCATTGGTTCCAAAGTTACAGCCAAATAAAATTTTAATTAACGAAATATTTGGATCTTACAAAGGGAAGGCACATCGGTTCGAATCCGACATCAGTAGATGTCTGAAAAAAAGTTAAAAAAAGTAGAATGTTAAAAAAAGTATTTTTTAACTTTTGTTTAATTTAAATATATTGATTTATTAATAAATTATTAACCTCTGATTGTAAAAAAAAAATTACAATAAATAATAATTCAATAATAACAATAAGAAATAATTTGATGTGGACTCACATGACTTCCTTGTACGCCTACTAAATTACATATACACAAGCTTTTAAAATAACAAGTACAAAGATTTTATTTCATTAATAACTTATGATTATTTTCATTTTCTTTTTTTATTGCCATTATTGAATTATTATTTATCATAAAACGTTTTGCAATCGGAAGTTAATAATTATTATCAAATCAATATATTTAAATAAAAAATAGGAGATGAAGTGATTCGAACCGTTGTGCCTTCTTTTGTAAGATCCAAATATTTCATTAATTAAACTTTTATTCGGCTATAACTCTGGAAATATGAAATTAAGTACCACTTATGATATATCTCTGAAAAGCTCTCAATGAGGGTTTATTACTGCAGTTGAGAAAGTCCAAAATCCAGATTTTTTGGATTGTGGGCCTTTTTTGACAGTTTTGGCCCAGTCCTTTGCAATAAAAAGGGGAGGTGCACAACTAGATGTTACAACAGTCCAAAATCCAAAATATCAATATCCTACAGCTTATCGTTTTTGAGTTATGCGAGATACATACGTATATACAGAGGTCACGCCGAAATTAGTCAAAATAAATTCGGGAATGGTTGAAATGGATATTTCATTTGACATTTGAAAACCGAACATTTTCGTGATCACAATACTTTCTTTACTTCGTACAAAGAAGTAAAAAAAATATGAAAAAATATCAGAAGTTATGAATGAAATAAAATTTAATGTAGTTTTCATTTAAAAAAAAGTATATGTGATTTAATAGGTTACAAGGAAGTCATGCGGTATGCACATCAGATTTTTTTCTTCACAAATGGAGTGAATTTAGGATTTTAAAACCGTATAAATCACAATAAAATTGAATATGGCAGCTTTTGAAATTGTACACCTCTTTACACATATTAATAATATAAATATTTTTTTATAATATTATAACAAATATTATATTATATATAATTAATATAATTTTATATACACATAAAATTAACATTATATATAACATTATTTACATCTATGTTCCACGTCCGGGGCGGCAACAGCTGTACCTTTGTACATCACATATAGCTGGCTAACGGGGTTCCGAGTAAATTCCTCGGTTATGCTTTGCTAAGTTTGACCTGGTTCCAACTTCAGGTCACTAAACGGACTGGTTTTTTGGCTACCTGCAGGAAATGGAATAACAAACGATTTTGGAAATGGATTTATACCACTCTTAGAGCTGGCGATGTGGCGGTCAGGGTCAATGTTATTGCAGGTGTAACGGAGACCCTTCCGTTGTCCACATGCCCCCTGCGATGGCAAGCATGTAGTAATGGTGCCCATGTATGTCGGTGCATGGGAGCTCTGAAAGCTTCGGTGAGTAGGAGCCTGGAGTCAGTGCAGAGACTGCCCATCCGCTCTCTGCCAGGACATATGCCGGTTCCACCGGAGTACCGGATCGGACCTCCAAGGTTGGTAGCCCTGGAGTGGGGGTGTACCCCGGCGGCTAGCCTTGCTACAGAAGGGATCAACGTTCATGAATTTTCCTGAACAAACCAACGTGGCAGAGGGTGCACGTAAACACCCTCGTTTAGAACCAGCCGTTTCGCCTGAGGCAAAACGGAGAAAAAGTACGGAAAATAAAAGGATAGAGATTGAGGCTAGAAAAAGCTTACAAAAAGCTTTTTTCAAGAGCAGTAATACACCGAAACCTAAATATTTGGTCATTACAAAGGAGGATGGAAATTTCTCGAGGGTGAGTCCTTTTCTCATCGCTCGGGAGATAACCAAATGCGCTGGTGGACCTGCAAAAGAAATAAGGAAGACCTTCATGGGACTTCATGTTGAGACTGTAAATGAAGTCCAGTCTCAAAAGATTTTGGGGCTTAAAAAGATTGGAGAACTGGCTGTACATGTCGATCCCCACAGTACGCTCAACACCTCAAGAGGTGTGGTCGTCTGTCGGGATCTTCTAAATTGCACGGAGCAAGAAATTGTTGAGGAGTTGTCATCACAGGGAGTAATTGAGTGTCGCCGATTGAACATGAGGAGGAATGGCGAAGTCCTACCTTCAGCCTCTCATGTTCTCACATTTAACCGACCTACCTTGCCGGAGAAGATTAGAGCGGGGATACATCGATTGGATGTGCGGGCATTTATCCCGCAACCTATGCGATGCTTCAAGTGCCAACGTTTTGGCCACACTGCTATCAAATGTGAGAGAACGCAAATATGCGTGAGCGGCGAAGAGGTGCATGAGGGAGAGCCGTGTAAAGAGCCCCCTACATGCATCAATTGCAAGGGACAACATTCATGTAGATCCAGGAATTGTCCTGTCTACAAAGAAGAAGTAGCTGTGCAGGAAGTTAAAACCCTGCAGAAAGTCAGCTACATCGAAGCCAAAAAGATTGTTAACGCCCGCAAACCTAGAGCAACAACATCTTATGCTCAGGCTGCGGCTACTGTTCCTGCTCCTGCTCCGATTGCTGTAGATGAGGCTCAAATTATAAATAAACTTGCGCCTACTTTGGCTAACATGATTGAGAGGATCATCGAACACAAGATGAAACCTTTTGGCAATAAAGAATTTGTTAAGCCATAGATAGTGGTACAGCCTGCTGAAGATAAGTCGATAAAAGTGAAAGTTGCTCCTCCAGAAAAGAAAAGGGACACCAAACCAGAATGTCAAGTCCGTCTCAGCGAGATTCTTGATGAAAAGAAAAAGGTGATACCTACAGAGTCTGTTATGGAGGCTCCCAAGCCTCCTGTAACTGAAGTAGCCTCTAAGCCTCAGAGGCCACAAAAAATCACACAGGGGGGGCGAGTGTCCCCCCTCCCACAGACGGTGACCGGTGCGACCCCCGTGTTGGGGAGCGGCCAGGTTGCCGCCTCTCAATCGGCGCCTGAAACCGGCGCCGATCCATGCCCGTCGTCGTCGGCGGCTTCGGTGGTCTCCGGTACGGAGACCGGAAGCCTTACAGGCGACGACCTTCTCCGCGAACACGATGCTGTTCGTAGGATGGAGAAGAAAAGGAAAAAGGGATGGCCGAAAGGAAAACCCAGACAATAATTTAATTAAAAATTAGCGAGTCGATTGTACAATGGAACATCAATGGATGTTTTTCAAACATCCATGAGCTCCAACGCTTGGTACATGACGTAGACCCGATTTGTATATGTCTGCAAGAAACGCATTTCCGCCGAAATGAAAATTTTAAATTAAAAGGATTCGATATATTTCGGCGAGATCAACCGCCAAATGTTAGAGTTAGAGGTGGAGTAGCTATATTAACATCGACTAGAGCTACCACCGAAGCGGTTGTTCTAAACACAAACCTACAAGCGGTCGCCGTTAGAATGAAGCGTCCGCTCCAGGTCACTGTCTGCAGCATATACTTGCCGTATTTTGATTGGAATAAGGATGACATAGCAAGACTAATTTCCGAGCTTCCCCCACCTGTTTTACTGGTGGGTGACTTTAATGCTCATAATTCTCTTTGGGGATCAGATCGAGTAGATCCCCGTGGAAGAGAACTGGAAGGGTTCCTGATGAATTCAGAACTTATTATTTTAAACGACGGATCAGGAACCTTTTTCAATGCCAGAGATGGATCGACGTCCTGTATAGATCTTGCACTTATAAGCGGATCGATAGCACCAAGGTACAGCTTCCATGTCATAGATGATCTGCATGGAAGCGATCATTTCCCGGTGCAAATTGTAACTGATGTTACAAGAACAATATATCCCATCCCTAAAAGATGGTTATTTGAGAAGGCAGACTGGACGAGCTTCACAGCTAGAACGATACTCCCAGAAACAACTGGAGTTATCGGAGACGATGTCGACGCCATAACAAATGCAATAATTGAATCGGCATCGAGATATATTCCCAAAACATCTGGGAAACTTACGAAAAAACCCGTTCCATGGTGGAACGATGAAATAAGTGAAGCTATAAAAACAAAGAAAATGGCGTATAACGCCTTTAAGAAGCGTCCTAGTATAGAAAATCTTGTTGCCTTTAAGAAATACAGGGCGTATGCAAAACGTCTTATGATAGACTCGAAAGAACGATCCTGGCAGCAATACGTGTCATCCATCGACAAAACTACTACTGCATCAGATGTTTGGAGGAAAGTGAAGGCGATTTGTGGGCGTAATGATTTTGCTCCCATAACTAGCCTTCAAGATGAAGATGAAATAAAAGACACTCCATATGAAATTGCAGAGCTGTTATCCAATTACTTCGAAAAGGCCAGCAGAACGGCCAACTACGAGGAAGGTTTTCGAACCAAAAAAGAAGAACTCGAAGGTCTACTAAATTTTAGAACTGAGTATAATTACTCATATAATGTACCATTTAAAATGGAAGAACTCGCGAAAGCGTTGGAAAAAGCAGGTAACACAGCTGCTGGTCCGGATGAAATCCATTATAATATGATCAGGCAGCTGAATACCACTGCAAAACGCAGATTATTAGAACTTTATAATAAAATTTGGCGGGATGGAACGTACCCGCAGCAGTGGAAAAAAGCTCATGTTGTTCCAGTACCAAAGAAAAATAAAAATTTAACAGACCCCAATAGCTCTCGTCCTATTTCTTTGACGTGTGCTATGGGAAAAATACTGGAAAAAATGATTAATAATCGACTCGTCTGGGTTTTGGAAAAAGAAAACCTGATATCACCGTATCAAGCAGGTTTTCGGCAATACCATTCTACCACTGATCAAATGATCAGCTTAGAGGACATTATATATAACAGCTTTATTAAAAGGAAACATTGTGTCGGAGTCTTCTTTGATCTTCAGAAGGCTTTCGATATGACCTGGCGTCATGGTATAATGCTCCAGATACATGAATGGGGCATTCGTGGCAATCTGCCTATACTGCTCAGCAACTACATGAATGACCGTACCTTTCAAGTACGCGTCAACAATGAATATTCATGTGAAAGAATCTTGGAAAATGGCATACCGCAGGGTTCGCCGTTGAGCGGTACCTTGTTTACCATTGCCATTAATAAATTGATACTAGCCATTCCAGTAGAAATCAGCAAAAGCGTCTATGTTGATGATCTGGCAATTGTGTATGCCAGCAACAAGACTGCTATGGTGAGGTACAAATTGCAACGAGCGATCAATGCTCTGAATGAAGTTGCAAGGAATAACGGATTCCAATTCTCACCAGAGAAAACGTGCTGTGTACACTTTTGTAGGAAGAGAATTCCTCATCAAAGTCCTGCGTTGACAATTGACGATAATCCAATACAATATAAAGATAGCGTAAGATATTTAGGACTAGTATTGGATAAATCCCTTACATGGGGATTACATATACAGGACTTGAGTGATAGATGCAAAAGAGCCCTAAACATTATAAAATGTTTATCGAATTTAAATTGGGGCTCAGACAAAGAGACATTATTGAGATTGTATAAAGCATTGGTTCAATCTAAACTAGACTACGGATGTATCGTATATTCATCCGCTAGAAAGTCGCACTTAAGAAAGTTAGACGTAGTTCATAATAGCGGAATAAGATATGCAACAGGCGCTTTCCGCACAAGTCCGGCGGCTAGTCTAATGTCTGAAGCCGGAATAATGCCACTACATTATAGAAGAGAGATCCTTTTGTTAAGATATGCAGCAAATGTATGGGCTTTCCCTGTCATATAAATAATAAATTGTTCACGAATCATCCTATGGCTGCAGTATATGAACATCGTGCTACCTATTCCAGACCAACCGGAATTAGGTACCACGAATTAAGAAGAAAATATGAAATTGCTATACCAGAGACACTAACAATTTCTACGAGAGAAATACCGCCATGGCTCTTGCCAGCGGTAAATACAAATTTGGATCTCTCTCAAGGAGAAATAAAAAAGAAACCAGCAGTGATCATCCAGCAGGAATTTTTAGCAACCGTCAGTAGTTACGAAGAACATATTAGAATTTATACTGACGGTTCTAAAACCTAACATGGTGTTGGATGCTCGATATATGTAAATGAAGAAGCCCACTCTTGGAGACTGCCAGATGTGGCCAGTGTCTACACGGCAGAACTCACTGCAATTTAGCAAGCTCTTCGCTACACTGAACACTATTGCGAAGAGAGAGTGCTAATATGTTCCGATTCATTAAGTGCACTCGTCGCAATTCGGAACAAGAACATTAAGGATGTCCTAATTGCAAACATCCTGTCCATTTTATACGTACTAAAACAACGAGGACAGCGATGCGTATTTGTATGAACTCCAGGGCATGCTGGTATTATAGGTAATGAAATCGCAGACGAAGCTGCCAGAAAGGCAACAGTCTGCGATGACTTGGATGGACTTCCTGTAAGAGTGGCAGATGTTAAAAACCGTCTAACAAACATAGTAAGAAACAAGTGGAACGCTGAATGGAGGAGTTTAAATACAAAATTAAACTCAGTTAAAACTTCTTATAAATGGAAAAGCGACTTTAAGTTGACTCGCCGTGAACAAGTAGCGGTGACCAGACTTAGAATCGGTCACACGCGATTAACAAATTTATATTTGTTAACCGGCGAAGTGAGACCAATGTGCGGTGTTTGTAATAAAACACTGACAATCAAGCATCTAATAGAAGAGTGTACCATATATGAGGACCTCAGAAAGAGGTTCCGTCTTACAAATAATATTAGTGCTGATCTGGACAATGGAAATGAAGAAAATATAGTTGCATTTTTACACGCCAGTGGACTCTTAAAAGTCTATAAAATGGAAGTTTAAAGCTGTGGTAAAAGATATTCTAAGCGATAGTTTTATATATACATATAAGGGAGTCTCGAAGCGTGGCACGTATAGTGACGGGAGATAGCCCTCTTGCCTAGGCCATTTTGGCTCACCTGCATTCAAGAGCAGTGAGTCGGGGTGTGTCCGATGATGGCATGGGGGACCCTCAAGGGTGGATTGAGGGCGCGAGGCTATGGGTGTACGCCGTGCATGCCTATGGCCTGATATAAGAAGGATTCAACTGCCACGGCACCCTGGCACGACTGATATACTGCTCAACGGCGGTTCTGGTCGCCCCGAGGGTGCTTAAACAAACTATTAATGAGACTTCGTAGAAGAAAAAAAGAAAGATATGGTATTGATAAGTTTAATTTTAATTTTAATTTCATGGTCTTTTGAGAACCTATCTCAAATTTTAATATTGGGGCCCTTTACACCCCGTAAGTGTTTGTGATTGTCCTTGTCTTTTAGGTTTTAATGTTTATTGTGAAGTTTGTGTTTTTAAATAAAATGTAAGGGCCCTTTACACCCTTACATATGACGATCCTGAAGGAGATAATAATTTCTTTTAAAGAATGTGACGAGGGCTAATGACCTTAGCAGTCGATGCCCGTAAAAATTCAGTTAAAAAAAAAAAAAAAAATTATTAACATATATATAAATATATATATATAACAACTATATTCTGAATGTATATATATATATATATATATATATATATATATATATATATACATTCAGAAGTTTAGATTCAATTTTTTTCTAAAGAATACAGTTATTCCTACATAGTTTCAACGAAAAACTTGAATTATTATTAATTCTGATTACTAACTAAAGATAAAACATTAAAGAAGGATTTTAATACATTAAATTAATTAAATTGTATTATAATGTAATGTTAGATAATTCTTTTTATTCTTGTTTAGAAAAGATCTTTTAATTAATTAAGTTTAACCAAGATGTGTAATTTTAGAGAGAACAAATTTTTCTTTCCGTACGATACTTATTTTACTCTTGGGTTAAATTATACTTAGTATTAATTCTACATACCAAATAATAGTTTTAGGATTTTTAAAACAGTACTAACCTACCGTAAAAAGTCAGTCAGTCAGTGAATTCCCTAAGTTATTATTATTTTTATTATCATTTTATTTTTAAAACGTCACCTCACTTCAGAGTGTAAGCTCTAATACAGTTCAACAATCAGTCTTCCCAATTGTTTCTGAAACAGTCTATTAATTGATCTTCGTTAGCAAAAGGACACCATAAACATGAATATTTAATTTAGTTAGATTAACGAAATATTTAAATGTAGAATAGTAACAATAGCAGTTGAATAGAAATAAGGTAAAAACCGCTTAGACAACTAATCAGTTTTATTTCCTAGATCCTTAGCTTTCACTATAAACCTTTTAACAATTGGATAACCACCATTAAAAGAACAAAGGTATCGATTCCTAAATCAAATAAATATTAATAATTTTGAATAAAAGATCCAATTTCGTTTATATTTCGAGTGTCTTATTTTCATGAATCTTGAAAATAAAATTCATTTTCAGGTAAAATAACCTGTTTTTAATTAACTTTTTTATCTTTTCCTAACCATTACAGCAATTACTACGTATACTGATCACAAATCGTACACTTTTTACCCTCACTTTACTTTTTTAATTTTATTTTATAGAATTTCACAAAAAAAAATAGTCTAATTTCAACCGTTGTTAAAAAAGGTACTTTTTTAATAATAAATGGATAAATATACAATTTTAAATGAAAAATTTATATTTTAAAAATTCCGATGAAATTTTTCTTACATTTATTTAAATTCAAGTTTACTTAATACGTATTTCTGAGCTTTTCCATGGATACATATATTTTCTGAGGGATTTTCAGACTATTTAACTGTAACCACCTTATCATACGTTGGAAATTGAGAGATTCTAAGATTAGATTAATCTAAGAAGTGAGTTTACTCCTCCCAGGACTAAGGAAGATTAGAGTACTTAGAAACTGCAGCACAACTAGTTGAAAGCTGAGAAGACAATATACCATGAATTTTAGCCTTAAACACTTACTGATTTATTGATCGAATTTAGCCTAGATTCGGCATAATTAAATGAATTTTAACAATATATTATCGAGTAAAACATTATTAATTTCATAGTGTTTGAATCAGGTTTTACTACTATTTGAAAAAGTACTACCGTATTGAATAATGAAGATGGACATTATATTTTATTTATTCGAGATTTTCATTCCTTAATTGGAAAAAAAGTATATATTTTCAAAGTTGCAATTCTATTTTTCTGTGATTTATACGGTTTTAAAATACATACACAAATTAAATATATATATATATATATATATATATATATATAGAAGTTGTAGAAGGTGTGCGTCTGTGTGTGTGTGGTGTAAATACATCTCTATACTTATATATATAGAGAGAGAGCGATAGAGAGAGAATATAATAAAATACAAGTGATGTTACTAAAAATAACAAAAATGATATGTTTCCTGTTAGTTCAACAGGAAACGATTCTTACTGATTAGATGACTTTTTAATCAACAAAGCGGAGCTTACGGTAATAACAGTTAAACAATGTTGTAGAGTATAGTAAGAATTAATTATGTTTTTAGCATGTGTTACTGCGGTTATTTACTACACTCCCTTGATTGTACCAAATTTCAATTAATAGAACTTCCCTAACAATTCATGGACCAACGTCAAAGCGAAATTTTACTGAAATCACCAACCGTCTTGGTGAAGTACAATATTAGAGAAAAAAAATATGATACGATTTATATTTTATAAATTTATAAAATGATTATAATTTATATTCTATATAAGTCTTGTAAATTAATTAATACAATATTTATATGCGATTTATTATGAAACCTTTGTACGTATATATACGGGTATATAACGCGTATATCAACTTATTCTGCGCTTATAGAGTTTGAAAAAAGTTAATTACATGAAATCACCATTATCTATCAAATTATTACACCTTACACTTATTACACCTTACAGTAGTCACTGATATTTTGTTTAAATCTGCTTCATTATTGACTTGAACTAATCTGTTAAATGACTTATAAATGCACTCTTCGAAAAGAAAAAAATCGAAAAAATATGAGGTTAACTGGTTAATTCACCTGAAATTTTCTACTTTATGTATTCTTCAATGTCGAATAGAAATATTATTTACATTTTTATAATGAAATAATGCATTAAATGTGATGAGGGACGTAACTTACAAACATAAAATCAACATATTAAATCTCTAAAAAATAGTCATGTAACCTAGAATAGTATACAATATTTAAAATAAAGATGCGAATAAGTTCAGCTTAGCAGTAATTACACATTTACGATATGCGAATGTATGTGCAATATAAATATTCCACGCAGTAAGAGCTATCATTGAGAAACGATTTTTGCACTGGAAGGCAGAACAGCAATAACAAATCCTGAAATGGAAGTTGCTTTTCACTTGTCAGTCATACATTGTTCATAATTTTACAATCGGGATAACTCTACAATTCTATTCACTGTACAACAAATAAGCATATAATATTTAGCTGAAACCGTTAAAATCTTCTTTAAAAATACATTATCAGTCATAAATAAAACGTACAACGTGAAAAATTATCATATTTACAATTAAATGTTCAAAAGAAATATTATCAGAATAAATGTAATATGAATAACTCGTTTAATAACTATCGTTAACATAAAAACTTTCTTCTCTAACAAAACAAAGAACCTAATGAAAATTTTTGTTTCGATTAAAAAGGATAAATTTTAAAATCAGGATAAATTAATATCTACACAAATTTTAGAGTAATTAAAACAGATATTAAAGTGTTTAAAATATACGGCAACAAGAACTTCATAATAAATAAAGAAATGGTTAAAAACGACTTATAAATATGTTTAAAAAAATGTACTTATAATAAAATATTTGAATAAATTTTATATATACAGACTTCCTAGCAGAAAGGTAAAAAAAATATTTAAACGAAGAGAACAAATATTTAATATAAGTAGATTTATTCAAGATGTGTGAGAGATTTACTATCGGGTAGGAAGAAACAACTTATAAGAAAAGATAAATTTGAAAACTCATATCAACAATCCCATTTAATCTATTTACAACTTTAGTTACTAAATCCTACGATGCGTAAGTTTAATCAAATAAAATTAATGTTGTAGTCTAAAAAAATGATTTTCATGTTAAAATTGATTAATAAACGGCTGTTTAAAAATAAGGTTATAAATGAATAAAAAAGAAGAAGAAAATGTAATACTTAAAATAATCACTCCCTTTTTCCATCAACTACCTTACTCATCAACTACTTTATTTTCCGTAAGCCTTTCTAACCTATATTACGATAAAAGTATTACTAATGCTTTGGATTCGAGACGTTAAAGAATTAACGGTTGTTCCAGGAGAAATAATTTATGTCGCTAATGAACTGTCTGTAACAACATAATAGATGTTATGAAATAGAAAAAATAAAAACAATTTAGCTCATCTTATTATTTTCAGATAATACTGAAATAACGACCTTTTACAAAAAAAAAAAAAAAAAAAAAAAAAAAAAAAAAAAAAATACTTCTTTGTACTGCTTATTCAAAATACCAATTGTCATTTCTGTATTGAATTTTAATGGATTAAAAGGTCTACTAATATCCGGTAGAAACCTCAGTAATATGCTGCAGTTTCTATTCATTTTGCTGCAATCAGAAAATATAATTTAATAGTCTGATAGTTATTATTTTGAAAATATTAGTAGTAAAACATTAATAATTGATAAATTAAATTACACGTTTTTATTTTACATCACCTAAAATAGGATCCCAGACGTTAAAAATAAGGGATGTAAATCATTGCATGCTGTTAGCAGTTTTTTCATGCATAACTACCATATCAGTCGATGCAACGACTATTCTTTTAATACTACTAAAAGAAAGTAAAAAGTTTAATATTAAAAACAATAAAGTTAGCTTAAAAGTACAGATCCGATATTATTTCACCTAATTACGCGAAGTTTAAATATTTTAAATTATAAATACATACACATATACATATATGCACCGCACACCTACATACACACACACACACACACACACACCCTCACTCTCACTCACTCACAAAATTCACGACACTATAATTTTGTTTTTGTTCTTTTTTTTAACTCGCAGATTATTCCATAATGACGGACCAAAATAGTAAGTCAAAAAATTACATAATTAATAGTTTACAGAATATCAAGTAGAAATCGTTTATGGAGTAGCAAAAGTTCATTGAGAAATATTATTTTTAGTGTTAGAGTAGCTTTTAACACATAATTAAATATAGAATTGTCCTTGGTGTAATGAATTTTTTGTTAATCTAACAGAAACCATTCATCGAAAAGAATCAAATCCTATTTTCAGATAGCTAGTTTTATTTTTGGAGTTTTACGGTTATAGAACTTATGTAATACTTACATAACGTATCTAACTAACTTACATAACTTACCTATATGACGTGTTAATAAGTTCGCTTCCTATGAAATAAATCGTAATATTTTACCAATTTAGACAAAATATTAAAAAAAAATCGAATAATTAATGGTAAGGCCTTAATAATGCTTTATATTTAAAATATAAAGATATTTGTTGAAATTTAAACATATTTATACTAACGAGAAGTTCAAAATCGATTGTCTTATTAGAACAGAGATTCTTGTGAAATTTTTTCATATACCGAATTAATCCTCCTAAAGATTCAAAGAAAGATACTTTGTGATGCATCAGTATGAAATTAATTAATTTTTTTTTTATTTGATCTTAGAACAGAAGAATTTTTTAATAATAGTGGTCGTATAATGGATAAATTTGTATATTATATATTTCAACTATTATTTATTATTGTATAAAAAAAAATTACCATTGTAATGAATCATATTTCTTTATATTATAATAATAGCGTTCTTAGTGTCCTTCGGTTTAAATGCCAAAAAAAGGTGGAAAAAACTACATCAGCGCTTTCCTTTAACTAATTTTAGGACTCTAAATGTATGGAAACATATTGGTAGTATACGGAGTTCTTGGTTTACCAAAATTATAAAAAGCATTAAATTACTTCATTCTGAACACTTAAGAAACATTTCTTTTTTAACCGCGTATGAATAAAAAGAAAATATAACGATACAGTCATGAAAGATACAGATATAAAAATGAGATTGTCACGATCATGACAATGTGGGTAAAGATTGTATCAGAAGGGAAATGAAAATATGTCGGACACATCATGAGACATTATACAGGAAATAGAAAAATCAGAGTTCGAGTGAGTGAAATCACAAAAAGAAAAAAATCAAGGCGGCTAACAATCTTTAAACGTGAGTTGGTGGAGATAAGAAATTTTGATTCTCAAATAATATTTGATTTGAAAAATTTTTTAAATAATCTCTCCATTATCGACTGCATTTTAATCTGAATATTGTTCTTTATTTTTATTTATTAATATTACAATATATATATATATATATATATATATATATATATATATATATATATATATATTATGAAATATAATTAAATCATACTTTTTATTAGATCTAAAAATATATTGCTTGTATTTGTTTTTCATCTAATATTCTATCTTAAAAAATTAACTGATTAACTTCTATAAATTAGTGAGATCTACTGTTATATATAAACTTAAAACCCATTGTAACTAATTGATTATAAAAAATAAATCCATAAATTAATACTGGAAAAGAAAAAAATACGATTGAATACTTTAGTTTATAATTATAGCCATATTAAAAATGTCTGTTTTTGGCACAAATAAAATCCAACATTCATTATTTTTATTTTATTTAATTGCTATGAAGCACCTTATTTTGTATGGTTTGTATGGATATAGGTAAAAAGTGAAAATTATGTTAACTTTATTTCTTGTAGAGATTCATTTTATAAAATGCAGTATTAAATAAACTGAAAATATACCAAGTTCTTCAATCAGAATTTGTTTCAAGTAATTTAGTGTCGAATTAGTAGTGCTAGATTAGAATGAATTGTTGATTATTTAGAATAATAATATTATTAATTATGATAAAAAATTATTACAAAGACCTTTGTTGTATTTTTTGTATTAGTGTTTTATAATATAATATTTTATTCTAGGAAGTAAAAATAAGAGTATAGTTATAAATTTTCACCATTTTTGTATACCAAGTTCGCCTGTTGGAATTATCATGAAATAATTTATTTTTCGTTAATTTTTATTTGTATGTATTGCTTATATATTACTTTATTTACAATCATAGTTTCATTTTTTCCTGAATAATGAAAATATAAATAAATTGTATAAAGCAGTAATAACGTGAAAATGAGACATCTAGTGATACCTTCCAAGACAATATAAAGGTTTGAACAAGGTACAGTACAATGCAAATTAAAATGTAACTAAGCATAACAAAGTAC